>NW_024420586.1:20001197-20214231 GCF_014898765.1 Herpailurus yagouaroundi
CCCCCTTGTCGTAACTTGACACAAGCTGAGGGCCATCTCGGCCTGTAGCACAGCCAAACTCCTGTGTGCTCTAGCTTCTCTCTCCTGCCCTTCACAGGGACAAACCCCCAAGACACTCCTAATAAATGTCTCAGCATGCTAATCTCCATCTCAAAATTTGCTTTCCGGAAACCCAAGCTATGACATGAACCCTCCAGAACAGAACGTAGGCTAAACTCAGAAGTAGCTAGGAGTGGGAAATGAGAAATGACCATAATTATCATGAGCCTCATACATAAAAGGCTGGGGGGGTGGAGCATGGAAAGCAACAATAGGCATAGAGGTCGGTGAGCGAAGTAGTCTTTGTTCCTGTGTGCACTTGGGGAACACCTGTGTTATGCACATGAGTGGGTGTGAGGCTGTGTGTATGCTGTTAATGATTTCCTCTCCGCACTGGAATGACAGTTGGCTGGTAGAGATGGAGGTAGGGATGGGTACGACTATAGCACTTGGCTGGAGGATTGTCTGTAGCTGTTTGCAAGCAGAGAGGCTCCAAAAACCCGATGGCTCTGTGGATGCTGCATGTGCCTTTCTGGCTGGTGTATTTGTCAGTTTTGAGCATTGCACATGCATTCCGCTGTCTTTGGCAGATGGCATTGGGAAATGCCTATCAAACCTCTGGCTTATTTGAGAACACGGAGGGTTCCTAAATGGAACGGAGGAAAGAACAGAAGGGAAAGAATTGCTTCTAAGAATATTAAAGGGCAAGGGGACCTAGAAGTCCAACTCAATAATGTGGGCAGGCGCCTACTATGTCGGTAACTGCTTCAAAGCCAGTATCAGAGAGTACGTGATGGAGTCTGGGCAGGAAGGTTGAGCACATGTGACAGGGAATGAGAACATGCTGTTGAAAAAATAGAGGCCACCTCTGATTTATTCATCTCTGCATCACTAATGCTTAGCTCCATGTCTGGTATGTAGCTGGCGCTAATTACGTGTTTACAGCAGGAATGAACACACTGAGGTGATGCGTGAGTGAAAGCATATAAGGGCTGCAGGGGAGGAAAAGAATAGATAGTTGGGGTTGACTTAGGAAGGCTTCGTGGGGTTTGGGATGGGCATAGGTGGGAGTGATATTTGGCATGGTACAGAACTGTATCCTAGGTGGAAGGAGTAGTAGAGGTACAGGTAGAGAGGCTGGACTTTCAGAGTAGAAAATGAGAAAGGTCTATAGGAGGACAAGTTCTGAGCTGGCGACCAAGGAAAGAGAAGGGTCTAAAGGTTGGGTGAGGCCAGTTGGGGCACCTGGGTGGCTCAGTCAGTTGGGTATCTGACTCTTGGTTTTGGCTCACGTCATGATCTCATAGTTTGTTGGTTTGAGCCCCACATGTGGCTTCAGATTCTGTATCTCCCTCTTTCTCTCACTCTCTTTCTCTGCTCCTCCCCTGCTCATGCTCTCTCTCCGTCTCTCTCAAAATAAATAAGTAAAACTTAAAAAAATATTAAGGTTAGGTGGGACCAGTTAATGGGGGTCGTTGAGGGCTCCATCTGGCTTTGATCTGATGATCAGGGAAGACCCATCCAGAGCTCTTAAAGAGAGGACACAAAGTGGTGTTTTACAAAGGTAGGTATCTTTATTTTGCTTTGCAGGACTGGTGTTCTCTAGTTATCATTCTTGTCACCATCACTATCACCACCAAAGAGATGTCTTCAGCTACTATTCAATACTCAAACCATAAAAAACAAGAGTCAAATTCCCCGTGACATTTGGTGAATTGACCACATGCATGTACTTCCTCCTTCTCCCAACACCAAAGTTATAGAAATGGAATAAAAACTCACTGCAATAAAGAGAATGATAGAGAGGGCTGGGAGCAGGTGAGATAGTTCAAAAAACTTCTGGAAGGTAGAAAATATAGGCAAGAGTTCACACTAATGAAGCAGGTAAATGATGCCATAGAGCCCAAGCATGCATGGAGGGGCTACAATTAAGAGGGGAGGGCACAGCCTGTTTTGGAGAATTGCAGACGTAATGAAGGGGGACAAGGGGGAGACAGTGAGGATTCATTGGCAGTCTGAATATGAAACAGAAAACTCACCCACTCATGTCTACAACTCCAAGCAAAAAATAAGAGATGTCTTCTCAAAATAAATCGAATGTTGCCAGGTAAAAATTTTCTACATCCTGGCATTTAATAGCTACACAGTGTAATGGCAGAGGTGACAGGACAGCAAAAATATCCAAATATGCAGGACTCCCATCCTTCATCCCCTCCCCTCCACCTCCAGCAAGCATTTAAGGAAAACCTCTAGCAGAGGCAAGAGATAATTGGGGGAGGAAAGAAGAGAGCTTGAAATCAGGAGGAGTAAAGTAAATATTGTATTAATGAAACAAGGGCAGGACACCACGAAAAGGTGAAAACTTGAGAACAAGGAAGTATACTTAGAAATTTAAAATATTATGGCTGAAATAAAACATGTGGAAAAGAATTAGAAGATGATGTAAAGAAAATCATTCAAAAAGTAGAATTAAAAGAAAAGACAAATATATAGGCTGGAACTCTTAGATAGGAGCTGCCCATCCACAGGTAGAATATCTTCTTCCTCAGGGAAACTCCAGTTCTGCTCTTTAGGCCTTTCAACTGATTACATCAGGCCCACCCACACTGTGGAGATGAACTCCTTTACTTGAAGTCAACTGATTGTAAATGTTAAACATGTCAATAAAATACCTTCATGGCAACACCCAGATCAGCATTTGATCGAATAAGTGAGCACTGTAACTTAGCCAAGTTGATTCAAAAAAATTGACCATCACAGATGAAAACTATCACCACCACAACAAAAGAACATCCATTCAGAAGGTCCAACATCTGCCTGATTAGGAGTTTCAGAAGGAGAAGATAGAGAAAAAGAGAGGGGAAGTTACCAAACCAACAAGGTGGAAAGTAAAACTGATTCCCAAACTGCAGATCGGGAACATGATATCCACATTCAAAATGCCTGTTGTGTGTCCGGCATAAGGGATATACAAACAAAGAGAACGGTGATCTAAAGAAATCACCAAGGATAAAGTTAGAGTCTTAAACACTTTCAGAGAGTAAAAAAAAAAATCACTGCCTACAGGAAACAAGAATCACACCGGTATCAAACTTTTCATTGTCAATACTGGACACCAAAGGATAGGGAGCATTGCCTTAGAAGGGAAGACAGATGGTAATTTTCAACTTGTAGCTTTCTACGCAGTCAGATGCAATCTCCCCTCAAACATGATGGTAAAATACACTTTCAGAAATGTCCAAGAACTTGGTCTTCCACACATCTTATCTTAGGATATTACTTGAGGACGTGTTGTGGCAAATCAAGGGTGTAACCAAGGAAAGACGTGGGATCTGGGAAATGGTGACACCCTGGGGCAGCAGGGAAGGGACATCCCAGGATGACAGCCATACATCGCCCCCTGAGGAGGATGGAGGACTGAGGGAGGGAGGTTTCCTTAAAACATACACACACACACACACACACACACACACACACAGCAACACACCACGATAGGTTGGGGAGTTTAATCATCTGGGAGAGAGATATCTCAAAGGGGACGGGGAGAGACTGTTATTAGTATAATTTGGTTTGGCCACATACTGTATGATTTCATTTATGTGAAGTGTCCTGCATAGGCAAATCCATAGACACAGAAAGTAGAATAGTGGTTGCCAGGGGTGGAGTGGGGTGGAGTAGGGTGTGTGGGGAGGGGGATGGGGGTGATGGCTAAGGGGTACATGGTTTGTTTTGGGGATGGAAAAATGTTCTGAAACTGGTGGTGGAGTCAAACCTATGCGAATTCACTAAAAGCCATCAGATTGTATGCTTAGATGAGTGATTTGTGTGTACATTATATCTCAGTGAAGCCGTTGAGTAAAAAAAGAGAGGCACCTGGATGGCTCAGTCTGTTAAGTGACCAGCTCTTGATTTTGGCTCAGGTCATGATCTCACGGTTCATGGGTTTGAGCCCCGCGTCTAGCTCTGCACTGGCAGCAGGGAGCCTGCTTGGGATTCTCTCTCTTTCATTCTGTCTCTCTCTCTGCCCCTCTCTCTCTCTCTATCTCTCTCTCTCTCTCAAAAACAAACAAACTTTTAAAAAAATTCATGAAGGGGCGCCTAGGTGGTTCAATCAGTTCAGCATCTGACTTCGGCTCAGGTCATGATCTCACAGCTCATGAGTTCGAGCCCCATATCCGGCTCTGGGCTGACAGCTTGGAGCCTGAAGCCTCCTTCAGAGTCTGTGTCTCCCTCTCTCTGCCCCTCCCCCACTCATGCTCTGTCTCTCTCTTTCTCTCAATAATGAATAAACATTTAAAAAATTAAAAAAAAAAACTCATGAAGATTAACTGGAAGCTCCTCAAGGGAAATTCATGCCATTATCTTGCCAGCCTGGCGCAGTATTTACAAAGGGCACTCTACCATACGCTGGCCATCTTCTGTTCTTCTCTGAGCTTCTATCAGCCACTTTCCTAGGCTGCTCCCAGCAGCTCTGCTCCTCGGCTGAACTCTCCCATCTCACACCCAGCCTTTTCCCCATGGTTGGACTTTGGTGCCTTGTCCCTTCCCCCCCTACCGATCAGACTGGCTCCACTATTTCCCTTATTTCCACCAGTCTCAATACCACTCACCCACCTCCTGCCTCAGTCTGCCAGGCAATTTCTAGCACATCATGAAATTAGCCTCCCTCAAACCCATGCTGATAAATCTCTTCTACAAAATAACGTCTTCCATGCTCAACTCGGGAGATGCTAGGACACTCCCTGCCAGAGATGCTTGGAGAGAGGGGT
Source organism: Herpailurus yagouaroundi (assembly GCF_014898765.1). Taxonomy (NCBI): domain Eukaryota; kingdom Metazoa; phylum Chordata; class Mammalia; order Carnivora; family Felidae; genus Herpailurus; species Herpailurus yagouaroundi. The sequence goes on from NW_024420586.1 coordinate 20,006,006, forward strand.
TCCCCCACTGGGACAGATTGGGTTCAGAATGACCAGTGCTTCTCAAAATTTAAAGTGCGCACAAATCAACAGAATCAGCTGGGGATCTCGTTAAAAGGCAGATACTGATTCAGCAGCTCTGGGGCCTGAGGTTGTACATGCCCAACAGGATCCCCAGTGGTGTTCCAGCTGCTGGTCCTGGGACCCCACTTTGAGGATCAAGGAGATAGACCGTCTCTGAGGTCCATTTCATCTCTGACTTCTCATCTTATACCTGACGAAACTGATAGGGATCCCAGCTACATTTCATCTGACTCTGCTAATGCAGCTCATGAACACGAGCTCTCTCTGGAGGTTCTGCCAGCATAAGTTACAACTTAACAGAAAGGAAAATGGCTTTTCTTTTAGGCAAGATAACCTTGCTAGCATTGAGAAGCTATGGACCAAATACGGAGCATAAACTATGATTATAATACTATAGAATCTTCTTTATCCCATGGAAGTTGATTAATTTCAGGGGAGTGTTTCTATTTGACTGATATTTAAGCATCATTTGTGAATGAATGGCATATAAATCATTTTTAGGATCTGGCAGACTGGGCCGGGACGAAGAGAATACACCATGATCATTTTTAACTCAACCACGGATTCACAACCCTAGAAATTCAAGAGGGTAAAACCTATAGATTTCCAGGTTACACTTCACACTAATTATTATCATCACTGTTGTTATTACTTTTATTATTTTAAATCAGAGTAATTCGTGAAAATAATTGAAAAACTCAATTTGTACAGAAAAGTGTGTGTCATAAAAGGCTATCATTACTGGTATCACCCCTTCCCAATTGCATCTACTTTTTAAAATTTTTTTTTTCAACATTTATTTATTTTTGGGACAGAGAGAGACAGAGCATGAATGGGGGAGGGGCAGAGAGAGAGGGAGACACAGAATCGGAAACAGGCTCCAGGCTCTGAGCCATCAGCCCAGAGCCCGACGCGGGGCTCGAACTCCCGGACCGCGAGATCGTGACCTGGCTGAAGTCGGACGCTCAACCAACTGCGCCACCCAGGCGCCCCAGCATCTACTTTTTAAATGACTTTGCCCCTTCCTTTTTTGTAGTTACCTCCACATCACTAAAGACAATAGATATTCTACAATTTCTTGATTTATCAATTGGGCACTTTGTATATTGGCTCCTTGCTATGGGAAATGAGAATTTCACTTCGGTGTTTCTTCTCTCCTCAGCTAACCAATAAATTCATCTCTCTTGTTTGGTTCCATTATTAGTTACCTCTGTGGCTTTAAGTAATGTATTTTAATCTCTCTTTTATCAGCTAGAGAAGAAGTAAAGTATCCTTAGTTCTTCGCTTTTTAAGGTGAGGATCGTAGGGATGCTACCCTTTCTCAACTCCTTCTCCAATGCTTACCTCCTGAGTTTTGCCACCATATACTTATTTACATTTAGTCTTGCATTTGAAGGTTGATGACAAAGATACACAATTCAAATAAACAAATCTTTGTTTTTTTCTGTGGGGTGGTTCCACAAGTGGAAAATCAACAATGTTTACATTACCGTGACTACATAAATATTGTTCATCGGCAGCAAAAATGTATATGGTATCTCCTTTCTCCAAAACGATTTCTTGAAACTTCGAATTGTTTTCATATTGCACTAACAAATTAGGCCCTCAACTTACAGAGATATTCTTAGTTGAAGAGTGCTTATTTTATGAGTTAAAAGTGTCAGAAAATTCTCAGCTCTTTTTTCTGACCTTAACATGTTTGTGGGGCCTGTTTTAATTTTGTTCAGGCCCTGACTCATCCTTGTCTCTGGTTCTTAGTGAAGGCCGAGCTCAGGTTGTTCCAAGACACAGGATAAGAAGGAACATCTGGTTCTTCAAAACTCACTCTGCAGTAAAAGACCAACAAACCTATGATTATTATTCAGAAGCCGAAAGGTCAAGATTCCCTTCCCTTACTTGCATTAGTATTTTTTTAATTGAAGTATATTTGGTATAGAATATCCTATAAGTTTCAGATGTGCGTCATAGTGATTTGATATTTTTGTACATTATAAAGTGATCCTCATGATAAGCCTAGTTACCATCTGTCACCATACAAAGTCATTACAATATTATTGACTATATTCCCGATGCTGTACCTTTCTTAAACTGCACGTTATTACCCAATAGTGGGTCATGAAATCAATTTACTGGGTCACAACTAGCAGTTCTAAAAAGTGAAGTAGAATAGAATAGGCAGACTTCATTACCTATAGTAACGTTTAGGCATTGTTTAAATAATATGTGTGTGTTCTGGTTGCATGTGAAATACAGATTTTACTTCTTTTAGTGTTGGTTGCTATTGAAAAAGCTTCAAAGATTCTGTCTTGTGTGCTGAATTGATCTCCTTTTGGACTAATTTCCAGTCTGGGAGTTGCCCTCCTTAACTCTGTGGTTTAAGGAGCTGGGACCACACCTTCAGTGTGTCTAATGGAGCTCCAGGCTCTGCTCCCCCTTTTCTCTGAGATGTATTTTCCCAAGAGGGTTACTGGCTCAAGTTCCTCTTGGATTTTTAGACCCCCAATTCCAATGGGACTCCTGGTAGGAAACTGGTCATCTCCATCAGGCACTGTGCCTTGGCATGTTGAAAACCAGAACAGATGATTCCTTTTTTTTCTTTTATTTAAAAGTTTATTTATTTATTTTTGAGAGACACAGAAATAGAGAGAGCAAGCCGGGGGGGGGGGGGACAGAGAGAGAGGGAGAGAGAGAATTCCAAGCAGGCTCCATAGTGTCAACATAGAGCCCAACCTGGAGCTCAAAACCACAAATGAACGCTGAGGTCATGATCAGGACCGAAATCAAGATTTGGGTGCTTCACCTACTGAGCTACCCAGGTGTCTCTGAGCAGACCATTTCTTGAGAAATTATCTTTGGGAATAACCATGAAATAAAATGAATAATAATACTAGGTAGAAAAGAAATGTAGACAGGGAACATTTTCTTTGATTTAACATTTGATATCTCATGCCAATAAAAAAATTAATAAAATAAATTTACAGTACAAAACAAAGCCAAAGGTATCAGATTAACACTTTTAGATGACATTGCTGTCATTTTTGAAAACAAACAAACAAAAAAACAACAAAAAAGGGAAAACGCCATGGAGAAATACTTCCAAAGGGTGACCACAACCGGGTTCAGAGATTTCATCCATGGAATGACATAATTAAGTAACTCGATTTTTATTCTTTGTCTCTACAGTGCTTTGGTTCTCACTGTTTATTTTGAATATTTTTTTAAGCTTATTTATTTATTCGAGAGAGGGAGAGAGAGAGAGCAAGCGCATGCCACGTTTGCTCCCGCAAGTGGGGGAGAAGCAGAGAGAGACAGGGAGAGAGAGAATCCCAAACAGGCCCTGTGCGGCCAGCCCAGAGCCCAACGTGAGGCTTGAGCCCACGAAGCTCATGACCTGAGTCGAAACCAAGAGTCAGACACTTAACCGACTGAGCCATCCAGGTGCCCCTTAAATCTGTTGTTTAATTGTGAGGATGTGCAACACCAGGGGGGTTGGAGACAGGAACGGCATTCAGTGTGAACCCGGGCGATTCAGAACTGAATTTTCTCCAGAAATGAACCCATGTAGCTTGGTCAGGGCTAACTCCAGAACTGGGAATTCCCTCAATTCACTTCCTTGTGGAATACTGTGTTGATTGAAGAATAACCACTAAAAAGTGCCACGGTGAAGCTTCCATGTATATTACAGTATGAAACCGTAAAAGTAACAGCGCCAAAAGATTGTTTGGAGGAGTATTTTATCACTGACTTGTATAGACATGCCACTGCATGGTGAAAACAAAGCCGACCCCAGTAGCTAGTGTTATTATTGTTTTAAAATTATCCCTACACAGCGCACCCCTTATAGCCTGCACCTGGGACTGACCATTCCTGCTCCCCCACTTGTGGTACACCCAATTTCAGAAACAAAAGTAGTGCCCACTCTTTCACAAGGTTTTTTTGCTGATTTGTTTAGGGCCCTTCAGTAACATTAGGGAAATAAATGTGTAAGGCACAACCCAGTGATTCTTGCTCACAACTAGCCCCTCATTTTCCTTTGCTGGGCTCTAAGCCAGGGAACAGGTTTCTGGACTTTTCTTGGCTCTGAGGGAGCACTCCCAGTGTGTGTGTGTGTGTCTGTGTGTGTCTGTGTGTTTAGCAAGTTGCTGGGGAAAGAGGGTAAGTGTTGGTGGAATGAAGAAATCACAAGACAACAGATTTCACTACACAGTGTACCTAGGGTATACATATATGCTAAGTGGAAGGAAAGCCTTGAGCATTCCCTAATACTCCTAAGATAAATTAAAGTACAATCAAAATTTTGTGGGTTTTTTTTTTTTTTTTTTGGCTAATATACAGTAGTCCCCTCTTATCTGCATGGAGGTATGTTCCAAGACCCCTGGTGGATGCCTGAAACTGTAGATAGAATCAAACCCTATATATATTGTGTTTTTTTCCTATACACACATACCTGTGATAAAGTTTAATTGATAAATTAGGCACAGTAAGAGATTAACAATAATAATAAACATAGAACAATTATAAAACAATATACAGTAAAACCTGGGATTGTGAGTAGCTTGTTCCATGAGTGTTCTGCAAGACGGGCAAACATTTCTAATAAATTTTAACTTGATAAATGAGCGATGTCTTGCAATACAAGTAGTTCTTGACGCCGAATGTCACATGATCACAACTGAGCCGATGGTTCTTGAAATTCACTTTGACATACCAAGTGGTTTGGATTTGCAAGCATGTTTCCAGAATGAACTATGCTTGCAAACCAAGGTTTTACTGTACTGTAACAAACTTTATGTGAATGTGGTCTCTCTCTCTCTCCAGATATTTTGTTGTGCTGAACGCACCCTTCTTCTTGTGATGATGTGAGATGATAAAATGCCTATGCGATGTCATGAAGCAAGGTGCATGTCACAGGCATTGTGACGTAACGCTAGGCTACTATGGATTTATTGATGATTCCTCAGAAAGAGGATCATCCACTTCCCAACCTCAGCTGACCCCGGGTAGCTGAAATCATGGATAAGGGAGGGCTACCATACATGCACGTTCCCATGGCCGTCCTCAGGGACTGTCTCTCTGTTTCCCACACCCATCCCCAGTTGTGTTTTTCTCTCAGTTACAGAAAGCAACTCAAAATAAACTTTCCTTCAGATTCTCTAATGAGAGCCACACTTCCATCTGGCCTGCCCTTGTTTTCTTTTTCTTCACCTTTCAAGGACGAGAACATTTGAGACTGACTCAATCTGCCTTCAGCATTATAAATGTGCCTTCCCAGTTTACGTGCTTACCTCTCTCAACAACAAAGGTTTCCTAGCTTTGTATGCATGCGGCTTACCACGGCTTACCATGGCTTACCACGCTAATACCACCCCCCAGCCTAGCCTGGCATTCAGAGCCCAATGGATGGATTTCTTCCAGAGGGAACACAATGCTGAAAATGGAGGAATATCTTGGTGCCAGTAAAATGTTCTGAAACCCTAACTCCCTGACTTCAAGCAGCTTTCCCATCTTCTTTTGAACTCAGCATTCTCCAGATAAGAATGAACCCAGGCTTCTTGATTTCTCCTCTTGTTTTATATGCACTGTGGCCTGAAATGTGGCCCTGGGACTCCTTCTGTCCTTAGGACCAGCTCAGCCTGTGCTTCTCCTTCAGCTTCAAATAGTGAAGAAAGTCCTAAACCCCTTACTTTCTTATTGTCCATGTAATTGGCATAGCTTGCTGCTCGGCAATGGAGATATCCACTTGTGGGTCCTAGGCAGCCAAAGGGAGTATAAGCCTCTTGAGGGCAGAGTCTGTACATCTTGAAGAGTTTCGCGTCCACCATCATGTGCAGCATATATCCTTGGGCATAATGTATACAGAATAAATTTGCCTCATGAATAAAAAGCTTAACAATAGAAGGTACGAGAGAGCCGTAAAATGTACTCCCGTGTTAATTTCAGTGTGTGTATGTATGTGAAGTTATCATTTAAAATTCTTCGGGGAGTACCTGGGTGGCTCAGTCAGTTAAGTGTCTGACTTCTGGCTCAGGTCATGATCTCACAGTTTGTTAGTTCGAGCCCTGCATCAGGATCTGTGCTGACAGCTCAGAGCCTGGAGCCTGCTTTAGATTCTGTGTGTGTGTGTGTCTCTCTCTCTCTGCCCCTCCCCTGCTTTCTTTCTCTCTCTCTCTCTCAAAAATAAATAGACATTAAACATTTTTTAAAAATCTGTGTATTTGTCATTATAAAGCAAAAGCTTTCAAAACAACAAGAAAAAGATAAACACACCAATAGATAATTTGGGAATGATGTGAACATTTTTTTTTCGTATGTTTCCTGGTTATTTATGTTTCTTCTTGTGTAGAATGTCTGCTGACTATCAATAGCAATAAAGGAAGTACAAGTTTAAACAATGGCAAGAAACCACTTTTTGACCTACCTAAGTGGCAAAGGTTTTTTAAAAATGTGTAATACTACCTACTGTTGGGAAAGGTTCCACGTGGAGTCTAATATACTAAGACACTGTAAGGGCAGAGAATCTTTATGAATGGCAGTTTTCATCAAGAGACTTAAAATGTACATATTCTACAACTTATTTGGAAAGACTGTTTGACAGTATCTTCTGAAGCTGAACATATGCCATCTTTTATGATCTAGCAACTCCATTCCTAGGTACACATCCAAAAGAAATGTGTACATATGTTCACGAAGAGACATGTACTCGAATGTTCATAGAAGCACTATTCATAACAGCCCTAAATCGGAAAGTACTCCAGTGCCCATCAACAGTAGAGTGGGTAATGAGTGGTGGCATATTCACACAATGGAATACCATCCAACAATAAGAATGAATAAATGATTACTAAACCCAATGACAGAGATGCGGTGCACCAACGACATCCTGTTGAGTGATAGGGGCCAGATAAAAAAGAATACATACCGTATGAGTGATTCTGTTTATATGAAATTAAATAAAAAACAGCAACACTCATTTATTGTGTTAAAAGTCAGTATAATAGTCACCTTTGGGGTGTTTAGAGACTGGGACAGTGGCTTTGGGGATGCTGGTGATATTTTTTTGATCTGAGTATTGGTTCTATCAGTGTGTTCATCAAGATACAAATTCATCAAGCAACACACACGTGATTTGTGTGCTTTTCTGGATGGATGTTAAACTTTAATAAAACTAAAGTCTGCATACTCTTTTACCTAGTAATCTCACAACTAGCGTTTTATTCTGCTGAAATAATTGTAGATGTTCACTGAGGATTTATATGCAAGGCTTTTCCTTCAAAGTGTTACTTTTAATAGTGAGAAATTAAAAACTACAGAAATGTCAAATGATAGTGAAATGGTCAAATATATTATGGAACAATATGTACCGCCCTGAAAGGTCATGTTTACGATGAATACATAATGACATGGGAAAATATGATTTCATGTAAAGTGATAAAAAGCAGGATGCTAAACTGTGTACAGGGAATGATCACAATTTCATTAAGAAATGTATCCACATTTGGGGCACTTGGGTGGCCTAACGTTGGTTAAGCATTGACTCTTTTGGCTCAGGTCATGATCACATGGTTTGTGGGATTGAGCCCCTGCATTAGCACAGAGCCTGCTTGGGGTTTTCTCTCTCTCTCACTCTCACTCTCGCTCTCCCTCTCTCTGCTCCTCCCTCACTTGCACATGCACACGCACAAGGGCACTCTCTCTCTCTCTCTCTCTCTTTCAAAGTAAATAAGTAAACATTAAAAAAAAATGTAGGGGTGCCTGGGTGGCTCAGTTGGTTGAGCATCCAACTTCAGTTCGGGTCATGATCTCACAGTTCGTGAGTTCAAGCCCCGAGTCAGGCTCTGCACTGACAGCTCCGAGCCTTGAGTCCACTTCGGATTCTGTGTCTCCCTCTCTCTCTGCCTCTCCCCCACCCCTGCTCACACTCAGTCTCTCTCTCTCTCTCTCTCTCTCTCTCTCTCTCTTTCTCTCAAAAATAAACATTAAAAATATTAATGACCTGGTGTCATATGACAAAATATATTTTTTAAAAATTAAAAAATAAATAAATAAATAAAAGAAATTTATCCAGTTCAATGCCAACACCAATCATTTTGGAGTGGTTGGTTTTTCAGGTGGTCTTATTTTCTTCATTATACTTTCTTTAACTTATATTCTAAGTTGTATGCAATAACAATATTATTGCTTTGTAATCAGAAAATGTATTTAAAATTTTTATAAATTCATGATCCAAAGAGGATTCTGCCATCCTCAGTCCATGCTTTCTCACAGCTTATGAAAACAGAAAAGTCAAACAGCCAAACTCCATTCTTGCTGCCTTGGCCCTCAAGCCAATTTTCTCTCTCCAGGCCTCCTGACTCCAACAGAAGTATTCGAAGCCCATGGAAAACCTCACAAATCCTAGAGAGAGTTAAAGAGGTAAGTGAATTCACCTCGTTTCTGAGTAGCAGGTGTGGACCCGTGGTGAAAGATAGGAACTGCTGGAGGAAGGAAGCCAGGTGAGAGGAGTATGATATCTGCTCCTTTCCTAGGCTCGCAGCAAAGTGAGCCCTCTATAGGCTTGGAGGAACCGTCGTTGCAATAGCTGCTTATTTCCTTCGGTCCCTGAAGTTCCAAAGCTGGAGAGTGACAGCGGAGGGCAAACACTGGGTGATATTTTCTGTTTGTGAAGCTCAGTGACAAATTACCTTGTGCACGCGTTGGCGGAGATGGTCTGATCTGAACTGCGTTGTTGAAGCCAATCGGAGGCAAAGCAGGGTGGCATTTCTTAGACCCGGGCATTGAGACTTTATCAATGGGTCTATATCACAAGCCAAACATTCTACTTGTTAACTGTAATGTAGTCAGTTCATCTTAGATATGATAACTCACGAGGCACCTTGAACATCTGAGTACAGAAGTTTACAGTAATTCACAAGGCAGCACGCCATACCTAACAGTTCATTGTATGGTCAGAGGGACGCTGTGGGCAGTTATTTGCACAGTGTCCAGAATATTTGTCCACGTCACAATCCCTTTGCCAAATGGAAGGTCTCAGCCCAAAGTGTTACAACTGTCAAAACTATTCCTGTTCAAGTGCTCAACATCTGTGATTTTGTTCCTTGCAAACCTTATCATCTTAAATATTATGTGAAAGATATAGCTACATGAGGCAGTAGTCAAGAAGTTGGTAAGAAGGTATAAAACGGGGTGCTCTGTGAGAGCTAAACAAGGAAAATATATACAAGCCTAATATACTTATTTTATAATATTTTCTAAATGTTAAAAATTCTACAAATATAATGTGTATTACATTTTATTAAAATCTAATAAAAATAAAGCAGTTGGTGAGGACAAAACAGGAAGGGAAAAAAATACCCTTCCAGCTTACAGCAACATCAGTCTGTCTGCAGGTTGTATCATTCCACTGTGGCAGGAATACAGACAGTTGCTGTTTTTTAAGTTTATTTATTTATTTTGAGAGAGAGAGAGAGAAAGTGCCAGTGGAGGAGGGGCAGAGAGAGAGGAAGAGAGAGAGAATCTCAAAAAGGCTCCACACTGTCAGTGCAGAGCCCGACGCAGGGCTCCAACCCACAAACCATGAGATTATGACCTGAGCCGAAATCAAGAGTCAGACACTTAACCGACTGAGCCACCCAGGCACCCCAGCAATACAGAAGGTTTTGAGGCCTGATGCCAACAGATCATATACCTTGCCACCAGCTGCTTTGATGTTTCATGAAGATGGAAACCATGTGGTTTCGGTTGCCACTATATTCCTCACGTATGCGCTTTGTGGCCTGTATTAGTTTCCTATAACCGCTATAACAAATTGTTACAAACTTGGTGTCTTAAAACAGAGGAAATGGATTTACTCACAGTTGTGGAGGTCAAAAGACTGAAATTGGTATCACTGGGCCTAAGTCAAGGTGTGCATGAAATCAGGACTGCATTCCTTCCAGAGAGAATCCACCATCTTGAAATCCCCCTGTGCTCCATCCTTACATGGCCTTCTCCTCTGTGTATGTAGTCAGATCTCCCTCTGGCTCTCTCTCTCTCTGTCTTTTTTAAATGTTTATTTATTTTTGAGAGAAAGAGAGAGACAGAGCACGAGCAGGGGAGGGGCAGAGAGAGAGGGAGACACAGAATCCAAAGCAGGCTCCAGGCTCTGAGCTTTCAGCACAGAGCCCAACGTGAGGCTCAAACCCACAAATTGTGAGATCATGACCTGAGCCAAAGTCAGACGCTTAACCGACTGAGCCACCCAGGTTCCCCTCTGGCTCTTTCTTATATGGAGACTTGTGATTGCATTTACAGCCCGCCTGGAAGGTCTCCCTATCTCACATTCCCTAACTTAACTCTATCTGCAAACACCCTTGTCCCAAATAAAGTAGCAGTTATAGGATCCAGGAATTACAGCCTGTTATCTTTGGGTGTCCTTATTCAGCCTACTACAGTGCTTAATAAATATTTGTTGAACGACTCTTCAATCCATCTAGAAATTTCATTTCTAATGGAAAATTAAATTTGAACTCTGAATTTACAAATCAATCCCTAATGAGTTTTGTCAGCTGAAGGCAGCATCCAGCGTAGAAGCAGCTCAAAGACTTTGAGAAGTCTGGGTTTGCTGAGGAACACCCTGGGCTGTGGAGAGATCACTAAAGTGCCTTGTGAGCACCAACCAGGTTCTGAATTTTACTGAAGATAGCTTTCCTCAAGGAAAGCTCTCCTAAACTGAAAACTCTACTTCTACAGCTATATATTGAAAATAAGCAATTTGATAAAATGCTTTAGAGAAACTTTGCTGCTGGCTCAGCATTGCTCAAAAATTAATTTTAAGTGAATTTAAAAAGTCATAGCAACATAAAAATGAAAATGCATGCATGGGGAGCCTGGGTGATTCAGCAGGTTGAGTGTCTGGCTCTTGATTTTGGCTCAGGTCATGAGCTGTGGGATCAAGCCCCATATGGGGCTCTGTGCTGCGTGTGGAGCCTACTTAAGATTCTCTCTCTCTCTCTCTCTCTCTCTCTCTCTCTGTGTGTGTGTGTGTGTGTGTGTGTGTGTCTTTCCCACCCCTTCCCCTGCTCACACATGCTCTGTCTCTAAAATAAATTAAAAAAAAAAAGAAAATACACATATGTACTTTTTGTTTCTTTTAGGGGTTAGCATGAAGTACATCTTTATGTGTACTGGTAGGATCAAACTCCCCGGGTCAAACCCTGCCCATTGTATATGAGAGTGAACTTCAGAGTGCGATATTGCTAAGCTCTATGTCCTTCTGCTTTCAAACTAGGTAACTGGGCTGTTTTGGTCCCATAAGTCTCGCCTTCCTTCTCTGGTCTGCCTCTGCACTTTTCCTTCTCTCTGATGCTGGGTGGGGACCATGCCACTCACCAATCTGGAGTCTTCTTCCTCAGTGGGTGGCAAGAGTGAGCCGACTGGGTGAATGGCATTCCTTATTACCATACCTTGGATTTCACTGAAGGCCTTCCCTGAGGACTCTGCAGCACTTACACATATATGCTTGTCATGCTGTCTACAATCTTTTGAAGTGGCAGAGACAGTGAACATTTATAAGAGACAGAGATGATGCCGGCCCTCCTCTTAAGTTGACTTAAGCATACTATGTCTGTATCTGGCATTCCATCAACCAGGACTCTCCATTTATGAGCAGATCTGAACATCAAGGTAGGTGGAGATAAAAACCCATGTTATTCATGTAACCCTAAGTCACTTAAGAACCCTGAAGGGGTTTTAGAATTAGCTAGGAAAAACTTTGTTGTATTCATTGTGGTTTTTAATAGTCAGTATGGATTTTATCATAGTCAAATCTTTGAGAATTTTTAACCCCCAAATGCTATATCCTATTGCTTGATCAATGAGAGTGCCAAAGAACTTTGGACCTTTAATAAAATTTGGATGCCCAAGTTCTGCCCCAGATTCACCAAGTCAGGATGTCTTGTAAGTCCTATCATCTATCTGTCTATCTATTATCTATCTATCTATCTATCTATCTATCTATCTATCATCTGTCTCTATTTCTATATCTCTCTCTGTATGTCATATTTATGTATATATGTATATGGTATTCATTTTAACTTGTTATTAAGGAATTTTTCAAATATACACAAAAGTAGAAAACACAGTATCCCCCATCCAACTTCAACATTTATCAACACTCTGCTGTATTAGTTTCAACTCTTCTCTACTCCCCACACTTTTTGTTTCCTGGAATATTTTTGATGCAAAAATCAGACTTCGGATAATGTATTTTAAAAAATATATGTCAGTATCTATCTCTTATTTTAAGAAAACGTGACCAAAATATTATCATCAACACCCATAAAGTTAATAATAATTCTTAATTATCTGACATGTAATTTCCCCTAGTTGTCTCAAAAAAAATGTCTTATATGGTACAGAAAATCAGACAAGGTTCACACATTGTATCTGGATGATGTGTTTCTGAAATCTCTTTTGTGATAGTTCCTCCTCTATTCCTTAGCAAACTCTACACATGTTACTCCACCTAGCGGTATATAGAAATATTCCTATTCCTTTTTAGAGCTGCATAGGACTCCATTGGGTAGATGTACCATATTTTATTCAGTCCTTCTCCTGGAGATGAATATTTGTGTCATTTCTAGTCATTGGCTATTACAAATAATATCTTTTTGCCAGTGTATTTTAAGTATAGATTCCTAGAGGTGGGATTGCTGGGGCAATTATTGCATATTTGATTTTGCTTTCTCATCAGGAGATTCTAGTACTTTGAAAATATATTTTGCCTTTATCTCAACTTCCATGCAGTTTTATGGAGAATGATGTCAATTGTTAACCTTCTGGTTTGCTTGCTAGCACCTTTCCTTCTGCCCCCTGTGACTTTTTTGCCCTGGGATCGATGACTAGTTTCAAAGTCTTGAGGTCTTTGTTCTTCATGGTTACCAGGTTCTGAAGACTATACGTAGCCAAAAAGCCAACTCACTTATGATGCAGTTTATTGGCGTTGTTAAATTACACATGTTATCCATTTGGTTAGAAATTTCCTAAATACTCTATGCCTAAAAACTGGTATTTAGTATTTCGAAATCCACAAGTGGCAGCCATATGAGATTTCTATCCACCGCCACCCTCACTCCAGTGTCATCACCATTAAGATAATTACTCTCAGGAAATTTGCAAGAACAGCAGTTATTCTGCCTCAAAGTTCCTGACTGAGGTTGAATGATTCAGCAAATATAGGGGGGAAAGAAGGTATTGTCTATGTTTTATTTTATTTTTTAGTTTATTCATCTATTTTAAGAAAGAGTGCTAGTAGGGCAGGGACCGAGAGAGAATGGGAGAGAGAATCTCAAGCAGGCTCCATGCTGTTAGTGTGGGGCCCGATGTGGGACTCCATCCCATGAACCATGAGATCATGATCTGAACCAAAATCAAGAGTTGGATGCTTAACTGACTGAGCCACCCAGGTGCCCCTCTACTGTATATTTTAGAAATCAGACTCCTTATTGATAGCCAAACACATTCAAGCTTAAAACAGAGGCTGGAAGAACTTGAGATGTAAGAAAATAAAAATATAAGAACAACAGCTATTAAAATATTCAAAGCAAAAAGGAACAAGTTGTTATGGATAAGTGACAGTCCAAACATTCAAGAACGCTAATATGCATATTAAGATCTTCCCGTTAATTTATCTAAGATGTTTCAGTACTTTTTCTGAGACTGAGCTAGAATGAGCCAGATCACAGCTAAATGGGCTATATAGGCAACGAGGTAGGTGCCTTGGCATGAGCCAACAGTGGCTATCTCCACCCCCAAATGCAAAGCATTTGTGGTGATTCCTTCCAAGCAAATGCTGGTGACTCAGGCATTTGGGGAAGAAATATTCTGCCGTACATTGACTTAAGCCAGAAAACGGTATATTCTTTACTTTCCACTCTCATCCTTCCCTGAAGTCACACTGAAATGTTGATTAGAAACTGAAAATGTTCTATTACACATTTGTAAGTAAAATACAACTTTGAGGTCAGAGAGACCAGAGTTTAACCTCAACCTCTCAGTGACTGTGGGACTTTGTCCATGCTATAGGCATCCTGAACCCCATTTCCTCATTTATAAAATGGAGATAGTGATGCATATTTGTTGTGTAAGGCCTACGATTAATGCTCAACATTATGTGCTGCCTTGATATCTGGTAAAATTGAGGAGATTTGGATGATCTATCCATAAATTCCCTCCCTACTCTGCTCTGGTGCATAAGGTCCCCTAGGCAAACAACCTCCCTTATCAGAGGGACCAGAAACAATTCCTGCTCATCCCTGAGGGGGAGATTGCAGTTCCTTGCCAGCCCATGGAATTATGCAGAGCCAATCACATTCTCCTGTGGGAACCAGGGGGTATCCCACCCTCTTGATACTACAAACCCTACTTCTTTTTTTTTTTTTTTTTCAACGTTTATTTATTTTTGGGATAGAGAGAGACAGAGCATGAACGGGGGAGGGGCAGAGAGAGAGGGAGACACAGAATCGGAAGCAGGCTCCAGGCTCTGAGCCATCAGCCCAGAGCCTGAAGCGGGGCTCGAACTCACGGACCGCGAGATCGTGACCTGGCTGAAGTCGGACGCTTAACCGACTGCGCCACCCAGGCGCCCCGACAAACCCTACTTCTTAAAGCACCTGATGGCTCAGTGTGTTCTCAAGTGCAACCCCCATGGGGCCCTGCATGGCATGGTATCCTTTTCCTCTGGGCTATGAGTGTATGTGACAAGTAGAATGCTGTCAATCTCATCTGTGCAGTGTCGGATGTCATGCACTCAGCCGTCTCCATTACCTTAGGGTGGGAATCCTTCCCTCACCAACGGGGTGAATAGGAGGCTATTAAAACAATATCTCAGGGCACCTGGGTGACTCAGTCAGTTAAGCGTCTGAATCTTGATTTCAGCACAGGTCATGATCTCACAGTTTGTGAGATTGAGCCCTGAGATGGGCTCAGCGCTGACAGCACAGAGCTTGCTTGCGATTGGCATCTCTCTCTTTCTCTGTCCCTCCCCTGCTCGCGCTCTAAATGTCTCTCTCTCAAAATAAATAAATAAATAAACATTTTAAAGAAAAAAACCAATATCTTATAGGGCCATTATAAGTAATAAGCAAAATTAAGTTAAATACTTGGGGGAAAGATCTGTGTTACCTCTCAGGGTATGTTGAAGTACTGAAGACAGAAAGAAGGATTTCTGCCCTCAAGGCATTCAAAGCATAGTGGAAGAGAGGCATCACATAACACTGTAGTCCTTGATTTACTTGTGGAACCCCGGGTTCCCTGTGAGCCAAAAGAAGACATACAACTTAGTTAACCTTCATCATCTCTCCTATAAAACAGAGATAATCATACCTGCCTCATAAAGCTGCTTTGAAGATTTAAACAAGCAATGCATAAATCCCTTATCCCAGTTTCTGGCATGCAGGAAGGGCTTAATAAGCAGCAGACTGAGTTGAATTTGAAGGACTAATAGGCATTACTAGATGAAAAAAAAAAAGTACAGTAAAACCTTGATTTGTGAGCATAATTCGTTCCGGAAGCATGCTTATAATCCAAAGCACTTGTATATCAAAGCAAATTTCAAGAACCATTGGCTCAGTTGTGATCATGTGATTCGGTGTCAAGTACTACTCATATTGCAAGTTAAAATTCATTAGAAATATTTGCTCATCATGTGGAATACTCGCAGAACAAGTTACTCGTATTCCAAAGTTTTACTGTTTTTTACAAATGCAAAAGCCCCCAGTTTGTTTCCAAGGATTGCCTTCCCCCCCACACACACACCAAGAATATCTTTCTTTTAGGGGAAAATAGGCAATTAAGATGGACAGAATAATGCTGCATCTTACACTAGGCAATGCCACACTGTATGTACTAATACCACTGCCACAGAAGTTCCCAAGGAATCCTACAAAAACACATGGAAGGTGATCATTTTGCCCGCCCTGGTATGTTTCTTAGGCAGGTAGGACTGGTTGAGTCTGTGGATTTTGTTTGTTTCTTTTTTTTCCCCTTTGGTTTTTAAAAAAGGCTTTTTGTAGCCTTTGCATCATTTTGTTAATGATGAAAAACACAGGCAGCGTTCATGGTGCAGCGTGATAAATATCACCCCTGTCTTGTGATGCCTCCTCAAAGACGACCCATATGCACTGAATCTCGTAATAGCGCTATCTTATTGTGAACTGAAGTTTAATTGAGAATTACTTGCAACCCTTGGCCATTTATTCCCACTTATTAAATGAAAGGGCAGCATGACAGAGCAGAGAGTGGCCCATTCAGGTGTCACTGAACCGTGTCTTTTGTCTCAATTCTGCCCCTAGAAAAATGGTAGCACCTAGAGAATGTCTCTTAACCTCTTTGGTTTCTTCTTCCGTGGAAAGAAGTGAAGATGCCTTGTAACTAACAGGTTGGGAATGGGAGAGTCAGTGTTAGGAGTTCAGAGTCTGGCAGATTTGGCTTTAAATTTTGGTTTGTCACTCATTAGCTCAGGGACCTAGATACGATCTCCTTGAGGGTCAGTTTCCTACTCTCTCCTAAATTGTATTACCCTTATCTTACTGAGGGTTGTTATAAAGGTTAAATAACGTAACCAATGCATTTGTAATTCTATTGGGTCTACCTTCAAAATAATTCCAGAATCTGATGGCATCTCTTTACCTCAAAGCCACCATCGCTTCTTGCTTGGATTATTCCAATGACATCCTAAATTCTCTCTATAGCTTCCGTCTTTTTCCGCCCAACAGTCTGTTTTCAGCGCAGCAGCCAGAGCAATCCTTTTAAAATTTGTGAATTCATGTCATTCCTCTTTTTTGTAAGTTTATTTTTATTTATTTTGAGAAAGCCCATGCACGTGAGCAGGGGAGGGGTAGAGAGAGAGAAGGAGAGAGAGAATCCCAAGAAGGCTCCATGCTCGGCACAGAGCCCAATGTGGGGCTTGATCCCACCACCATGTGAGATTATGAACGGAGCCAATGTCAAGAGTTGGGTGCTTAACTGACTGAGCCACCCAGACACCCCATGTCATTCTTCTAATTGAAAAATTTCCAGTGGTTTCCAACCTTACTCGGAATGCAAGCTCACATCCTTACCATGACTGATGAGGCTTCCCACTGCTGCCTCTCTTCGCTTGTGACTGTCTCTCATCACTTCACTGCAGCCACACTGGCCTTCTTTATGTTCCCTAAAATACATCCACAGGTATCCTATGGGGGCACTACCTCACTGCCTTTGGGTATCTTTTCAAATGGGGCATTGTGTTTATAAAGGTGTAATGGATATGCCAGGGATCAAGCCCAGGACCTCAGACATGCAAATCTGCCCATCTTCTTTTAAATGGCATATCTCAGCCTCCATCCCATTTCTCTCTATCACCCACTTTTATTTTTACTTTATAGAGCTTGCCTTCTTGTTCTGTGTCTCACTGACAAGAATGGAAATTTCATGAAAGCAGGGATGTTGTTTTGGTCATTGAGGTGGCCTCATCCCCTAGAATAATACCAGGTACATAGTAGGGGCTCAACCATTATTTGTTGATCTAATTAATAAGTTATATAACTTTTTAGGCACTTCCCAACTCCTCTCTTAGAAACATAATACTTGGCATCTTTTTGCCAATATTATTTATTTTTTTTTTAATTTTTTTTCAACGTTTATTTATTTTTGGGACAGAGAGAGACAGAGCATGAACGGGGGAGGGGCAGAGAGAGAGGGAGACACAGAATCGGAAACAGGCTCCAGGCTCTGAGCCATCAGCCCAGAGCCCGACGCGGGGCTCGAACTCACGGACCGCGAGATCGTGACCTGGCTGAAGTCGGACGCTTAACCGACTGCGCCACCCAGGCGCCCCTCGCCAATATTATTTAATTAACATGCAGTGCTGGACAGACCCTGGTTTCAGCTCTACATGTAAAGAGCTTGGAAGTCCTCACTCCTGTCCTTATGAAGAGAAAAATCTAGACACACTGTAAATCACCAACTTTTCTTGGACCCACTAGAGAACTGAGTTTCCTGGGCAAAGCATCACTCAGAAATCTATACAGGCAGGAGCATGCAGATAGTCACAACAGGGTCTTCTCCATAACAAAGACCCACCCTCTGGGGGGAAGAGATGTTTCTCCTGGAGCCTCATCTGTCCCGGGGAAGAACATTCCTCCCACAGGAGCCAGGCCCCTCTAGTTCTTCTGAGTCACCTAGCAGGGGAAAAAGCACAGTCAACAAGGGTCAGGGCTTCAAGGAAATAGATTGTGAGTGCTGCAGTCAGTAAAGGAGTAGGGAGCTGTGACGAACAGCTATGCCACTGGAGAAATACTTATAAAGGTTAACGATCTGAGACACAAAACCGCTAAAACACTGAGATTTAAGCAGAAGATTAGACAACCTAACCTCTCACATACTTATCACCACACCCACAGGGCTCCAGTATAATAAAGGTGGATTATAGTTGAAAGAGGGGCAAGACAGACTTTTTCTGAGAGAGAATACTTTGGGAAGTGTCCTTGTTTTTGTCTTGGGGAAGGACACTAGAGGATTTTGAAGTCTCTGGCACCTAGAGTCCAATTTCTAGCCAGATTAACATTAGTCCTTACACTAAAGACCTCTTTACCTCAATTACTATTACCCAATACAACGTCTGGTGTTCAACAACATATTATAAGCCATGCATAAAGGCCAGATAAAACACAGTGTGAAGAAATAAAGCAATCTTCAGAGACAGACTCAGATATGACACAGTTGTCAGGATTATTAGACAGGGAATTTAAAGTAACAATGATTAATATGTAAGGACTTTAATGGAAAAAGTAGGTTACATGCCAGAATAGAGGGGTTATGTTACATATAGATACAGAAATTGTGGAAAGAATCAAATGGAAATGCTAACAATAACAAGCATTGTAACAGAAATAAAGAATACCTTTGATGGACTCATCAGTAGATCTGACATGGCAGAGGAAAGATTCAATGAGGTTGAAAATAGGTTAACAGAACCTTTTCAAACTGAAAGGCAAAGAGACTAAAGAATGGGAAAAAAAAAACAGAAAAGAAGTATAGGACAATTTTAAGAAGTGTAACATACATGTAATTGGAATACCAGGAGAAGAGACTGGAGTGGAAGAACAATTTGAGGTAATAATGGCTGAAACTTTCCAAAACTAATGGTAGACAGGAAACCACAGATCAAAGAGGCTCAGAAAACACCAGGAGGAAAAAATACCAATTTCTCAAGCAAAACAAAAACACAAATCCATACTTAGGTACATCATATTCAAACTGCAAAAAAAAGAAAGAGAGAATCTTCAAAAAAGCCAGAAAAGTTGGGGCAGGAAGAGTGGAAACCCTTCACCTAACCAGAAACAAGGATAAGAATTACAGTGGCTTTCTCATCAGAAACCATGCAAGCAAGAAGAGAGTACAGTGAAATATTTAAAGTGTTGGAGGTAAAAAAAAAAAAAAAAATCACCTACCTAAACTCTATATCTAAAGAATGTGGAGAAGAAATAAAAACTTTCTCAGACAAACAAAACCTGACAGAATTCATTGCCAGCTAACTTGCCCCGCAAGAAATGTGAAAAGAAGTTCTTCAGGCAGAAGGAAAATGATATAGGTCAGAAGCTTGGATCTACATAAAGAAAGGAAGAGCAAAGGAGAATAAGTAACTGAAAATACAATAAAATCTTTAATTTTTATTCTTAAATAATTGAAGTAGTACTGAGTGATCATAACACATGAATAAATGAATGACATCTGAAGTGAAATGAATTTATGACAGAAAAGTTACAAAATGCGAGGAAAGGATTGGAAATACTCTAGAGGCTTAAGGTACTTGTACTATACGTAAAGCTTGTTCTTTAAAAGATCAATGAAATTGATAAAACTGTAGCCAGGCTCTAACCAAGAAAAAAAATAGAGAAGACACAAATCACCAGTATCAGAAATGAAAGAAGGACCGTCACCACTAATCTGATCTCATGGACATCAGAAGGATAATAAAGAGATACTATGAATAGCTCTATGCCCGCACATTTCTTAACTTGGATGAAATGGATCATTTCCTTGAAAGACACAATCTACCAAAACTCACAGAAGGAGAAGTAAGTAATCTGAATATCCCTATACCTTTTAAAGATATTGAATCAACAAATAATAACCTTTCACGAGAAAGCACCAGGCCCAGATTATTTTACTGGTGAATTGTACCGAGTATGTAGGGGAAAAATGATACCAATCTCTGTGATCTCTCCAGAAGAAAGAAAAGCAAGGAATACTTCCGAATTCATTCTATCAGGCCAGTATTGCCCTAATACTAAAACCAGATAAAGACATTACGAGAAATAAAAACTACAGACTGATCATCTTTCATGAGCAGACATGCAAAAATCCTCAACAAAATACCAGCAACTTTAATCCATCAATGTGTAAAAAGAATCATATACCATAGCCAAGTGGGATTTATTCCTGTTATTCAAAGCTCATTCAACATTTGAAAATCAGTTAATATATCCATCATATTAACAGACTAAAGAGTAAAAATCATACAATTTTACCAACTGATGCAAGAAAAACATCTGACATTAAACAATACCAATTCTCTGCAATCTCTTCCAGAAAATAGAAGTGGAGGGAGTATTTCCTAATGCATTCTGAGGCTACCCTTGCCCTAATACCAAAACCAGATAGAGACACTACAAGAAAGAAAAACAACAGATTGATATCTCTCATGAACAGAAATGCAAAAATGCTCAACAAAATACTAGCAAAGTGAATCAATCAATGTATAAAAAGAATTATGCACCATAGCCAAGTGGGATTTATTCCAGTTATGCAAGGCTGATTCAACATTTAAAAATCAGTTAATGCAATCTATCATATCAACAGACTAAAGAAGAAAAATCACATAATTTTATCAATTGATGCAGGACAAGAATATAACATGACAAACACTGTCAGCAAACTAGAAATAGAGGGGACCTTTCTCAACTTGATAATGAACGTTTACAAAAAAATATCTACGGGTAAAATAATATCTGATGGTAAGGAGACTTCTTCCCTAAGATCAGGAACAATGCAAGGATGTCCTCTCTCACCACTCTAATATCATACTGGAAGATCTAGCTAGTGAAATAAGACAAGAGAAAGAAATAAAAAGGTATACAGATTGGAAAAGAATACATAAAACTGTCTTTATTTGCAGATAACATGATTATCTATGTATAACCAAAGAATCTACAAATAACCTCTTAGAAATAATGTAGAGGTTGTAGGACACAAGGCTAATATATAAAAGTTAATTGCTTTCCTGTATACCAGCATTGTACAAGTGAATTACTAGTTATATCAGCACCCCCCAAAATGAAATACTAAGGTATTTCAAACAAAATATGCATAAGATCTATATGAGAAAAAAAAACTACAAAATTCTGATGAAAGAAACCAAAAATCTAAATAATTGGAGCCATATTCTGTGTTCATGGATTGGAAGACTCAATATTGTTAAAAATGTCAGATCTTCCTAATTCAATCTATAGATTGAATGAAATCCCAAGCACATCCCAGTAAGTTATTTTATGGATATCAAAAACTGGTTCTAAAGTTTATGTATGGAAAGGCGAAAGATCTAGAACAATCAAAATAGTACTGAAGAAGAACAAAGTTGGAAGACTCACACTACTTGATTTCAAGACCTATTATAAAACTATAGTTTTCAAGATAGGGTGGTATTGGCCAAAAGATAGACACATACATGAATGGAACAGAATAGAGAGCACAGAACTGGTTCTACGCAAAAATGGTCAACTGATCTTTGACAAAGGAACGAAGGCAATTCAATACAGAGAGAATAATCTTTTCAACAAATAGTGCTAGAACAATTGGACGTCCACAGGCAAAAAATGAACTTCCACTCAAACCTTATACTTTTCAGAAAAATTTACTCAAAACGAATTGGACTATAGACTTAAATTTATAATGAAAATCTATAAAACATCTAGAAGAAAATATAGGAGAGAACCCAGGTGACTGTGGTTTTGGTATTGCCAAAACATGAAATTGGTCAATTTGACTTCATTAAAATAAAAAATCTTCCTCACTCCAAAAGATACTGTTAAGAGGATAAAAAGACAAGCCACAGATTGGGAGAAAATATTTGCAAAATTCACATCTGATAAAGGACTTCTATCCAAAATATATAGAGAACTCTTTAAAAAAATGTTTTTAATGTTTATTTATTTTTGAAGGAGAGAGAGAGAGAGAGAGTGGGGGAGGGGCAGAAAGAGGGAGACACAGAATCTGAAGCAGGCTCCAGGCTCTGAGCTGTCAGCAAAGAGCCTGACATGGGGTGTGGGGCTTGAACCCACCAACCGTGAGGTCATGACCTGAGCTGAAGTTGGACGCTCAACCGACTGAGCCACCCAGGTGCCCCTATAGAGAACTCTTAAAACTTAATAAGAAAGCAAACAACCTAATTTTAAAAAAATGAGTGAAAGATTTAAACAGAGATCTTACCAAAGAAGATATATAGCTGAAAAAAAGGAGATGAAAAGACACCTGCTATCATTTGTCATTAGGGCGATACAAATGAAAACAATTTGATACTACTACAGAACTATTAGAAAGGTTCAATCCAAACTCTGACAAAACTGGTGGCTAGGATATAGAACAACAGGAACTCTCATTCATTGCTTGTGGGAATACAAAAAGGTCCAGCCATTTTTTTTTTTTAAAGTAAGCTCTAGGCCCAACATGGGGCTTGAACTCATAATCCTGAGAGCAATAGTCATGTGCTGTACCGACTGAGCCAGTCAGGTGTCCCGGTACAGCCATTTTTGAGGACAGTTTGACAGTGTCTCACAAAGCTAAACAAGAGTCTTAACATATAATCCAGCAATCATGCTCTTCGGTATTTACCCAAATAATTTGAAAATTATGCCCACATAAAAGCCTGTATGTGAATGTTTATAGCTGCTTTATTTATGCATATTTATCAAAAACTAGAAGAAAACAAGATGACCTTTAATAGGTAAAGGAATAAACTGTGGTACATCACATAATGTAATATTTGGCAATAAAAAGGAATGAGCTATCAAACCATGCAAAGACATAGATGGACCTTAAATGCACTTCGCTTAGTTAAAGAAGCCATTTTACAAGGTTACATTCTGTATGATTCCATTTATATGACATTCTGGAAAAGGCAAAACTCTAGAGACAGTAAATAGGTTAGCAGTTGCCAAAGGTTTGGTGCGAGTACAATGGTGGGGTTGGGGGAAGCTTGAATAGGAGAAGCACAGGGGAATTTTTAGAGCAGTGAAACTATTCTGTATGAGACTATAATGGCAGATAAATGAGATTATGCATTTATCAAAACCCATAGAACCACAACCCAAAGAGTGAACCTTGATGTATGCAAATATTAAAAAGTCATTTAGCAGGTCAGCGAATCCCAGGATGGAATGCAGAATATGACAAAAGAATCTAACTGTATTACAAATGTATTAAACAGCATAACCAAAGAGGGTGGGGAGAAATGTACTAAGCTAATGAATAGAGTCTATAAGACTAAAAGATAAAAGGAACTGTATATAAGCACTTTAGTTGATAAAATTGTTTCCCATTAGGATATTGGTTAACAGTTCTGAAACTACTATACATTTATACTCGGATTAAGCAATTAAGCAAATGGACGGTAGATGGCTGAAGCCAGGTTTCTCGCTGTTGAAGTGAAAAAGTTATAGGGAAGCAAGGAAAAGTAATTTGAATAATCCACGTGGTAATGGATTGGATTTGGAAACATCAGTATGAACTCATGTTAACTTAATATAGATACAGATGGTGACACATAAAAATATTTATAGATACGTGCACACACAAGTTAGTATACACACATATATTTCCTTGCACTGTCTGTTGATAAGGCCTAGAAGCAACAATTCCCCAGGGGCAGTCATCACACCCAGAACCCAGGTCTTGGTTTGTAGCACCATTCTCCAATAAAAGGAACCAGAGCTCCTTGAGAAATGGCTGGTTCTAGGACTGGAGTAGGAAATATGCAGATGATCCTAGAGCATCTTTTACTGCGAGAAAATAAGGAAGTGTTCAAGAAGATCCACAATGATGGTGATATGTCAAAGAGACACAGGAACCAAGTGAAAGAGCTCTGTGATGGCTAAAACTGTGATGATTTGAGGAACAAAATAAAATAGTATTGGATTATAAGCCAGAGTATAAAATAAATATCCATGAGTCCATACTGACATGAGTCAACAATTCAGTACATAAATGGGGGAAATAGACAAATATCCCATGCAGAATCTATTTCAAATAATTCATGTAGATACTCTGCCCTCTTATAGGCATAATCCTCCAGTCTCTAAGTGTGGGCTGCGCGTAGTGACTGCCTTCCAAAGAGTTCACTGATAGAAGTGGGGAGAGAGGAAATAGGGTAGAGAAACCTGATAAACACTAGCTCAGCGAGGTGGTCAAGGTCAACATCAACAGTGGTAAGTCATGTTGATAGTTGCTATGACACCCCGAATATGATATGATGACATTGGTGCTTTATCTCTGTGGTCTTCTTCCCCCAAATTTATAATCCCTGTCTACTAATGAGAAAAACATCAGAGAAATCCCAATTGAGGAACTTTCTACAAAATATCTGAGCAGTACTCTTCAAAACTGTCAAGGTCCTCAAAACTAAAGTCTGAGAAATTGTTGCAGCCAAGAGGAACCTAAGGAGACATGATGATTAAATAGAATGTGGTGTCCCAAATGGGATCTCAGAACAGAAAAGGGACATTAGGTAGAAACTAAGGAAATCTGCAGAAAGTATGGACTTTTATAAATAATAATCTATCAATATTGGTTCATTAAATATGTAACACATTAATAATAGGGAAAACTGGGTGTGGGGTATATGGGAACCTTCTGTATTATTTCGGCAATTTTTCTCTAAGTTCAATACTATTCTAAAATGTTTAAAAGTTTACTTAAAATTACAATGTTGATATAGAACTTTCAATTTTTTTAGGTGAGACCTTTATTTTTGAGCACAAAGCAGTGTGCTCAAGAATCTATTGCTGAGGCAGAGAATTGGAAATTCAATACACTGGTATTATTCACTAAAGCCCAGATTTTATCAGCAAAGTCTTCTCATTTTGTTCCTCTGCCTTTATTAGCATTTGCAACACTCTCAATTTAGCATCGTTTGCAATGTCATTACCATACTGGTTATTTCCTCTTCCAGATCATTAAGTTAAAATAGACCAACTCTGATACCACACCCTGTGGCAGTTCTGAGACCTTGTCCTCAAATGGCTGCAAAGCTATGAAGTTAGAAACCAGCTAAATAATAATTATCTGCAAATGGCAATTTCCTAACTTAATTGGTTGAATTTCATTCTGCAGGTGGTGATATTAAAGCAAACACTTTCCTGCTGTCCAAACAGACACGCCGTGGTTCTGAATTCTGATGGAAAGGTAACCAAGTGAGCTTGTTGTGGCGTTATTATTTGTCACTCTCCAGGGCTAATTGTTTATATCTCAGAAAGCTGGCTGTTACCAGATCATATTTCATTGACCCTCCTTCATCAGTTTGTACTATTTTCCTGTGTGTGGACTGTCTTTGTTTAAGGTTTCCCCATAGTAGAAACTAAACCATGTGTCTATTACCCACTACTTTCTTCCTGTGGAGTCACTAGCCGTATGGGCAGATGTACCTCTCAATTCATTTTGCACAAGGTGAACATATTCTTGTCACCAGGACCCAGATCAGGAAATGGAACATTATCAGCACCCCAGAAACCCTCTTGTGCCACCATCCAGGCTTCACCCTCCACCACCACTTCCCAACCTCAAAGAGTAATCGCTACCCCAATTTTAAAACCATAGATTCATTTTGACTGTTTTTCTGCATGTTTTAAATGTGTAAATTGAGTCATAAGTTATGCGCTCTTTTGGGCCTCACTTCTTTTGCTCAGCATTTTGTCTGTAATAGTCATCCATTTGTTACGGGTAATTGTAGATAATTCCTTCTCATTGCTCTATCACATTCCATTGAGTAAATATACTTCGGTTTGTTCAACTGCCGATGTGCATTTGGGTAGTTTCTAGTTTTTGGCTTTTAAGAGCAGTACTGCTATTTAACTTTCTAGTTAGTATGCATCTTTGGGTGACTATGTGAATGCATTTTTCCTGGGTGATGTTTAGCTTTAGTAGATACATGAGACGATGAAGTGTAAAGTACTTGGAGCTTAAATTCAGATCAACCTGGTTTTACATTTAGGCTTTATGACTTCCTAAGAACTTGGACAATTTACTTAACCTCTCTTGCTCTCTTTTTTAAAGTCTTTCACGGGGTGGGGATTCAAGTGGTCCCTGCCTCCTAGGGCTGCTCTTCAGATTAAAAGAAATAATATCTGAACAAATTGTAATGCAGTGTCTGGCATAGAAAAAGTACTCAATAAATGTCAGCCATTGTTATTTATAAATATCATTTATTGAAAAGTCGCTCAACATTACTTAAGCTTCACACAGAGGTGAAATAAACAGCTTATTTATAGATTTTTTTTAATTGTAGGATCCTGAAAAAATGTGTGCAGACTGCATAAATACTATTTAGACATCTCCACTCAGCTACACCCCAACTATTGTTCCTCATTCTCTCAAATTCTGAGCACACAGGGACATGCCTGCAGCTAAGCCTTCTCCATCCCACAGGCTCCCATGAAAGCTGAACATAAAATAAGGGAAATAAGTCTTCATTTCTGTCACAGTTTCCTTGCGGAAAGAATCGAAAGGGTATTTGATACCTGGGACTCACTGCCAAATTTGTATCCATTTGGAACTTTTCATCTCTTCTAGATTATTCAGACCAGATCTTTAGTATTAAAAATATATTTCACAGTACAAATACTACGTTGAAATAGAATGCCACACACAAGAGATAGTCTTGTCTTCTTTGTGGAAAAAGGAACTTTTTCCCTTTCAATAAAAATAATTCATGCTGTCTATAAAAATATAGAAAGCCTACAGAGGAGCATTGAGACAAAAGTGAATAATATTTGTAATCTTATTGCCCAGAGATTTCTGGGTATTCTTTGAGAATTCCCCATTACAAAAATGTGGGAAAAAAATTTAAAACACAGAAAAGCAAAATGAAACAGCAAATAAGAAATCACTTGTTCTCTCCCTCTCTAACTTTTTTTTTCCTTCCCCTCCCCCACGGTCTTCTGTTAAGTTTCTCAGGATCCATAAGAGACTCTTAAAAACTGAGAATAAACTGAGGGTTGATGGGGGATGGGAGGGAGGGGAAAGTGGCTGACGGGCATTGAGGAGGGCACCTGTTGGGATGAGCACTTGGTGTTGTATGGAAACCAATTTGACAATAAATTTCATATTAAAAAAATAAATAAACATTAAAAAAAAAAAGAAATCACTTGTGATGTCACCGTTCTGAGATATCTCTGTGGCTATCAGAGGTTGCTGTTTTTATTTTGTTGCTTTCTTTCCCTTCTTCCCCCCTCAAAATAATAATATCATACTATAATACTCTTTTGTAGCTTTTTTTTTTTTTTTTTTTTATTTTTTTTTTTTTTTTAATTTTTTCCCCCCAAAAAAAAAATATAAAATCCTATAATGCTCTTTTTTTGCTTTTTTTTTTTTTTTTTTTTACCTCTTTTGTATTGCTTGATGTGTACAAAGTATCAAAAGACTTGGAGTGCCTGGGTGGCTCAGTCGGTTCAGTATCCTACTTCGGCTCAGGTCATGATCTCATGGCTTCTGAGTTCAAGCCCTACATCAGGCTGTGTGCTGACAGCTCAGAGCCTGGAACCTGCTTCAGATTCTCTATCTCTTTCTCTCTCTGCCTCTCCCCCACTCATGCTCTGTCTCTCAAAAATAAACAAACATTAAAAAAATTTTTTTAATATCAAAAGCCTGATTTTTATTTTTGCTTTCATCTAAAGCCTGAGTTTTATTTTTATTCTTTTTTAAAGCCTGATTTTTAATGACTGCATAACATTCCATCTTATGACTCATTTGCTTAACAATCTCCTGGCTTTGAGTGTTTAGTTCACATTTTTTTCATTATTATCAGGAAGCTTAAGAAGAGGTTCATTGTATATATATGTGTGTGTGTATATATATATATCTTTTTGCATCTCTGATTGTTTCCTTACAATGATTTTCTAGAAACAGAGTTACTGATTCAAAACCTATGCACTTTAGACAGTGTTGGATAACGTTTGTCAAATTGCCTTTCTAGAAGTTTTACCATTTTAATAGCTACCATCAGTTTACAGGAGGACTATTTCATCATGCTTTTGGCAGTATTGAGCATTATGATTTTAACTCTTACAAATGTACTAGGAAAAAAATGAAATATTTCAGTGTTTTTATTTTTCTTTGATTAACAGTGAGGTTGGGTATTTTTTCAGCTATTTTCCATTTTAATTTCTTCTGTGATTTAGTTTTTTAAAATTCTTTGACCATTTTTCATAGTGTATTTATGTTTTTCTCATTGAGATGCTAGCTTTTTATATGTTAAGTGATTTTTATATACTTTTTATATTTTTTAATATGTTAAGTGGTTAATCTTTGTTTTTTTAGTTTATTATTAATACATTTCCTAGTTCATCATATGACATTCATAGTGTCCTTGTACATAGAGAAATACAAAAATTTTAAGCCAAGAACCAAGTCTTGTTTTAATGTAATCATGTGATTAGTTGTTCACAGTATGATGTCTTACATTTTATTTAGATGTAGAAATCCCTTGTCAGTCAAAAATTAATAAAATTATAATTTATAGTTAGTTTCTGCCTTTGAAAAATAATTTTGTTCTTAACATTTGACTCCTTGGTTCATCTGGAATTTTCTTGACATATTGAGATTATATCATGAAATAGGGTTCTAACTTGATTTTCTCCAACTAGTTCATTTTCTAAACCCCTTCTGTTAAATAACATCTAATTCTATTTCTTTGTGATTCCTTCTTTACCACGTTTGAAATTAAAATATATACTAAGGTATGTTTCATGGTTATCTATTTGTTCCCACTGATCTTTTATTTATGTGATAAATCTCTATTATGCATCTATACCTACTGTGTCCTAGACCCTGCTGCAGGCACTGGGACATATAAACTCTATAAGTTCAAGTCTTCTTATCACTTCCTATTTTTTTTCCCCACTTGCTTCTTAACATCCAGTTAATTTGAAAGCCTTTGAACCGTAGGAAACAAATCTTCTTTTTCCACTCATTCTTCCATGACACTTTTGCCAGGGCCAGATGGATTATAGGGTCTTGATTGATTGGGAAAATCAATCAAAAAATGTTTTACTCCTTCCCTTTCACCTCGATTTAGCTAAAGCAGAAAGTTTCTTTATCAAGATGCAGCTATGGTAAGTGAGAACATTAAACCTATAGTCAGAAACCCTGGGCTGGTGATGTGATTATATACTAACTTCATGGCTTTAGAAAAATGTCTTTGCTTCTTGGGCCTCCGGCTTTCTCATGTTTAAAATGGAATTAATTGGGGCGTCTGGGTGGCTCAGTTGGTTAAGCGTCCGACTTCGGCTCAGGTCATGATCTCAGGGTTTGTGGGTTCAAGACCGGGTAGGGCTCTGTGCGGACTGCTCAGAGCCTGGGAGCCTGCTTCACATTCTGTGGCTCCCTCGCTCTCTGCCCCTCCCCCACTTGTGCACGTGCCCTCTCTCTCTGGCGCGCTCACTCTCTCTCAAAATAAATAAATAAGCATTAAAAAAATAAAATGGAATTAATTGTACTTGTCTTACAGGAATCTTTGAGGATGAAAGAATAGGTATTAAAGCTCTTTGAAAATTGTAAAATGTCTTGAAAATATGTATTATTATTGTTATTTTTAGTCAAACTAACGTAAAATCGCCTGAAAGCAGGGCTCACATCGTGCCGCCTCTCTGATCCCTTGTCTATTAACACTGTTTATTTAGTACCTATACTCATAGGGAACCTTCTGTAAACACATCAATACATTTCCCTGCTCAGGTAGATGCTGTTCTGATATGACCTCATGGAAACATCCTTTGCTTAGAAGATCTAAGTAAATAACTCATTATTTGCTATGGATTTCAGTTGCTTTTAGTAGCTTAGACAAGCATCCTGCTATCCCCAAGTTTGGGGACCATCTTAAATATTGTTTAAAAGAATAGACAGGATCTATAAGATGATACATTAAGCCATTGACATTTGACAAGGATACCTCCCTAAACCCTCACAAATCTCCAAATTTGCACACACTCTGATAGCATATGCTTTCCATCACTGAATGCACTAAATGTGACTAAAATACTTATGGTCGTATTTTTGGTGATTGTATATGTCTATTGGCCCCTTGGTCTTGAGTCAAAGTGGTTGGACTTTGTTTTCCCTTAGAAGGTGGTCTTTCCTGTTAGCTTCTTGACCTGCCCTTAAACAGATCCCTGATTTGCTCGAATGCCGAATCCAGGATGACCAGAGCTTATGCCCAAATTGACATCCCTGCTCAAACTTGAATCATTTCTACCAGGAGGACAATTCAAAGACTTTGCAAAGTGGGTGAGGCCAAATGAATAGTCAGGAGGTTGAGGAGACTTGAAAACTCCAGCTGGAAAAAAATGGGGAGATGGAGTTCATCGGGCCTGTCAGGGTTTCAGTCTCATTTTACAGACGTGAAAAAATAAGACTCGGAGATTTTGAATACCTTGCCCAAGGTCAAAGAGCTTAAAGGGTCAGAATTCCAAGCCCTGTTAGAATCTGTATGTCACATTCCCACCTACCTTGTTCTATGGCAATGTCAAAGATTCTTCTGGGTTTCAGATTTCTCCTGCGTAGGTGCTCAATACATGTCCAGATAAATCAGGAATTGTGGGGACAAATTTGTGCTTGTTATGCAATTGGAAGGTAAGTTTTATTCTGCTTCAAATATCTCTGTGAACAATGGGGAGGCTTAAGCAGCTGGTAAGCAATTAGGGTTCTGGACAGCTGAGTTCCACACTGAGCAAGACAGGCTGGCAAGTGGCTGTGAGGGCGGGGCCTGGCTGCTCGGTGCCAGCGCTATCTGGCAACTTGGTGACCCCAGGATTCTGATCCCTGCAGCCCCACCGCACCTTCACTACTATGTTTGATTAATTCCTGCATCTGTCAGCGGACATGCAGGCAATTGCAATCCTCATGCTGGTAGCATTTTCTCTTTAGAGAATCCTGGAATGAGGAGGGCCGGCTTGGAGCCCCGTCTAAGATTTAATTTTGTTAAGAACCAGAGAGTTCTTTTCTGTGCCTCTTCTTATTACCTGCTTGGTCTGTTAAAGATACAAAACATGCCTCCCGATCAAAAAGCCACTTCCCTACACCTGCCTCATTGTCAGGGAGGCCTCATCTCACTCATCTTATTCCTTTAATTAGAGTAAAGGATGTAGGTCCATCTTCCTGTCCATCCAGCCCTCCTCTGGGAGAAACAAACAAACAAACAAACAAACAAAAAACAAAACCCTCTCAAGACTTCCCTTCATTCAAATTTGGAGCCACAGACCTCTTCCAAACATGGAAGGGATTATCTATCTCCCATTGGGATTCATAGTTTTTATTACTGTACATTAAATACACATTGTGGCCAAATGCTAAAAGGCCAGTGTTGAAAATCATATTTGGTCAGAGCTAAAGCCAAACGTGAAAGCCACTATCATAAAATGAACCTCCAAGTCATAAGGAGAAATCTGAAAATGTACCGAAATAGTTATTATTAAAAACCTAATATTCAACTTTTACAAGACTGACATTGTAGATTAGAGATGGCATTTTCTCAGGTGCTCTGAGCCGCTTGATTGATTGTGTGATCACTATAATGTATATTTGTGATACCGAAAGGATGTTCACTGTCAAATGAGGCTGGGGGATTAGCAAGATATTTTGAGGCTTGTTCTATTAATATAGGATTCTGCTGGGGTAAGGCTGCCATCAGATTATTAAGCCTTCTTTCCTTTCCACTAGCAACCAACTAAGGCTAAGGAGGTTTCTTTCTCATCTGTTGGACTTGAACTTTGGTCATGGTGAGGCATTAATTGAAGCAATCCCCCTAAACGAAGCTCTGTGAGTTTCTTGAGAAAGATGCTTTCTTAAATGTTCAGACACACGGGGCGCCTGGGTGGTTAAGTCTGTTGAGCTTCCAACTTCAGCTCAGGTCATGATCTCATCATGATTCGTGGGCTTGAGCCCCGCGTTGGGCAGAGGAGCCCCGCGTTGGGCTCTCTGCTGTCAACATAGGGCCCACTTTGGATCCTCTGTCCCCTTCTCTCTTTGCCTCTCCCCCGCTCAGTGCTCGCTCACTCGCGCGCTCTCTCTCTCTCTCTCAAAAATGAATAAATATTTATTTAAAAAAATGTTCAGAAACAGTCTTCTATGTTATTTGGTTTAATGGTATAAATTGTAGCACTGAAAACAATCTCTTAAAAAACAGGCTTCTGATATAGTTTAATCTCTGTCTTTTGGACTTGTATTATTTCTGAATTTAAGTGTTTATAAAACATTTGTCGGTTCAAAAAGGAATTAATGTTCTTCTTAAACTTACCAACGAATACTCTGTGAATGTGGTGTAAACTGTCAATCTAAATCTCTACTTAACTATTTGAAAGTTCATAATAATTGTTTTGGAATATAAAATTAATAGCTTTCACATCATCATTAACTGCAGTAGTGTTTAACTTTTGCGAGGATCAATATGCGTTTATACTTCAACAGATTGAAAAAAATTCAATATATGAAGCACACGTGATTTTTTTACTCCACATTATATCTAGAATGCCTACTTACAAATTGCATCTAGAATTTGAATGCTAACATTCTGATAATACAGTAAATAAGAATTCTGTATCTTATTCATTTCATAAGTATTATCTTGACTAAATAAGAGGATGATCTACATTAGCACATGATCTTTGTGCACAAATATAAAGATAGCAGAAATGATATAGGTGAGGCATGTAGATGGCTCAGTTGGTTAAGTGTCCAACTCTTGGTTTTGGCTCAGGTCATGATCCCGTGGTTCATGAGATCAAGCCCTGCATAGGGCTCTGCACTGATAGCACAGAGCCTGCTTAGGATTCTCTCTCTCCCCCTCTCTTTGCCCCTCCCCTGCTCATGCGCTCTCTCTCTCTCTCTCTCTCTCTCTCTCTCTCAAAATAAATAAATAAATAAATGTTAAAAAGAAATTAAAAAAAAAGAAACTATATAGGTGTTTAGGCTTTTTGGCCTTCCAAGGGCCAAGATAGATTCAGATTTTGTCATTATACTGGGTCCAAAGCCTACTGTTGGGTCCATCCTTAGCTTCCAGCTTAGATGGTTCTAGGACCAAGTTCAAACCAGCCTTCCTTTGAAAGGTCATCCCTTCACCTGACTCTAGTGCTCTCCCTTACTATGGTTCTACTGCTTCCCTTCTTCCGTGGCCACACTTCTCAACAAAGGTCTTTCCCTCTTCCTTCTATTTCCGTGTTCCTCCCTCTCCCGTTCATTCATCAAAGATTCTTCAAGCTTGTACAGTATGCAGGAAGCATGCTAGGTCCTGGAATCACGGCTGAGAACCAAGCATTCCCTTCTCTTGAGCAGCTGCTACTCTAGAGGTGGAAAGATGGGCAAATATGGGATTCCTGTCTACAGTGTGTGATTAAATATTGTGTGGCAGGAGAGCACAGGGCGCTGAGGGAATGCATAGGAATGTGGCACCTAGCCCAGCCTAGAAGGGCAGAGGAGACTTCCTGGGGATGCCCAATGAACTCATCCCTAGAAGTCTACTGAAAAAGACCTGGGGGAAAACCAAATCAAACCAAGCCAAAGCAAAAGCAAGCATCAGTTTGGTTCTTGTCTCCCATGCTCACCCCAGTTGGTGTTTTGAAAGACCATTACATGACCTTCTTGTAAAATCCAATGGTCCTTTTTTGTTTTTTTTTTTCTTCTCATGGCATCTGAAACTTTTGACCATGCCTATTTTCCCTTCACTTTCCTGACATGCTAATTGTCCTGGCTATCATGGTCTCAATCTGCCACCGCTTTTCCCTATCCTTGCTGATGTCTCTTTTTGTGCTTTCTTTTTCATCCCCTCTTTCTCTTCCCTCCATCTATTTATGCAACTCACCCAAGGCTGAGCCCAGGATCCTTGGAATGTTCTTCTCCCTCTGGGAGAGTTCATTAATCCTCAGGGTCTCTACGCCTCTAGTCTAACTATTCTTTCATTAGAATCTCCTGCACCATACTTCAGACTACATGCAAACTCATCCCATTCTATGTCTTCATATCTACTTACCTACCATAGTCCTCCTCCTGCAGCAAAACCCACCGTCAGGGAGAGAATACACACCAGTCACAAACACCTCAGTTAGAAATTCTTTTCTCCTTCGAGCGATGGCACCAATGGTCACATTTTAAGCCTCATCTCAAACTGTAGAATACAGATTTTGGCCCCTGGGAATTTTATACCCCACTCCCCACTACCCTGAAGGAGATCAGAATATGCCACCTCAAAATATGCCACTTTGGCATAAGGATTATTTTGAGCTGAAGGCAAATGAGAAACCACAGATGTGGGAAAAGTTCTCTACCCTCCCCTTTCTGCCTAAAGACAAGGTATAAATTTCCCTTTGTGAAGATCTTCCCCCACCCTGCTCCCATACCAGCAAGAGGAAAATCACCAGAGGCACTCTTATCACCCCAGAGATGGCATGAGATTGAATCTGAGTAACAAATGTCACTGAAATAACCTTTATCTTCTATTAGTTTTCCCTTTATATTTATCACCCACAATTTACCACCTCTAGAGGCCCAAACTGTTTTTTCTTTGCCTTGTCATTTCTCAAAAATTTCTCAACTGTTTGTTAAAGCGGTATATAATCTCTCAGGCCTCCTCACTTCCTTCAATTTCACTTCCTTTTCTGTGAGACCCCCATGTGTGTGTAAATATTTTAATATTAATATCAAATAAATTTGTATGCCCTTTTTCTTGTTAATAGGTTTGTTGTAAGTTTAATTTGCCCCAGAAACGAATCTAAGAGGGTAGAGGGAAATGTTTCTTTTCCCCCCTCCAAGATATATAGAGTAATTAAAAAAAAATTGTTCTTGGCGGTGGCTGCATGTAATTCCTGACTCTTAAAATCATCACCGAGGATACATATGAAAAGGACTTCATGATACATTATTATTAATAAAAAATGAAAGGGTGCCTGGGTGGCTTAGTCAGTTAAGCATTCGACTTCAGCTTAGGTCATGATCTCCTGGTTCGTGGGTTTGAGCCCCACATTGAGCTTTGTGCTGTCAGCACAGAGCCTGCTTTGGATCCTCTGTCTCCCTTTCTCTCTGCCCCCTCCCCTGCTTGCATGTGCATATACACGCTTTCCCTCTCTCTCAAAAATAAATGAACGTTAAAAATTTTTTTTAAGTGAAGAGGGTTACAAAAGAATATATGAAGTGTTTTCCCATTTCTTGGGAAATATATATAGTGTATATTGTGTGGGTGTTATATGTATGTGTATTAATTATTTATTGCTGCTTTAAAAATTACTTCAAAACTTAGTGGCTTAAAACAACAAACGTTTATTATCTCATAGTGTCTGTGTGTCTAGAAGTTGGGAATGGCTTGTCTGGGTGGTTTCAGTTCAGGGTAGCTTGTGTCTTTGGACTCAGAATGTTGGCTGGAGCTACAGTCTCTGAAGACTTGACAGGGGCTGGAGGATCCCTTCCAAGATGGCTCACTCATGTGGCTGTTGGCAGGAGGCATCAGTTCTTCACCATATGTGCCACTCCATTGTGCTGCTTGAATGTCCCCATATGGCAACTGGCTCCCCCAGAGAGAGTGTTGAGACAAAGAGAAAGGCAGGGAGAGAAGGAGGAAGGGAGAGAGGGGGCTAAAGAGTGAGAGAGAGGGAGAGAGATGGAGAGACACCGAGATAGTTTTAGAAATCACATACCACCATGTCTTCCACATTTTAATAGCTAAGAGTGAGTCTTTAAGTCTGACCCATTCGCAATGGGAATAGAATTAGGCTCCACCTTTTGAGGGAAGGAGTGTCAAAGACTTTCTTGGAAAAAATTTAAAACTACCACAATTTGTGGGAAAATGTCTGTAAGAATAAATGCAACATTTTTAACAATGATTATCTCTGGGTGTTATTTTTAAGTTTCCTATATGAACATGAATGTATTAAAATAATACACATTTTTAGGTAGACTACAAAAAATGTGATAAATGCTGATGTAGAATGCTGAACACATTTCTTGAGACATTCTCAATAAATCCACTTGAAATGGTTTGGCCAGAAGTGGTGCCATGACTCACAACTTCCGAAGTACATATCATATTATCCTCAGTTTATAAAACTGAGGCATAGAGAGGTGAATTGAGGTTGACTAACCGCTCAAGGTCATAGAGTAAATTAGTGGTATATATGGGATTGGAATCTGGGCAGCCTGGTTCTACAACCCCAGCCCTTAAACTAAATGAGACTTCCACAGTACATACTGGACTGAATGTAACCACGCTGGAGATCATACAAACAGTAGCTCAGAGAAATGAAGGAGTCAGAGTTCATCTAGTCAGGGAAAGCTTCATAGAAGAAGCAAACAGTGAGCTGTGTCTCAAACAAAAAGTGGGATTTTAGGGAATCTAGGGATGACATTCCAAATGAGGGGAGCAGATGGGCCAAGGTCCAGAAAAATTTGGAGCCTGGCCTTTCCAAGGATGTCCCACCGAGAAGAGTGCTTCTGGTAAAGTGGAGGGGTTTCTGGTGAGTTGTGTGAGTTAACACAAAATGGAGTTAGGTAGGGGTAGAGGTGGGAAGCTAGATTCAGAGGAACCTTGGCTGCAGGTATGAGGGCCTACCCTTTAAAAAAAAATAATAATGTTTATTCTTGAGAGAGACAGCATGAGCAGGGGAGGAGCAGAGAGAGAGAGAGAGGGAGACACAGAATCTGAAGCTGACTCCAGACTCCGAGCTGTCAGCACAGAGCCCAACATGGGGCGCGAACTCACAAACCATGAGATCATGACCTGAGCCAAAGTCGGACACTTAACCGACCGAGCCACCCAGGCACCCCTGAAGGCCTACCCTTAATTTATGTTGACACACAGACTTGGAGATTTTGGCCCTTGGCCACCAGGAAGGAACTTAGAAATTTTCTGGTCCATGCCTTTTACTTTAAATATAGGAACCTAAGGTGTGTAGAAGAAAATGATTCAGTCCCTTCCCAAATTTATTTTACTTACTTATTTTGTTAGGAGTTGTTGGACTGCTAAGACAGCCATGTTTTCCTTTAAAATTCTTAATTACCATGTTTTTATCATTAACTTTTTTCTCTAATAAAAATTATAAAGAATCCCTTTTGTTTTTTCTTCATGTTTGTTTACTTTGGGGGGAGGGGCAGAGAGAGAGAGGAGGACTGAGGGTCTAAAGTGGGCTCTGCGCTGACAGCAGTGAGTCCAATGCGGGGCTTGAACTCGTGAACCATTGGATCATGACCTGAGTAGAAGTTGGACGCTCAACCGACTGAGCCAGTCGGGTGCCCCTAAAGAGTCCCTTCTCTAAAATGGGCCACTGCAAGCTATAGCTCATTCTGTACTAATTGAATTTATATGAAGTCTGTGTTCTAGACTAGGACACTGCCATCAAAGAAGACCCATTGCCAAAATCGCCCAGGGCATTGCCTGTTGATATGGGAGATTTACTTATTTGTTTATTTATTTGTTTGTTTAATGCATGTTCTGGATGCAGAGCCTTTTTCAAACCTGATGTACAAAGCTCTCCCCAAAGGATTTAGCAATTTATGGTCCATGGAAACTGGGAAATCACTGACGTTAGATCTACTCAGCAGACATTTGTAATTTATTAACTCTCAGAAATAATTTCCAGGGTGGAAAATGTTAGAATATTCAAATAACGAAAATACCCTATTTACTTTCTGTTCTGTTTATCAAAGTTTATGTTGAAATGAAGCACCAAAAGAGCTGACATCAATTCTCTGTGATACTTAGTACCCATTTCACACCACAGGCTCTTAGATGATGTCATGTTAATTACCTAGAAAGGCTGGATGAAAAAAATTTTTTTTCCTTTGATGACTAATGATAACTGGTGGGTTCTGCCATGCTCCCCATGTTTTTCCAGCAAGGAGTTTTTGCTATAAATTAGGTATGGGTTCCAACTCCTGGATTATTTCGAGTCCCCTCATTCAGACTGAAGATCAAAGTAATTCACAGTATGCACACACGGCCCCGGGAACTAAATAGGACATCTTTACCTAGCTGGGTAATTCCCAGGGTACCAACACTGCCTTGCACATAGCTACCAGAAGTGAATTATAGCTTACTCTTTGCCCTTCTTGTCTCCTTCCTCCCACCCTTGCTCCTTTCCTTCCTTCCTAGCAACAAGGTGAGAGAAACAATATGGAATTATTATGGGGGGCAGGGGCACTCCAAAACCAATCCGGGAAAAGAACTGTATATGTGACATCATCAAAGAAGTCAGGCCATTAGCAAGGGCAATTAATGTACCCAATGGTGCCTCTCATTGAGGGTCAAGTGTCCTCAGTAGCTAATGTGGACAAAATGATCTTCAAGCATCCATTAAGGCTCTCAGATAAATGCCCAAAGGAATTAATTCAATAGCTACCTCTACTTGGGCACACTGTTCTCCCATGACCTGGGCCTTCTTACCCAGCCACAGCACCAATCTCCCCTCGGTGACTCATCTGGCTCAGCTCCACATCCAGGGTACTACTCAGATTTTCACTCTTCGCACTCTTCCTGCCCCTTTGAGGACCTCTTATTTATACACCTCACATGGTTATCTGTTTGTCTTGTTGACAACGCTTCCTTTCTTACACCCCGAATCATTCAATCAACCTAAATTGTCTCCATTTTGTGTTACTTCTTCTCAGGCTTTTCCTTGAATGCCATTTCCTCTGCATTTTTCTGCTTCTTTGATTTTTCTGCAGTCATAATTGTTATTCTTTGAAACTTTACCATGTTATTTTATAAATGAAAATTGCCCCCCACTAATGGCAGTGAGGTTGTGGGTATATAAGACACACGTTTAGCAAATGTTTCCCAAAGACAGAATAGGTGATTTCTCTCTTCATGTGTATTTATGTGTGAGTTTTTAAATCCATGACTTTATTTTGGAGTGAAATTGTGCTATAGATGTTATATTAGGGGGAAAAAAACACTTCAGCTCAATACCTGGTCACTCAATTACAATCTCTGTCACATATTATTCAGATTTCTGCTGAGATAAAGTTGCATAAAAAACAACTCTCCAAATCTCAATAGTTTGCAATATCAAACATTTTTTTCTTACTCTTGGGTCTGTAGGTTGCCTAGGGGAGCAGCAAGTAGATGCACGTGATTGAAACACAGACATGGGGAGGGGACCAACAGGAAACAGTTGGAGGAAGGTGAGATTCCATGGGTAGGCAGGTGGCAGGTTTAGAAGGTCCTCGTGCAACTAACAAGCAATGGGGAGTCCCAAAGCTTTTAAAGTAAAGAAGTGGCATGATTTTTTTTTTTTATTTTTTTTTTCAACTTTTTTTTTAGAAACTAATCTCTAGGGGACAGAGAGAGAAAGAGCATGAACGGGGGAGGGGCAGAGAGAGAGGGAGACACAGAATCAGAAACAGGCTCCAGGCTCTGAGCCATCAGCCCAGAGCCCGACACGGGGCTCGAACCCACGGACCGCGAGATCGTGACCTGGCTGAAGTCGGACGCTTAACCGACTGCGCCACCCAGGCGCCCCAACATGATTTTATCCTAGAGCATAGGTAACATAGATGCTGCGTGGAGGATGGACTGGAGCTGGAATTGCGTAGAGTCAGGTGCCCACCTGGAAGGCTGTGATAAGGAGTTGAACCAGGAGCTAGTGAGCCTGTGAAATAAGACCTTGGCCTTAAGAGTGGAGCCTAGGGGTTCCTGGGTGTCTCGGTGAGTTGGGCATCTGCCTCCTGATTTTGGCTCAGGTCATGATCCCAGGGTTGTGGGACTGAGCCCCACTTGTGACTCTCTCTCTCTACCCCGTTGCCCCTCTCTCCCACTCCTGTGTGCACTCTCTCTCTCTCTCTGAAAAAAAAAAAGAGTGGAACCTAAAGCGCAGATACTAGAGATTAGTTTCAGGAAGCAAAATTAGAAGTCTATTTGATGTAGGAAGTAAGGGAGAGGAGAGGCTAGGATGAACCCAAGGTTCAGAGGTAATCTGGGAAGAAAGTAGTACAGCCTTGGGGAGTGGATGAACACAGGAAAAACATGGAGGAAAGTGAGACCCTTGGTATCCTGTGCTGACCTCTTCAGGATATAACAGGACAGGCACAGAAACTTGTTTCCTTAGCCACAGAATTAGTTCAGAATGTGGGAGAGGTAGCTAGATGGTGACGATGAAGTTGACAATTACCATTGATATTGACAGTGAGCCCAGTACCGTCTCTTTCCATGCATTATCTCATATGATCCTCACAACAATCCTATGGGACAGGTATGTTTACTCTCCTCATTTTTTACAGATGAGGAACCTGACAAGCAGAGTTTGTGAGGCTCCAAAGGCACACAGCTGATAAATGGTAGAGTGAAAATTTGATTCCGGGTATGTATGTTTCCTCTTCACCTCCACTATGGTGAAGTGGTTGTTACCCCAAGGCTAAGCTGATATTTAGGTAGGCCTGGCTGGCCTATGCCCAGGAGGATGATTTCACACTTCCCTGAAGTCCTCCTGAAGCAGTCTGAATCATATAATTTGACGCTTTTTTTTTTTTTGCACAATCATTGAGTGATTGCAGTGGCTTCATGATAATCATCTTCCTAACTAATAAGGTTAACCCCTTTTATGAGTAGCATTTTTCACTTCACAAAGATCTTTCATGCATCTTAGCCTTTGTTCCTTACAAAAATGCTGCAGGGAATGTAGACCAGATATGATGATCAGGAAGGGTCAGCAAACTTTTTCCCTAAAGAGTCAGATTGTATATATTTTAAGCCATGAGAGCCATATAGTGTCTGTTGCAACTACTCAGCTCTACCCTTATAGCATGGAAACAGCCACAGAGAATTATGAATGAACGAGCATGGCTGTGTTCCAATAAAACTTTATTTACAAAATTAGGCAACCAGCTATATTTGGTCTGTGGGCCATAGTGTGCCAACTCTTAATTCTACATGAATATGCTTCCATTCAAAGTGCTTAAATGGGAGCGCCTGGTTGGCTCAGTTGGTAGGGCATGCAACTCTTGACCTCAGGGTTGTGAGTTCAAGCCTCACATTGGGTGTAGAGATTACTTAAGGAATAAAAAAAAATTAAAACAAAGAAACAAAACCCACAAAGTAGTTAAATGATCCTCCCAATTTCATACCGCTTGGAGAAGTAGGGATGGAACCTAGTTCTCCTACTTGCTTTATTCATTCAATAATTATCTGAGTCCCTGTTATGTGTCAAGCACTGCTCTAAATAGTGAGGACAAAGAAGCTCCCTATTTCCATGCAGTTTCCATGCTTTGGGGAGACAGATGATGGATAACTTGAGAAAGCGAAGAGTACCGTGAAGAAATTAAAGCAGTGCTAACTTGAGGATGACTGTAGCAATGGGAATCAGAGAAAACCTCTCTGAAACAGAAAAATTTGAGCTGAAACCTGGAGGAAGGGACTAAGCCAATTACACAGAAGATTTGGGAAAGATGATTCCAGGCAAGTGGAATAGCTTTTGAAAACAGAACAAAACAAAACAAAACAGTGTGGCTGGAGCATAAGGGCGGGGGGGAGGATAAGACCTGACAAATACACAGGGGGTAAGGTATATAATATAATATAATATAATATAATATAATATAATATAATGGTAAGGATTATAAGCCATAGCAAAGAATTTGAATTTTATTCTAAGTGAAATGGGAAGCCAGTGCTTCTATGACTATGACATGCCACTCTTAAATCTCTGTGCCTCCTCTGCTGCCCAAGCACGTGACAGATATTCTCAGAATATATTCATTGATTGATGGGTTCTGTCACTTAGGTTCCCACAAGGCGGGAAGACCCATCAACATGCCGGGATCACTGAAGACCCTTGTGAGGGGACATATTTAATAGATCCTGTTTTTTTTACATTTTTTTTTTCAACGTTTATTTATTTTTGGGACAGAGAGAGACAGAGCATGAACGGGGGAGGGGCAGAGAGAGAGGGAGACACAGAATCGGAAACAGGCTCCAGGCTCCGAGCCATCCGCCCAGAGCCCGACGCGGGGCTCGAACTCACGGACCGCGAGATCGTGACCTGGCTGAAGTCGGACGCTTAACCGACTGCACCACCCAGGCGCCCCAATAGATCCTGTTTTTAAATAGATCCCTTTGTCCCCTCCTGGGGTAGTGCTGGGCACCATCCAGACCATCTGCTCTGGCCCAGGCTCCCTGGCCATAGGCTCTGCCACCATTTGCCAAAACACTCCCAAAGCCAGAAGTGAGATGTCTGTGACATCACAGCCACTTTGTCAGAAGGAGCCATCATGGCGGACCAAGAGTTCTGTGGCGATCTCATTCTAAGCATACAATGGGTCAGCTGTGGATAAGTTTTCTGTCTACATTTTCTCAGCTGTAACCTCAAGCTGTTGAAATGAAATTATGGACGTAAAAGGTCTGAGCCAGAGACTGCTCAGTGTGGCAGTTCTCTTTCCTTCCCAAATGTTCTTAGATTTAGCGATTACTAGCCAAGTCCCATCGAAAGTAGCAATTCACTCTGCATCTTCATTTTGTTGGAATTTTAAAAGTACTAGAAAGTGACATCAAGCCTGACAGTAACTGGAAATGCACTGAAGCTGTGCGCCCATCTTTGGTACGATTGACTTCAGAGAGGATTGTGAGAGACCCCTGTGATACTCCCCACCTAGATGCCCCTTCAATGAAGAATGGTTTGCTCTCGATGTCAGCCCTTCGGAGCATGCCTCAGGCTGTAGCGCCATCCCTCCAAGGCCACCCCCTGCCCAGGTGGCCCATTTCCAGTTGCTGGTTGATGAAGAAGTACTACAATTCAACTATCTTGGCCCAACTTGGGAGAACTCTGGAGGCTCGGACCTCCTCCAGGAGTTAGCTGAGGTTGTTGCTGGTCATGCGTTTGCAACTCCATTTCTCCGTATTCAATCCTGCTGCTTTTTCCTTCTTCCCACTGTTGTTGATCCCAAGATCACTCCCTAAAAACCATCATGCACTTTAAGCTCCATCTCAGCCTGCTTTCCAGAAAATCTTACAACCATTGTGTATCGGTGTTTTGCTTCCTTAGCATTGCTGTGGCCATCTAAGACCTTTCTTCTACAACGTTTAAAAAATGACACAGAGAAGGAAGACATTCACTCAAGTACCTGGAACATATAATTTCTCCAATTAAAAGAGTTTTAAAGGATCCTTGATTACTAAATGCTCATTAATGAGGCATGAATGCCATGAGATGTATATCAAGCGAGAGATTAATCACAGAGTTAGCTAATGAGCTTATGTATCATAACAATATGCAAAGGAAGAAGGAAACACTGGCGTTTAAGGGGTTAATTCAGGATCAGAAAAATTAAGAAATTTAGAAAAGTATAAGAAAGATGGCACACTATATTTGCTTGAATCCCAAGCAGCCTGAGAGGTTGCAAAGGATTGTAAATACAAGTGCAATGGCAGTGTGTGCCCTTAGCAGAGAATGTCCTTGGGCAAATTAGCCTTAGAGAGGTTAAATGAGGGTTGTTGTGGTGATTAAATGAGAAAATGGATGGATGGTACGTGGTAAGTGCTCAATAAATGTTAGCTGCTGCTGCTGTTGTTATTCAAAGTGGCATCTGGCTAACAGTCCCCAGGGAAACCTCTCTCAACATCTAACAAAAAAAAACACTAATGAAGGCCTGGGGTGGGGGGGTGGGGGGCGGTGGATAAAGCTCCCAACATGGAAAATAAGACTGATAAGTAATAGAACACCAGAACCTCAAAGACACTGGAACTAATTTCAAGACAACAGGAGCTGGGGTGGGACACAAAGGCATCTTCATAAAACGTAGGAAAATAGTTTGTGCTTCAGTCACTAGAGATTCACCCAGAGATTTGGGATTTGAACCAGCCCAAAGCTGAGGCATCTTTCTTTCTTTTCTCCCGGGTTTGGGAAGGAACAGTACATACACAGAACATAGGGTTACAGGGCATTATTTACCGGGGGCCATTGTAGGAAGAACGCTGCTAGCAGTGCATGC
Organism: Herpailurus yagouaroundi; assembly: GCF_014898765.1. NCBI lineage: Eukaryota > Metazoa > Chordata > Mammalia > Carnivora > Felidae > Herpailurus > Herpailurus yagouaroundi. Next base: position 20,050,310 of record NW_024420586.1, read on the forward strand.
TGGGCATTGTAGTTTTTCATGTAACACATCAATTCAGAGCACCAAGTAACCAGATGGTGGGGTAGGAAGAAGACTCCCCCTCACGTGGTGCAAAGGTACACAAAGTTAAATTTTGTTTATGCTGGTACATCGGCCTGTCATTTTCTGGTAGGTAGGAGGAGGATATTCTACCCCTAACAGGGGACAGGGGACAAGATGAAGGGCTAAGATGAATAAGCAGTAAGGAACAACAAGGCCTGTGAAAAATACTTCAGAAGAAGGAGAAAGAGATTTATCTGGAGGACTCAGAAGAATAACAAATTTCTGATAATCATCTACCAGTGAATCCGGAGGAAAACTTCAAGAAACTACCTGGCATTGACAATAGAGCACAGGAAGACATAGGCCTTGTGAAATAGCTGTAGAATGGAAGAATCGTATATTATAAAAATATCTGATTATCAAATCAAATCAAAATGTCAAAAATCATTCCAAAATGAGGAGATACATGATTATTTTAAAAGATGGTGGATCTAAAATTCTTTATTATGTTATTAATAAAAACTCAGGTTGCTGGGGCCAGGTGGTGAGAGTCAGCAATGTAAGATTGTGTTATACCCTTTGTCTCAAACAAGGGAGACTCAAATGGTATCATTTCACTCCTCATTCATACAGAGTAGTAGAGTGTAAACTTGTTTATAAAAGTAACTTCTAAATAACCTCTATCAGAATTAAAGCTAGTTATTGTCAAGGAATGAGAAACAAAGGAAATCAGAAGGAAGAAGTAAAAATATTAAGGTAGAGGGCTCCTGGGTGGCTCAGTTGGTTGAGCCTCTGACTCTTGATTTTAGCTCAGGTCATGGTCTCAGTCATGGGACTGAGCCCCACATCAGGCTCTGAGCTGAGTGTGGAACCTGCTTGAGATTTTTCTCTCTCCTTCGCCCTCTGCTTCTCTACCCTACTCGTGTGCTCTCTCTTTAAAATTAAAAAAATATATATATACTAAATATATATATTAAATAAATAAATTATATATGTGTATAAACTATATGTTAATATAGAATTATGATTATATTATATAATTAATTATAACTTATATTATATAATTAATATATAATATATATGTATATATATTAAGGTATAAAGTAAGATGACAGAAGCAAAATTAGTAATAATGATGTCAGTAGGGTAAACCGGTATGTTTCAAAATTTTAAGCACAAATCTTATTTTCTAATGAAATACGACATTTAATCCCAAATTACAAAGATGTACTTTTCTTTAGTTGCATCTGTTGAGTATAAAGTCAATTAATGTGACCAAAGATAATGAGAAAGTAGCCTCCACTGTGTGTATACCACGATCTTGGACTGTCAGTTTATCTGGCAATTAATCTACGGATTAATGCAATTGCGATCAAAACACAATGCAATTTTTATCAGAACTTACAAAATTGAGTCTAAAGAACATTCTGGAAAAGAAGAAAAAAGTCAACAACAAAGATTTAGAGAGTATGAGGAGTGTGAAGTTGCTCTATAAGATATCAAAATGTACTAACAAACTCTAATGTTTAAAGGCTTGCTGCTAGCCCCAGAATAGTAATAACATTTTAAAGACCCAAGTATGTGTGCAGGTGTCCATATTTTTTAATTTAGAAAAGTTTGCAAGTCAATTCAGTTGGGAAAGTATGGATTATTCAATAAATGATCTTAGGCCAGATGGTAACCCATTTGAGAAAAAATTAAACCAACAAAATTAATTATAAATGTATTAAAACCAGAAATTTAACAAGTGAAGCCATAAATGTAAGAATAGAATACAGACCAGAATGGAATATCGAATAATATATCCTTGTGGTGGAGAACCACTTTCAAAGCATGGCACTGAGAGCTTAAAGTCAAGGTAGGCAAACTACTGCCCACTCACGGCCAAAGTTAGAATGAAGACATATGCAGTCATTGATGGATGTCTGTGACCACTTCTGCTCTGCAAAGACAGAGTTGGAACAGAGTCTGTTTGGCTGCCAAAGCCTAAAATATTTATTCTCTGGCCCTTTGCAGCAAAAGGTTGTTCACCCCTGGCATAGATCATAAAATAATTTTATGTGGTCAAATCTAAAAAAATTTAAACTCTGGTATGGAAAAGAACATCATAAACAATCAAGAACTGGGAAGCATATTTGTGATATATATGATAGATATATAAATAGCTTTTATAAACAATAGTAAAGGTTGTACAGTAGTAGAAAAATGGGCAAAAGACAGAAACAGGTGGTGCACAGCCCAGATAAACAAATAGCCAATAAACTAGTGAAAACTGTCAGCTCTCATTAGCATTTATTTAATTACATCTTTAAAAAATATCACAAATAGGGGCGCCTGGGTGGCTCAGTTGGTTAAGTGTCTGACTCTTGATTTCGGCTCAGGTCATGATCTTAAGGTTTGTGAGTTTGAGCCTCTGTGCTGACAGTGCGGAGCCTGCTTGGGATTCTCTCTCTTTCAAAAAAATAAATAAACTTAAATTTTAAAAAGTTAAAAAATATATCACAAATAGATTTTGGGCAACCCAGAATAAGGAATATACTCAGTGTGGGCCAAAATGCAGAAAAACAGACTCTCTCGGGCTATTGTTGGGTGTGTAGACTGAAGGGGAATTAGAAGTCTATAGGAAAAGCTTTGAATCTATATACCTTTTGATAAAGTGACTCCATTACTAGGATTTACTGAAAGGAAATAATTAGAGGCACAAAAATTCAGTTCTAGGGATGTCCAGTGCAGGATTTTATATAACGGTAAAGCATTGGAAACAACTCTAAACATACAAGGTTATGGCATTGCTTAAGCAAATTATCATCAACCCATAGTATAAAATATTCTAAGCTATTACAAATTATGTTATATGCTTTTTTTAAGCACAAATGTTCAGAAAATACTCTGGAGAATAAAAGATAGGTTAAAAAACAGTGAATACATTATAATTGCATTTTTGAAAAGAAATCCCCATAAAAATCTCTAGCAAACATCGGTTAATATTAGTTATAGCTGCCTTGTGGGATAACAGATGATTTTTATTTTCTCCTCTTTGCTTATTCATAGTAAGTGTTTTATTGAACTGTCTCATCTCTGTGGGATACAAAGAGGAAATGGTTTTATTTTTCTCCATTCCCAGCCGTCACTCCCACAACTGTGCCATATGAAAAGTCCCTCCCCTGCTGGGTCACAGACCCCTTAAGGACATTTGGGGATGATTCCTTGACTTCGTTTTTAGATGCTATTGAAAACCTGTCCGTTTCATTTACCCTTTCAAACCCCATCTCCTCCCCAGCCCAGCTCAACCACCAGCCTACCGCTGTGGATACAGCACCCCGCTTGGGGGCACCTGCAAACTTGCTCAAATTTGGTTTCCTCTGAAGTCTGATCATGTGATCAGCGTGAAACTCAGGCATTAATACCAAACCTGGGGGGCGCCTGGGGGGCTCAGTCGGTTACGCATCGGACTTCAGCTCAGGTCATTATCTCACAGTCGGTGAGTTTGAGCCCCAGGTTAGGATTCTGTGTCTCCCTCTCTCCCTGCCTCTCTCTTTCTCTCTCTCTCTCTCTCTCTGTCTCTCAAAAATAAATAAACATTAAAAATAATAATAATACCAACCAGGCATGTGCAAACTGCTAGAAGACTGACCCTGCAGTCTCCATCTCTAACGGGGCCCCTCAAAGTCTCTACTGGCCTTACCCTTGGAGCCTCTTCCCTGACTTCACTGTCATCGTGTTTTGTTCAGCTTTGGTTGTGGGCAAGACTTTGGGTTATTTCATAGAGGGGAGGGGATTGAATGGAAGGGAATTCCACAGCCCTCCTCACTTCTCCAAAGGCCTAGGACTCCAGCAATGCCTTCCTTTGCCCTTTCCCTGCCCCCTCTTATCAACTGCGGATAAGGAATTTTTTAAGTCCCAGTGGAATTGTTTTCTGGAATGTTATAGGAAGTTCTGTGTGAAGAAAGCACTGATGAATAATGTTATGAAATGTGAAAATGTGGGCAGTTGGAACGACTTGCTTTACCAAATATCAAACATATTATACAACTACAGCATCATTATGACCAGAAGTACTGAATGATCAACACAGGGGAACAGATAGCCCTCAAGCAGATCCTAGCATATGGAAGAATTTAGTGTATGCTAAAGTAAATATCACAGACTAATGCCAATGGATGACACACTCAACAAAAGTGCTGAGAAAAATATTTGGAAAAAAAATATCAGGTTACATTCTCATCTTATATCATACATGGAAATAAGTTTCAGATGGATTTAAAGTTAAAAAATATAACCACAAAATCTCTAGAAGAGCATTTATCATGGTGAGTACTGAGCAATGTATAGAATCATAGAATCACTATGTTGTGCACCTGAAACCAATATAACATTTATGTCAACCATTCTTCAAAAAAATAAAACACCCTGGAAGATAAAATAGGTAGTATTACAACTGATCCTGAGTTGAGAAAAATATCTCTTAGCTTAAAAGCACTGGAAGAAAACACAAAGGAAAAACGATTAATCACTTTGTGTTAAATAAACAAATAAACATGCAAATATTTTCTAGGTACACTGAAAACTCCATTAAAATAGAAGCAAGTGAGATGTGTTGAGTACATTCTGGCATAATAGGACAGGTGAAAGGTTAGTATATTTAATACATAAGTCGAGTGCCAATCAGCAACCAAAGCGCTAACGTCTCCATAGAAAAATGGGCCAACACACAAACGGAAAAGAAAAATGTACTCATGCTCCCAAATTATATCAGAAACATATCTGACTTCCTTAGTAATAAAGAATGCAAACCCAAACAACAAGATATCTTTTCACCTAAAAAATAACAAGAGGTTTTAAAAATGTACAAAGATGTTGACAGTGCAGTGAGATGATCATTTTTATCCACAGCCAATGGGAGAGTGAATTGGCCTAACCTTTCAGGAAAACAATTGAGAGTGATGTAAAAAGAACCTTAAGATTGGTGGTTCTCTTCTGCTCAGTTGTTTCACTCCCAGGAATCTCAAGGGACCATCTGGATGCACAAAACAATTTATGCACAAGAATATTAATCATTTATTTTTATGATCATCAAAAGTTGGAAAGAAGCCATTATCCTATTATTGGGTACTCAGGTAAATAAATTACAATCTCTTCATTGGGTGTTTGAGCATCTGTGAGATATCCCAAATATTCCATGTGTTGGGGAATTTTAATTGATATGGCAGAGTGCTTATGTGGAAAAAACTGACTACAAAGCTATTTATAGCATGACTGATTTTTTTTTTTAATCTCACAAACATGGCTCTGATTGCTTTGGTTATCGTGTCTGTTAGATTATGCTTTTTCCAGCCAAACAGAAAGAGACAACCTTCCCAAGGTAGGAGAATTTCAGCCCCAAACCGAAACAAGGAATCCAGTTCTGCATTTCAGTTACAATGATCATTCATACCCTCTTCATTCTCCTTCGTCAATGCATTCATTGCCGAAGATTTTTAAAAAATTATAGTAGATTCAAATACTCAATTTCAATTGCCTTAATTATATTTCTGAATAATATGTATTTCTCCTTATATTGTTTACATTTTAAAAACAGCTTAATTGAGGTGTAATTGACATACAATAAACTACATGTATTAAAGTTTGCAATTTGATACATTTTGACATATGTATATGCCTATAAAATCATCACCACAATCAAGATAATGAACATAGCACGATTGGAATTTGATTATGAAAACATATGGCTTAGCGAGAGCTACTCCACAATGCTAAGATTATTTATATTTAGAAAATTTTATTTTACTCTCTTCGAATGTATTCTCAAAAACTTCTGCAATATACGTGCGTTAATTTTGATGAACAGAAAAATCCTGAGGGAAAGTTAGTGACAGTGACTGAGAGTAGGTGGCAGAGTGGTAGGTCAGGAGATGGTGCCTTCTGGAAATGAAAGAAAGAGAAATTTGAAGCTAAGGAAGGCTCAAGAATTTTCAATGCCATATATTAGGTCACACATACATGTTATAATATATCAAGGCTCTACTGAAAAAGGCCCAGAGTGGTTTTGTAAAAACTGACAGCAGAGATAGAAAATAGTGGGTCAGGGAATAAACGGGCTTGACAGAGTGGAAGAGGAGGGGCCAGGGGCCAGGTGACAAGATAAGCCTTCACCATGAGAAGAGGTACCTCTTTCCCCAAGATCGGCAGTAATGAAGGTAGGGCGAGGGGAGGAGTGTTAGACAAAATTCCACATTGGAGGGTGGAGAGTTCACAGCTCCTCTTTTGCCCATGGTGCAAGAGGCAAGGTTGTGTCCGACCAATGATGTGATTTAGGTGGCATGATGGAGAACACTAGTGAATTTTGCCAATGGCAACTAAAAACACGTAGTATAAGCAATGCATACCTGCACGGAAGAACTACCTGGGGACCAAAGACCACTGGTTGAAATGGTTCCTATTTCCTTGTTTTGATTAATTTCACTGGTAGACTAGAGAGCAGAAGAGAAAAAGTGAGTTGTGGAATTAATTCAATGTAACGGGTTGACAAAGAAGGGAGAGGTGGGTAGACAAAGACACAAAGAATTAGGGGTACAAGTTAGGTAAGGGATGCTTTATTATTGGAAAAGCAATCATTAGCTTCTCCTAATATAAATTAGGAATGCCTGGTGTTTGAAAAAAGCAGAAGTTATAGATACATAGATAGATAGATAGATAGATAGATAGATAGATAGATAGATATAATCTTTTTTAATATTTATTTATTCTTGAGAGAGAGACAGAGCGTGAGTAGGGGAGGGGCAGAGAGAGAGGGAGACACAGAATCCGAAGCAGGCTCCAGGCTCTGAGCTGTCAGCACAGAGCCTGACTCGGGGCTTGAACCCACAAACCGTGAGATCATGACCTGAGCCGAAGTCGCTCGCCCAACCGACTGAGCCACCCAGGCGCCCTGAGAAGTTATATATTTTTTAAACTAAAGTTATTATTGTTGGTACATGGTTGATCTTGGTCATATCCCAAGTTGGATTAGCACATTCCTCTCTCAACTAATTCTTTACCCAATATCACATTTTTTTAACACTCATGCTAACTTATTCCATTGTTACAATGTAGCAGTTAAAATAGCTCTTGTCTCTCCAATCAAATGCTAGAAGTAGTGTTTGCATCTGGGTAAGCATTCAACAAATGTATCGAACAGATGACCAGACATTCTCATGTATCTATAACCATACATAAAGCAGTGCATCATTGAATAAGGGCTTTGAGATTCTTTCCAACAGACCTAATACATGAGGATTGTTTACATTAGCTGCAATGGATACTTGAGAAGGAAACTAATTTGTAAGTATTCCAAGCAGGGTCTCCAAAGTGGAAAAACAGCCCAACCAACCGAATCAATGGTGAATCTGGTATTGTCCTCAGTTCTATGCAGATCAGATGACAACAACAAATGGGTGTTATCTAGTGAAAGTTTCCCACCATATTATACTGGCTTGCTTCAGGCATCTCCATGTTTTATTAACATACTAAATAAATTGCCATTTCCTTAACTTGCTCTTGGAATGTTCTAAAGTTTCTGAGAGTCATTACTTTTTAGAGAGCACATGAAATTATAGAACTTGTTTATCAGCACTAGGTATTTCCTTTGAGGGTTGAGCTTTAGGGGTAGCATATATTTATTTCCAGCAATCATGAAAGCTAAAGGAAATTGTCAAGGACTGATATTAAACAGCCTGAATATATTTGTGCAACCCAAGATCTAGCATTCACTGAAGATCATTTTGGGCAGTTTTTGTGTGGTGCCTATCTCTGCGGTCCTTATGTAAGCTCTCTTCATCCTCAAAGAGTCACTGTCTTGAGATTATATTCTGAAAGTTGCCAGCCTGTTGATTTATAGAGTATTCTCCGCCTGAGTTTCGGTTCTAGGTTTCCTTTTTTTTTTTTTTTTTTTTTCCCAGGAGGAACTTCAGACAACGGCTGGGTGAGGTGACTTTCATGCTCTGTTGCTGTCCCGCCAAAGGCACTTGAACCTTTCCAGGCCTCAGTCTTCCTCTGTAAGATGGTAATAATATCTTAGTTTTATCCTACAGAACTTTTCAGAGCTCATAAGATTTTTATGGAAAAGGACCTTGAAAAGAATTCAGGACAAAGTAAATATATTTCCTCTTCGAAGGAGAAGTCAGCCCAATGTCAACAAAGGTCTTTCTATTAGAATGTTGGTGTTGGCATTCTGGTCTCATTTCTTTCTCTCAGTGTTTTCTCTCATTTGTTTCTTTCGTTGTTTAGAATGCACTGTGCACTATCTATTTTTAGTCTCTTCTAGGTGGTAATTTCCATTCTCCTGTCCCGGGCTATAAACACTTGGGGCAAAACAGCACCCGAGACTCCAAGAGATAACATTTAAGAAGAGTCTTTAGAAAATTTGATAGTTGGAACTCATTAGTCTCCTACTGAAGGGGCAAAGCCATCTTGAGTTACTGGAGAATAGTTTTTATATTCAGTTTGATTTCATTCCTGATAATTGTTATAGAGATTTGTTTATAATATTGAAATTACCTCTCAACTCAGTCAGTAATGATTTATTTTGATATTATAAAAAGTCATTAAAGGTAAGATAATACTCTTTCTTCTGTTACTTTGCTATTTTCCTAAAGATAATTGCCTTAGGATTTATAGTTCTCCTATTCCTAAAATAAGAATATTTGCCCACACAAAACTATTTGCCTAGCTCTAAGAAAATATTATCTATATAGACTTTTTTTTTTCTGTAGCAAGAAATATACTTGAATGCTGAACACTTTCACTCCGGATTTAATCTCTACTGAGAACAACACAGGTTGTCCATGTGAAGATAGGGAGCTGGCATAGTAGAATGAGTAGTAGCATTTAATGGTGGGATGTGGCATGATGGGTGTAGTTGGAATTGTTAGTACTTTGCATGAGGATTTGTATCTGTTTCTTTTCTTTTGTAAAGGCTGCTAAAAGGGCTTTTCCACAGATGGGCAGAGTTACCAGATTACCCCTGATTGGTTGAAGTAGCAGATGCTGTCAAGGCCCTTCCCACATCTCCTCAGCCTTAACTATTTCATTGCCTGCCAGTCCAACTTTAAATGCCAGAAATTGCATCTGAGGGCTTTGTCTGGCTACCTGAGTCAATTCTGAAGTGTGTTCGGCAGTATTTCCCCCAGTTTCCAGTGGAATTGAGCTCACATTGCCTCCAATGGTAACTTCATGGTAATGCCCCTTCTGTTGGCTTCCTTTCCTTTCCTGTCTCACTTCCCCCACTCTCTTTCTGGTGTTTTCTGGGATCACTTCCCAAAAAACTACTTGCACTGAGATTCTTGACCCAGAGTTTGTGTCTGGAGGAATTCAAAGTAGGACAGTTGGGAGTCTAGATTCTTTGTATGGTGAGTGACTTTGTCGATTCTGATCAGACAACTGTTCTTGAGGGCTGCGATTGCATCTGGGAGAAAGCTTTCTGCTTTTAAGTAAAGAGGCAGGTGGACGGACAGACAACTGAGTTCATGCAGCTGAAAGCATCTGCAGGGCAGGAGCAGAGCTTGAAGTTGGTGGGGGGGGGGGGGCGGGGAATGAAACCATGGGATGAAGAGCTCTTCCCTCTCATACCCTACAGTACCCCACCCCATGGGAGGCGGGGCTGGGACTTGCTTTCAGGTTTCCATGACCTCTCCCCAACCATGTGATTTACAATACAAATATGGAGAGGTATCTGAGTGGCTCAATCAGTTATAAGCAGGGGACTCTTTGTTTTGGCTCAGGTCATAATCTCATGGTTCGTGAGTTCGAGCACCACAGGGGGCTCCTCACTGACAACACTGAGCCTGCTTGGGATTCTCTCTCCCTCCCTCTTTGTGTCTCTCTCTCTTTGTTTCTTTTTTCTTCCCCTCCTCTACTTTCTCTCTAAATAAACAAACAAACAAACAAACAAACATAAAAACAAATTAAAAAAAATAAAAAGCAAATATGGAGAGATCATAATGGTGGGAATGAGAAACCTGTAGGTAGTTAGTATTCCCAGTTTAGGGGCAGTGAGCAGCACTTTAAGAGGAGCAAGATGTTGTTTGACATTTAAAAATAGACCTAACTCTACCAATTAGTCTGTTCTGCCCATGGTAACCTTATTCAATGTTATGGTGGTAATCGCTTCTGGAAAGCTTTGACATATTTTATAATTGAACTGCCAGGTTCACACTTAGCTATAATTCATTCACAGATAAGTGTGTCTTGTTAACCAAATTATGTTGACTCCCCTGGAAAGCCAGTGTGAGGACTTTTCCTGTTTCCCATCTTCATGTGGTTTTACAGTCTCATGACAGACCATTAACATGATGATCATTTTTCTTTTTCATCAGCTGCAGAATCATATGCATTTATCAAAATGGGTGTCATCTGTTGTGAAATTCATGAAGTTAGATTGCACACTTGTCAAACTTTTTTTTTTCCTGGCATTGACAAAAATATCAACATCAAGCTTTACTTAAGCTATTTTGAAATAGAGATGTCCAGGTGAAAGAATGGTAGAATCAAAATAAAAGACTAGGGGCTCGAATGGCTCACTCATTCCACCAACATTTTCTGAATGCACCCAGTGTCCACAGCAACGTGCCAGACATGGGCTGAAGTTGTGAGGGGTTGGAGGAGTGTGAGCTCCCTCATTCATTCCAAAATATTTAGAGCCTACAGTACCTGACACTGTACTTGGCACTTGGAAAACAGCAGTAACAAAATAGGCAAAGCCCCTTCCCTCATAAAACTTATATTCTAAAGAGTTTATGGGAGATAAGAGAAAGGGACTGTTTAGCCCTTATTCTCAAAGATCTTACGGTCAACTTGGTCTACTTGGAAAGACGAAGGAAATGCACTTAGTTAAAATCCCAAAACAATGCAAAAATGAGGCAACTGAGTAAAGAATGCATTTCAGAGGTAGGGGATTAACACAAGCACCCTAAAAGAATGGCCCAACGCTGCCGATGCCGGAGACTGGCCAGGACACCTCAAGGAAATCATTTAACTGTCTATCTGTTTCCCAGAGCAGCGCTCCAGGGGCAGTGTTACTGCTGATGAGTACCTCTGACTATCCACCTCAAAGGCCATTCGCAATGACTAATCTGGAAGATTTAAAAAATCTACAGCAAATGCCACACTGAAGAGTGATGCCTGTGTTCCTTTAAAATTTACTAACACGATAAGAAGGCCTGTTTTCACTGGATTTAGCATGGCATCAGAGGTTGTAAGCAAGGCAACAAACAAGGAAGAGGAATAATGGCTTTAAGAATCCAGAGGAAGAAGTTAAATTGTCATTGTTTTCAGAAACCCAATTGCTTCCATTGAAAATCCAAGAGACTCAACAAGCTATCAGAACTAATAAGAAATTTCAACAAGGTGAGTGGATAAAAATAAGATTTTAAAAGTCAACAATGTCCCAATCCATAAGCAACCACCAATTAGAAAATGTAATTTTAGGAATTCTGTTCATAAGAGCAACAAATCTTACTGACGAGGAAATCTAATCAGAAATATATACAACTTCAGTGGAGCAAACCAGGCAGAGAGCACTACGTGTGTGGATGTTGTGTCAATAAAAATCCCAACAATTTTGTACGTGCATGCATGCGCACATGTGTGTGAGTGTGGTTGTTGATAAGATGATCTTAAAATTTAAACAGGACGGGGCTCCTGGGTGGCTCAGTCGGTTAAGCGTCCAACTTCTGCTCAGGTCATGATCTTGCAGTCCATGGGTTCGAGCCCTGCGTTGGGCTCTGTGCTGACAGCTCGGAGCCTGGACCCTGCTTTGGATTCTGTGCCTCCCTATCTCTCTGCCCCTCCCCCACTCATGTGCACGCTCGCTCTCTCTCTCACTCTCTCCCTTAAAAATAAATAAGCATTAAAAAAATTTAAACAGGATATAAGAAGCCAAAAGCATCAAGACAATTTTGCAAAACAAAATTAAGGCAAAATGGAAGAAGCTGCCCTACCAGATACATATATTGCGAGACTACATTCATTATGAAAGTGTAGTGTTGGTGCAGGGAGGGAAACACACGTTTATCATAGGAAACTACACATATTTCCGTGAAAATGTGTTTGTGTATGTGTGTTTAAGTGTGGGAGAGTGTGTCCTACTTTAAAATGGGACTCTTCTTGGGGTGCCTGAGTGGATCAGTCAGTTGAGCTTCCATCTTGGGCTCAGGTCATGATCTTGGAGTTTGTGGGTTCAAGCCCCGCATCAGGCTCGCTGATATCAGCGCAGAGCCCCTTTTGGATCCTCTGTCCCCCTCTTTCTGTCCTTCCCCTGTTTGCGCTCTCTCAAAAATAAATAAACATGTAAAAAAAAGTTTGAAGAAGCTGAGAGAGTTGGAGAATAAAGAGACTGTAATTTAGAGAATGTTCTTGTGCCCTGTGAGTGCCTTATCACCATGGAAAAGGGATAGAGACTCTTTCCCATCACCTCAAGTCTCTTTTGAGAAGGCTATCTATGAAACCACTTCAAGATTCTACTAAAATGTCCTGTCAAGTTTGGGAGGCACTATAGATTGGTATATTGCTACATTTTTGAGGAATTGAAAGTTCGAGGACTTGGCTGAAGCAACCCATGGCTGTGACTGAGAGTAAGTGATATCTATTGATGACTGATCAAAGATTTGAGTTTCTGATGGACTAAATATAGGTCAGTGAGTAGGTGAGCCTGAAATTACTTAAAAGGACTTTGCCCAAGAGGGCATCTAAAGGAGTAATGGGAGAAGGTGTATGTCGAGGAAGAATCCCAAGAAACAGTGAATCAATGGTAGATTTCACAAAAGGTCAGGCAGAGAATGCATCCCCCACGTCAGGATCCAGCAGGTGGAACATCCTCAGTGATGGGTGTGGAGGAGTTCTCCAAAGAACCCATGGGGAATCCCACAATAAACATAAAAGTAAAAATTCACCACAGCTAGAGGAAGCCAATACTTGCTCATATTGCTACCAGGAAGCAGCATTTTGATTTTCCTTATTTCTCCTGGCCATTCCCCAGAATTTGACTCTAGAATGGTCAGAAACTGTGGCTAGCAAGCTTGGGGCAGAGGGGTAGATGTTCGAGGTGGTAAACTAGAGAAAAAGCAAACCTTGTGCCTTTCTCAATGCAGGTTTTCCACGCAGATCATGTCTCAGCTGGGAGAGGGGAGAAGCTCTGAATTTGATGAGTTTTAAGTTTTGCATATTATTCCAGAGTGGGATTGCTGAAGTGAAGTTGTTTTGGGAAAAGAAGAGGGCTTTTCAATCTATCTGTGAGCGAAAAGAAAAGCTATGGGTCTTGCCATAGTTTTCCTGGCAAGGGAAGTGTCACAGAAAAGCCTATTGGATGAGGAAACTACTGGTAACTGGGTGTCCAGTGTGGTATTTTTCATGGTGTGTGTGTGTGTGTGTGTGTGTGTGTGTGTGTGTGTGTGTGTGTAGCAGCTCAAAATTAAAAATCTACAAAAAAAATCTATCAAAAATCTAGCATCTGTGTGGCTCAGTCAGTTAAGCGTTCAACTCTTGGTTTTGGCTCAAGTCATAATCTCACAGTTTGTGAGTTTGAACCCTGCATCGGGCTCCGTGCTGACAGCACAGAGCTTGGTTGGGATTCTCTTTCTCCCTCTCTCTGCCCTTCCTCCCCTCTCAAAATAAAATAAACTTTTAAAAAAAAAATCTAGCAAAGGAAAATAAAAAGATCAAATGGCCTCTAATTGATCAGCTTTATGTAATGTCTTGCCCAAGGCAAAGAATCTCAGTATCAAATTTTGGAAAATGCTAAGAAGTGATTTAATTGAAATTCTTGAAAGAAAAATTTCAGTAAAAGCATGAAGGATGCTCACCGGCACATCAATCCATCTAGCCTCTTATTTCTACATCATCACTTGTCCAGCTTGGCTGATGCGTTATCTCACCAGCCATCCTTTGCCCTTTGCTTGGCCCTCCATCTGCTACTCAGCTGTCAGGCCCAAGGCTCCATGGTCTGTGTCTAATTTGTGCGCTGTTTCTCATATGTCTTCTTTTCTTCTCTTTGTTTCTGTAGGTTTTTGTGTGGTGCCAATATATATGTGTAGAAACATAAAAACTACTAACTGGACTATAAAATCAATAAATACATCCAAATATCTGCTAAAACCTCTAACATTGTGGTTGGGATACCTAGATCTAAGAAATGATATTATGTAAAATTTTAAAAATTCAGTTCGACAGCAAAAATGTACTAGATGCTTGGAAAAAAGAAATATAGATTTCTCTAACACTGAACACTAACTATAGGTAGACACATCTATAGCAGGAAAGAGTCAAGAGGAGGAGGTGACCAAAGGGAAAAAGGGGTGGATAATAAGACAAAGAAGGTAGAAGTTAACCAAGCTGATTTATAGAGTCTTTGTTGAAGCCTGTCCTTTCCTTCTGCCCCCATCTCAGCCTCCAACAGGGCACCTCTTTCCCTGGTGACCAAGTCTCCTGGGTCCATTGCATACTTGTTTAATACGTATCTTGACTGTACTAGGTTCTGTTGATTGTGAATATCTGGCTTTTCATAGCAAAATTTCCAACCTGTAAAAGCTGGGTGATTGTGAGAATTGCAGCCTCATGTTTCTGAGAGGGCTGCAGAGGTAAAGTCAAGTCTCGGGGAACACTGTGTTTCTATTGAATATGTAATCTTTCATGGTCCTATGGAATCCAAAGGAAATCTAACCTTGTGACTTCATCAGTGATCACAAATTCATTTCTTTTTAAAGTTTATTTATTTATTTTGAGAGAGAGAGAGAGAGAGAGAGAATGGGGGACAGGCAGAGAGAGAGGGAGAGAGAATCCCAAGCAAGCTCTGCACTATGGGTGCAGAGCCCCATGTGGCGCTCAAACTCATGAACAGTGAGATCATGACCTGAGCTGAAATCAAGAGTCAGACACTTAACCGACTGAGCCACCCAGACACCCCAGTGATCACAAATTAAAAAAACAAAAACAAAAACCTAGGATCCAAGATAAGTAACTGCTGGTACTCAGGTTTGATAAGACACAATGGATTTATATAATTGCTGAGGTTAATCTCTTTTCCTTGATTTAAATGAAATTATTTATTATTGGTCAGGGATCCATGTTGCCAACACATATCAAATAATGAAACAGGTATCATGGTTCTCACCCACTTGTTTCCAAAGCCCAGGCTTAAGTAACATGATCATCAAGTTTAGAATAAGGGGCACGGTTTGCTAGGGAAGTTAAGAGTGTGATATCCTTGCGATTTGATAAGTAGTGTAACACTACAAAAGGAGCAAACTCCCTATTACACAACATGAGATCAGAATCCTAGCAATGATTCTTACCTGTTATGACCTTGGGCAAGCTTCTTAACTTCTCTGAGTTTCTACATCTGCATAGAGGAAGTGATGATTTATACATCGTGAGGTTGTCAGAATCAAATGAAATCACGCATGTAAAACACCTCTTACAATGCCTAGAACATTAGCAAACACTCAAATAACACCTTGCTACCTCAACTTTGTGAGCCTCATATTACTTTTCTGCATTGGGCTGATTGGGACAAGTATTAGATGGGACAAATATTAGGTAGCAAAGCAGCTTCTATGTGGAATATCGCCTGTAGTTGTGACAGACAGAAATGAGAATATACTGAGGAAATTGTTGGTCTTTAAAGTCTCTACCCAGAACTGATAATTCTGCTCATTCATTGCTCCATGCAAGTGACTTGGCCATACATGGATTCAACAGGGTGGAGAAGTCTACTCCTGCCATATGGAGAAGCAGCAAATATTGGTTAAGAATAGCTATTTACCACAGGGTTGATCTAGCAGAGTGCTTACTTCCCCAAACTGTCCAGAACAACTTGGAGAGATAATGAGCATCTAATTCTATGACTATCCATTCACTTGAAAACTTTTTTATATAATTCCATTTGCTTATCTTTTAAGTTTCAATTCAGAAAATTCTTTCACCTTAGTCTCCCTGGACTTTTCTTGATGGAAAAAAAAAACTCTTTCCACTGTGGTGTACCATTTTTTTCTCTTCCAAGAGCATGCGTCACACTCTGCCACATGTTATAATGTATTATTTCATACATATTTTCTTAATGGTACGTATCTTCAAGGAGTCTACAACCTGTGTCTCATTCATCCTTTGGACTCCCAAGTTACCTCATTCAGTGTCTTGCACACTATTGGTTTAAACATTTGTAGAGATTCAATGAAGGGTTGAGATGAGAGGCAAACTGGTATGTGTGGGCAGGGTGGAGGAAGTGAGGGCTACACAATGGAGAAATGTCTCCCCTTTTTTTTTTTATAAGTTGATGTGGTTATTTTGTTTTAAGTTTATTTATTTATTTTGAGAGAGAGCATGAGCAGAGGAGGGACAGAAAGCTGTGAGAGGGAGAGAGGGAGGGAGGGAGAGAGAGAGAGAGGGAGAGAGAGGGAGAGAGAGGGAGAGAGAGGGAGAGAGAGAGAGAGAGAGAGAGAGAGAGAGAGAGAGAGAGAATCCCAAGCAGGCTCCACACTGTCAGCACAGAGCCTGATGTGGGGCTTGATCTCACGAACTGTGAGATGATGACCTGAGCCAAAATCAAGTCAGGCACTTAACAGACTGAACCACCCAGGTGCCACAAAATGTCTCCTCTTGAAGTCAAATATGTTTTCTGGAAGTCCTTGGTGGTGATCATAGAAAACCCCTGAGGGAACTGGAATGTCCGCTGAGACTCTTGCAGTGTTCAGAAAAGACAAAGGCTGTTAGAGAAAATTAAAGCCATCAGAGAGCTGTATCAGCTAGTTTACAGTTAGCAGTTACTGCAGCAAGGAGATACATTCGTTCCATTCTGACAACAAAGGCTACATAACTGCACCAAGACTGTTTGTCCACACCCTTTCCAGGATGCGTTAAGCATTTACAAACACAAACAAATAGCCTTAGCACTGGTGGAAGCAGCCAGAAAAGTGGCTTTCTTCGGCTGTCCCTGATCCATGAGCATTGGGCACCAGCATGTGATATAGTACGGTTGCCATGTGGGTGCATTAGCCATATCTTCCTGTTCCTTTTTTTACCGACAGTCTTTAGTGCTAAGTCAGGTCTGAGAAAGAGCTAAGGAAGATCAATCCTTCCTTATTGACTAGAGATACTCAGGGAATGACCTGTATTTTTTTTTTAATTCGATGACATCTTTTTTAAGTTCATTAATATATTTTGAGAGAGAGGGGAGGAATTGGAGGGGCAGAGAGACAGAGGGAGAGAGAGAATCCCAAGCAGGCTCCACACTGTCAGCGCAGAGCCCGACATGGGGCTCAAACACACGAAACCGTGAGACCATGACCTGAGCCGAAATGAAGAGTAGGATGCTTAACCCACTGAGCCACCCAGGTGCAGCTAAATTCAACTACTTTTTATTGAGAATCTACTATATGCCAGACACTGTGACAATTTGAGTCTATTCAGTCCCTTAAGCAATCCTAGAGTCTTATTCTCAATGTGTCTTTACACATGCTGTTTTCTCTGCCTGAAATACTCTAATCTCTGCCCTGAATAACCACTACTGCTCCTTTCTGTTTTGGTTTAGACATTCCATCATTTGGGAAGAATTTCTAGGCCTCCAAGCCAACTTTTAGGTTCCCCATCTCTGTGCTTTAATAACTATATAGACTTCCCTCATCACAGCACAAACATTGTTGTACCCTCTGGTTGAATTGTCTGTAGCTTCTGTTGGCCTATTTGCTCTGGGGGGACAAGGCCTCTTTCTAGCTCATTGCCATATCCCCTGCATCACTGTAATGGCTGATGAAAGTTGATTAATGTATCATCATATTTTTATGGCCATCCTATGATTATATTGTTACAATATATTACCATGTCAGTGCCCTGTAATAGTGCTGAATGTCTGTGTACCTTTGAGGGATTTAGCCATTTGTAGCTAGCTGTAATTTTTAAAG
The DNA here is from genome assembly GCF_014898765.1 of Herpailurus yagouaroundi. Taxonomy (NCBI): domain Eukaryota; kingdom Metazoa; phylum Chordata; class Mammalia; order Carnivora; family Felidae; genus Herpailurus; species Herpailurus yagouaroundi. The sequence goes on from NW_024420586.1 coordinate 20,068,258, forward strand.
AGTTGTCTCTAGAACTTCTCTGGACTGCTTTGTCAGAGCAATTTGAGTAAAATGCTCTTTTTTTTTCAGTGAGATGAACAAAGCCAAAAATCAAGACCTGTGTTCTGTGTTTGGCTCTGTAACTATCTTGCTGTGTGCTCTTGGGAAGTAAGTTCACCTCTCTGAAGGGTTTTCAGCTTATGTCAAAAAAGAGAAAAAGAAGGTGGAATAAAATATGTCATAGACATTCTATGACTACCATTGTGGGGTGATTTTACAACATAACCCAAACATTTTTTTACTTTCCTCCGATGGAGTGGTGGGCTTTATGTTCCCTCCTCCTCTTCAATATGGGCTCTGTGACTGATTATTCAATAAAATATGGTAACGGTGATACTGTGCCAGTTTCCAGGCCCAGGCTAAGAAATTGACAGCTTCTACTTCCTGCCTTTTGGGATGTTCACACCTGAAACCCAGCTACCATTCCATAAAAAGGCCTAAGCATCCCACGGAGAGGCTCACCATGGAAATAAACTGAGTTCCCTAGTCCCCAGCCCCAGCTAAGCTCTCAGCTGACTGCCAGCACTAAGTTACCAGCCATGTGAGTGACCCATTTTGAAAGTGAATCCTCCAGGCTCCACTTGAGCTGGCCCAGCCAATGCTGCATAAAGCAAGGAGGAGCTGGCCCTGCCCAGACCTCCTGAAATTGCAGATTCACGAGCAAAACCAATGATTGTTGTTGTTTTGAGCCACTAGGCTCCGGAGCGCTTTGTTACACAGCAATAGATGGCTGATACAACTTTTGTTACTTCACAGCGTCTCAGACCTTTCATCTACTAGAATATTCTGCTGCATGTTAAATTAGCTCCAGACCTTTGACAAATCAATGCTCACTCCAAATTTATAACAGGAACAAGAACAGTAAGGGGGATATGCCATCAAGTGATCAAATGTTGGGCCTTCTGTGCTTCTCAGCAGAGGTTAATGGAGAAAGCTTTGGTTAAATCAACTGACGTAAGTGACAAATGGGCCAACCACTCTCTATTGGAATGTTAGTTCTATGATCGATGACAGTTCTTTGCAGGACTTTCTGGAGATGACTGCCAATTATAGGTAAATCCCCAAACCATAATGAAAACTTTCTTTTTATTTATTTTGTGTAAAGTGATGTTCTCCACAGTGGCACCGAGGTGTCCACTTACATCTGTGTCCCCTCAGTGACCTGGGGCTTGGAACCCTGACCGTTTCTTTAAAAATGGCATTATGCTGTATGTAAAACAAGATTTTTACACCCCAAATAAATAAATCTCTAGCTAAAATAGTTCAGGGTTTATAAAGAAGAGAGGGTCTTCTTCCTTAGTAGCTAAGTAGTTCACTGTCAATGGGCTTGGGAAATAAGGATTGATGGCTACCAGTGGTTCCTGGGAATGTGGCTTCTGGACTAAATACCAGGACTTAACTTTTGGGATGATCCCCCTTCTAAATGAGGGCAATGGCCTTTTTCCCTTGGGACATACTGATTATGAGCAACAACCATGAAGCCAGATAATCTGGGTAAAAGCCCAGCTCACTAGCTGCATGACCTTAGACAAATTACTAAGCCTTTTTATGCCTCTGTTTGCTCATCAAAGTGATAATAGTCGTGACTACTTCATAGGATTTTTTTTTTTAAGGTTAAATGAGTTAATGCATATAAAGAACTTGGAACAATGCCTGCAACCACAGAAAGCACTATATAAATGTTAGCTATTGTTGTTACTGTTAATATTGCCTTTGGTTACTACTACTTTTATTTCCTCATTACCTTATAGCTAAGAACCCTACTTAGAATTAAATCCTTTATATGTGGACACCAGACAGAGCCTGCCATAACCAGGAGGCCATTTATTAATTTTAAAAGTCCTGAACATACCACTGAAACAGGCATGTTTGGGCCTCCCTTTTCTTCTCTTACTCCTGGGGCTTTGACACCCCCCCCCCCCACACACACACCATTTCTCTTCCCAGGATCTGTCCACTCCCATCCCCCTTCCTCGAGTCAATCTTTACACCACCATTTAATCAACACAGTAGATTTGGGTTTTGAGGCCTGGTGGGTACTTGTTGGTTTTCCCTAACACTCAAGTTTAAGTCCATGCCTCAAACTGAGTTCCCTGGAAATTGTGAGACAGAGTTGCGTGTGAAGGTTTACTGGGGAGTGCCCCAAGGGGATACACCCCTGAGGAAGTGAGGGGGGCAGGACTGGACATAAGCCTCAGCTGATCCTACAGGGAACACTGGAGCTGGTAAGGGTCTCCAGAGTTGTCCCAGACTGAGAGGTTGAGGAGGCCAGACCGTTGAATCTCCAAGTCAGACACTGAGGCTGAACTCTCTGGAGGGGTGTGAACATGGGCAAGGCTGCTTCGTGTAGCCAAGGGCACCTCCCAGCAAGGTACACAGCTGTGTCTGCAGCTGAGAGTCCCAGAAGCTGGGGATGGGAGCACCAGCTCTGACAAGAGGATCTGGATGGAGCACCACAGCATCCACTGAGTGGAGACAACTTATTTCAAGAATGATACATTTTCTGGGCACCTGGGTGGCTCAGTTGGTTAAATGTCTAACTTTGGCTCAGCTTATGATCTCGCGGTTTGTGGGTTCGGGCCCCGCATTGGGCTCTGTGCTGGCAGCTTGGGATTCTGTGTCTCCCTCACTCTCTGCCCCTCCCCCACTCTCACTCTGTCTCTGTCTGTCTCTCTTAAAGATAAATAAACACTAAAAAAAATTTTAAAAAAAGAGAATGATACATTTTCATATAAATCAAAACGACAATGAGATATCACCTCACACCTGTCAGAATGGCTAAAATTAACAACTCAAGCAACAACAGATGTTGGCGAAGATGCGGAGAAAGGGGCCCCTTATGCACTGTTGGTGGGAATGCAAACTGGTGCAGCTGTTCTGGAAAACAGTATGGAGGTTCCTCAAAAAATTAAAAGTAAAACTACCTTATGACCCAGCAATGGCACTACTAGGTATTTATCCAAAGGATACAGGAGTGCTGATTTGAAGGGGCAATGCACCCCAAATGTTTATAACAACACTACGGATAATAGCCAAAGTGTGAGAAGAGCCCAAATGTCCATCAACTGATGAACGTATAAAGATGTGGTATATATATATATATATATATATATATATATATATATATATATATACACACACACAATGGAATGCTACTCAGTGATCAAGAAGAATGAAATCTTGCCATTTGCAATAATGTGGATGCAACTAGAGTGTATTATGCTAAGCAAAATAAGTCAGTCACAGAAAGACAAATATTATATAATTTCATTCATATATGGAATTTAAGATACAAAACAGATGAATGTAGGGGAAAGGAAGTAAATATAAGGTAAAAACAGAGAGGGAGACAAACCATAAGTGACTCCTAAATACAGAGAACAAACTGAGGGTTGCTGGAGGGGAAGTGGGGGGAGATGAGCTAAATGGGTGATGGGCATTAAGGAGAGCACTTGTTGAGATGAGAACTGGGTGTTATATGGAAGTGATGAATCACTGGGATCTACTCCTGAAACTGATACTATACTATATGTTAACTAACTTGAATTTAAATAAATAAATTTTGAAAGAAAGAATGGTATCTTGGGGTGCCTGGGTGGCTCAGTCGGTTGAGCGTTTGACTTCAGCTCAGGTCATGATCTCACGGCTCATGGGTTCAAGCCCCATGTCGGGCTCTGTGCTGACGGCTCGGAGCCTGGAGCCTGCTTCGGATTCTGTGTCTCCCTCTCTCTCTGCCCCTCTCCCACTCACACTCTGTCTCTCTCTCAAAAAGGAATAAATGTTAACAAAAAAAATTAAAAAAAAAAGAATGGTATCTTTTTTAGCAAAAAGTGCTTCAGTATGTACAAACAAGAAGCAAACAACTCAGGCCAATTACTCTCTGAGTCTCGTTTTCTCCTATACATTGGAGATGAGATGGTTTGTAAGGACAAACAGAGCTCTACCACTGCATCTGTCCCATAGGAAACGATCAATTCTAGTTCTTGTCCTACCTTGCTCAGTTCCACGAGTCCAAGAGTTGCAGGTCCAGAATTCTAGCTCCCACTTTTGCAAATGACACTGGGGGCCTGTACTTTGGCTCTTGCTCAGAGCTGGCTCTGAGGGCAGGAAATGAATGTCACGTAAACACCTGCAATGAGCCAGGCTGTCTGCCAATTCATTTAACCCTCACCACGACACTGATGGGCAGGCATTAGCACCCTCATTTCATACAAGACGAAAGTGAAGCTCAGAGAGGTGAAGTGGCTTGCTCAAGGTTCCATGGCTAATGAGGGGCAGAGACAGGGTTCCGATCTAGGTTCACATACCGCTTCAAGTACTGCTGCCCTGGCCCAGGCATGGATGCCCTTCACTTTAAAGCTCAGGCTTCCAGAATGTAGCTGGGAACAAGAAATTAAAATTTTAAGGGGTATTAATATTTTAAAAATATTGATGTAATATTCTATTCTGCCTTCCTGAGCATGTGATCTTACCCTAGTTGACCCAGGATACTGAACTTCCTAGATATTTTTCTTGAGGTTTTGTGCTTGTGTGTGTATGTGTGTGCATGTGTGTGGTAGAAATGTTAAAGAAGGCGTAAACCATGATCATGTTCCCAAAATACGGTGCAGCAGGACAAACAGCCTTGTAAGTTCAGCTATGGTCTTCGGGAAGGATTTGCTCAATTTTTAGGACAGATTCTTCTGTCTCGTTCCTCTTTTGCACTGTAGTATCACCAGCCTCAAGGACTCAGAGCAGAACAGAAATCGAGGGAGTCCACCCAGCAAAGCCATGAGTCTTGCAGCTCAGTGCTAGAAGCAGAATGTGTCCCAGGGTAAGTAAGAGGCAGCCAAGCCCCTTTCCTTCCCAGAGGAAACTGGCAAGGAGAAAGAGCAAGAAAGAAATGGAAGAAAAAAACCCAGTAGTTCTGAATCCCTGATTCTTTTCTCTCTGTGCTCCAGTGAGGAGACAGGGAGGTGATTTAGAGAAATTAGCGTAACACCAAGAATAAGTGAGGAGGCCCAGCATGGCAGGATGAAGGATCCTTCAGCTGAGCCTTGGGGTGGACAGTTGGGCCAGAAGATGAGATGGAAAACTTGGCAGAAATCCAGGGGCCAGTCAGCAACTAGTGAGGGTGAGGGCAAGTCACCACTGAGCTTCAAATAAGCTGAGGGGGTTAGCAGCCTGGGGCTATACCACCCACAGCCATTAACGGATGGTGTAGGCAGGGCAGGTAGAACATTCCAAAAGGGAACTGAGGTGTCCCCCTTGTTGCCTTGAAGGCAGGGGCCACCTTGCCTGAGGACCTCAAGCCTTTCAAGTATCATGATGACCCGTCTGTCCATTTCCCCCATTGGACCATAATGTATTAGCGATTCTCCACCTCCTGCCCCAACACAAAAACCATCTCCACCCTTTTCCGCCTTGCTCTGCACAACAGAAGCCTGACTTTCATAGATTGTGTCAACTGGGCTCCCTTACCCTCCCACTTCTGGATGCCTTTTGCCAATGGAAGACACTCTCCAGAGTCCAGAGTGTGGGTAGAAAGAGAGATAGGGGTTCTTTGCTTCCCGCTCCCTCCTTATCTCACAGCGGGTTACAAGTGACTGCCATCCCCTGCCGACGGTCCAATGGATAACCTTCTCCCTTGACTACAAGTCTCACTAGGCTCTACAATCTCTTCCTCTTTTTACCCTTTTCGACTTAGGGGCAGTAGCACTTTCCTGCTGTGAGCCTTGGATGCTTCTCCATCCTTCCTTGGCTTCTCACCTTTGGAAAGAGCCCCCTAATTCAACAAATCCCTTTTGCGTGTGGTTTCCTGCTGCATAGAAAGACTTTCTGTCCTAGTTTGCCCTCAGACAGTCCCAGTCTATCCCAGATGTTCCAATGTAAGGGGATCGCAGCACCCTCCTTTTACTCTCAGAAGATCCTTGCTGGCTAGTGTCCCACGGCTGGCACCCCACTGCTGTGCCGTCTTGGGGAGGGTGGCAAGAGGAAGCACTGGTGAACAGGGTTACATTGGAACCAGACTGGGCCGTCAACGAATGGGCTCTTCTGCTCACTCACAGGAGGGTGTCAGATTATAGACACAATCAAAGAAGCTAAATTTCCTCTACACTTGCGGGTTGTGGCGTGAATGATTTTTCAAGCCCTATTGCTGCGTTGTCACTCCTGGGGGACAGGACTCTACCTTAGGCATCTTTGCCAACTCCGCCGCATCTAGTGCCCTGCCTGGCCTGTGGTTCATAAACACAGTATGGATGAACAATAAGGGAATGGAGTCCCCATGTTCGATCAGTGTGACAACTCATTCACACAGGACCTGCATAGACTTCACAGAGGGAGCAGCTGATAAAGGGAAAGGAATGGGCAGAGCAAGTGTGTGTGTGTGTGTGTGTATGTGTGTGTGTGTGTGTGTGTGTGTGTGTGTGTGGTGTATATGGTTGTATGTGCGTGTGCTTGTGCATGTGTGTAGTTGTGTATGTGTTTGTGGGTGGTTGTATGTGTGCAGTTGTGAGTGTAGGTTTGGGCATGGGATTATAATCTAAATAGGAATTCACAGTGAAGAGTCGTTTCTGTTATTAGGACGAGCATGAAGTTTAGAAAAGCAGGATGCATCTCATATTTTAAAACCCTCCCGCTTGGGGCGCCTCGGTAGCTCCGTTGGGTAAGCGTCTGACTCTTGATTTCAGCTCAGGTCACGATCTCACGGTTTCATTAGTTCGAGCCCCTTGTGGGTCTCTGCGCTGATAGTGCGAGGCCTGCTTAGGATTCTGTCCCCCTCTCTCTCTGCCCCCCTGGCTCTCTTCCTCTCTCTCAAAAATTAATAAACTTTAAAAAAATAAAATAAAATCCTCCTTCTTTGCCCTTCTTCCTGCACACAACCCTTGGGGCCAGTCAGGCTCCTTGCATCTCAGTTAGGACTCACCGCCTCCACCTCCTGCCAACCTCATTTTCTCTTTGGATGAATAAGTAGAAAGATCACCATGGAACTCATCGGTTCCGTGGAAGGGGCTGTACTCAGTCACCCCACCACTGCCTATGGCGACTTCTCAGAAACTCAGCCCTGCTAAGAGTCACCTTATTTCCTCCTGGGTGGTTTTGCACTTTCAGGCAGTGGTGTTCATCAGTGAGATGTGATCAGAGGCAGACACTGTGGCAGGAAGCCTCCTGTGTACTCAGTACAGGTCTGCTCCCAGGAAAAGCCCTGCTGCCTTTCTGGGCTCCTTCTCCCTGCCATGTATGGGTCACTGTTCACATTAAACAGCCTCTACCCTCAGGTCGGAGTTTCCTTTAGTGCGGGTCACCGTTCTATTGCAGCGACTTGTGCTTACCTTCCCGTCTCTTCTACCGGCTCCTTTTCATCTTTTCTCTGGTCGTGGCCACAAGTGACCCTAAAATCCCTGACAGTCCCCCTGAGTTCTGACTCTAGCCCCTTGTGTCTGGTCCCATCTGCTTCCTACACCCTGAAAGGACAAGAGATTTCCCAACTAGAGAGATAGGGTCACGGTCTTAACATGTTTTGTTCATCGTCCCTTCAAAGGGTGGAGTCTAATTTCCCCTCCCCTTGAACGTGGGCTGGCCAGAGTGATTTGCTTGTAACAAACAAAATGTAATGAAAGCGCTGTTTTCTTTTTTTTAATGTTTATTTATTTTTGAGACTGAGAGACTGGGAGCAGGGGAGGGGCAGACAGAGAGGGAGAGGGAGACAGAGAGAATCCCAAGTTGGCTCTGCACTGTCAGCACAGAGCCTGATGTGGGGCTCAAACTCACAAACCATGAGATCATGACCTGAGCAGAAGTCGGGCGCTTAACCTGCTGAGCCACCCAGGCGCGCTGAGCCAAAACTAAAAAAAAAAAAAAAAAAAAAAAAAAAAGATTTTATTAAAATTGTTTTTAATGTTTATTATTTATTTTTGAGAGAAGCAGAGAGAGACAGAGTGCACACAGGGGCGGAGCAGAGAGAAACAGAGACAGAATCGGAAGCAGGCTCCAGGCTACGAGTTGTCAGCATAGAGCCCGATGTGGGGGTCAAACTCACAAACCGTGAGATCATGACCTGAGCCAGTGTCAGACGCTTAACCGACTGAGCCACCCAGGCGCCCCAAAAGTGCTGTTTTATGATCACCAAGGCTCCACCATAAAATACAGACAGCTTGGTCTGACTCTGTCTCTCTTGGCACTCTCACTCCTAGAACCCATCCCAGACCCCAGGGATAGGCCACATGCAGATGTTCTGGCTGAAAGCGGGCATCACTCCACAGACACGTGAGAAAAGAAGCCTTAGTGATGACTCGTGCCTGCCCCAGCCACTGTCTGACTGCAACCACATAGGACAACCTCAAGGGATAAACCAGCTAGCTGAGCCCAGTCAACCCCCAGGCCCACGAGGAATATTAAGAAATGATTGCTGCTGTTTTCATGCCACTGTGTGTTGGGGTGGTTTGTTAGATAGCTATAGACAACCATAATGAGAAGCAAGAAGAACTTGGAGAAAGTTCACAGAGAGCCAGAGGGTGATTTAAAGGTTATACATAAAACACAATAACATGCTGGGGAGTCTGAGCTTTTTCGTCAACCAAAGGAAAGATCAAGGGGAAATTTTAAAATGTCTTTAAAAAAAAACACACACAGCAAAGGAGCTTAAACCTTCTGATTTCCAGTGAGGACAGCATAAGAGGAAATCAGATTAAATTGCAGCATGACGAATTTGGGATTGATGTAATTTTGGGATTGGCGGTGCTTTTTTGAGTGAGGGTGAAAAGACATGGGCACGCATATTTTAACAATCATGTATTGTCTTTATTGCCTACCCATCCGGTTAGGTGCCTGCCCTCGCTTCATGTGCACTGTAGCCTCTGAAAAATGATAAATACAAAACGTAATTAATACATATTGAAGATGACATGTGTGAATGTCTTCAGATACACATTATTTTGAGATTTAAACATCATAAAAGAAAGAAATCATGCCCAAACCAAACTTCCTTAAAATGGTATCATCTTTCTAAACAGAATAATAAAAAAATAATTGAGCAACTCCAGGTTAATCGGTTTGAGCCCATGTAATATAATTTGCCAAAAAAAAAAAAAAAAAAACCACTGAGAAGTGGGCGGACATGAGGGATATCACTTCTTAGCAGTCTCATTAGACACAGGGCTATTTTGCAATTCTACAGTTTTCAACTTTTCTCAACTTGGAAGGTTGCCCCTGTCCCCCCATCTCATCTCATCTGTCTGTCAGTTAACTATTGCTAAGTAACAAGCACTCCTTACCCAAAATAAAATATCATGAAGCTTAATACCCGTTTGTATAGCTCATGAGTCTGTGGGTTGGCTACATCAGATCACCTCCTATGATTTTTTTTAAGTTTATTTATTTTGAGAGAGAGAGAGAGAGAGGAGCAGAGAGAGAGGGAGAGACAGAATTGTGAGCAGACTCTGTGCTGTCAGCGCAGAGTCTGACTCAGGGCTCGATCTCATGAACCATGAGATCATCACCTGGGCCGAAATCAAGAGTGGGACGCTTAACTGACTGAGCCACCCAGGTGCAATGGTTTTGAAACTCTAGCCTGAAACTGGTATAGACAATTTTGAGATGTGTTGAGCCATGCAAAAAGTGAGATGCTCTGTAGTTACCAGGAATATCGTAGCTCATGCATGAACAGAGACTCAAGAACCCTTGACTAGACCCCCAGCCCCACTCAGCCTGTAAATATACTTGTGTTCCTATTTCCCATCCCTTCCGTTACTTATCCACCCACTGCCACTCTTTGGGCAGGGCAGAGAAGTAGGTTTACAGAAAGCATCCAGAAGCCTCTTGGAGGAACAAGAGCAGCCCCCACTCCACACCTTAAACGTAATCACAAAAGCCGAACTCAGAGAATTTTTTTTCTCTATAGCTTCTGCTGCAATTTTTGACGCTGGAGGGCATTTATTCAGCTTTTATTATTTTCTTGTTAAAGAATATTTAATCTTACTGGTGGGTGGGTGTGGGTGGTGATCACATCAGAGAGAAGAGAAAGAAATCCAAGCATGTTTCTGAGGGAAAAAAAAAATATGTATTAACCGTTATATGGTGGTGCATTCTTTATAGTTAATATGCAGCTCAGGCAAGAACATAATAGAATAGCTTCCAAACTATGCAAAAAGCAAAATCAACTCTGTGTAGACCCTATCCTGTGTTAACAAACTCGGAGCTGTATTCTCTAGGAAATCAGATTCCTTTGCTGGGGATGGTTTTCAGAGTTTATGTATTGTTTATGAAATGCCCTGGAGCTAGAAAGTTACACTAGCAAAGCAATGGATGGGAGGTCCTCTTGACTACAGTGTTGAAGGCTCAACACAGAAAGCCCAAGAGAGCTAAGAGAGGGCATTGGAATGCTTAAAATATAAGTAATGAAGCCAGAATCTGGGGGAAAAGCATCTAAATGACATTGCCATTAACCAAATCACAGTTCAGTAAAATCCTATCGATTTATACCTATCATATCATTTATTATAGTGGAACTACCCTTTTCATTTGTCCCAGGAAACACTACTCTGCGATATGCTATTTATTTGTTATCTTCTGCTTTCTGATCCGTACAACAGGAAATAATAATAATCCCTACTTTGTGACACCATTGTGAGGATTGCATGGGGGAAGACATGTCAAGTTCTTAGCCTAGTGCCTGGTACGTAATACCAGCTAACATTTACAGTAATTCTTATCATTCCTGCTGCAAGGCAGTATAGTGGAGGAAAGAACATGCATTTTGAAATTTGATAGGATTGGATTTTAATCTCGGGTTGTCATTGTTGTTGGTAGGCTTTTTCTTTTAATTTTTTAATGTTTATTTATCGTTGACAGAGAGAGAGAGAGAGAGACAGAGCACGAGTAGAGGGGGGCGCAGAGAGAGAGGGAGACCCAGAATCGAAGCAGGCTCCAGGTTCTCAGCTGTCAGCACAGAGCCCGATGCGGGGCTCAAACTCACGAACCGTGAGATCATGACCTGAGCCAAAGTCGGATGCTTAACCAATTGAGCCACCCAGGTGCCCGGGTTTTTGTTGTTGTTGTTGTTGTTTGTTTTTGTTTTTTCTTTTGTAATGTGTCCTTGGGCATATCATTATAAAATTGGGGTAATCTGGCTTCTATGGTTGCTGTGAGGTTTAAGTAAAATTACTTTCAAAGAGAATTGAATGCAGTGTTGGGCACATGGAAATTGATGAATGAATGATAGATGTTATCACCTCACAGAACTGTCATAGTCCCTAGAAGGATACGTTTGGCCAATGCTGTACCTGATGTTGTGCAAGAATGAACCACTGTACTTCAGGATTTGCAGTAATTATGGGCTGAGTCCATTCAGGTCCTCCTAGAGGATGGGAGGATGCAAAGGACACTTAACTGGGAGAGAAGCTATGAAGGATAAAGGGGGGAGGGGCAGGAGTAGCAGGGGAGAGACTTCAGACCTCAATGCAAGTCTGACCCTTGAGAAGGGAGAGGGAAGGAAGACGGTTGGGTGAGAAGGGCTGCAGGTATAGTGCAGCTCTGGAAAAGTCTCTGGCAGGCCGAGGTGGAGCCCCAGAGCAAAGACTGCCCATCGGAGGAGTCCTGCGTCAGGCAGAATGGCCAGCTCTGGGCGCCCCCCCCCCCCCGCCCCTCCCCACCCCTGTCGTGCTGTCATTGGGTGGGAACAGCCTGGCCAAACTGTGGCCTCAGCAGGACTGCTGCAGCAGATCCCAAAGGGAAGATGCAGCAGCTGGGGGCCGTCAGTGATCTCTGCTCCTCTGAGGGGAGGAGGGACCTCTGAATGGTGTACCTCCATGGCCACCACTAGGGGCCAAGTTCAGTTCCATCTCAGTCACAGTTATCTTTGTTCATCTTAGTTAGTTCCTGGTCTGGGTCAAGCCCTCACTATAGACCCTCTGTAAAATGTGGAGTGGAATAGAATTTTCTAAGGAAAGAAGTACTGCCAAGAGTAGTTCTGGAGAATAATTGAGGCATTTCATCCAACAAATAACGATATTCGCTGAAAAATAGATTTGTTGAAAAATCAACTTAATGGTTTCTATTTGGAAAAGAACAATGCAAGTGTCAATCTGTCCTGCTTGGTTCCTTCGAGGAAGGTAGGCCATAAGTCTCCTTTACAGGCATTTAGCTGGAAAAAAAGTATATTTTTAAGTGACATCTTTTATCCACGAATCTTCAATAATTCATTCTGGTTTCTCTTCCTGTCTCATTGCATGACTCAGATTTATTTAAATTTTTTGTTTTAGGGGGACCTCAGGAAGATAATAGTAGAAGTAGATTGGAGGGATATAGCAAATTTACTTCAAGCTTTAATTTCCTCTGCTATGAAACCATTGCTTTTTCCATTTTTCACCTTTATCTACCCCTTCATTTGTGATATTGGAGAGGAAAAAAAATTTCCTCTATCCTCTTAGGTTCAGTGTTTGGGGGTTGTGAATTAAGCTGACAAAAGACAGATTAACACAAGAAAAGGCAGATTTTAATCACATACACAGGGGAGTTCACCAAGAAATGTGAGTCAAGGGGCAATTAGAATTGAGTCTTACCTGTCATCTTAATAGAGGAAGGGGAGAAGATGAACACTTATGGGAAAGTGAATTATTTTTTAGAAAGATAAATGAGCCCTCAGGAGAGAGAGATATGATAGTGTTTTGACAATGTCTGTTCAGGTGTGTTGTGGAGGCTTCTTATGTCCAGTGATGAGTCAGTTTTCCCCAGTTGCTCCCAGGGAGGGGATATACAACAATTGGATTCTTTTGAGTTCTTTTGGGAAGCTCTGCTTTTAGGTGGATAAGAAGTCTCAGGAACTCAAATGCCTTCCACTCAAAATAATTTTTATGCTACAGTGGTGCACTTTGGACTCTCAGTGGTGTGAATGCTGAACTATAGGTGTGTCACATAATTTGAGGGCCCAGTTCAAAGGTGGTATGGAAGAGCTGGTAATGGTGCTCATATTGTCTCAGTAGCTCAGTATTTCTTCACTATTTAATGGTGGTGGAAAACAAACGAAATGGCATTCACTGATGGCATAGGTCATGGAACTGGCTCTTTGGAAAGAGAAAAAAATTACAACCTTTCCAATTAGAACTTTATTGTGATAAGGGAGAGGCATTGGAATTGAGGGCAGGGAAGGGAAGAAAAAGGATGGAAGACACCAGACTGGAGATTCAGGGCCAAGCAAGAGCTGGTTTGTGGGTGAATCCACTCACTGCTCAAGAAGAGCCAACAGGTGTCAGATATATGAAACCAGCGGAAGCATCACCTCCCCAGGGAATCAACAGTGCTAATAAATCAGCAGCAGGCCTGGATAAATTAAATCTTGGCAGTGTAGGCAGAGGCCATGACCGAAGTTGCTTTGACCCCTTCTCAATTTTCTACCCCAATGAAAATGAGATGAGGGTGTAAACAAACATTGGTGTTTATGCAGCTGGTATCCTGTTGGCATCATTTTAAACTTTTTGATTAAAAACAACGTGGGGGTTTGTTGTTGTTTTCGATGCTGTTTGAAAGTCGGGCATCTCTGAGAGGCAAGGGCAACAGGGTTATATACTGTATAAGTTTGCTGACATGACTTTGTCTTTGACCAGAGTGGCACAGGACTAACTAATTGACTCAAACTTGTGTTAAGAGTGTATTTGATGGGGCGCCTGGGTGGCTCAGTCAGTTAAGCGTCTGACTTTGGCTCAGGTCATGATCTTGTGATTCGTGAGTTCAACCCCCACATCGGGCTCTGTGCTGACAGCTCAGAGCCAGGATCCTGCTTCAGATTCTGTGTCTCATTCTCTCTCTGCCCCTCCCCCACTCAACTCTGTCTCTCTCTCTCTCTCTCTCAAAAATAAATAAACATTGAAAAAAAATTTTTTTAAATAGTGTATTTGAGGGGTGCCTGGGTGGCTCAGTTGGTTAAGCATCCGACTCTTGATTTTGGCTTAGGACATGATCTCATGGTTTGTGATATCGAGCCCCAAGTTGGGCTCTGCTATGACAGCACAGGGTCTGCTTGGGATTCTCTCTCTCCTTTTCTCTCTGCCCCTCCCCTGTTCGTCTGTGCTCTCTCTCTCTCTCTCAAAATAAATAAATAACCTTTAAAAAAAAAGTGTATTTGAAATTCACCAGAGGTGAATTTGTAGTGACCAAAAACCTGTAAACAATCTGAATATACATCATTGGGGAAAGTGTTGAATAGATTAAAATAAGCCCAGATTACACAGCTATTAAAAAATGTATTCGATCAATACCTATTGACCTGGAAAGATATTCATGAAGGAAACAATAACAACAACAGCCTGCTGTTAAAAATCATAGTTCTTTGACTTTAGTTGGTAGAGAGATGAATTTCTTACCTGGAGTTTGGTTCACTTTTCTATGCTTTGACATAACTAAAATAATCCTGAGAAGATGAGGGTTATAATATTAGAAGGATGGGGGCGCCTGGGTGGCTCATTTGGTTAACTGTCTCACTCTTGGTTTCAGCTCAGTCATGATCTCACGGTTTCTGAGATTGAGCCCTGAATCCGGCTCTGCACCTTGACAACGCGGAGGCTGCTTAGGATTCTCTCTCCCTCTCTCCCTCTCTGCCCCTCTTCCGCTTGTGCTCTCTCTTTCAAAAAGAGTATTAGAAGTACCACTTTTCAAAAGTTAAAAGAGTAAGAGAATTTAGGGAGGTAAAGAGGAGAGAGACAAATGTTGTAAACTATCTGGTTAGGGTGAGGTCCTTTAAAAGAATTTTCTATGGAGAGAAGGAAAGACTAGAGGCTGCACACTACTGTTTGAGTCTGCATAGAAATGGAGGGGGAAAAAAGCAGTCAATGTGAAAGGCCTAGAATCACACACACAACCTCATTTCTGTTTAGAGCATTGCAGTTTTAAAGACATTTTTACATCCAGTTCCTCACTTGTCAGAGAGCTGGATATATGCCTGCCATTTCACAGGGAAAAAAAAATAAAAATAGAACTTAGATTAGTTCTGCCTAAATTCTGTCTCTGAGTGCCAGCTAAATTGGATAATTGATAAAATCTGTATGTGGAGTCAGTCAAGAGAAAATTAAGGTTTTCTTCATTGGAGTTTAGAATTGAGATAGTCCTCAGTGTAAATAAACGCATGAACTGTGCTGTGGATGAGGCTCTCAGCACTCCTGTATCTTACACGGGCTCTGGCAGATTGGGGGCAGAATGAGAATGGAATAGAAGGGACACCATATGGGTAGTGATGCAGGGCAAGTGGGGACAGCAGAGAACCTGGAGTAAGGAGGTCAGGAAGAATTGAGGTCATGATTGGGGTGATCCGGGGTATAGAAGTTCCTCTTCCGGTAATGGTGGACCAGTTAATTAAGACCAACCTTTCTGCTGAAGACACCTAAAAGAAGAAGCTAGGATCGATCAATCTGTCTATGTATCTATCTAATCTATACCTACATCTACAAAACACATACACCCCAGTATATTAAAAATATATTCTAGAAAATACCAGGTCATATACCTAAAACCAGGGTGCAGAATTACGGGGCCATGAACAAAATGAAAGAAGATAGACACCCAAGGAGAAAATCAGAGTTTGGGGCCATTTTCCTCCTAGGGCATTTGCCAATTCCTTACCAGGTGACTGAGAACCTAAAATGCTTGCATTTTAGCAGCCTTAAATGATGCTTTTGAGAGCCTTACAAGGATACAGATACAGGGTTTGGCATTCAGGATTCCGTGGTCTTGAGACTGACCATAGGAGGGCTGTCTACAAGGAGAGAGGGTACACCCTCAGATACTGCTGCTCAACTTGCTCCAATCCTGGAGTGGATTAATGGGATCTTGGGTTGCCTACATCCCCAGACCCTGGCAGAAGCAAATGGAAACCCACTCCGGAGAAGGCTAACATTATCCTATGCCTCATATTCTTTCTATAAGTGCTTGTAAATACAAAACCTGGCAAGCAAAAATTAACCAGATGCATAAAGAGAGAAGCTCAAATGCCTTGGAATGGCATCTTTAAAAGGTTGAAAGATACCCACCACCATCTTGGAATTCTGTACTCAGTGATCATTTCCTTCAGCGATAAAGGTGACAAACACATTGTTTTAGCTATCTATTGATGCATAACCATAGCACCACGAACTTAGTAGCTTAAAAATAACATATATTTGGGGCGCCTGGGTGGCGCAGTCGGTTAAGCGTCCGACTTCAGCCAGGTCACGATCTCGCGGTCCGTGAGTTCGAGCCCCGCGTCAGGCTCTGGGCTGATGGCTCAGAGCCTGGAGCCTGTTTCCGATTCTGTGTCTTCCTCTCTCTCTGCCCCTCCCCCGTTCATGCTCTGTCTCTCTCTGTCCCAAAAATAAATAAACGTTGAAAAAAAATTAAAAAAAATAACATATTTATCATCTGATAGTTTATTGGGTCAGGAGATTGAACGTGGGTTAGCAGGGTCCTCTGCAAGGCTGCAGTCAGGTGTTGGCCAGAACTGGGTTCTCGTTTGAGGCACTACTGGGGAAGAATCTGTTTCCAAGCTCGCCATGCATTTTCATTCAGGCTTGAAGACTGAGGGTGTCAATTTTTTGCTAGCCTTCAGCTGGAGGCTAGAGGGTTTAAACCCATGTATCAAGAGGAAGGCTGAAAATCAATGAGATAAGCATTCATCTCAAGAAATTAGGAAAATAAAGGCAAATTAATCTCAGAGAAAGTAGAAAAAGAAAATGATAAAAAGCAGAAATGAATGAAATAGGAAAAATACAATAGAAAGTATCAACAAGGATAAAAGTTGGTACTTTGAATCAAATAAAATTGATCAAAATCATAAAAATCACTGTACCTCCTACAGATATAACATATTTTAAGAAGCCATTATATACAACATTATGCCAATTAATTTCAAAATTTTAGATCAACTGGAAAAATTTATAGAAAGATATAACATTATAAGCCTGACACAGAATAAACAGAGAACCCGATGAATACAACATTTTTAAAAATGGAATTTATAAATTTTTCTACAAAGAAAATTCCCAAATGACTTCATTAGTAAATTCTACTCAATTAAGGGAAAAAGAATGCCAACCTGTCAAAAATTCATCTAAAGCTTAGAAAAAAAATGGAACATTATCTAACTCGTTTTGCGAGAGCAGGAGAACTACAGATACTGAAATCTAACAATGGCATGACAAGACATAATACTTCAGGTCAATATCATTGGAGAACATACACGTAATATCATATCCAAACAATCTGATAGCCATTCAAATTTACCAATATATAAAAATATAATATATCTGAATCAAGTTGGGTTTATTCTAGAGAGGCAAGGTTGACTTAGAAATAGATCACGAAGCAGTGCATTTCAGCACAGTAACAAGATTAAGGACAAAAATCATATGATTGTCTCCATAGACGCTGAAACAAATTTGATAACATTTTGTATCCATCTGTGGAGGTAAAAGCTCCACTGAGTGACCTAGTAATAAAAGGAAACTTTCTTAAACTGATGAAGTTATCTACAACAAAAATAGCACTTACAACAAAACTCTACTTCATCATAAATTACTGAAAGGTTTTACTTTGTGATGAGAACAAGACAAGATTGCCTGCCCTCACTACTTCTACTGGTCATCGTACCTTAATGCTCCATCAAAGACTTGGAACTGACATAGAGAACAGAAATAACCGAACTTTACAAGTGTGCTTGGCTCTACTCTTTGGGGGAAAGGGCATGCCCAGGACTATCTTGTTCTCATTTTGGTGTATCTTTCTATTACATTTTGTGTCTCCTGAAGTTAGTTCTATGCAAATACAATAGAGTATCTGGTGGAATATCTAAAAATACGGTTAATGGCAATTTGAGTTGACTTCTAAGGGGAGGAGACATTTCGAATGGGCCTCTCTTTAATCTAACGGGGTTTTCTGAGGCCTAGAGAAAACCCCTATTTGTGCCTTATCTGGGCCAAAGTTGCTAAAGTTATCTTCTTTTGCTTTCACTGTGGTTGAGAACAAGGTGGAGTACTGAGAGAATACTATTTTAGAAGACATTTTCTCTGGGGCTATTTTTTTGGTTAGGATGAAATCACCAGGACACCAGCATATGTTTGGGTACCTAGGACTGACTGATGAGTATTGTGACTCACGTACTCTTAAAGAAAATAACATGCATCCAGCTCTTACACGCATAGGAAAGTGCCTAAGCCTGGTAAGCTTAGCTTCAACAATTGGGATGATGACAAAAGAATTTATTTTAATAGTTGCAATTAGAGATGCTTGCGTGGCTCAGTCGGTTAAGCATCTGACTCTTAGCTTCGGCTCAGGTCATGATCTCTCAGTTTGTGAGTTTGAGCCCCACATCGGGCCCTGCGCTAATGGCGTGGAGCCTGCTTGGGATCCTCAGTCTCTCCTCTCTCTCTCTCTCTGCCCCTCCTCTGCTCGCTCGCTCTCTCTCTCTCTTTCTCAAAATAAACTTAAAAAATTTACGATTACTAGACAACTTAAAGTAGCAGGGACGATAGTGTTAGAATTAATGAAGGTCTTTGCGCATTAGACTGACAGGCCATGCAGATACAAAGGAAGCAATAGATGTAATCTACACAGACATCAGTGCAACTCTGATTATATTAAAAGGATATTCTCTGCCAAAAAACAGGAAGATTCATCTGCTGTTCTTAGATATCTACTGGGAGGGTAATAGTCAGTAAAGGGTCATCGAGGTGGCCAGTGTGTACATGAAAATTATAAAACAAATAATGATTTGTCAAAGTCAGCATGACTATCCTCGGGAATGTGTTTATAGATCCTTCAGTGAATTTAGGATGTTTCCCTAGATGGCATTAGCATTGTCTCCTGTTTAGTCTGATGTAAGTGGTCACAACTAACCATGACAATTCTTTCCACTGATTTGGCTGCTGTCAAGCTGTATGTATGCAATGTCAAAAGAGCAAAGCAGTTTTTAAGCTTAGCCAAAGTGGGTGATTGACTCACACCACCAGTTAGAAATAGATATCTAAGTGTCTTCCACATACTGAAGCGCCGATCTTTTTTTTTTTTAATTTTTTTTTAACGTTTATTTTATTTTTGAGACAGAGAGAGACAGAGCATGAATGGGGGAGGGGCAGAGAGAGAGGGAGACACAGAATCGGAAGCAGGCTCCAGGCTCTGAGCCATCAGCCCAGAGCCCGACGCGGGGCTCGAACTCATGGAATGTGAGATCGTGACCTGAGCTGAAGTCGGTCACTTAACTAACCGACTGAGCCACCCAGGCGCCCCGAAGTGCCCATCTTTTAATTCATCTTACTTTTGCCAACACATACAGTGTCAGCCACACACCACTGAGAAGATGTGGGCATGGCCGTGTGGTGAGCATTACTAGTAGTTATGGAATGCTTTTTAGATGTCTGTCTCCTTTGGGGCAGGCAACTAAGCCAAAGCTTCTCGAGATTTGATTTTGCAATATGATTTTAGGATTCCAGAACAGTCACTACTCCTCATTACACCTTGCCCCCAGTCTCTGTGTGAAGTTCAATTGTGCACCACACAAGGTTACCAGGGGGCATCATTCACATTGTGGACCTATACAGAATTAATTTGTATGAGAGCACTGCGGATGAGTGTAGACATTCCAGGACTCTTGACTGAGCCCTGGGACAGCCAGAGAGCCCTCTATCCCATTATTCTTTACTTCCCCACTTGTGCCCACACCCCCCCACAAAGCCTCCACTCTCATGTTTACTTGGACACACCTGTGTCCACATGGTTGTGCCTTCTCTTGACTGTGCGTTGAGTGTCTGGATTCCCTCAGCAAGCAGTCCCCCTTATTCTTGGTCTTGTCACAGTCACCTCATTGTGGGATGGAATGTGTGCATCCCTTCCAGCTTATATGCTGGGCAGGGTGTAAGTGCACAGTAACGCAGGGTGGGTGTGTACCTATGCACAAGCAACTGCTTCCCTTGGCTCTGGAAAGAGCACAAATGGAGCACATTTGAGCAGGCTTTGTTCAAATTTTAGTGACATGCGTGTGTCTAGCTGATGACTTACAAAGCGGTTTAACTTATAACGTCACTGGATGCTACTGCTTCAGCCCTAGAGATCGTGTTCCACTCCTTCCTTGTCTCCTTCTCCTGGCCCCCATCTCCTTTATGCAGAGGCATATCTAGCATCACTGAGGTAGCCTGGAACAATGACATTCCCCAAGGTATATACACTTCCTAATCTCAAGAACCTGTGAATGTTACCTTATATGGCAAAAGATGTGATTAAGAATCTTGAGATGTGGAGTTTATCTTTGCTTATCCTAGTGAGCCTTAAATGCAAGCACAAGTATTCTTCTTTTTTAATGTTTATTTATTTTGAGAAAGAGAGAGAGCACGCAAATTGGGGGAAGTGACAGAGAGAGAGAGGAGAGAGAGAATCCCAAGTAGGCTCCACGCTGTCAGCACAGAGCCCGGTGCAGGGCTCTATCCCAGGAACCATGAGATCATGACCTGAGCCGAATTCAAGAGTCGGATGCTTAACCGATTGAACCACCCAGGCCCCCCTGCAATCACAAGTATTCTTATAAAAGAGAAGCAGAGGGAGTTTTGAGACAGATAGGGTCACCTAATGTGGCTGGAGGGATCAACAGCTGGCTGTGGATGATTGATGAGACTGTGCATTAATACATGGGTTTGTTTTCTATTGTTGGATAACAAACTACCAGAAACTTATGGCTTATAATAACACACATTTATTATCTCAGTTCCTGTGGGTCAGGAGTCTGGGCATGGCTTAGCTGGGCCCTCTACCAGGCTGCAAACCAGGTATTGGCTAGAGTTGGGTTCTTATCTGGAAGCTCTACTGGCAATCGAGCTGCTACCAAGCTCTTGTGGTCATTGGCAGGATTCATTTCCTAATGGCTCGAAGACTGAGGTCTCTAGCTTCATGCTGGACATTGACTAGAGGCCACTGTCAGCTCCTAGAAGCTCCCCACAGTTCCTTGCTGTGTGTCTTTCTCCAAATTCTCTCTCACCACATGGCAGCTTACTTCTCCAAAGCCAACAAGGGGAAAAGATAGCAAGTTTTCTAGCAAGACAGAGTCTTACATAATGTAATGCAATTACAGGAGTGACTCCCCATTACCTTTGGCATATTTTATTGGTTAGAAGCAAGTTACAGGCCCTGCCCACACTCAAGAAGAGGGAACCATACGAAGGTATGAACTCCAGCAGGCTGGGGATCATGGAGCCACTTTAATGTCTGCCTGCTACAATATACTCATTTATTAAGAAATTATCGAGGAAGAAGAACCTTTTTTCTAATCCACACAAAGGTCCCTCACAGGTTAGTGGAGGCATTTTTTTTTTTTCCATCCCAACCCTCTTTTTTGTTCTGGCCAAAGTGGTGTTAAAATAATAAGCCAAGGGACTGAAGTGTATTTTATCAGATGATAAAGAGTGACTAAAATCTGGGAGAATGTAATCATGGTATAGTTTTACAGGAGTTCCTTCCATTTTGATAACATTTACTAGAATGTGCCTGCTTTTGGAAAAGAGAAATCTCAATAACTAAACCACGACAACTGAAAATATCCCCTCTGGGCTAAAATTCTTTTTTCTTGTTTTCATCTGAAAAAATATCTCCCACACAGATTCTATAAAGTTGTGTATTCACCTTAGTGAATTTAGAATACAATCACTTTCTGATGAGGTTACTCATTAGTGTTGATCCAGTTTCTCTAGATTCCTCTAATTAGCAAGTATTATGAGCTATCTTGTGTTGGATAGGTAATTCTTGAAAATAACTTTATCCTTCTTCAAAACCTTCTTTATGGGGCGCCTGGGAGGCTCAGTCGGTTAAACGTCCAACTTCAGCTCAGGTCATGATCTCACAGTTAGTGGGGTTGAGCCGTGCGTCTGGCTCTGTGCTGACAGCTCAGAGCCTGAAGCCTGCTTTGGATTCTGTATCTCCCTCTCTCTCTCTCTGCCCCTCCCCCACTTATGTGCATGCGCACATGTGCGCAAGCATGCATGCTCTCCCTCTCTCTTTCTCTCTCTCTCTCTCTCTCGAAAATAAATAAACTTAAAAAATAAAAATAAAAAAAAAATAAAATAAAACCTTCTTCATTCCCATTGGCCCAAGCAGGGATTAGGTCTGAGTTACTGCTTACCTTGACTGTTGCCACAGATTCCTGACTTCTCATTCTTGTCTACACCTCTCTGATTTGTTTCTCCTCTTGGCTTAAAGGCTTTTTGCAGTGCTTTGTTCCCTTCATCTTAAATTCTGTGCCCTTTTGCCTGTCCTCAAGGCCCTGTATGGTTCCCCTGCCAGCTAATCTAGCCTCATGGTCCATTTCTCCAGACTCTGCCCCAATAATCAGGGCAGCCATATTGAATGAGGATAGCATGTTGTTTTTTTCCATAGGCCCTTGTAGGTTCTGTTTCCTCAGCCTGAAATACAACTTCAATTCATTTCTTTAGTTCTTTGTCTTGTTTTGGTTATGAGTTTATTAACTTATATTATGAAACATTTCAACCGTAGAGAGAAATATAAAGAGTAACATAATAAACAAGCATATCCCCACCATCTGTTTTAAAGATAGTGCTATCTTGCCATATTTACCTCAGATGTATATATTTTTTTTAATTTTTAAGATGAACGTTTTCAAACATACAGGAAGTTGAAACACTAGTTCAACTACCCATATATTTGTTACTGAGATCCAACAATTGTTAATATTTTGCCATATTATTCCCTCTCTCTCCCATTTCTTCTATTACTACCTCTTTCCCTTCACACACATACATGAAACATTTAAACCTTCATTAAGTTGCAGGCATCATTCATGACACTTCACCCCTAAATACTCCCACATACCTCTCCTAAAAATAAGTTGTTCTCCTACATAACTTTCATATCATTATTGCATCTAAGAAAATAAATAGTTCCCTTACCTCGGTGTAATATTCTGTCCATACAAAAATGGCAGTTTTCCCCAAAAGGTCTTTTTATCACTATTTTTTCTCCTACACAGGATCCAATCAAGTTTCACTCTTTACATTTTGGTTTGGCTTCCTAAAACTCTTTAATTCTAGAACAGCCATGCTTATAATTTGTTCTTAGGATATTGAGGTTTTTAAAGTTATCAGGACAGTTACTGGTGACATAGCTCACCATCTGGATTTCTGAATCATTTTCCTCATGTTTTTATTTAACATCTACCTTTATAACATGTGTCTCCTGAAAACTGAAAGTGTTCTTCTAACCCATTACCCTTTTGCCTAATGGTTTGGTTGTACACTGATGCCCGCATCAATGATATCATTTGTGGTTATAGAATGGTTATTTTCTAATTCTGCCAATTATTCTACATTTATTAGTCGCCATTCTGCTGCAAAAAAGAACATTCACTGATCAACGGGGAATGCATTTCAGCTCCTCATCTAGGGTGATTACTTCATTCTTCCCTTTTTAATTAGCAATTTTCAGAGTAAATCATCTCCATTGATGGCAAATGAGTTAATTTTTTCTCCTTTTTCTTATTTTGAGCATTATTGTAGGCTCTCTTAATATGGATTTTCCCATTAGCAGACCCTGAGACAGGATGCAAGTACAGGTAGTTATGTGAGAGGTGATTTCAGAAACACTGGGAGGAGGGGCAGGGAAATGAGACCAGGAAGAGAGGGAAGATACTCAGGGAGAGCTGCCTACCCATTTCTCCCTGCAATGAGCTGGCGTCTGATCCTGCTGCAGAACCCAGAGACCAGTGTAGTAGCATGTGCTATAGAGTCATCTCATTTGAGAGGCATTTATCCACAACTTTTGTCAGTCATTCTTTGAAAGACTGCTCATCGGGAGCATAGATTCCCTGGCATTATCAGCCCAAAGGGCTTCGAGAGAAGCCCTCAGGCAAAGACAGATGGGCGCTGGCAGCTGAAGTTTACTGACTGGGGGCATGTATCAGTAGGTCACCATCACTTACAGTCGTTTGTTTTGAGGCTCAAAGTCCCAAAATTGACCAATGGGAACTCTTTGAACCCTGCTTGCCCTGTATCCTTTTGGCACACTTCCATTAGTTTTGAGCACATCCCTTCTGGCACACAATGAATCAGACCAACATTGCAATCTCCCTGGCCCAGGGCCACCTGGGTGGCTCAGTCGGTTAAGCATCTGACTTCGGCTCAGGTCATAATCTCACAGCTCGTGGGTTCGAGCCCCCCTGTCAGCGTGGGGCCTGCTTGGGATTCTCTCTCTCTGCCCCGCCCCCACTCACTCTTTCTCTCCCTCAAAATAAATACATAAACTTAAAACTTTCCTGGCCCAGTCCTGACATTAACCATTTCTCCAAGGAGCTCTGATTCGTCTTAGGGGGGAAACCAAGATCTGAGAGCTAAACATGCCCATTGCTGCTGGATGTATGCTCGCTTCTTGGCCCTTTTAGTGACCTACCTCACAAGTTACACTGCAGTTTTCTTTTTTTCTTTTCTTTTAAGATTTTACTTTTAAATAATCTCTACACTCAATGTGGGGCTTGATTCACCACCCCGAGACCAAGAGTCACATGCTCCACCCACAGAGCCAGCCAGGCACTGCCACATTGAAACTTTCAATTCAGATTTAACAATACAGATTTTTTAATTTAGTATCTTTGAACTTACCTTTGCTTTGGAAAATATGGTTTCTAATAACATTAACTTAAGATGTCAAAAGTACTATACCAATATTACTGCTCGCTGAAGAAAGATTTTCATCATTTCTTTGCATTTCTCTTCGCTCTTACTATATCCCAATAAGGGTATACACGCAGAGCACCACGTTCTACAACCACTTGCAATAATTTTCTCTCTCTTTCTTTTTTCTTGTTTAACCATTTTGACATACGTTTTGGATCATTTTCTTCTACTTGGTTTTCATTTTAGGGTGTTCCTGAATTCTGTTTTTGAATGCAGCAGGACATTTACACAATTCATGCATCAAAATACACACAAAGAAGTACTCAGAGAAATCTGCCTTTTTTAGTTTCCTGGTTCACTTTTCCAGCAGTCATTTTTGCATATGTATTTTCATTTCCCCTTCTTTCATATCCATATGACAGCCTACTATATATAGTGTCACATACCTTGCATTTTTCTCTTAATACTATATCCTGGAGGTTATTCTACTTCGACTCGGAGAACTTCGTCATTATCCTCCAAGTTGTAGCACACTCCATTTTGTGGCTGCAGCATGGTTTTATTATACAGCCACTACTGAAGAACATTTGGGTTGATTCCAACCTGTATGTATGTGTATGTGTGCACGCATGCATGTGCACGCTTGTGCACATAAGCGTGTACATGTGTGTTTATGGAGGTGGAAGGTGTGACTTCAGAGTAGATTCTCTGATGTGGGATTGCTTGTTCAAAAAGTAATTCTGGGGGCGCCTGGGTGGCACAGTCGGTTAAGCGGCCGACTTCAGCCAGGTCACGATCTTGCGGTCCGTGAGTTCGAGCCCTGCGTCGGGCTCTGGGCTGATGGCTCAGAGCCTGGAGCCTGTTTCCGATTCTGTGTCTCCCTCTCTCTCTGCCCCTCCCCCGTTCATGCTCTGTCTCTCTCTGTCCCAAAAATAAATAAACGTTGAAAAAAAAAATTAAAAAAAAAAAAAAGTAATTCTGTGGGGCGCCTGGGTGGCTCAGTCCATTAAGCGTCTGACTTCAGCTCAGGTCATGATCTCGCGGTCTGTGAGTTCCAGCCCCACGTCAGGCTCTGTGCTGTCATAACTGCTCAGAGCCTGGAGCCTGCTTCCGATTCTGTCTCCCTCTCTCTCTGCCCCTCCCCCCACCTCTCCCTCTCTGTCTCTCTCAAAAAAAAAATAAACATTAAAAAAATTTTAAATAATTGTGTAAAAAAAGTAATTCTATAATTTGGTAATTTTAGGTGACAGTTCCATATTCCTTTTCATAGTAGTTGTGCATTTTATTCTCTCACTTTATTGGCCATAGCCTCACTGGTAGAGTGTGTTGTTTTTGATCCACTTGTTTATTCCAGTTATACTCTCATACTGTTTACAGAGGTAATGTCGAATTTTTCTTGCCAACATTCTTTTGCCTTCCAAAGTTTCCTTTTATCTAATTGCTTTGGCTAATACTTCCAATGCAATGTTAAGAGTAGTGGAAATAGTGGCGCCTGGATGGCTCAGTCGGTTGAGCATCGAACTCTTGTTGATTTCAGCTCAGGTCAGCATCTCACAGTTTGTAAATTCAAGCCCCACATTGGGCTCTGCACTAACAGTGCAGAGCCTGCTTGTGATTCTCTCCCTGCCTCTCTCTCTCTCTGTCAAAATAAGTAAATAAACTTTAAAAAAAAAAGAGTAGTGGAAATAGAGGACTCCTTGTACTGTTTCTAAGCTTAGTGGGAAGGCCTTCAATGATTCCCTATTAAGTAAGATGCTGGCTTTATTTAATTTTATTTTATCATAAGGGAGGGGCAGTTCCTATTGTATTAAATGCTTTTTATAAGAATGGGTTTTGACTGTTGTCAATATTGTTAACATCTAAGCAGATAATGTAATTATAGAGATATATTAACACAGAGCATTACATCAATGGATTTTTTTTTTAAATGCTGAAACTTTCTTGCATTCCTGGAAAAAGTACTTGTTCAAAAAATATATACATTTAATTTATTATATGTAATATGTGTAATATGCATTTAATATTCTATATTAATCAATTAATATGTTAATAATATGAAAATATGTTTAATATTGCATAGTTTCCTATGTCCTAATGTTCTATCTAGGATTTTTGCATCAGAGAGATTGGTATCAGCACCAGGTGTCAATGTTATATTCATCTCAAAATCAGACCTTAAACATTTTTCTAAGTTCTGGAACTTTTCTAAGTTCTAAAACTATTTTAGTAGCATTGGGATTATCTGACTTTTGAAGATTTGTAGAAATTCCCTGTGGAAACTGTTTGGTCTGCTGGTCTTGAGAGAAAAGTTCTGTAGTAACCTTCTCTATATGAAAAGTGATCTTTTAAAACTTTGTGTCTCTACTGGCATCAGTTTGAAGGAATTATGCTTTTTAAGAAAATCACCTATTTTATGTAGGTTTTCAAATGTATTAATTTTCATAGAAATATACAAAGTAATCGCTTAAGATATTTTATAATTCCATTGGTTTCAATGATTATTGTCATCACATTTGATGTACTTTCAGCCCTTTTTCTCTTGATTAGGTTAACCAGTTGTGGTTTTATTTTATATTGTAGTGTATTCGTGCTGTTCATTTTCTCAGTCCTAACTTATAATTATCTGGTTTTATATTTATAATTTCCTTCCTTCTGATTTCTTTGGCTTTATTCTCTTATTCGTTGTCTAATTTCTGTTTTCCTTCCTTTTGCATTTATTGTTAAATTAACTTGTTTTCTGTTTCCTTTTTACTGCTATAAATATTCAAGGCCATGAGTTTTCCTCTTAATGTTGTAGTTGAATCTCCTAGACTCTAATACACAATTTTTATTTTTCTGTCCCTCCCTTGAATGGTGGATCTATTTAGCATGCAAGACTTCCAATTAATACAAATAAAGGCAATAGTTGAGACATACGTTTCCAGGAATTAAGGCTCATCATCAACCTAGGCAAATTGGAAAGAAAAAGAAGATCTTAAAAGTAAAAAATGTTCTGGGGTGCCTGGGTGGCTCAGTCAGTTAAGCATCAGACTCTGGATTTCGGCTAAGGTCATGATCTCATGGTTTGTGAGATCGAACCCTGCATCAGGCTCCGTGCTGACAGCACAGAGCTTGCTTGGAATTCTCTCTGCCTCTCTCTCTCTCTCTCTCACTCTCAAAATAAATAAAATAAAACTTAAAAAAAAAGGAAAAATGTTCTTTCATCTCTTACCTTTAAGATATCCTTTCTCTCCCCACTTTGCTTAGGTGAATGAGGACCGCTAATTCCCAGGAACATATGTCTCAATTATTCCCCTTGTTCAGAGTCAATGGAAGTCTCATGTACTAACAAAGTTGTGATACGGTTTTGAGCAAAGAGATACGAGGAGCCATGGAGTCTCCTTTTAATATGGGGCTCGGTATCTCTGGATTACCAGGCATTTTAGGAATATGTATTGTAATGTATATTTCATATATTTTTGAGGGCACAGATTTGATTGACTGGTTGATTAATTGATAATTATTTATTTAGCTTTCTTTTTGTAATCTCAGCTCCTAGCAAAAATGTCTCGGGAGTGTTTTTCAAATTGTGGTATGAGGACCATGGAGATCAAAATCACCTACAGAGAGGAGAAGAGAGGCTGTTCAAATTCGGAGTGCTGGGCCCCATACCAGATACACTGAATTAGACTCTCTAGAGGGTAAGGCCTGGAATTCTGCATTTGAAATAAAATAACCAGGGAATTCTCTCTTTATTAAATGTTTATTTATTTATTTTGAGAGAGAGAGTACGAGTGTACCCTTGAGAGAGGTGCAGAGAGTGAGAGGGAGAGAGAGAATCTCAAGCAAGCTCCACACCATCAGCGCAGAGCCCGATGTGAGGTTCAATCCCACCGACCATGAGATCAGGATCTGAACCAAAATCAAGAGTCTGGTGCTTAACTGACTGAGGCCACTCAGGCACCCCACCAGAGAATTCCTATACAATTTGCAAAATTCCTGGCCTATAATTTAGATCACTCAATAATCATTTGGGGAATTAAATCTGCTTACCTAAATGACAAATGCAGGAAATGAAGCATGTTGGAAATGTTAGATTCCTGCACATTTGCTAAGACTTTTAAAATGGTTAAAGAATCCTGGCAACATCCTATCCCCCTGCCTGGTGGAAATTCAAATAGTTAACTTCTATAACACAAATCAACTTAAAATTATGGAAGGAGGCACTGGGAAATCACCTATAGATAGATGCTACCGCTAAATGTTTGGATCATCAGTCATTAGTTAATACTCGGGACGTCAGAGTCCTTGGTTTTTCATTTTTTCCTTTGTTGTGAGAAAAAAATCCTTAATTCCAGAAATTAGCTGGGATCTCTTATCTGTTGGTGTGAGAGAAATTCAGTCCTAGCAAGTCTCACCAAAATTGATAAGCCATCGCTGATGTTTTTATTGCGGGGTGCAGCAACAGCCTGTTTCCGTGGAAACAGACGCCAGCTTGCTGAAAACAGAGGTAAGAACTTTAGCATTAATTACTATTTCAATTTGAATTCAATTGATTTCAGAATAAATCTGGAGACAACTTGGCAGTATTATTGTGAGTGGTGTAGACATGCCCCACACCACATAAAACAGCTTAACAAATATAACAAGGCGCTGTGGGTTTAAAAGAGAACCAGAACTCAGTCATGAAGTAAGCATAAGAAAAGCATAGACTGAAGTCTTAAAAGTCAATTTTCAAACTGTATACATGAATAAATGACTTGCTTTTAATGAATCTAAATTGCCCTTGACAAAGCAAAATCATTATGGAATCAATCTTAATGTCCCTCCCACAAGCACTAAGGAAGAAAATACAAAAAGAGACAAAGGAAACAGAAGCCTGATTTTGGAGAGCTCTACGTTTGGCGCTATGGAGTTTGAGGCCGACAGCGTTGAGGGTCCTTAAATTATATCGCCTACCTTCAGCATCACTTTATTGCACTCCTTGGCTTCCTCAGTGTGTGTGTGTGTGTGTGTGTGTGTGTGTGTGTGTGTACACCGAAATGTCAGAGATCGCTTATCAGTTTTGGTGCACTCAGGCTGGGACTTGCTGGCACCGAATTTCTCTAATACCAACAGATGTGAGATTCTAGCTTCTAGAGTAATTGTGGCATCTACCTATATATATTCAAGAGTTCTTACTTTGAAAGTAAATGTCCTTGGAAAGGGTTTATGTGTTAGGACATTATCCGGCTTGGCCAGGGAAGTGATAGGTTGGGCTTAGTTGTAAGTTGACTCAGAGCTAGAAATGGGTACAGAATAAATAATTGGTGAGAGGTCAGGATGAAGGGCCCAAAGAGGAGAAAAAAGGAAGAGCAGAGTGTGCCAAAAGCAAGTTGAGACCATTAAACTATTTAACTGAAGCTCAACTCAGACTATAAAAGAATGTATATATATTTTTAAAACTAAAAAGCCAAGACAGAGACAATGTTGGCTAGCAGAATTCTATCAACTGGGACATTTTAAAAGTCAGATTTCTCTCTAGAGAGGTATGTGAAAGGTGTGCATTTTTTGGTCACAGTTGCAAAACAGAGGATCTGGACCAAGCCAAAAGCCAAAGATTGCAAGATAGGAAACATTCAGGAGTGAGAATTCTAGAGTAGGCATACCGAAAATAGAAGAACATTGTTAGGACCACACCTAGATCCCCTCTGTTCCATGTACCGATTCTCTGAGCCTGTTCTCTAGCTTCTGAGTGCTTCAAACAGCTAACCTCAGAGACCCTCTTCCCATTACTGTGTTTTGGGTTAATGGAGCTGTTTCCTTTACATAGGGAGCCAGAAATGCCTACGAGTTTACATACCATGCCAGTACCTTCCCGTTGTGGGACTATGAAAACCTAGATCCCTTTTCTTGGGGTGAGACGGACTTTGGGGTGTAATTAACAATCCAGAGTTCACTGCAGAATCAGGCTGAGGCTGGGACTTTGGCTGAAGTCTTATCTTTGCTTGGCTTTTACCTCTTCTTGCCCTGTGTTGTAGTCAGCCTCCAAAATGGTGCCCAACAACCCTCATCTCCTGATATTCATGCCTTTGTGTAGTCCTGTCCCACACTGAATAGGGCCAACCTGTGTAACCATTAGGATATTGTGAAAATGAAGGTGTGTGACTTCCAAGGCTAGACCATAAAAGTTATCATGTCTTCTACCTTGCTCTCTCTTGGGTTGTCCTTTTTAAGGGAAGTCATTTTTCATTCGAGGCAGACAGTCAGATAACTCTATAAAGAAGTCCATGTGACAAGGAGCTGAGCCCTCTCATCAGTAGCCAGCACAAACTTGCCATTCATGTGGGTGAGTCATTTTGGAAGTGGATCATCCAGCCCTAGTCAAGGCTTCATATGACTACAGCCCCAGATGACATCTTGACTGCATTTTATGAAAGATCCTGAGCCAGAACCACCCAGAAAAGCTGCTCCTAAATTCCTGCCCCTCGGAAAACGTGTGAGACAATAAATGTTAGTTGTTATTTTAAGCCACTATATTTTGAGGTACTTTTTAAATGTGGCAATAGAAAACTGATACATCCTGCTTCCCACCCCCCCCCACTCTCTTAGTAATTTCTCTGGGTACTATTTGCTTAATAAATAAATCTCATCTCAGCAACTGCTTCTGGTGAACCTTATCTAAGACATTTGGATTCAACCAACTCTGCCATCTATTAACTGTATGACCTTGGGCAAGTCACAAATCTCTTTTGTGCCTCGGTAAAATTTTGTGCCTTGGATAACATGAGCGCTGACCTCTTAGAGTTGCATGAAGATTGAAGGGCTCAGGGTTTGTAAAGTCCATAGCAGAATGCCTGACACATTGTTAAAGCTCATTAGTGTTCATCCTTATTATGACAGTAGTATGGGGTGGCACTCGTCAGCCACGAGGTCTGACCAAATGGAATTTTTTTCTCATGGCCTCTGTGACCCCAATCATCCATCTTGCTGGTTTGTGACCACAAGGAACTATGAAGAGGAGACCGTGGATGCTTCAGCCCAATTTGAGAAAAAACAATTCATGGCAGCAGGTCAATAGTGGTAGGTCAATAGTGTCATCTTTATAAATGAAATTCACACCATTGCATTATTGTGATAAGATCTGCCATTTTACCTTAGGTAAACAAACCGTGTGTGCTGCCTGATCCGTCACTGTTCCTGCCACAAAGAAGGCATAGAACTGAAGCAGCTATTTCAACAGCTAAGTGACACTGTTTTTCTGTTGGAAACTGAAGACTAGACACTGCCCCTCCTCCCATAGCTTTTTAAATACAGGAAAAAGTGTAGAAAGCAATATCCCAATTAAGAACCTTTATAAAAGGAGATTCTTTTCTTCCAGTATGCCTGATTCAAAAAATTCTCCATGTAATATTAACACATACATATGAATAGATAGTAGGCAATTGTAATAGACTGGAGAAAAAGATTATCATGTTCCGACAGAGAAGATATAATGAAGAGAAATCAGAATTCTGTGAGCAGACAAGGAGTGTGAGATGAAGAGATTCTGGACTTCAGACTCCAGTTAAGTAACGAATGAGAAAGAATTCTGCATTAATGAGGGGTCTAAGGGAAGAGCCAGGTGAACTGGCTGCACACACAGGGCCTCCAAGAGAGATCCCAGTTCCATTCATTTTTCTACCACGGCTGAGAAAAACACCTCCAGCAGCCCCAGTGAGATTTTAGAGAACGTTTCCTTCTGAATTTTGTTTTAACCTCCGCAGTCTATGTAGTAATTACCAGCTGTGAAGACTTGTTGATTATTTATTGTGAGACAAAGCACTTGGAGAATTTAAAGATGAGAGGTAGAAGTAGGAAGCGTGGTTGGAGAGAAGGCCAAGTACCACAAAGCATTTTGAGACTCGACAGTATGTGGGTCCATAACAGTTTGCTCTATTTCCAGGATTCTCTGAGGAATACTCCCTTAAAACAGGCCCTGCTGGTTATGTTGGTTATTCAGAGCCTTTCTTGAGATTCCTGTGGAATTTGTGATGAAGCCAACACATGAAACTGTCAACTGATGCCAAGAGAGATGTTCCTTTTGGCTCAGTAATAGCTCTGTTTAACACATGTTGGCAAAGCCTGCCAATAGTCATAGAAATGATGCACTGGAATTTGAAGAAGGAACCTTCGATTGAGAGCAAAAGTCACAGAAGAGAGCTTTCCTGAAGGTTCTTGGTCAGCTCAACAATTGTTCTTTAATGGTACAGGGAGAGGGAAATCGTGAGCAGCTCTGACCTTTTATCCATCACGATGAATTGACCATCACTGTGTGCATCATTGACTTTCAAACTACTTGTTAAGCTCTTGTTTATACAGTACTCCCTCTAGCAGTTTGCACAGACTGGCTTAACTGGGCACTCTCACGCACTGTTGGTAGGAGGAAAAATGACTATAGGCTCTTGATAGACAATTTAGGAATATGTATCAGAACTTAAAATGCATGGCATCAGTTAGGGTCTTGGCACAAAACAAATGACACTTCCAATCTGGGTGTCGAGAGCACACGGTACAGGCTTAGGGAAATCAACAAGGGATGATACAGTCCCTGTGGCTGGCCAGAGCAGGAAACTGTTGCCACCCTAGGACTGACGGGCAAGAGGAGGGAGTGGTTGACAGAACTTGGAGCCGCATGAAAGGTTATGCCTCCAGGAGCTATGGCCTTGAGTAGAAGAATGCAGCCATATTTCCATAGTTTTGCTGGCAGGGAGAGTTCTGAGACAAACAAATACGTCAAATTCACTCTCCTCCCTTCTAGCAATGTCTCGTCAACACCTTCCAGTAGCAAAACTCAACCAGAGGCCAGAGGCAAGGAATGCCATGGTTACAGTCCATATGGGTTCATCTCCTTGGGCAAAAAACAGGGTGCAGAAGGATGGAGAATGGGTCTTTGGGAACAAACAAAAGATCTAGCACATGCACATACCTTTTGACTCTTATTTTTACAATACTTTCTTTTTTTAATGTTTATTCATTTTTGAGAGAGAGGCAGAGCATGAGCAGGGCAGGGGCAGAGAGAGAGGGAGACCCAGAACTCAAAGCAGGCTCCAGACTCTGTGCTGACAGCACGAAACCCAACCTGAGGCTCAAACTCATGAACTGTGAGATCATGACGTGAGCCAAAGTTGGATGCTTAACTGAC
This sequence comes from Herpailurus yagouaroundi, assembly GCF_014898765.1. Lineage (NCBI taxonomy): Eukaryota > Metazoa > Chordata > Mammalia > Carnivora > Felidae > Herpailurus > Herpailurus yagouaroundi. The sequence continues at coordinate 20,102,041 of NW_024420586.1, forward strand.
TGAGCCACCCAGGTAGACCTACAATACTTTCTAAAGAAATATTCCAACAGGCTTTCAAAAATAACCAGCATAGGGGTGGCTGGGTGGCTCAATCATTTAAGCCTCCGACTTTTGATTTCAGCCCAGGTCATGATCTCACAGTTGATGAGATCGAGCTCCATGTCAGGCTCTGAGTGCTTACAGCATGGAGCCTGCTTGGGATTCTCTCTCTGCCTCTCTCTCTACCCCTTCCCCACTCTTGCTGTTCTCTCTGTCTCAAAATAAATAAATAAACTTAAAAAAATCAGCATAGCATTTCTTCATGAAAAAAACTGGAAAGGACCTAATTTTCCATTAAGAGGATAAAGGTTAAAAAAGGCATATTCATATTATGGAATACTATGTAGCTGTTAGGAAAACTAAGACAGAATCTATATGAGCTGATATGGAAACATGTCCAAGTTTTTAAAAAAAGGCAAAACCAGCAAACGAATGAAAACCCAAGTTGCAAATCAACGTATAGAGCATGATCCTATTTTTTTTTTGCTAAAGAAAAAAGAAAAAAAACCCTAAGCACTGACATGTGCGTCTAAGTATTTACACACATACCTGATTGTGATGAGTAGGTAAAAAGGAAATTTTAGTATTTTTCTGAGATACATTTCTATTGTTTGAGTTGTGTGTGAGAACATATTTATGAATCACTGCTGTCGTTAGGTAAAGCGATAAGACAGAGCAAGTGAAAAACTTGGGTGAGGCATAACCTGTAACCCCATGGGAGGCAGAAATGAATCGCCTTCTTAATGCCTTTCCTTCCTTTTCTTCCTGCATCCACTCTGCTTTGTGGGCATTGAGAGTCCTTGATGTTCAGTCTTAGTCGTGCCCTTTGCCAACCCAATGCTTGGCAAACCTGGACAACTAGGCTGCATTTTTAATTCTCCTTCAGCCTATGGGGCATAGAATATGCTCACTGATCCGTCTCCTTTCTCTTTGACCCTTACTACATCAGCTAGTTCCTAAACCCAAGCATAGTATGTGGAGACTTAGGCCCATACTGTAGCTGGAATCTTTGACCTTCCAATCTGAGCCTCACGTCTTCTCTGTGGCACATTATTCCTGATTGCTGAAGTGTTACCATTTGGCATCCACACCGTTTGGGTGCTCCAGTTTACCACTGTTGCTTGCTGTCATTGTTTCCTTCTGCCATTTGGTTATCGAGCTTCTGATCACTTGCCCCTTTGGCCAGATGGAGATGCCACTGCCTTTGTTGACAGCCCTGCCGGGTATGGCCCCCTTTCTACCCCACTCTATGACTTTGACCTCAGAAGGCCAGGTCCAGAGCTCTTGCCTTGGTTTTTGAAAAAAATTAAGTTTATTTATTAAGTTTTGAGAGAAAGAGAGAGCGAGTTGGGGAGGGGCAGGGAGAAAGGGAGAAAGAGAGAATCCCAAGCAGGCTCCGTACTGTCAGCACAGAGCCTGATGCAGGGCTCAAACTCACAAGACATGAGATCATGACCTGAGCCAAAACCAAGAGTCAGATGCCCCACTGACTGAGCCACCCAGGTGCTCCTCTTGCCTTGGTTTTCTGATGCAGTCAGGTTCCTTTGGGTCTGTGGTTGTATCCTGGTCCCAGTTTGCTTGGTTGGGACCCGCCTATCTTGCCTGGATCCTACTGATGTTTTCTCACCAAAGGACTTTGCCTTGCCTCCTATACATCCAACTTCTTCTGTCTTGCTCTAAATCAAACAGACCGGGGCTCCTGGGCCTCTCAGTCAGTTAAGTGTCCAACTTTGGTTCAGGTCATGATCTCACACTTGATGGGTTTGAGCCCTGCATCGGGCTCTGTACTGACAGCTCAGAGCCTGGAGCCTGCTTTGGATTCTGTGTCTCCCTCTCTCTCTGCCCCCCTCCCACTCATACTCTCTCTCTCTCTCTCAAAAATAAACATTAAAAAAAACATAAAAATAAAAAAAGTAAATCAAACAGACCACCTGGAGATACTCCCGGCAAATTCTTAAGTCTTATTATTTTTTTTAAGTTTATTTATTTTTTTGAGGGGGGAGGGACAGAGAGACAGGGAGAGAAAGAGAATCCTTAGCAGGCTCCACACCATCAGCATGGAGCCCGATGTGGGGCTCAGTCTCACAAAACTGCGAGATAATGACCTGAGCCAAGATCAAGAGTCTGATGCTTAACTGATTGAGTCACCCAGGCACCCCTTAACTCTCATTATTAAGTGATTCTCAAAGTGTCCGCCCCAGACCAACAGTGTCAGTATCACCTGAAAACTTGTGAAAGAATGCAAATTCATGGCCTCACTCAGGCCTATCCAATCAGAACTTCTGGGGTTGGGGCCTAGCAATCTGTGTTTTAATAACATGATCACTCTGCATGCCAAGAAAGAAATAATTTCTCAGAGGATTGAGTGATCACAGTGGACTAGAAAATGATCTGGGAAAGGTGGGCTCAAGAAGGCTGGTGGGATTTAGATTACAGGCTGAAGGATATTCTAGCCAGAAGACACGTAGATAAAATATGCATTTGTGGAATGATAGATAAACTAGACTTTTCAAAGCAAGGAAACCAGCAACATTGGGCTCCTAAATCTCATTCTATGAGGTCATGGGCGCTCCTAGTGCTACTTTCATTTGCTCAACCATAATCTGGTTCCTGTAGCACTCAAACCCGTTGGACACCAGGCATCCACCTACTGACTTGAGCCAATCAGTTACTTCTCCCTTGGGTCATCTCTGCTGGTAAGATGTGTACCTTCCAAATCGTTTTTTTCCTTCTCTCACACAGTTGCACTTTGGGGTTTGGTTATTCATATCCTCAGAGATTGCACGAGGTAAGAAAACTCAGGCTTAGGGCTCTCCTAGGATCAGTGTGTGCTTGGGGTGGGGTGTAAACCATAAGCTCCAAAATTCCACACGCATTCCCTCCTTTGGGGCCCAGACATCCCCCTATTCATGGAGCCCCAGGGCTTCCTGAGGTGTGCATGCAAAATAGACCCAAACAGTGACACCAAGTGACACTTAATTTTTATTTGAGTTTGAGTACCTCTTTAAAATAAATGCACATAACATTTAGAAGCACCCCCAAGGGATTCATTTTAACTATCTTTTCATGGAAATAGCTAACAGATATTAGAGCTGAATATTTTAAGAAACAATTTCAAGGCAGGTTTCTTGGGTTTGTTTTTCCTTTCTCAAGGACATTGTTGTGCTCTGCGTAATTGGTAAATTAGATATTATGAAAGGGAAGAAGAAAAAAAGATCAACGAGGCCTGTGAAATGCCAAGAGGGCAGAAGTACTAGCAACTGATGGTGAGGGTTATTTCACGGGCTTGCATTGTGTGGGCACACTTCCTTTTCTAAGAAGAGCCCATAAATTATGCTGCAGAAAGACAAAACAGGCAAGTGAGAGCATTTGGGTGTTGGTGGATGCTTTGCAAATACATATTTAAATTTTTTTTTAATGTTTATTATTTATTTTTGAGGGAGAGAGAGAGATCAGGGGAAGGGCAGAGAAAAGGGAGACACAGAATCTGAAGCAGGCTCCAGGCTCTGAGCTGTCAGCACAGAGCCCAATGTGGGATTCAAACTCACAAATCATGAGATGTGGGATTCAAACTCACAAATCATGAGATCATGACCTGAGAGCCGAAGTTGGACGCTTAACCGACTGAGCCACCCAGGCGCCCCTGCAAATATTTTAAGTGCTGCATTTTTTTTACTCCTTTTCTTTTCCAGGGCTATCACCTTGGTACTATCATTTATGTGATATTGCCTGGCAGCTCTCTGAGGAATGACACCTTGTTAGACGGGGCTCCGCTGGCAGAAATGTGCCAGCGACAGACATTCAGACTTCCGTGAGAACTCTCAACCACAGAGAACCAATATGATCCCCAGGGCTGGAATCAGAACGAGACCCACTGTGTGCTCATCCAGTACTGCCCTGTTTCCTGTAGTAGTCACAACAGGGCTTGTGTTTCTAATGACTCAGCTTTAATGCAACCAATGTAGCTCCTTTCAAGAACATTGCAACCACTTTTTGCAAGGAAAAAGAAGCTGCTAGAGAGGGAACCTCAGATACATGTGGGGAAGCATCAGCACATTGGGCAATCAGAGTCATGGCTGCAAAAGGAGATAAGGAGTCAAAGTCAGTTTAGGTTTAAGAGGATTCATGATATCATATATTCGGAGCCAGTTCCCAAGGCCATTAATCCTTGCACAGAAGTTGTGATTTGTAAAGGATAGTTCCCATTTGCCCCAACTGTGCTCACAATCAGTGGATGAGGATCCAAGTGCCCTGACAAATGAAACAAACCCAGGCTGTAGTCAAGTTTACTTTGGGTTCATTGTGATGATAGGTTTTGACTCCATTCAGTTTCAAACTTGAAGAATCAGCAATTTTAATAATTTTTAAGTTTATTTATTTTGAGAGAGACAGAGAAAGCATGAGCAGGGGAGAGAGAGAGAGAGAGAGAGAGAGAGAATCCCAATCAGGCTCTGCAGGGTCAGCGCAGAGCCCAACGTGGGGCTCGAACTCAGGAAACTGTGAGACCATGACCTGAGCCTAAATCAAGAGCCAGAGCCACCCAGATGCCCCAAGGAATCAATAATTTTAAATGGAAGGATAAGCAATCAGATATGAAGTATAGACCCCTCTAAAGGTAACTTGATTTTTATGTGTCTACCTGTTCAATCAGACTGTGAACTTCTCTGGGTAGGGGTGTGTTTCATTCACCTCTATAATGCCAGGCAATAGCCCAGAGTCTGCCACATAAAAGATGCTCAATAAGAACATTTGTATCAATTAAACAAGTATATAAATAAATGAAGTAAAGAATATTGGGAAGAAAATATGCAGAGACCTTGCAAATGTTTTGGGCTGTCAGGAACTATACAAGAGATCCCTGAGATCTACCTGATGGTAGATCGAACAACTGGGTTAAATACTTGTTCTTATGACCCTTGAACTTTTGGGGAGCTGGGAAAAGTTTCTGAAGTGGAAGAATTCTAGCCAGGATAAATGTGATTTCCCCACTTTAATTCTAAGTAATGTTTTGCAAATTTGTCGGTTTCAGATTTACTGTGGACTTCCTAGGATATTGACCAGGCTTGTCAATATCTGGTAGGAAGAAAGCTCTTACACTTAGGATTTGTTTACTCCTTGCCTTATTCCAAGGTACGCAAAAGGGTGTACTTAAGGAAAAATGTAAGCAATAATAGGAATAATCTGCTGAACAGAGAAATGGATTAATTTATATGTTGAGATAATAATCTTTAAAATTCTTTGAAGGGAATGGTTCCTTTTTTTCCTGGTGCCAGTCTGGAGGTGGGGCGGGGGAGGAGTTCCCCACAGGAGACATTGTGTAGGGGTATTAACTGATAAGCAGCTTGTGCAGAAGCAACAGTCAAAAGGTTAGATATTTTTTATAGTCACCCATGCTAAAAGTTGAGAGCGTAACTTTAGAAATAAAAATTCAGTGAGAGCTGTTCACCAAGAAGCTAGACACTAGGCTCTACGAGGTGCAGTACTGCCTAGTGGCTAAGGTCCGAAGACCTGGAGTTGAACTTGTTTTGGAGAAGAAGTCCAGCTCTGCCTTTTACCCGCGAAGAGAACTTATGAAAATTCACCTCCAAAAGACTCAGTTTCCTCAACCAAAACAAGTATAATCATGTATTTCCTAAAGAAGCCATGATGCTTAAGGGAGGCAATATGTGAAAAGCTCTTAGCCTACTGACTGGCAATATAATTGCTCAAAAATGTCAGCTCTTAATATCCTCCTTCTGGTCTCAGTGATCTTGGTTAACATGTAGAATATCCAACGTAGAAAAGAAGTAAATAGTGTATCCCGGGAATGTTATCTTTGCCCAGTTCTGCTATAAAAGGAGCATATTATAATTTATAATTTAAATTTACCTAGGCTGCATCACCTATTGTGTTGAACCATGTTCTCCAAGCATAAAATCTTCCCTCCTGGGCATAGATACTGAAAACAATTTATGGAAAATACTTCCAAGGCTAATTCCTGTGAATCAACACAGTACTTTAGGAGATGGAAATGCAATTTATTTTTTCTCAACAAGTAGCCTTAGAGTAACAAGTGTCCTTGGGTAACACTGAGCAAAAATCTCTCCAAGGCTCTATTGTGACTGGGAAGGTAAGAGCAATGGAAAAAAAAACCAACAACAGTAGTGCAATATTCTATGAATATCACTCATGCTAAACCTTATTGACTCCAATTTTCTTGGAAAGTTTTATTTCATTTTAAAAGAATCAACCTCGGATTAATGGCAAACATGCCTGTTCTGAATTGCATCTTGTTTTTGTTAAATTGGGCTTATCTTCAGGTTTTCTGGTTGCACTTTAAAAAGCCCTAATGTCTATTTGTTATGATGGTCACTGGTTTGGTGTTTTGTGTAGGTTATCATAGTGTATTTCACTGAATCTACAATGCCGTTGGTTGTAAGACATGCCATTCTTTTATGTAATGGTAAAATGCTGCCATTTTAAGTGAGGGCATAAATCTGTCTTATCACCTGGAATTTCTATTGGTACCATCTGAAAGAAGTCTTCTAGACTTACGTGAATATAGATTTTATCATATATCACACTTGCGCGTGCATGAAAGGGGGAACATGAGTGAAATAAACTGATTAATATATTCCTAAAACATCTTCACATTTCGAGAAAGTCTTTTGAGTCACTTCTTGGCTCAAAGTTACTGGTGTCCGCACTTACCTTTCCAGTCATAATAGAGCCTTGGAGAGAATTTTGCCCAGTGTCACCCAAGGACACTTGTTACTCTAAGGCTACTGTTGACCGGAAAAAATAAATTGCATTTCCATCTCCTAAAGTACTGTGTTGATTCACAGGAATTAGCCTTGAAAGTATTTTCCATAAATTGTTTTCAGTATCCATGCCCAGGAGGAAAGATTATATGCTTGGAAAACATGGTTCAACACAATAGGTGATGTAGCCTAGGTAGATTTAAATTATAAATTTTCCTTCACATAGTAATGTCCTCTGTGCCAGCTGGCACAGTGATGGTGCAAAAGTTTTGTACAGGTGCACTGCTCTATCGTCTTCAGAATTTTCTTCCAAAGCATTACACACATTCTGTAGGTGATGATTTGACCATACAATGTCCATGGAAGATTTTTAGACAGCAGCCAGGACTCGTATTCCTTACTCAGACGGTCTTTAAACAGCCTGTTGTTTGACCTGCCAGAGTTGTCCAATCACGTCACTAGTAAAACAATCAGGTTTTCCCATGTACGGATAATGACAACTGCATTGCGAATGCGGCCTGACAGCAATGGTAAGATGCCATTTATTATGGGCTATATCCAAATTTCAGAGATTGTAAAATATGAAACATTGCATCTTAATATCAATAAAGCATAGTAATGACAATAATGTTTTTAAGCAGCCTATTGCTAACATTAGACTTTAAATATTTCCGTGGCACCGCACGTGTCTCCTTCCATGTGGCTCTGTAGCCTAGCACACAATTCTATGCACAAAAGGACTCAATAAATGCTGAATGCTGGTGCCTAGATGTCTTCCAGATTTTTCACCTTTGTATTTCCACTGAGGAGCAATTTGCTGTGATGAACGATTGGAGTTGAGGACTGCAGAGGTCTGAATGTTTATTCCCCAACCCCCCAACAAATTCATATATTGAAATCTGAACCCCCAAAGGTGGTGAGTTGGGAGGTGGGGCCTTTGGGAGGTGACTGAGTCATGAGGGCAGAACCCTCATGGATGGGATTAGGAGTTCTGAGAACTCCCTTGCCCCTGCCACTAAGGGAGGATATAAGAAGGCAGCAGTCTGTGATCCAGAATATGGCTCTCACCGGAACCTGACCGCACTGACATTCTGATCTGGGATTTCCAGCCTCCGGAGCTATGAGCAACAGATGTCTGCTGTTTATAAGCCACCCCGTCTATCTATGGTATGCTGTTTTAGTAGCTTAAGCTGACAAAACTAAGGAAGGTGGCAAGCTTTTAGTTTAAGTCCTTCAAACAAGAGGAACCACATAAAACACACACAAACACACACACACACACACACACACACACACACACACGCATACACAGTTGAGTGCATTCATCTGATCTCAGAATCAGGCATAAGGAATTTATGCCAAAGACAGCCAAGTGGAAGCAAAACTTCTTGGCTTGTTTTTCAGAGGTGTCTGTTCTGTACAACCCTTGTATCATTCATTATCTCCTCCCTGACCCCATCACTTCCTCCTCCTGTCCTTACTCTTCCCCTATTTTGTTGTTTTTCTTCCTATGTCTTTCAATCACTAATATTATTACATAGTGAAATATACGTGATTGGAAATACACTCTATCAAAGGAGAAACCCATCTTTGCCAAGGTTAAGTCACATTCATGCTCCATCACGTTTATTTTTTGTATTAACCTAAATTAATTATGTTGATATTTTGCTCACCATTTTTGCACAGAGAGGCAAAATGTCCTGTAATATTTCTGGAAGAACCCAAAGGAGAGCAATTTCATAAGCTTACATTAGAAAATTTCAAAGAATTCTGGGTTCATCTGCTGAGTATTCATCACTCAACAAATACTTAGTTGACCACCTAGTATGTGCCAGATACACTGTTATAAAATTCCAATTATGAGCAAAAAGAGATGCAGTGTCCTCTGTCATGGAGTTTATAGTCTGGTGATTTCAAGTTCCATCCCTAATATGATGAAAATCAATATTTCCACCTGAATACCACCTGAAGGTCAACTTGTCCAAGACTGAACTTATGAACCTGAATTTATGGTCACTCTCCACGATCTTTCAATCAAGAGAAGTAAATGTATCTATCTGTCTTCCAGACTTTTCTGTCTTAGTGAATGTTACCTCTATCAATACAGGGTCTCAAGGAAGAAACACAGAGATAGAGATTATGCTTCCCTTTCCTCACTCCAGTTTTGGATCTACCACCAAGTCCTGCTGATTTTTACCTCTTAATATCTCAAAGCTCTGTCCACTGCTCTCCATTTCACCAACCTCACCATCACCGTAAATTAACCCACTACCATGTTGTATGTGAACTGCTACCAAAACTTACAGACTAATTTCTAGACATCAGTGCTGACCGCTAGCCAATCCACTGGAGCCAAGATGGACACAAATGTGATCATATATTTTTTTCATTCATTGCTTTATCCTCCAAATCTAGAAGAGTATCTGGCAATGGTAAGCACTCTCAATATTTGCTGAATACATAAATAAACATCTCCTTTCCCCTTAAGATGTTAAAGACCAATACCTTTGACATGGTCTATGTGATGCTACATCACTTGTCCCTGTCTAGTGCTCCAGAAATATCTCTCATCAGTGTTCCTCCTCGAGGCGTCTTATTCTTTGTAACACACACAGTAACTCTGTGCTTCAACCAAATAGGGCTTTAAGCTCCTCAAAGAAGCCCTGCTCTCTGCAGTCATAGGATCTTGGCACATACAGTCTCTTCAGTATGGATTTGTAGTCCTCCTTAACTTAAGAGTTCTTACCCTTCCTTCAGCTCTTAGGTCACATGCTGCCTCCTCAAAAAAGCCCACCTTTCTGCACCCCCAGGTTGCAACAGGTTTCTTTGTAATTTACCAAAAAGGCCCAACTCCTTTCTTTCACAACGTTTTTCTCTATTTAGAGTTATATATTCATCAGCATAATCAATTGATTCATGCTTATCTCCTCATTGAAATGGTAAGTTCCAGGGGCACCCGGCTAACTCACTTGGCTGAACGCCCACTCTTGGTTTCACCTCAGGTCGTGATCTCACAGTTCGTGGGTTTGAGCTCGGCATTAGGCTCCATGCTGACAGTGAGGAGCCTGCATGGGATTCCATCTCTCCCTCTCTCTCTGTCCCTCCCCTGCTCTCTCTCTCTCTCTCTCTCTCAAAATAAACAAATAAGCTTTCAAAAAAAGAAATGGAACCTCCACAAGCACAGGGAACCCCTTCTTTTGCTCGTGAGCACTTAGCACCATGCCTGGCCTGTAACTGGAACACTACAGAAGTTTACTAAATGAGGCAAATTACTTTCTTGAGAAACTCATCATTAATTGTAACTAAATGTATGCTATTTTATAAAACTTCTAAATGTTATTGCAAATAAAATCACAGTTTAGGCACAGTTAGGGTGTTCCCTACCTTTGCCATCACTTCTTTCCTCCTGTAGAGTGCAATCTGCTATGGAAGGTGTTGTGTGTGTGTGTGTGTGTGTGTGTGTGTGTGTTTAATTGAGTTGTTTATCACCTTCGGGAAGACAGTAATGAAAGTATTCATTTAGAATACAAGCTGTAAACAGCCAGAATCCTGACTCCTTCTATGTTTATGGAGTTCAAACTTAAGAACTTTCTCATCTATAACTGTCACTAGGTAGCAAAACACTTTTAGTTCACATTTCAGGACGTAAGAGAAAATGTACTGAGTAAAAGCAAACAGAATCAGCCATGAAGTCGAAGGGCTTGATTTTGCACTCTGCCAAGTGTCTGAGGGGGGAATTATTTAATTCAGCCAGTGAGTCAACAAGTCAGTCTAATTCTCTAAATCTGGTTATTTTTCTTTGCAAAATGTACTTGTTCTCACTACCACAAAAGCATATTTGCAGAAGGCGTCGACTATGAAATTCTCTTTGCCACAGTTATTGAAAAAGAATATACAAAGCCCATAATAATTAGACAACTGATGTTTTCAAAATAAGATTAAGGCTCTCATTCCCATTCAAAGTCATTCTTTGTCAACTAAGCTATAAAAATTCTCTCTACCCAGAAGAGAACCAAATTTAAGAACTTGTAAAGTTTCTCTAAAGTAAATCCTGAAAACTTATGACAATTTTGTCATTTGGTGATGTGTTCTTGCTGGCAATATTTGGAATTATTAAATATTATTCTACTGTATTTCAGAGTTGAAAGCCCCAACTGTTTCCCCAACCCTCCATATGTATCAAATTAAGAAGATTTTTTTATGTGAAGGTAAAAAACTATGTATTTTTCTTTGCGGGCATCCCAGGTAATCAATATGCTATGTAATAAGAATTTCCATATCACTTGACAATTTACAGCATACATTGCCTAATTCGATCCTCAGAATAATCCTATGAAGACAGCATTCTTATTCTCTCCTGCTATTCCCACATGGCAAAGCTGAAGGTGTCTCATCATTATCAGATAGTAAATGATAGAGCTGGGATTTCATTCATGTCTTCAGATTTCAAGTCCCATGCTCTTTTGCTCTATACCATCCTGAAGAGAAAAGCTATCAATATGTTTAAGCTGTCGAGAGAATAAGCCAGAATAAATTGCTAAAACTTCCAGTATCTTTAAGCTTCAATAAGGGAAGTCTGTGAAGGGTGATCGTAATTTTCAGAATAAGAAGAAATTTCCAGAATAAGAAGAAATAAGTTTATCTAAAGATTAAGTCAAGACCAGTTCATTTACTGAGCTCCCAGTATATGCCAGGCACTTTTCAAGGTGCTGGGAATGCAAAGGTGGGAAAGACATGGCCCTTGGACCCTGCAATCTCACAGTCCTTAGGAGGAGATGAATGCATAAGTAAATAGTGCTAAATCATTGTGGTTAATGAAGTGAAAGGAATATGTAGAAGGACTTTGAGAACACACAGAAAACCATCTACCTTGCCCTGCAGTATGTCAGAGAGATGTCCTGACTGAAGATAGCCCCAAAGTCCACCTAGACATATTCTCACGATGCTTTTGGACTGTCAGGTCTGCTTTCACTTGTTTTTGTATCCCCAGCATCTAATATATGACTGGGGCTCAGTGCATTCGTGTGTTTAACGACACTGAACTGCTAGGGTCAGAGATTCTGAGGACACTCATGAAATGCTGGTCCCCTCCCTTGGAATATGACTCTCAGGCCACATGATAAATGTCTTTTCAGTTTCTTAGTTTGTCTGATCTTTCTTACCATGAAAGATTTTCAAACAGTGATATCTTAAAAATTTTTTTAACATTTATTCATTTTTGAGAGACAGGGAGAGACAGAATATGAGCGAATTTCAGCACAGAGCCCAATGCAGGGATTGAACTCACGAAGATGTGAGATCATGACCAGAACTGAAGTCGGCCGCTTAACCGACTGAGCCACCCAGGCACCCAACAGTGATATCTTAAGGAAACTTGTGACATTCCTTTCTTTTACAACTTTGGGCCACAGATTTTCTCCTTTTCCAAAGGTAGCCCTACGTGAGAGGCAAGCTCTCAAGGTTTCCTGCAGCCTAATGATCTGTTGACTCTTGGTCCGGATTTCTCTTACTCAATAGAAAAAAAAATGTTTTTGTGTGCTTCTTGCATTGAATGGCCTCACATGTTGTCAGTGCAGTTGATAACACCATAAATTAAACAACCTCCAATTTGATCAGTTGCTAATTCCTGTCTATTCTACCACAAAATTGACTTCTGAATCTCTCCTTTCTCTCTCTCTCTCTCTCTCTCTTTTTTTTTTTAAATTGATAGTACCTAGTCATCCTCCTTTGCCTAGAGTTTTGCATTAACATTCTAATCCCATGGCCACAGAGCTTCCAACGTGATCTCTGGACTTTCTTTTTCAAAAAACTTTGATAGCTCTTCACCGCTAAGGGGATAAATTCAATGCCCTTTTAGCATAGTTTTCCAGGCCTTTATGCCCTGAAAAGTGATTGGGTTGGAATGAATTACAGTGTATTGTTTGTAACCAGGGCAGTCACAGCCCATGATCAGTTAGTTCTTTCTCTAAGTTGAAGTCAGTTGATAAAAACAGTCTTGCATATCTGAATTCCTTACCCCACCAAATACAGAGTTGCAAAACAGTTACAAGACTTCTCTGCCTGGATGCTGAGAAGATTTTCTCCAAAAACAAACAAACAAAAATTTTTAAAAATCAAAAAAACAAAAACAAAAAAACCAACCAACCAACCAAACAAAAAACCCCCACACCATTACTCTCTTGGAGAAGTGGAAGCTATGAAAATAACAGCTTTTTCAACTGATGGAAGGCCCTATGCATCCTATGATGGTGATTTAGAAACAGTTATTTTACTAGAATTGAGATTATAACCATTTTCATGCATCAACAGAGGCTCAGGTATCAGCCTCTTAAATTCTATTGTCAACTCTACTGTCAGTTGAACCTTGCCTTTAGGTTCTCCAGGGTCTGCTGGAACTTTAACTGCTGAAAACTTTAGAGATATTGGCTCATTCAAAAATCCTATATATTCATCAGGGTAGGGCTCAGTGGTAGAGCTTTCGACTACAAAAATACTATACAGGACTTGCTGTGCTGGTTTAAACACCTGTGTGTGTGTGTGTGTGTGTGTGTGTGCGCACGCGCGCTCGTGCATGTGTGTGTAAATCCTGTTCTTCACACTCCACTAATGTGACCACTGCCTCCAACAATAAGGGAAATGTGTCTGAACTGTGGTCTAAGCAGTTGTGGTACATCCTACTGAATTCTCCACCTTCTCCCCTCTCCATCAGTCTGGTTTACCTGTAGATGACAAAGAGACTCTTTCAATAAGGAGGAAAATTGTCTACTGAGTCAGACAAAATACATTGATTAAACTCAAGCCTCTTATTTTTGAAGCTGGAGTTTGTCTGGCACAACAGCTGGGGCTTAATTCAGAGGTGATGACACAGTGGTTTGGGTCTTGAAAAGTGAGTTATTAAAGTTCCCTTCTGAAAAATATCTGTTATTTCCGTTCTTTTCTATGCCTTGGCTCTTGTTTTTTCACTGTTCCAAGGTAATAGAAAAAAACCAGTAAAGGGTAAGATCAGTTCATATAGCTCTGGGAAATGTAGAAACGAGTGAGGTCTCTTCTTGTCTGTTATGCTCCTATGCTCTGCCAGCAGGATAACTGTGATGGTCTAGATTTGATGCCTGATTCCTCCATAAATGTCTGCGAAGTTGATTCACCCATGGCAAGAAGGGGTTGTTGGTTGATATTGGTGAGAGAGTCTTTGTCTCTGATAGTTGCTATCCTGTGATCCATTCCTATAACCCTATTAAGGATCTCTCTTTGGATAATGAAGGAGTCTCCCGGCCCCCTGGCCTCCTTCACAAATGAGTAGAAAAGATAAAAGAAGGGGAAGAGAAGGAGATAGAAAAATGCAACTTGGGCCCTAAGAGCCTACCTCCGATTCTCTCTCATTGGTGCCTCTATGGGCTTCTCTTATCAAGCTTCCTGCAGGACTCAGTGGAGTTTCAGGACTAGGGCTGATGCTGCACTTCCCAGGGAAACAGCCTGAAGCTTTAGTTCAGGGGCAGGGGGAAGAGTGGGCATAATGGCGGAAAGAGGAAGCAGATGTTTGTGTCAGATGGTAGGTCTGCTGAAAGGTGGAGCTCATGATTGGCACCAGAGGTAGAGCAGAACTTGAGGTGGTCAAGAATGAAAAACACCCTTGTGTTGACCACAATAATTATCAGGTACTGAATAACTTACTGTGTGCTGGGAACTTCTCTAGATGCTTTAAATGTGTTAACTGATGGAGTCCCTCAACAACCCTGTGAGTCGGTATGATTAATCACACAGTACATACGAAGAAATGGAGGTTAACTAAGTGACTAAATAGCTTGCCTAAGGTCTTATGACTAATAAGTGGCAGAAACAGGATTCAAACTCTCATATGACTATATTCTTAACCACTGTACCTTACACTGATCTTACATGACCCTGATCTGATTTTCCCCTTTATCAGAAAATCGGGATGATAACAGACATTGCTTAAAACAAATGGCGTTTAGAAATCACTCATCAGAAACTCTCTGGCCACCTGGATATAGATATGCAAATATTGGAAATAACTAAGAAAGAATCTGCAAAGTGTGTGTATAACCATGAATATGAGCAGACTGTGGACGTCCCTGGGAATGAGTTGTCAGGGTCCACCAGCCTTTTGCCGCTAAATTCTGATCACTCTGATCCATCCAGAGGCTCCTAGTTAACTCCATTAACTCCTTTATTCACTTATCTATAAATTCATTTCCTCAACAAATATTTATTGAGTGCCTGCTAGATGCCATACCTTATTTCAGGTATAGGATACATCAGTAAACAAAAACAGTTAAATATGCCTTCATTTATGGAGCTCAAATTCTAGTACAGAAAGACAGGAACAAACAAAATAAGTAAAATAAGAGGGATACACACACACACACACATACATATAAGGATATATATGTATATATATATGGGTATATATACATGTATATGTGTGTGTGTGTGTATATATATATATATATATATGAAAACAACAGGTGCTATTGAGAAAAAATAAAATCGGAAAGCACTGAAAGGGTATTGTACTTTTAAATAAGATAGTCACAGAAAGCCTAACTGAGAAAGTAACAGTTGAGTAAAACCTAAAGAATGTGAGAGCCAAGTGTATATCTGAGGGAAGACTATTACAGGCAGACAGACTCGATGGTCTTAGATGGCAGTGCGTGTCTGTATATATAGGGAACATTAAGGGAGACACAGTAGCACTGGAAAAGAGTAAGCAAGGTTAAGAGTAGTAAGAGTATGGGCCAGAGTAATAAGGGATCAGACTGTGACCTTAAAGGCCATTGTAATGACTTTGGCTTTTATTCTGAATAACCTGAAAAACCACTGGGACATAAGCAGGCAGGTGATGTAGTCTTACATGTTTTTTTTTTTAATTTTATGTATTTATTTTGAGAGAGAAAAAAAACACACACACAAGTGGGAGAGGGGGAGAGAGAGAGAGAGAGAGAGAGAGAGAGAGAGAGAGAGAATCCCAAGCAGGCTCCGTACTGACAGTTAGATGTGAGGCTTCAAACTCATGAACCTCGAGATCATTACCTGAGCCAAAGTCGGACACTCAACTGATTGAGCCACTCAGGCACCCAGTCTGACATGTTTTAAAAAGACCACTCTTACCTCTGTGTTGAGAATACACTACAGGGGGATAAGGATGGAAACAGATCAGTTAACTTGAAAAGGCTTTTGCAATAATCTAAACAAGAGATTATGGCTGTATTAGTTTCTTTTTGTTACTATAACAAATTATCACAGATTTAGTGTCTTAAAGCCATCCAGATTTATTATCTTACAGGTTCTAGGTCAGTAGTCAGGTACAGGTATCACAGGACAAAAATCAAGATGTTGGCTGGCTCTGTTCCTTTCTGGAAGTTCTAGTGGGTGAATTTATTTCCTGCTCCTGTGGTTGTAGGATTGAGGTCCCTGTTTTCTTGCTGACTGTAAGTTCAGGGCTATCCCAGCTTGTAAAGGCCTCTCTCCAGTCTTTTCACATAGCCCCTTACATCTCAGAACCAGCCACAGCGTGTTGGATGTTTCTCATGCTGCCATCTCTCTAACTCCTCTTCCACTGTCACATCTTTCTCTGACCCACCTAGGAAAGATGCATGTGATTAGATTGAACTAACTCAGACAATCCAAGTAATCTCCCCATCTCAAGGTTCACACTCTTAATCACATCTGTAAAATCCCTTTTGCCATGCAAGGTAACATTTTCATAGGTTCCAGGGCTTAGGGTGTGGATATCATTGGAGAGGGGGTAATTATTCTGCCTATTACAGTGTCAATTTGGATCACAGTGTAGTGGTAGTGATGGTGAGAGGGAGTAGATTCTGGAGATATATATATATCTGTATATATATATATACAGATATATATATATGGGTAAATTGCAGATATATATATCAATATCTATATCTATATCTATCTATCTATCTATCTATCTATCTATCTATCTATCTATATCAATTTACATGTGATCCAGATCTGGACCATTCATTCTCAATATCTGAGTGTTTGTTCAATAAAGGACCAATAATGTCCAACAAAGAGAGATGGAAGGTGTTTGGGAAAAGAGGAACTGATGAAGGACCTCTCCTGCAAGTTGGGAGAGGTGGGCGCTGAGATGTCAAAGCATCCAGAAAGAAGAAAGATACGTGCTCTTCCTAAACAAGACAGAATGAAGTTGATGACTTTAAACACAAACATCCTCTGAGATGGTAGAAAGTGATAGGTGACGGAATGCAGGCTGGATTGAAATTCCAAGAGTGTGGACTCGCCTTTGTTCATGTGCTGCGTTCCCTAATTATGTTATTTACTTCAGTTCTGTAACTCAGGTCCTTCATATTTCCCTTGGTGGTGGGAAGGGTGAGGAGTAGGTTTGGGGGACTCTGGCTAAGTCTTGGATGGATGGAGTCTTTTAGTTTTTTCCACCTGCCTCAGAGTTTCTCAGGTATTTTCTTCCAAAACGATGCCTTTTCTAACAATACCCTTGTTCCTATACATGGATAGAATCAGCTATGAGTCTTCCACAGCCCTGAGAAGAGGCATTATCGCTAACAAAACCACTTGATTGCTTCTCATTTTAAGCCCACATTTTGTCTCTCCTGATGGGAAGATGCTCCCCTGGAAACCGGATTTCTTAGTAAGTATGAAATCCACCAAAGCATGGTACAGCAGGCTGGGAATATGGGAGCCGAACACCTTCCCATTGTGCTGTCAGGCTTGTCTTGACCAGTGTCTAGGAGAAATGATGTGAGTCACCTTTGGCAGAAGCTTTAGGAACCCATGCGAGGCTCTTTGTTTTCCCTTCTGCCCTGGTGACTGGCAATATTCTACATTAGTGGCAGCTCCATCAGCCTGAGACTCAAAGTGAGGCTGATGGTAACAGCATAGCCCCAAGCCATCCTTCTAGAATTGTCACAAAAATGAGAAATCGACCTTTAGGCTACTGGGGCTGGAATGTTGTTTATTACTGTGGTGTACCCTGGTTTATCTTGATTGGCACAAAACTCTGCTATTGAGTGCAGGATTGTGTAGCCCACCAACTCAGCAACCAACTAAAGAAATGCTATAGATGATGCCCCCGGCCTTTGCTGCTTTAATTTCAACATAAGGTGATATATTTGCAAAGACTATGGTGACTTTCGCTTCATTTCCCCATTCCCTTCCATTGTTCTTTCTCTGTCTTCTACCATACCTCTTCATCTATCATGTTAGAGATGTTAAGACTCTTTCTTTTATTCTGTAGGAAAGCGTCACCCATGCTTGGCCCAAGGATCTGCAAAATTACATATCATCTCCTTCATTACAGGCATTGAGACATTTTTAAACGCATATTATTCAACAAATGATGGTTTCAGTTCCAGTGCATAATAAGAAAATGGAAAACCCAATGCATTTTCTGCCTATGCCTGTAGAAACAGACAACCAGTGATTTATTTTATCATAATAAAAAAGTATTTATGCTGTGATTCATGTCTCTAATGCGGTGTCATTATTCTGTGGCTGTGCTAACTATAGAGGAAGAGTTGTTTATAGTCACAGACAGAGCGTCAGACTGAGACCCAAGAGTTATTCCAAGAACGGTGACAAGAACAGCGTGTGTTAGAAGAAACTGCCCAGCTGGAAGTAGGATTGTGCGAAGTAGAAGTAACCTAAATATTCTTTCTATTATCCTCTGTGCTTTTCTTCTCTCAAGGGAGAATTTCTTTTGTGTGGTCTTTTTTTTTTTTTTTCAACGTTTATTTATTTTTGGGACAGAGAGAGACAGAGCATGAACGGGGGAAGGGCAGAGAGAGAGGGAGACACAGAATCGGAAGCAGGCTCCAGGCTCTGAGCCATCAGCCCAGAGCCCGACGCGGGGCTCGAACTCACAGACCGCGAGATCGTGACCTGGCTGAAGTCGGATGCTTAACCGACTGCGCCACCTAGGCGCCCCATCTTTTGTGTGGTCCTTATCGGAGCAGCTAGCTCTTTCATATTCTACTCCTTAATGGTGACTTTTAAAAATATCTAAGTTTGTGATGAAATCACTCTCTAAAGATCCCTTTGGGATTTCCACAGAAAAAGGAAGTACACATAGCTAGCTTGAGAGTATACATAACAGCCTGGACAGGTCTGAACCAGCCACAGAACATGAACATTCAGTGTGTATTCTTCCTACTTGACCACTTCTAACAAAGCCTTAGTATTCTCTTCCCTTGAGACAGATAGAATAACTATGTTTCCAGAATAATGCTAGGTGACTTGAGTTTTCTTTAGAAAGTCATACATTTGGGGCACCTGGGTGGTTCAGTCGGTTAAGTGTCTGACTTCAGCTCAGGTCATGATCTCACGGGTCCACGTCGGGCTCTATGCTGACGGCTCAGAGCCTGGAGCCTGCTTCAGATTCTGTGTCTCCCTCTCTCTCTGCCTTTCCCCTGTAGGCAGAGGCCATGACCGAAGTTGCTTTGATCCCTTCTCAGTTTTCTACCCCAATGAAAATGAGATGAGGGTGTAAACAAACATTGGTGTTTATGCAGCTGGTATCCTGTTGGCATCATTTTAAACTTTTTGATTGAAAACAACGTAGGGGTTTGTTGTTGTTTTCGATGCTGTTTGAAAGTCGGGCATCTCTGAGAGGCAAGGGCAACAGGGTTATATACTGTATATGTTTGCTGACATGACTTTGCCTTTGACCAGAGTGGCACAGGACTAACTAATTGACTCAAACTTGTGTTAAGAGTGTATTTGATGGGGCGCCTGGGTGGCTCAGTCGGTTAAGCGTCCAACTTCGGCTCAGGTCAGGATCTCATGGTTTGTGGGTTCAAGCCCCGTGTCGGGCTCTGTGCTAACAGCCTGGAGCCTGCTTTGGATTCTGTGTCTCCCTCTCTCTCTGCCCTTCCCCCTCTCATGCTCTGTCTCTCTCTCTCTCAAAAAAAAAAAAAAAAAAAGAAGAAGAAATAAAATGAAAACATTAAAAAAAAGAAAGTCATACTTTTCAAAAGAATGATATATAACAAACACCCATATTATCATGTCCCCAATTTTAAAACTGTTCATAATTTCTATATTTCTTTCTGGCCTTTGTATGTGTATGTATTTTTTTAAACATATTTTATGTGCATCTTTTATTTTTAGAAAAAAAATAGTAAGATGTAAAATTCCCCTTTGATCTTATCTCCAAACCTGTTGTTTTCTCCACTTCCTAGAGACAGCCACTATGATAAGTTGATATTCATCCATTTGAGTACCTTAACATACATCAAGAGAAATCCAGAAACAAGATGTAATATTTCTAGGGATTTTGAAAAAATTATATAAAGAGTCATTCTATACATTTCATTCTGCAGCTGTTTTTTTTTGAATTTATATTTAATAAATATAATAATATTATAAACATAATAATAAATATATAATAAATATCATATTGGGGCACCTGGGTGTCTCAGTCAGTTGAGCAACCTACTCTTGATTTCAGTTCACGTCATGATACCAGGGTCGTGGGCTCGAGCCCTGCATCAGGCTCCGTGCTGCATGTGGCACCTGCTTAAGATTCTCTCTCTTCCTCTGTCCCTCTCCCCTGCTTGCTCTCTCTCTCTCTCTCTGTCTCTCAAATAGATAATAAATTTAATATTAAGTGTTTTAGACCTCTTCTTATTGATTCACATACCGGGGTCCCTTTCTTTTATATAGATAGCAATGCATTGCATGAAGATTTCTTTATTAATTGGCATTTGGGCCACTCCTAAACTTTTTGCTGCTTCCAACAAGGGTGTGATACACATCTATTTGTGTGTCCTCCTGTGTGCATGTACAGATGTTTCTGTAGGGTGTGTACCTAGAATGGGAAATGCTGGGTTACAGGGTTAACACCTTTCTCATTTTACAGTCATACTGGTGTCCCAAGTGGCTGTGTTCCAGGTTACATTCCCATAAGCCCAGTATAGGATTATCTGTTTACCCATCCTCCTCCTGTATACTGGTGATTGAATGTTATAATTTTTAAATATGGTTAGTCTGGTGGGTAAAAGATGCTCTCTCATTGTCGTTTTAATCCATGTTTCCATGATTACTGGTCAGACTGAGCATCTTTTCATATATTTATTGGCCATTCGTGTTTCCTCTAAATTCATTCCATGTCTACATTATCTCTGCCGATTTTTTCTGGCACACAAAATAAGTACACTCAAAAAGCATTTATACATAAGAAGAAACCGAAGAAGAGGGAAAATAATCTTCAGTCTTGTTTATTAGTGCGATTCTCCTGCATTTATCTGTAAAGAGTGACTGCATTGTACAATTTCATCCTAGGAAGAGAACACAACGTCATCACACTCATTGACTGCCTAGCTATGCTATTTAGTCACAAAGCACCTTCAAAATGGAACAAAAAAAAGAACTGTGTAACCTCCTTCAGAATTAAAACATTAACATGCTTTAAGTACACATCACTGTGTAATGACGAAAACATGGGCTTTGAAGTCGGAAGGAGGTGACTTCCTCGTTCAGCTACCTCGTCAATTTCTTTCTAGGGAAAACTTGGGAAGAGCACTTAGCATCTCTGAACCTCCGGGATATTTTCTTACTTTACTTGGTCTTTCCAGCACCTGGCTCAGCGTTCCCTCTCCATCCCCTTCTTTGTAATTATTCCTGGTGACTTTACCATCCATTTTCATGATAATTCTACAGCCTGGCTTCACAGTTTTTTTTTTTTAAGTTTATTTATTTATTTTGAGATAGAGAAAGCACAAGCAGGTGAGGGCAGAGAGAAGGAGAGACAGAATCCCAAGCAGCTCCCGGCCATCAGCACAGAGCCTGATGCGGGGCTTGAACCCACGAACCATGAGATCACGACCTGAGCCGAAGTCAAGAGTCAGAGGCTTCACAGACTGAGCCACCCAGGTGCCCCCTGGCTTCACAGTCTTAAGCTTTTCCATTTTGACACCCTTTCTCTCTCTGATAGTTTTGCCAAATACAGAATTTTGGGTTGACCCATCTTCCCCCCCAACCCAGCAACTTAATATGTCCTCTCTCTGTTTTCAGGCCTCCTTGTTTTTATCATAGAAAGCAGTTGTTAATCTTATTGAGGCTCTTTGTGTGTGATGATTGACTTTTCTCTTGCTGCTTTCAAGATTCTCTCTTTGCCTTTGACCTTTGACAGTTTGCTTATGGTGTGTGGAGGTGTGGATACCTTTGAATTTATGCTACTTGGATTTCATTGAGCACGTTGGATGTGTATTTTAACCTTTTGCATGAAATTCGTGAAGTTTTCAGCCATTATTTCTTCAAATAGTCTTTCATTCTGTTTTCTGTCTCCTCTTATTTTGAGACTTCCAGTATGTGTATGTTGATGTGTATGATGGTGTCCCACACCTCTCTAAGGCTCTGTTCAGTGTTTTTGTTTGTTTGTTTGTTTTCATGTTTATTTATTTTTTGAGAAGGAGAACAAGAGGGGAAGGGGCAGGGAGAGAGGAAGACAGAGAGTCTGAAGCAGGTCAGTGCCAAGTGTGATGTGGGGCTCAAACCCACAAACTGTGAGATCATGACATGAGCTGAAGTCAGACACTCAACTGACTGAGCCACCCAGGTGCCCCTGTTCAGTGTTCTTAAATTATATTTTTCTTTCTGTTCCTCAGACTTGAGAAACTCAAATGGCCTTTATGCAAGTGTGCTGTTTTTCTCTGATACCAGCTCAGACCTGAGGTTGAGCTCCTCTATGACATTTTTCATTTTCAGTATTGTACTTTTCAACTCTAAGTTTTCTATTTGGTTCTTTTTATTAAATTTTTTTTAACATTTATTTTTATTTTTGAGAGACAGAGAGAGACAGAGCAGAAGCATGGGAGGGGCAGAGAGAGAGGGAGACACAGAACCCGAAGCAGGCTCCAGGCTCTGAGCTGTCAGCACAGAGCCCCACGCGGGGCTCGAACCCATGGACCATGAGATAATGACCTGAGCCGAAGTCAGACGCTTAACCGGCTGAGCCACCCAGGCGCCCCTATTTGGTTCTTTTTTTTAAAATCATCTCTATCTCTTCGTTAATATTCTCTTTTTGGTGGGACATCATTCCCATACTTTCCTTTAGTTCATTTCTCATGGTCTTCTTTGGTCCTTTCAATATGTTCAGTGTAGCTGATTGAAAATTAGGGGAGTAGGTCCAATGTCTGAGCTTCCTCAAGGACGGTTTCCAGTGACTGTTTCTTTTCCGTGTATGGGCCATATTTCCTTGTTTCTTCTCACGTCACATAATTATTTGTTGAAAACTGGAAGTAATAGACTGTGGTAACTGGAAATCAGATTGTTGTCACTACTTGTTGTAGTTGTTATTGTTTGCTTAGTCCTTTTTATAAACCAATTCTGTAAAGTCTGTCTTCTTTGTCATGTGTGGCCATAGAAGTTTCTGTTCTGTGGGCTTAATATTCAGCTAATGATTAGACTGAAATTTCCTTAAATGCCTGGAGCCAATAATTCTCCTGGTCTTTGCAGACGAACTCTGTATGTGTTTTGAGCTGTGCCTTCAACACTCAGCCAGGTGTCTTATGATGTTATCACAGCTTTCACTTTCTGCTTGTACAGAACTTCAATGCCTGCTAAAGGTGAGCGTTTGTAGCCTTCGCAGATCTTTCCTGGACGTGAGCACACCCTTGGGATTATACACTGCCCCGTGCATGTGCATGGCCTTATAGATTCTCAGGGAAAGTGCTGGAGCTTTTCGAAGTTCCCTATGACCATCTTATTCTCTAACTTTTCTTTTTTTTGTTTTTTTGGCTAGCTTCTTGTTTGCTCCAATTGTCATCACTACCTCGGCAGCCTCATTGTTCAACAATTGCTGCTGATTATTTTCACAAAGGCCTCCAGGGAAAAGGCTGTTTGCACTTAGTGAAGTCTGAGTCAAGCCAAATAAAGACAAGCTCTGAGAATGGGGATTTCTATGTATCTGCCAGACAGATCAACTAATGACAATTCTCTGAGAATGGTGTTTTGAAGGGGTTCCTAACACAATCTACCCTGTCCAGTGTATGCGAGGCTGTTGGTTTTCCTTATGATTGTGTGGCTGCTGGAATGTGAACGGTGAAAATAAATGTTCTTTAGATAGTTGCAAGCCTTTGGTTAATTTCCAGAGTTCTGAAAACATTGATTTTGACTTTTTAATTTTACTTATTTATTGAGAGAGAGGGAGAGAGAGAGAGAGCGAGTGTAAGCAGGGGAGAGGCAGAGAGAGAGAATCCCAAGCAGTTCCACGCTGTCAGTGCAGATCATGATCTGATCTGAAATCAAGAATCAGATGCTTAACCGACTGAGCCGTGCAGGCGCCCCTTGACATTTTTGCCAGAAATCCCACTACTTTTATTGGGGGAGGGGGATTGGCTTTGTGGAGGTCCTTACACTCTGCCTATCTTACTGGCATCATGACCGTGCGTCTAATATTGATTGATTGCTACATCTGTGTTCCCATTTCACTTGACCTTCACCCGATTTTCCCTCGATGCTTACCTCAAACTCAATATATTTTAAATAGAATAGTTTCTTTCCACAAATTTGCTCCTTCTTCCCATGTCCCTGTTAAAAGCTTCACTTCAAGGCCAGAGAAAATTAAGTTGGCAAAGCAGATGGAGGAGTCATTAGAATGATAGTAGAATCTAATTATAATTATCTGTTTTAATCTGGCACTGCTGGGTGTGAAAAGAATAAAAAGATTAGAAGTTGAAAGTTTAGGAATGTGACTCACAAGATTAACACCAAACTCTCCCCTGCCCTCATACTCTCTGACTCAATTTAATAATTCTCTCTCCTGTCCGATTTTTCGCTCCATAGCCCAGGTGACTTGTGACCCATCTCATTAAATCCCAGGAACATAGCAGGTGTTCAATAAAGGACTTTTTAATAATAGTATAAAATTTAAGTAAATAGCATAAATTATTTATTATTTGACTGTGGTTATTTATATTTATAGCCATATATTTTATTTTAATTGTTTTTTATTTATTATTTGTATTTTATTCTGTCTCTCTCAAACCAGAGATCTAGCCTCATTCCCAGCTAGAAACTTCC
Source organism: Herpailurus yagouaroundi (assembly GCF_014898765.1). Lineage (NCBI taxonomy): Eukaryota > Metazoa > Chordata > Mammalia > Carnivora > Felidae > Herpailurus > Herpailurus yagouaroundi. The sequence continues at coordinate 20,126,862 of NW_024420586.1, forward strand.
CCCAAAAGTCATGAATATAATTACCTCTTTCAATATTTCATTGACATGTCAACCTGAATTATATACCAAAAAGAGCCAAAATTAGAATTTGGTATAAGACATAAGTTCTAATACAATTTCATGCCTCCTTATGGGCATTCAGTAAATATTAAATGTGCTGGGAGTCCAACCAGCAAATGATGGCAAGTTTGACTCCCAACATCTTTGCTATTATCCAGCTTTGACATTTCATAGAAATTGACACAGACCACTGGAAATCAAGGACAGGCATCTGCCCAGTGAGATAAACGACAAAATTATTAAGCAGGGAACTTGGTCCATGGTGCTTACGTAAAAAAGCAAACTCTGTCACTTAGGTCTTTAAGAAAAATTTGCATTGAGAGTCTGAAGACAAACTCATACGACATAAATATATCTAAACTGTTTTTATGGTGGAATTTTTTCACATTTCTTTATTATTTCCATGTATGTGTTTGCTTCTATGCATGAGAGAGAGAGAGATTTGAATATGTTTATCTTCTGTATTTTCTGTTCAAGCTAAAAGCTATAAAGGCTGACAATAGAACATAAGAAAAGAATGGAAATTCATTAACAGACACCTAGTATAAAATACTTAAAAGATTTAAACACTACTTAGATTTATTTTGTTTCCTTATAGCTAAGTAAAAAAGAAAAATACGTTTTCTGAGGAAATAAATTATTGGAAAATAATAAGTTAGTATTTATTGCATGAATGAATGAATGAATGAATACTAAGCAAAACTTTTTGCCTTAAAAAGTAAGTGAAAGGATGATACTGCATGTTGGTAATTAAGTAAATAACATTTTGGTCTTTTGCAAAAACATAATCAAATACACTGTTTAGTATGTTACTTAATGTCCTTTATTAAACGATATATTTCTTCTTTTTAGCCCCTTATAAAAATTAGGGCTATAGTATTATATATTAACTGGCTGAAGACATGTCTTGCCAAGGTCCAAGCACACTGTTTTTTAAATTAATTTTTTAAAACTAGGTATAATTTACAAATTGTAAAGTGCACAGATCTTAAGTGTATACAACTTGATGAATTTTTTACCCACGCTAAGATATAACACATTTACAACGTTTCATTAGACTCCCTCCTGTTCTCTCTCAGTCAAAAACCTTGCCCAAAGGCAACTGTTTTCCTGACTTCTTGTGATGTAGATTAATCTTCCCTCTTTTGGAATTTTATATAAATGGAATCATACCTTATTTACTCTTTTGTGTGTGGATACTTTTACTCCACAATATTTATATTGTTGTGTGTAGCTGTAATTTATTTTTTTTGTTGCTGTGTTATGCTCCACTGGATGAACATAGCCCAAATTACTTATCCAATCTACTGCCGATGGACAGTTGGCTTGGTTTTCAGTTTTTTACTGTTTTGAATACTGCTCTATGCATATTCTTGTACATATCTTTTGTAGATATAAGCACACATTTGGGGGGGTTGGACCAGAACTGCTGTGTCAGAGGGTATGTGTATATTTTGCTTTAGTAGATACTACTAAACAGTTCTCCAAAGTGACTGTACCAAATGTTCATTTCCATCAGCAATATATGAGAATTCTATTGCTCTACATCATCCGCATTGTTTTTTAATGATGTAACTCAGGAACATAGGTCCTCTTTATTTGTTTGAGTTTTATTAGAAGCAAGTTTTTTTTAAAGTCACATTTCAACTCATTCTAAACCTATTTCAGTTGATGGTGGTAAAGGCATTCTCCCAAGCATAGTAAAACCTTGGATTGCGAGTAATTTGTTCTGCAAGTGTTCTGCAAGATGAGCAAACATTTCTAATAAATTTTTACTTGATAAACCAGCGATGTCTTGCAATCCGAGTAATAGATGATGCCAAACATCACATGATCACAACTGAGCCAATGATTCTTGAAATTTGCTTTGGATTACAAGCATGTTTCTGGAACGAATTATGCTCACAAACCAACGTTTTACTGTATGTGACCCTTTTATAACTGAGAAACCCAGATCCCTTTTTCAATGGAAGTGATGATACAGACTTCTACAACAGATTGCTTTGTCCCCCAGGTTTGTGAATGAGAACGAAATCCCAACTGAAATTTCTGTTTAAATACCCAGTCCATTCAAGGAAAATAGATACATTGCTTCATATGCATGAAATAAAACAGCAGACCAATCACCTCTTTGTGATACCCAAGTAAACAGTTTGGAAAGCAAAACCTCAAGCATGACGTTCTCTGGATTGGGCCAGGATCTCCTTGATGCAGGTCTCGGCTCTTCTGTTTGCTTTTTGTTCATCTCTCAGGCAAATCCTTTTCAGGATTTGTTCATCTCTCAGGATTTTTGTTCATCTCTCAGGCAAATCCTTTTCAGGGTCAGTAAAGAATATGCAGACTTCACACTTTGCAGCTTCTTGAGTTCTTATCAGGTCTCATGGGAGTGGTTGAAGAAAACCAAGCACAGGCTCCATCATGCTGGGATCTTCACTTAGAGTCATAGCAATTTTCAGTATATTTCATAATGAAAGCATTATTTTTAATCTGGAAGTTTTAGGTCATTACCACCAATCAGGCTCCTTATAGTCTAGCTCCAACTGTTAATAAGTACTAGTGTTAGCATAATCATTATTTTTGCTCGCTTTAAACAGTATACACTATAAACAAGAGTGTATCTAGTTAATGCTTTGAAATGTATCAGCAAAATTAGACAGCATTATAAGATAGTTCCTTCTGAAGAAAACGTGTGGCTTCACACAAGAGTGGAAAGGTAAAACTGATTAACAGATTAAACATGATTTCATGGTTCATGGAAAACAGAAAAGCAATGCTAAATTTGGACATAATTCATAAACTTTTATATTGCTCCTGTAATCTGTATTTTCTCTTAATGATTGATGATTATAAATTGGATGCTTATGTTTTACTTTATAAATTACATCGTAATGTGTAGGATGATCAGGCCATGCACATGTAGACAGTTACAATGGCATGAAATTGTATTTTGGGGCTTGTTTCATTCAATCAGTTAACACTTGTTCATCTATCAAATGCCACTCGGTCATGTCCTGTGTGTGTATAACATTGGCCTTGTCAGTATAATGTGGGAAGTCTGTGAAGAATCCCTTCGTTTCCTCATGAGCTTGGCTTTTAAATAGAAGTTATGTCTTCCAAGGCTCACCAGAGTCACATAGTATCCAGTAGTACTGAAGGAAGAATGGTCTAAGGAGTATATCATCTTTAATACTTCTACGTGCTAAATTCTGTCTTTGAAAATCAAAACAGCTTCAAAAGATACACACAACTTGGGCTTCAAAACGCCCAGCTTGCGTATGTCCCATAAAGATCCCAGTTAACAGTTTATCTCATTAACAGCCCTTTGTACTCATCAGTTCAGGCTGTGTTTTCCCACTGGGACATCATTTACAGTGCCCTAAACATATTTTCACAACATTCACCTGACAACATCAGCTGAGAGAAAAATCTTCAGACTGCAAGGAAACATCAGGAGGCCATGAATTCTTAAACAACACACCAAATTACAAAAATGGTTTTGTGGATCTCTTTGAAAATATCCTTAGCAATAATTAACCAGGAGAAGAAACAGTAGATAGTTCAAGGACTTTGACTCAGTCCCCTCCCCAATTGAGAGGATACTGGCGGTGTTTGTGTGGTGGTCAAGCTTCATGCTTCCTGTCTACCTTGGGGTGAATGGTCCTTTCAAGTTCACATAGAAGCAAAAATAGACTAATCAAGTATCATCTGGTGTAAGGTCTCCTTTAATGAGCAAATCCAAATGATTTATAATTCGTGTATGTACATGCTTTTTTAATGAGTCCCCACCAAAAAGCAATCCATTCCCTTAATAAGTAAATGAATAATTTCTCGTCTAATCTTCTTTAACACATTCATTTGTTCAATAAGTTCCTTTCCCATTGCTTTATACAGTGACCCTTCAGCTTTTGTCAGAGTTTCTGTATTGTATGTTACTCAAATTGCATTTTATTAAGCTGAAAACATGGAGATGTATGATGTGGTAACTTGAAGTGTGCATTTAATCTATGGGAGTATCCCCTGGAGATGTGATTGACACCCAGTTATTGGATGGCATTTCATGGTGATCTAAGTCCTTGCTACCAAGACTGACTCAAATGAACGGTATTCAGACCATCAACATTAGTACCACTCGGGAACTTGTTCCAGTCTCTAGGGCCCTTAATCACATCTTCTAGATGGCAATCTTGGGGGGAGAGAGAGGACCAGTTATCTTTATTTTAACAAATATTCTAGGAGAACCACCTGCATGCTAAAATGTAGGAAGCACTTGTTTAGGACGTAGTTTTCATTGTTTTAGAATATTTATTCTGCCATAGTGCCTCACATCTCTTTACCTTTGGATGGGCTGTTCTATCTGAAACTCCTCTTCCTTTTTCTTCTATAGAAAAAAGCCCACGAGCCCCTTTGGTAGCTAGTGCTTACCCACTGTTAGTAAGTTTCTTCAGGGAATCATCTCCACACCCTGAGATGCACCTTTCCTTCCCTTGAAGTTAAAGTAGATGCCTTTATGCTCACTCCCGTGGCATTCTGTGCACATGATAGTAACCACATAAGCCCATTGACAATTGTAACACAATGTAAGTTCCTCCCTCCCTCCTTCTATGGTCAACTTCTGGAAGGCAAGCATTAAATCTTATTTTGTTTGGTATCCCTGATGCTGAAATTAAAGCTTGATTTTTTTAAAAAAATTTTTTAACGTTTATTTATTATTGAGAGACAGAGAGACACAGAGCATGAGCAGGGGAGGGGCTGAGAGATGGAGAGACACAGGATCCGAAGCAGGCTCCAGGCTCTGAGCTGTCAGCACAGAGCCCGACACGGGGCTCGAACCCACAAACTTCAAGATAGTCACCTGAGCCAAAGTTGGACGCTTAACCGACTGAGCCACCTAGGCACCCCTAGAGCTTGATTTTTAACAGGAAGGAGAAAGAATCAGTAAACTGGAAGACAGAACAATAGAAATTCCCTAAAAAGAACCAAAAGAAAAACAGACTAAAAAAAGTCATAAAGTTCCGGGGACATGTGGGACTATAACAGAAACTGTAACATTTATTTCACGAGAATCCTAGGAGAGGAGGAAGAGGGTGGGGCTGAAAAGAACTAGAAGAAACAGTGGCTGGAAATGTCCTATGTTTGGCAAGAAACACAAACCTACAGAGTCAAGAAACTGAGCAAACCCCAAACAGGAGAAGCCCAAATAAATCCATGCCAAGACATGGCATAATTAAACTTCTGAAAACTAAAACAAAGAAACAACAATCTTGAGAGTAGACAGAAAAAAGTATACTTTGCTTATAGGGGAGAAACCATTTGTATGCCTGCAAATTTGTCTAAGCCATGGAAACAAGAAGGAAATTGAACAGTCTTTTTCAGGTGCTGAAAGAAAAGAACTGGGAACCTGTGTATGTTCAGAGCAACTTTATCTGTAGTAGCCAAAAATCAAACACAAGCCAAATGTCCCACAATGGGTGAATCACACAAAATAAGTGGTACAATCCATACTATGGAATACTACTCACCAATAAAAAGAAATGAACTATTGAGACTTGCAACAACTTAGATGGATATCAAGAGCATTACGCCTAGTGAAAAAAAAGAAACTTCAAAAGGTCAGATGCTGTATGATCTCATTTGTATAATATTCTTTACGTGACAGCATTATAGCGAAAAGATTCGTAGTTGTCAGAAGCTAGGGATCGGGGAGGAAGGGGAGCAGGTGTACCTACAAAGGCGTAGAGTGAAGGAGGGTCTTTGTGGCAATGGAAGAGTTCTGTATCTTGATTGCAGCGGTGGCTACATGAATGCACATGCATGCTAAAATGACAGAGACCATGCACACACATTGTATCAACATCAATTTCCTGGTTTTGCTATTGTACTAGAATTACATTAGCTGTAACCACTGTGGGAAACGGAGTGAGTGTATGTGGAACTTCTCTGTACTGTCTTTGCAACTTCCTGTGAATCTATAATTGTTTTACAACAAAAAGATTTTTCAAAAAACCATTAGGCTTAATAGTTGGCAAGAGACAACGAGAGAGGGAATGGAATTGAGGATGATGGCAGGACTTCTAGAACCCAAGTGTCCAGAGCCAGAGACAACTCAAGAATGTGTGAAAACTGACTTGAAACTCAGAGAAGGAATCCTAGAGAAAGTTAGGGGAGAAATTTTCTTTCTGTAAGTCATAGGATGCAGAGAAGCCCCCGGCTGGACTGTGAAATCCTCCAGGGCCATGATCATGATGTATTTGACAGTTGTTCAAAACAAAGAAAAATTATTTGTGGACTGAACAAATGAATAAATGAGAGTACCAAGTCACAGGGAATGGCTTGTTGGCTGCAGTCGCTTTGGGGAGGATGGAGAATTCCAGCAGGTTTCATAGAGGTGCCTGTCAGAAGCTACCCTTTAACCTTAACCTTAACCTTCTAGATTGCTGAATGTATGGTTTCTAGCATTCCAAACCTGGAGAGTGGGAAGGAAGAAGATCAGGTCCTGAGTTAATATGGTCAAAGAAGTTGATCTCTGGCTAGACTTGTAGTATCAGGATCAGGAGTCTGTACATTGAGATGCTTGTTATCCTTCTGTAAGTTCTCCATTCCCCTTAGATTCATGGAAGAGTTATTTAGAAAGTTTGAATTTGTCACGAATATTATGAGGTGGAATGAACTGCTTATGTCCTGCAGAGCTCAGGAGACAAGTATAAAGACTGCATCATAGAGGTGTGGGAGATTTTCAAGCTGCACATCAGGAAGAAATCTAGGGGAGACGGTGCAGTTAATGAGGTGGACCCTCTAAAGGCAGAGATAGATAGATAGAGAGAGAGAGTTGTCAGAGAAAGCTGTGATCTCTGTTTTCATCCCAAGAAACCTGGTCATTTCCACTGGCCCCAGGAATTGTTCAGTGTATAGATGTATTAACATCATCTGATTTTCTTAGGCCTGTCTACAATAAAAGTACACAACAAGAGGATAAAATATACTTACAGCACTGTTACCCTTCTCCAGCAGGGATCAGCATGCAATTCAGAGAATAACAGATAGCAAGAATGTCCCATAAAATAGTCAACAACCTATAAAATCACTTCATGAGGAGTAACAAATAAGGCTTGATTTAAAAGCCACAAAGCTACAGTGGCCACTTGGATTTCAAAGCTAATACAAAGTGTATTAAAAATCCATCTTAACACATTTTTGAAATAAGGGGTGCCTGGGTGGCTCACTCAGTTAAAAATCCGACTTCAGCTCGGGTCATGTTCTCATGGTTCATGATTTCGAGCCTTGCATTGGGCTCCATGCTCACAGCTCAGAGCCTGGATCCTGCTTCGGATTCTGTGTCTCCCTCTCTCTCTGCTCCTCCCCTGCTTGCACTCTGTGTCTCTCTTTCTCAGAAATAAATAAACATTAAAAAAAAAACTTAAAAAAACATTTTTGAAATGAATACTCAATCTACGTAAATTCAGTCAGTCAATGCTTTTGTAACAGTCATGTGAACTCTAGGGCATCAAACAGTCAGATATTTCTTGAATGCCTACTGAGGCAAAGGATTTTATGTCTCAAGGATCATAGGAAGATGTAATGTTACTTGAGTTTTTCAAAAGTGTGTGTGTGTGTGTGTGTGTGTGTGTGTGAGATGAGACCTTCCAAACTTACCCCAACCAAAATATTCTTTCCTTTACCTCTGCAAACCTCTGCCCGCACAGTCTTAAAACTCATTTATATGCGACCTTAGTCCATTTAGATACTCATTCATTCTCTGAGATTGTATACAGCACTAACTCTATGTCAGGGATTGTGAAGTGACAAAGGGTTCCTAAATGACGGAGAAGAAATATTAAGGAAGAAAAGTACATGTGAGCAGGTGAAGGGAAATGCAGGCCAGGGGACAGGACACTGGAGGATGGAAGCATGAAAGGGGAAGAGACAAAAAAAAAAAGGTGATATGTTTGGAATATCCAACAGAAGAGGGTTCTGAAGTCTGGAAAGAGATATACAGGTAACAGCAAATGTGAGTAATCCAGTGCCCATCTGAAAGGACTGTGAGTTTCCTGAGGTTGGAAATTATGTCCTCTTTGTCCCCTCCTGATTAGCCTATGCCTAGAATAAAAGTTTATGCATAGTAAGCATTCAATAAGTATTGATTCAACAACAACAAAAATGAGTGAAGAAGCAGCACCTTTTTTTCTGGGGAATACAGAAATGTTTACATACCATCTGACATGGCATATTGTATGACACTGCCTTCCTACAGGACTTGTCAAGACTTTTCAAAACCCTTGGCTGGTACCCAAACAAGAAAGTAAAAAGGGATAGAAACACCCCTGAGCCCCAGAGTCCTGTACTTCCCCTGCTCCTTCACAGTATTGCTTTCAAAGTCTTTAGAGAAATTCTTCAATTTCTTCCAAGGTAAGTGGGTAAAGATGGAAAACTATGACTTTCAAAAAGAAAATGATCATAGCCTACTATCTTCTGTCTTCGAGTTTTTGTTCTTTTTTAACTTTTATTTATGTATTTTGAGAGAAGGACAGAGAGTGGGAGGGGCAGAGAGAAGGATAAAGAGGGAATCCCAAGCAGGCTCCACACTGTCAGCGCAGAGCCCAATGTGGGGCTCAAAGTCATGAACCATCAGATCATGACCTGAGCCAAAACCAAGAGTTGCATGCTTAACTGACTGAGCCACCCAGGCACCCCAACTTTGAGTATTTGGAAGACTACTATGGAAAATTAGAACGTACAGTAGGTATTAATATACATATTAATGGATAGTAGGTTTTGGAGAAACTTCAGGGCTGAATGTTGGCATTTAGCAGTTCCCACCTAGAACTAGAAGCTGGAAAAGAAGCTGCTTGGGATATTTGAGATACAGGTCACTCTTCCTGCCAATCAAAAGACAGTTACTTCCCTTTGCTCTGTGTCTGTGTAAAAGTCACTAGAACAAAAGAAAAGAAACTCTCTTAGTAGAGAATTTTGAACTGGACCATATGACCAAATGGATGTAAGCCATACATGCTAGATCCTTCTTGCCTTTTCCATCCCACCCCATCCTCTTTGTGATACGTTTTCTGGAAGATTTTCTTTTTACAGAGGGGCAGGGGCAGAAGGACAGCAAGACAGAATGTTAAGCAGGCTTCACACTCAGTGTGGAACCCAAAGTCTTGGCAGCTCATGACTATGAGATCATGACCATGATCAAGAGTCGGATGCTTAACCAACTAAGCCACCCAGGTGCCCCTCGGAAAGATTTTCTTGACTTCACATTCCATTGTCCACATGGGAGAAAAAAATTCAGCAGTCATTGTCTTCATTTATTTCGTAAAGCTGGCGCTTGCTCTTTCTTCTTTTTTTGCTGTCTTCTTTTCCTGTTTCACCAATAAAATAGCATTGTTAATCTTTTAAAAATACTAAGTGCTTTTGCTTTTCAACTTGTCTCTTTTCTCTGAGGTTTATTTTTGTTGTTGCGCATGTATCCTGATCTCTTTGCTTTACTCAAATACCCAGTGATGTGTGGTAAAAGGAGTCAAAAGAAAAACGAATAAAAAGCAGATTTGGAGATTTCGGTGTATTCGATTCGAGAGTAGAGAGCTATTTATTTATTGATTTATAAACGTAATTCCAGCCACAGTCCTTGCTGGTCACTGGCTTGTGACAGGCTGGCCACAGAAGGATTTTATCTGGAGTAAAGAACTTGCAAATCAGTGTCAGATCTCTACTTCTTTCTACAAGTTCTATTAATGTCTCATTTACTAATGATTGTTAGACGATTGCACTAGTTTAAAAACGTCTTGCTTGCTAAAGATGGACTAAAAGTGTTTTGACAGGAACATTAATTTTGCTGAGATAATCCAACTTTTAGTGGTATGGCAAATAAATATAATGTGTTAATGATGCCAGTTACCTTTTTCCTATATTGCAAAACTGAGTCATCAGTCTTGAATAATAAAACGAAATAATCAGCTACATAAGAAATAGCAAGCTTGTTGGTTCATGTTCAAAATTTAAAACCAAAATACCTTAGCGTTTCCTGTTCACATTTGCTCCCTAGTTATACCACTGTGCTCTCCAGCTGTACATCATAACCCTTGTTTTCTCTAACGTGGAGTTCTGACATTCTCTAAAACCCTCCCCGGAAAGGGTGCTTCTGTGGGAGTACGGGCTTATCGTGACCCTGGAGTACTCTGAGAGGAGATGGGGTTTGGGGATCCTGAGATGCTGACTCTGCTCTCTCTCATGAAGATGAGGATGTGGCCTTGCTGTTGTAGAGTGGGTTTTTTTGTTTGTTTGTTTTCTGTTTTTGGTCAGAATTTCAGCAGAATAAAGGGCATAATTCAAACTGGGCAATTTGGGGAGAGTTTTTTTTTTTTAACATTTATTTATTTTTGAGACAGAGAGAGACAGAGCATGAACGGGGGGAGGGCCAGAGAGAGAGGGAGACACAGAATCTGAAGCAGGCTCCAGGCTCTGAGCTGTCAGCACAGAGCCTGATGCGGGGCTCGAACTCACGGACCGTGAGATCGTGACCTGAGCGAAGTCGGACGCTCAACCGACTGAGCCACCCAGGCGCCCCGGGGAGAGTTTAATAAAAGGGATATTTACAAGTACATGGGCACAAGGGATAAGAAAATCAACAAAGGGTAGTGTAGTTCACTACATCTGGCAATAGTGAGACCTATAACCACCCTTTGGCCTAAAAAGTCAAGAGGAGGGCACAGTTGTTGGAACTCAGAGAGGAGAGCTATAGGAAGAGGGCTTCCTGACAGAAGCGGGCTTCAGGAGAGAGGAGCAGTTGACCCATGGTGATCCTGTAGAAAGGAAGACCAAGAAATAAAATATCCCATCCTCATTCTCCCATTTTCCCATTTCAGCCAGTGTCCATTTGGCTGAGCCCAACGTGAAGCCAGAGGGTAATGAAGCCCATTGATACAGTTCGTACAAGCCAGTTTCCTGGGGAGCAGACCAGGGCGGGGTCAGAATGGATGTGGGTCAAGCAATGGAAAATACCCGGCACATCATAAAAATCTCATGTTTGTAAAATAAATTTCTTAAATAGAGTAATTGGTGTAAGTTCTTCTGGAATGTAACATAAGGACATAAAATTCAGAAGGTAGTAGCATAGCAAGATCTGGCTTATTTCTCAATTCTGGAAGGATTCTACCTGCATGGAGAGTGACATAGGCAGTTCTGTATCCCATAGTAAATCCAGAATGAAAGGAAATCCATGTAAACATAAACTGCATCTCTGCTCGTGCTCTGTGCGGTCACCTTTTTCTATAGCCTCGGTAGAATAATTAGGAACATCTATCCTAACTGTATGTTTGTCTGTGCACTTTTTCTACCCATCAATTCACAACCTACCTGAAACACTACACCTGCATATTTCTCAAACACATGTTTCATAGTACATATATAGTTGTCCTTTAATCATGGAAATAGATATTATTTAGTTTTGCTACGGGTTATTCTTTACAAAATACAGGTGGAGTATAATTCCTCTGATGACTGCTGACTCTAGCATTTAATTTTCATAATTAATATCCATAATCATTGAATCATTGAATGTCAATAAAACGATTTGAAATATCTTTGGATGCAGAGGGAATCCTGGAACATGACCAGATGAAGACAGGAGAGATAGCTGGGAAAGAAGGAAACTGATAAGGAAAGCGGAAGTATTTAAAGGGGAAGTGTTACATTTGTATTCCTGTCGAGCCACTCCCAACATGGGGACATGGGCGCATTACCTTGGAGTGAGAGTTATTGGCCAGAGCCAGATCTAAGATCCGTGGGGCCTGAAGACTATTGTGTCATTATTACATTACAATCTCTGGCCTTGCACTGGCATAGCAGTGCCAGGAGTATTTCTGGAAGCCATTCTTACTCTTGACTGGCTAACAATACCTTAACTCTACATGGCACTGACTGTCCCATATATATTCCCACATAAATATACTTCACTAACTCTATATTAAAATTAAGCCCAACTCAAGTTCCCTCTAACAGAATTCCCCAAAATGTCTGTGGCCACTCCATTGCTACCTGGCATGAGTGCAAATGTGACAGAAGGAAAGTTGTCCTGAAGGGAGTCAATGGCTTAACTGACTATGGTTAAAATAGCTTATTTTGCAATTTTTACTAAAATACGGCATGTGAATATCTTGCTCAGGCCTCTTCTATGGACTTGGAACTGTGCAAGCTTTATTAGCTTCATGATAAATCCACATTTAGGTAATTGAAATAGACTGGACAGGACCTCACCCTCCACCCACCGAGGTAATAGGAAGAGGATCCAAGGCCAAGTTAGTTCTGCTGCTTTTTCCATAGAATGAAGGTAGAATCTGGAAATTCAAGTTCTCAGTCCTTCCTTTTCACCACTCATGGTAGCTTAGACCAGTGGGTGTGCGGAGCGCCTGTGGCTAATGGCTATGATAACTTTCTCTTGTATTCATTTATTCAACAAGTATTTGCTAATTGTCTATTATGTGCTAGCTACTATTTGATGTGATGGGGATAAAATGGTAAGTAAAACAGACACAGTCTCTTGTCGTCAGTGATCTTAAAGTCTAATGGAGGATATAGACAACTTACTTACCATTGCATCTTTATGCAAAACAGGTATGTGAAAAGTCATGGAATAATTCATCTACCATCCTGTACATACCTTGGCACCAGAGCACTGGTGATCCCTGAAAAGTACTTCTCTAAAACTCCATCCATGGCCTTGGTATCTCTGATCTCTTCTTATTCCTGAAAAATGAGAGAAAAAGAAGGCAAGAATTTCAAGAAGTGGATAATGTAGAAATGGAGAAATCAACTTCTCTCCAAATCTTTGTTCTTTCTTTTAGAATATCTAGTCTTGTGCTCCTTTGGACTATGGACAACATAGAGGAGGTATAGTCTTCTACACTCAACCAATCATCAGTGGTGGATAATAAGGGAATAGGTACCATGTGAGATGTCTTCTTTTAGGCTCTCATATCATTCCTATCGGAGTGGCTGCAAAGCATTTGTAGGAAATGTAATGGCTCTCATTATTGAATGGCATGAAAGACAAAGACTTCACTCACTGTTCACCCGTGCCTCAGACTTTTAGAAAGCCATCTAATTTCTTAGTACCTCGTGTGCATAACATTGAAACAAGGTCAACTATACAAATTTCTTACTTACAGCTGTGCATTAGCACGATTTCCAGAAGGTTTGTCTATGGTTGGGATGAGTTAAGCACCACTCCATGGGCCCTAAAGAAAGAATAACCATACAAAGGTGTACGTAACAACAGCAACAACAACAAAAAGCAATGAATTAAAGAAGGAAATCCTAGGGCAGGAAGAGATTTAATTAATATTGAATACTGAATCAATATTAACATCAACACTTCCACTGATCAAGCCATGCATTATCTATTCTCATGGGTCTTTGACTGCTTGACTATTGTCTGTCTTCAGATATACCTTCCCAAGAATGTTGGTATTCTGGAAATGGTGATGGGAATTCCACCGTCAGGTAAAAATTGTACTGATGTCATAAGTACGCAAATGATTGTTTCTGCCAAGCATCCTAAGTTTCGGAAAGTCTGTTAAGCTCTCTCTAGGCCAAACCTATATGGTCTTAAGAAGCACTAAAGCATGGGAAAAGAACACTGAGTCTGAATCCTGGCTCTGCAAATTTCTGGGTGTATGTGACCTTGGACGAGTTACTGGACATCTTTGAAGTACAATTTTCCTAACCTATGAAGTAAGGTTAACAATAGCTCTTGCAATAGAATTGTTTTGAGGATTTAAAAAAAATTTTTATATTCACTTAAAGCGTGTGCCATAAGGTAGGTGAAAGGGAATGGTAGGTATTACCAATTATAAATTTTAGCACAATAATAAGCTATTTTTTATCACTTGTTATTTTGAGTGCTTAAACGTTGGGCTAAGAAAGACTTTCTCATAAGATTATTATGATCTGTAAACGTGAGCCAGCTTCTCTATAGCAATTATTTTGCTGGGAAGTAAGCAAGGTCATAAATCAATAATGACTCTTGCAACCTCAGGACTTATTGATCTTGCTGTTTATCTTCTGTAATGTTCCTGGAAAACCCAATTATTTTGGGAAGTTACCCAAACTAGTTTACCCATTATTCTGTATTAGTGTTATTAGTAACAAGTTATGAAAGCATTTGATTGATTTTCTTGAAAAAACAACCCCTTTATAGTACAACAGAGATATTATTTTATCCAATAGATTGCTTAACATATTATATATTTTTTAAAAGAACAAATTGGGCTGAACATCTAGAGATTCTTTTCAGTGCATGTATTTATGATAAATTCTGCTTTTTTGGGCACTGCAGTTGAGCGTTAAAGAGTGTGTTAGCTAAGAAAATCTCTAGGAATACATGGGCCCAGTTCATCTTATGGGGCTGGCCACTGGCAATGATTTCAAGTAGAAGTATCTTAAGAGTCCTGGTTTTGTGGGTGCCTGGGTGGCTCAGTCAGTTGAGTGTCCGACTTCGGCTCAGGTCATGATCTCATGGTTTGTGAGTTCGAGCTCCGTGTCGGGCTCTGTGCTGACAGCTCAGGGCCTAGAGCCTGCTTCGGATTCTGTCTCTCTCTCTCTCTCTCTCTCTCTCTCTCTCTGCTCCTCCCCTGCTCACACTCTGTCTCTCTCTCAAAAATCAATAAAGATTAAAAAAAAATTGAAAAAAAGAGAGTCCTGGGTTTGTTCCCCAATACTCAGTGTAATGCTTGGTGTGGAGTAAATGCCCAGTAAATGTTTGTTGAATGAATGAGTAAATGAACAAATGAACAAATAAAATCACGAAAGCATAAAGAGTTACCAACTATAAATTCTTGTGAGGGTGGCGTTACTTCCCTTCCCAGTGCAAATGTTGTCTTGGATTTATAGACATGTTTAAAGGTGTATGTCTTTCACACTGGACTCTATTGACAAATTCAACTGCCTCTCTCTGTTCCTTCTTTCGGTTTAGTTCATTGGTTGACAAGCGGTTGTCTCTGACACGTACAAAGCTTTCTTTTATGATTGTGAGGTACCTTGCATTTGAGCCTAGTATTTGTAAGGCCAAGGGGAGCTATTTATTAAAACAAAATGCGGTATGAAGGAGGGTAGTAGTTTCCCAAACTGGGCTAAGAATCATGTGACATATATGTTCAAAATGCAAATTCCTAACCATCATCTGAGAGTCTCTGAAGGCAATATAACCAAGTGCTTCTTATGACCAAGCAGGTTGGGCAAAGGCTAGGATAGCAGACAAAATCATCTACCTTATCAGAAGACTGATGGGGCTTACTTGGGATAACAATCTCCCTTACCTTCTGTTTTCTGCTATTTAATATAGAGATACCAATATCTCTCCAGACCACATCAAGGAATTTCTGTGAGAATCACAAGAGGTTGAATTTTCAAACCTATATATTTCATGCAAAGTTTTGAAAACTATCCTACAGACACTAACAAATCTATTAAGATTGCAATGCTTCTACTGATGAAGCACTAATTCACAGTTTGACAAGTACTTTGTAGCAACTTTCTTATGCGACCTTTCCAAAATCACTGTGACAGCCCACACTAACCAGTAGATCCCAAAGTGTGTGTTACTGTTTCCCTGAAAACAGGCTAATATATATTTTTCCACTTAAAAAATATTGAGTCTAGAAATGAAAAATAGAACTACTATATGATACAGTAATCCCGCTTCTGGGTATGTATCCAAAAGGAACAAAACCATCATCTTGAAGAAATCATTGTACCCCCATGTTCACTGCAGCATTATTCACAATAGGCAGGGTCTGGAAACAACCTAAGTGTCTGTCACTGGATGAACAGATCAAGAAAATGTGGTGTATACAAACAGTGGAGTATCATTCTGCCCTTAAAAAGGAAGGAAATCCTGTCATTTGTACAACATGGGTAAACTCAGAGGGCATCATGCTAAGTGAAATAAGCCAGAGAGAGAAAGTCAAATACTGTGCGGCATCACTTACATGTGGAATCTAAAAAAACATTGTTTTTGTTTTAATTTTTAAAAAGTCAAGCTCATAGAAACAGATAGTTAGAATGGTGGTTGCCAGGAGGTGGGGAAACTATGGAGAGATTGGTAAAAGGGTGCAAACTTTCAGTTATGAGATGAATAGCTCCTAAAGATCTAATGTATAAAATGGTGACTATAGTTGATGACACTGTATTATATAATTGAAATTTACCAAGATAGTAGAACTTAAATATTCTCACCAAAATAAAATAAGCGAAGTGATGAGTGTGTTAATTAACTTGATGGGAGGGGCACCCGGCTGGCTCAGTCGGTTAAGCATCCGACTTTGGCTCAGGTCATGATCTCACAGTTTGTGAGTTCGAGCCCCACGTCAGGCTCTGAGCTGTCCTGCTTCTGATTCTGTGTATCCCTCTCTCTCTCTCTCTCTCTCTCTGCCCCTTTCCCATTCGTACTCTGTCGCCCTCTCTCAAAAATAAATAAACATTAAAAAAAATTTTTAAATAAATAAACATTAAAAAAAATTGGTGGGAGACTCTTTCCACTATATATATATATATATATATATATATATATATATATATATATATCTCAAGTAAAAAAATATATCAAAATGTGGAAAAAATGTATATCATTGCTTTAAAGGAGAAGAATTGAGTCTACTCCCAAGTTGCCATTAGGCATTAACTGTTTGGGCTTATTTCCTTGGCTAAACTAATATTCTGTCTTTAACAAGTATTCTACAGTTATATTGACAAGAAAATAAAAATAACTGTTGTCATTATATTAATGACCATTTTGGTATTAATAACTTTTTCAGCTCAATATGTATCTGGGCATTTTGGCTAGAGGCAGGAATTTACATTAATAGAATAAGACTTCTGTAAAGTAAAGGGGATAAACACAATATTAATCTAGCCAAGAAAATATACTTGGCCCCCTCATGGTTATTGCCTGTTAGGAACCAGGCACTAAGAAAGATTCTCACTTTCTTTAAACAATAAAAAATATTATTAATACCAATATTATGGAAAAGCCCTGAGCTAAGTGCTGTACATGCTTTATTTTTCTTAAATGTCATGGCAACCTTCTGGAGTAAGTATGATTACTATCAATGTTCTGCAAATTAGTACACTGAGACTAAAAAAGTTATAACTTTGGCACAAGTCTTGCAGTAGTAAGTGACAAAGTCGTGCTATGTACTAATCTCCATCTAACTCCAGAAGCCAAATATGTAATCACTATTATGTACTGATTCTTAACCAAAACGAAATAGAAATTTGATAGTCAATATTTCTGCTTTGCAAGGTAATGTATCTTCATTTATTTACACTTTCCGTTTGATTTAAAAAAAAAAAAAGAAAAACTCAAGAAATCAGAAAAGTACCACTATCAGTGGCTTTTAGGCTAAATTTTTTCTTTATTTAAACATCTCTTGCTAACTTCTTTTTTTAATGTTTATTTATTTTGAGACAGAGCAAGTAGGGGAGAGGCAGAAAGAGAGGGAGAGAGAGAATCCCAAGCAGGCTCCACACTGTCAGTGCAGAGCCCAACATGGGGCTCGAACTAACAAACTGTGAGATCATGACCTGAGCTAAAATCCAGAGTTGAATGCTTAGCCAAGTGAGTCACCCAGGCACCCCTTTCTCACTAATTTCTACTACAAATGGATGTGCATGCATGTGTGTGAAAATGTATTCATATGGATGCAAAAGTCATAAAATCTAATTATGAAATCTGTTATCTTTGTTCTGAAGCCTTTCTTCTGGGTCTTTCCAGCTTCAATATTTGTCTCAAGAGCTGCTAGACACTAGTAGGTGGTGAATGATGCTGGGTTTGTGCCCACGTTTGAGCAACCTTCCCAAGAGATGACAAGATGCCTTTACCTGGGTTTAACTATCAGTGTTGATGCATTTTGGATTCTCTGTAAGCGGGCGTTGACATAGAATTTGGCACGAGAGGTACTTGTTAGGAAGGGGAAGGAAGGGCGAGTCAGCAGAGGGAGAGTTGAAGAGCAAAGCACACCTGACAAAGTCTAGGGGGACCCACCAGGGGCTCTGGACACCATAGGGCCTATCAGAATTGCCCCTCATTTAAGACTGCCAGATATAGCAAATGACAATATGGAACACCTATTATTACCTTTGAATTTCAGATGAACTACAAATAACGTTTTAGCATAAGTATATCCCATGCGATATTTATCCCATGCAGTATTTTGTCTGACAACCTTTCCCCAGTTGGACCAAAATGTCTGGGTCTTTATACCCCACTTTTGATCAGTCTCTATCTGTGGGCCAGCCCAGGAGAGAAATGAACTTGGGAAGAGTGGCTCTCTGCAGCAGACCCTGCTCGGACAGCCCTCTCTCACATAGATCCCGAAGGAGTGGGGAGCCAGGGCACAAAATCTTCCTGGAAGGGAGATCTTGGAGGCATACATCCATGTTCCCCACCAATTCACAACAGTTAAGGAAGGGAAGCCTTCGCGGAACTTAAAGCTTCAAACAAGGGTTTTAGCAAAGGAACTCTAGCAGCTTGAAACTTGGCTGCTTGGTACCTCGCATTGGAACTGCCAATGAATAAATGAACAAGAGAGCTCTTTTCAGCCAACTGTGCGAGCATATATCCACGGAAAAAATTAGATAACCTGAGAGGTTCAGAGCAGGGCCAGCTTATGCGTGTGCTACTCTTGCCGTCACGCAGGGCTCGTGCTCAGCAGGGCCTTGCACTTGGCTTCGTGCTCTGCAGTGGTTGTCTTGAAATTCGGAATAATTTTATCTTCGATCTTTTATTTTGTTAGTGAAGTCTGACGGGACAGTGGAGCGTGCCTGGGAACAGAAGAGGTGCACACATCATATGTGCATCCGCAGATTCTTGTGTCCCCATTCATGAATGGTGTGAGATGACCCAAGAGCGTGGAATTTCAGTGGGCCCACTCTGCTTGGGGGTTCAGTGAGACTCAAAGTGAATACGACGTTAAGTAGGCTACATCTGTGACTGAGAAGCCGGGGCACTGACAGCCTCAAGGGGCCATGTTTTCTATTTGAGTTAGAACGTTCTTTGAATGCAAAAAGGCAGTAGCATTCTCGGAAACACAAATGGCCAAAGAACTTTACTATATTCCTCCTTACATTATTTCCCTGTGGTAGCCAAACACTTATGCTGAAAATGATGATGTAGAAGGAATGGGACAGATGGGGCACTCCATAGTTATTTTTCCCTTCCTCTCCTCTTAGACCTTCCTAACTCATCAGTAAGCAGAAGGTAGAGTGTTGGTAGAATATATGTATATCAAGAAGTGAAGGGAAAACAGTGGAGTGGCTTTGCACAGTGTTCCCACTATTCTGGAAGGAGTGAAATATATATGTTATGTATGAACTACAAAACATGAATTGTGTCATTTCGGTGATTCTGCATAAGAGTTAAACGCTCTTGTGCATTTAAAACCAGCACTGCACAATGTAAACCTGAAGAATAAAATTCATAGCAACAGTTTGAATTTTTTATTTTTCTTTGTTTAAAGTGACATTAAACGGCTGATAAAAAGAAGTCATGGCAAGTCCAGAGAGAAACTGCAGAAGAAAGGAAAAAGCTTTATCTTTTAGCACAGGCATTTTTTCTTGTGTTTTGAACAGGGGGCCCACAAATTGTGCAGCCAGCTTTAGGTCAGAGGAATTAGCAAGTACAAATGGAGTAGCAGGTATGAATGAAGTGGAACAGGACCCCGAAAGTCAGTTTCAGGAGAAAACACTGGGCTTCCAGGACCATGAGTGTGATTTTCTCTCCTTATTTTCTTATTCATTTATTGAATTATTCATGGAGAGTCTATTATGGCTACAGCAATGTGCTAGGAAATATGAAAGAAAACCAAGTGACCTTGGACTGCTGAAACAGTAAACATCAGCTACCTTCAAGGAGCTTGCTTTTGAGTGATGGTACTTTTCAGAACGATGTTTATTACCACCATCACTATCACCAGCCTGAAATGACTGGGGATCTGGGAAGAAGAAGGATCTTCTTCTGATATATACCTATACACATACACATATACATACACATATACATATACATATACATACACAAACACACACTCGTACCTGCCATTTTCATTTTCTCTTCTTTTCTTTTTTTAAAAATTTTTTAAAGTTTATTTATTTTGAGAGAGACAGAGACAGGGCACGTCATGTGGGAGCAGAAAGAGAGGGAGAGAGAGAGAATCCTAAGCAGGCTCCACGCTGTCAGCACAGAGCCCGACACAGGGCTCGAACTCATGACACAGTGAGATCATGACCTGAGACGAAACCAAGAGTCAGATGCTTAACGGATTGAGCCGCCCAGGCTCCCCACCTTCCTTTTCTTTCAATCATATTTTTGTTCCCCTTCTTCCCAGATCCCCAGTCATTTCAGGATGGTGATAGTGATGGTGGTAATAAACATCGTTCTGAGCACTTTGCACTTATGAATTCAATTAACCTTCACAGTAGGCCCTGTGACATATGTGCTATTTTTATCTTCATTTCACAAATGAAGAAGCTGAAGCACAGATAGGGAAAGTAATTTGCCCCAAATCGAACAGCTAGAAACTAGATGAAGCAGGATTTGAACCTAGGTAGTCCCTATTACGCTGCACTCCAGACTTGCCCCAAAGTTTTGGGCAACAGTGATTTTGAGCAGTAGGCTTCAAATTTACTTATGTGGACTGTGGCAGAAGGGAGGTACTGAAAATTCCAACAGAGTTAAGGGATGAATTTCCAGATCCTCAGCCTCACTGAGCTCTCTTTCCTAAAAATGGTCTGCCTAGCACAAACTTGTAGTTGAGGCTGGTTCCCTGTCCCACCTCCCCTTTCGCAATAGCCATTTTCCCTTTTTGCAGAAGAAAGGCCCTCATACTGAAATCTTCTTATGGTTCACTGCCCTGGAGTCTAAAACAGTCCAACGTGCCAACCACAGGGTAATTTAAAGTGTCTGTAATAGTGTTGAGAAAGCAAATGATTTCTAAGACTGGGGTCTTAAATTTATAATGTACAGTTTATAATTTAGGGGTTTCTAATCCTTCATTATCAATCAAAATAAAGGAGACCTAAACAGATTATTGGCTGATAGATTATTGAAAGATAACTTTCGATGACAGATCACTAATGTGAATTTTGTCATACAACTTGGAAGGAATTATAAGCATTGCATGGCAATTTTATAACAAATTTCTCTTGTTGAATTGAAGAGACAAATTTTCTTAGCATATAAATAGAACAGAGCAAGTGAATTTATGCCATCTCCTATTTTATCCTAAGGTTAAGTATCTTTCATCTCGGATATATAAACTATGTAAAAATATGATTTACTTTATTAAGAAGTGCCACTTCCATTAAGATTTTAATTTATGTTTAATAATTATGTATCAAAACCTATAATATATTTGCTGTTTCTGATCATTTTTCTAATAGTAACTGTAATGACAATTCAAACCTGAAAAGACTTTTAATATGTGATGTTACCTGATCAAAGGAAATTTTTAATATGGAAATTAGATTTCCACTTAAATACATGCATTTATTGCATAGAAGATAAGTAGGTTGGTAAGTAAAAGACTTTCAAGGATGAAATATATTATAGTAGGTAAAAATTCTGAGGGAAACGTAACTGGAAAAATAAAGTCAAGAAGAAGAAATACTATAAAGTTTTTGACAGTTAAAAAAGAGCTTGTTCACATAATTTTTTAAAATAGATGATGGGGAATGGCACTGTTGTAACAAATTCCATTGGGTACCTTCAGGAGTGATGTAAGAGCTTGTTTTAAAATGTCAGAACTTGGGGCACCTGGGTGGCTCAGTCAGCTGGGTGACTGACTTCGGCTCAGGTCATGAGCTCGTGCCTCGTGACTTTGAGCCCCACATTGGGCTCTGTGCTGACAGCTCAGAGCCTGGAGCCTGCTTCGGATTCTGTGTCTCCCTCTCTCTCTGTGCCCTTCCCTCACTCGTGCTCTCTCTCTCTCTCTCTCAAAAATAAATAAACATTTAAAAATATTAAAAATTTTTTAAATGTCAGAACTTAATGGAGCGCCTGAGTGGCTCATTTGGTTGAGTGACCAACTCTTGATTTCGGCTTAGGTCATGATCCCAGGGTTGTGGGATCCAGCCTCACATCTGGCTCCATGCTGAGTGTGGAGCCTGCTTAAGATTCTCTCTCTCTCACTCTATCCCCCTCCACCGTTTCTTTGTACACATTTTACATCATAATGAAAAAAGCTAAAGGTCAACTTAAAAACATCTGAAAAAGTATTTAATTTAATAAAGCTTAATGAAGATACACTAACATAAACATTGGAAGACCTCATGACCTGAAGAATTGTCTTGAAACGTAAGTATATTATGTTCTATTCGTCTCCATTACACACTCCTTCAGCTCTTTTTAATGCCCAGAGCATTCTTTGAAGTTGATGAAAGCCTTGTGCCAAGAAAGAAGGAAGAATTAGAGAAAGGAGTGATAGAAATTCATCAATTGTAGTGTCTCCAGAGGGGATGTTTAAATGAGTAATCAATTTTATTCTTGTCTTCATCATGTTCAGGGAACTTTTGGCCTGCTTACTTATTCAATTTCAAAATTGCATCTCTCATAATTGCTTTTGGGCCTCCATACAGCATTGATGAGTAAGAAAAGTATTTACCTCACAACTTCCCACTGGAATGGTTCTAGAGAAAGAGAAAAGAGGGTAAGATTTTATAAGTGAGAAAATGAAACAGGACAATTGCTTTCACCTTGGAAATGGAAAGTGAGATGACCAAAAGAGGTGTAATCATGATATAAAGAATGAGGAACCAAATCATTTGTGACCAGCTGTGTGTGCTTAAAGTTAGTTATTTAACCCCTCTGAGACTTAGTTTCCTCATAAGAAAAAAGTAATAATGCATGTCCTAGAGATTTTTGTCAGGTATGAGTGAGAATAAGTGTGCAGAGTTTGGCAAAATGCTCAATCTAAAAAATGCAACAGAGTGATGTCACCAAGATGGCGACTAAGTGGTTCTTGACTTTGCTTCTCTTCACAAGAACAACTAACACCTATTCAAGAACATGATGCCACTGAGAGAATCCTAGAACACGAGGGTGAGTCTAAAGCCTTCCCTGCACCACAGAGACCAAGACAGACTGCATTAGAAGGGTAAGAGAAGTGGCTACATGTAGACCACATTGGCCCTCCCCCAGGCCACCACAGCACCACTCAGAGAACCCTCCCCTGCACTTCCAGTTTCTGTGGGAAAAGAGAATGGGAGACAGGGGGACACAGCTAGCTCCCCCAGCATTGTGGCTTACTTTGCAGGAACCTCTACTCTGATCTCATACCATGGGATTGCCGAGGAAACTATGGAGTCCAACTACTGGGAGTCTAACTGATGAAGCTTGCAACAACCAGCACAGGGATCTTGACAGACCAAGTTCATACCTGTAGTGTCCAAGTGGTAATCCCAACCAGTATCATTGCCCCTCTGCAGGATCAAGTCGGGGGTGCACTCTGACCACAGAACTTGGCTGTGTACAGATCTACCAGATTTGGATCCCCAACGAGAAGTTTGCCAACCCTAGAGCCTTGTCTGCCCACATCCAGGCAAGGAGCCAAGTCATAGTCTCACTGTGGAGAGTGCTTTCTAGCTCTATCTGACCAGAAGGACTGGTGACAGCTCCCGGACGCTGTGTGGCCCAGTAGCAGTTGAGCCTGGGAGGCAGGCAGATGGAACTGATTGCCCCTGGAGCAAAGCCAGTACCAGGCATGGGGGCTTTTCATGCCATTCACAGGCAGGAGGATTAATTCATAGCCAGGCCTAGGGTAAGTCCTGATCCTTCCAATCAGAGAGCCTGTTTGGGAAATTGAGAATAGCCAGAGCAGCTCCCATCCCTCCACCCTCACAGCCCCCTCCATAAAACTCCGAGAAAAAAAAACATAGGAACAAAGCTGCTTGACATGAGTCTTGGTAATGACGTCTTTAGATGAGAAGCTTAAAGTGCAAGCAACAAAATAAAAAATAAATGAGGGAGGCTCTATCAAACCAAAACTCTTCTACACAGCAAAGGACACCACCAACAAAATGAAAAGACAACCTATGAGATGGGGAAAAATATTGCAAGCCACACACCTGATAAGGGCTTCATATCCAAAACATATTAAAAAAAGCTCACAACAGCCAACAAGGAAACAAACAAATAAAAAACTCAATTAAAGAATGGGCAAACCTGTGGGAATGCAAGCTGGTGCAGCCACTCTGGAAAACAGTATGGAGGTTCTTCAAAAAACTAAAAATAGAACTACCCTACCCAGCAATTGTACTACTAAGTATTTATCTACAGGATACAGGTGTGCTGTTTCATGCACCCCCATGTGTATAGCAGCACTATCAACAATAGCCAAAGTATGAAAAGAGCCCAAATGTCCATCGACGGATGAATAGATAAAGAAGATGTGGTATATATATATATATATATATATATACAATGGAGTATTACTCAGCAATCAAAAAGAATGAAATCTTGACATTTGCAACTACGTGGATCGAATTGTAGGGTATTATGCTAAGTGAAATTAGTCAGTCAGAAAGACAAATATCATAGGACTTCATCATATGAGGACTTTAAGAGACAGAACAGATGAACATAAGGAAAGGGAAACAAAAATAATATAAAAACAAGGAGGGGGACAAAACATCAGAGACTCATAAATATGGAGAACAAACCGAGGGTTACTGGAGGGGTTGTGGGAGGGGGGGATGGGCTAAGTGGGTAAGGGGCACTAAGGAATCTACTCCTGAAATCATTATTGCACTATATATTAACTAATTTGGATGTAAATTATTAAAAAAAAAAAGAAAGAAAGAATGGACAAACCTGAATAGACATCTCTCCAAAGAAGATACATGAAAGGCCAACAGGTACATGAAAAGATGCTCCACATCACTCACCATCAGGGAAATACAAATCAAAACCACAATGAGATACCACCTCACACCTGTCAGGATGGTTAAAATCAAAAAGGTAAGAAATAACAAGTGTTGGCAAGGGTATAGAAATAAAGGGAACTCTCATATCTCATGCATGGTTGGCAGAAACGTAAATTGGTGCAGCCACTATGGAAAACAGTATGGAGGTTCCTCAAAAAACAAAAACAAAAAACAAAAACAAAAATGAAACAAAACAAAACAAAAACTAAAAATACAACTCCCCTGTGGTTCAGCAATTCCGCTTCTAGGAATATATCCAAAGGTAGCAAAAACACTAACTCAAAAAGATATCTGCACCCCCATGTTTATAGCAGTGGTATTCACAATAGCCAAGACATGGAAACTTCACAAGTGTCCACTGATGGATGAGTGAATAAAGATAATATATATAATATAATATATATTATATAATATTATATAACAACTGATATCTATATTGGAATATTATTCAGCCATTAAAAAGGAAATATGGGGTGCCTGGGTGGCTCAGTCAGTTAAGTGTCTGACTTTGGCTCAGGTCATGATCTCACAGTTCATAAGTTCTAGCTCTGAGTCAGGTTCTGTGCTGACAGCTCAGAGCCTGGAGCCTGCTTTGGATTCTGTGTCTCCCTCTCTCTCTGCCCCTCCCCTCCTCTATCTCAAAAAACAATAAATAAACATTAAAAAACATCTTTTTAAAGGAAATACTGCCATTTGCGACAAAATGGATGGACCTTGAAGGGCATCATCTTACGTGAGATAAGTCAGACAAGAAGAAAGACAAATGCTTTGTGATCTGACTTATATGTGGAATCTCAAAAAAGAAACTGAACTCAAGGAAAAGAGATCAGGCTTGCGATTACCAGAAGTGGGAGGTGGGGGGAGTTGGAGAAAGGTGGTCAAAAGGTAGAAACTTCCGGTTATTAGATAAATAAATACTAGAGATTGAATGTACAACACTATGTCTATAGCTAACACTGCTGGATGATATATAGGACAGTTGTTAAGAGAGTAAAAATCCTATGAGTTCTCATCACAAGGAGAAAACTTTTGTCGTTTCTTTTTTTCTTTCTTTTCTTTCTATTGTATCTATATGAGAAGATGGATGCTAGCTGGGTGTATTGTGGTAATCATTTCATAATATATGTAAATCAAATCGTCATGCTGTATACCTTAAACTTCTACAGTGATATACGTCAATTATTTCTCTATAAAACTGGGGGAAAATATAAGAAATCTGTGAAGTTGCCCATGTACGGAAAGAGTCTTCTTGAAAATATAAGGCCAGGGGATTCACTTTAATATATTAGAGTTCCTTTTCTAAGTAGTGTCCTTTAAAAGCTATATTATTATTTCAGAGATACTGTCATTGCTAAGACTTTTCAGTAATTTCTCTTTGGGGATTATCTTCAAAACACAGCAATTTAGAGTATCCTGTGGTTTAAAGATTTTTAAGAAAGTTTTTATTTTGGGATAATTGTTGATCCACATGCAGTTGCAGAAAATAATACAAAGAGATCTTGTATATCCTTTCCCCTGATTGTATAACATCTTGCAAAAGTACAGTGCAATATCATAACCAGGGATATCAATACTGATACAATCCGCTGATCTAATTTACATTTTTTCCAGTATTATTTGTGCTTGTGTGTGTGTGTAAGAAGATATTTAATTTTGCAAAAAAAAGCATAGATGAAACCTTTAATAATCTCCAATTATGAGGCCCAGCCTACTTAATCAGAATCTGGATCAGAATCTGAGGACTCTTGAAAAAGAAAAACAGATGGAAATTCACAGAAGCTTCACTGCTTGGTAAAATGTCATTATGACCCTGGGAATGAAAAAGGTTTCTTAATAAAATACAAAATGTACAAAACTTAAAGGAGATTTGTGGTGAGCATAGCAAAATGAATAGACTTGTCAAATCACTAAGTTGTACATCTGAAAGTAAAGTAGCATCATGTGTCAACTATCCTTCAATGAAAAAAAAACTGAAAGGAAAACTTTGATATATTGGAATACATCAAAATCAAAACCTTTTGCATAAGAAAATATACACTAACAAAGTTTCAAGGCAAGCTAAAGTCTGGGCAAAAATATTGGCTACAGATTTAAGAGAAAACGCCCTAGTATCAAGAATATACAAAAAGAGGGGCGCCTGGGTGGCTCAGTCCATTAAGTGTCCGACTTTTGATTTCAGCTCAGGTCAGGACTTCACGGTTCATGAGTTTGAGCCCCTCATCTGGCCCCAGGCTGACAGCTCAGAGCATGTTTGGGATTCTCGCTCTCCCTCTCTCTCTGCCCCACCCCCCAAAATAAATAAATAAACTTAAAAAAAAAAAGAATATACAAAAAGATTCTGTAAATGAATATGAAAACAAAACCACTATAGAAAAATGAAGACCCTAGGCTAGTACCTGATTCATAGAAACAGGAATATAAATGGAAGTATAAGTGAGAAAATGCTCAATCAGGGAAACGCAAGTTAAAATAACAAAAATAGTACTTTTTATTCTTTTTAGAAATTGGAAAGTTGACAACATAAAGTGGAAACGGGTAGTAGTGATAATAATGCTAATGATAATAATAATAACATCTATTAATTGAATGCTATGTGTGAATGATCACATTTAATCCTCAAAACAGAGCTATGCGGTACGTGATGGCAGTGCAAATCGGATCCGCTGCACTGGAGGGCAGGTTGGTAGTATCTATTAAAACCAGAAGTATGCATGCCCCAGGACTCAGCAATTTCACTTCTTAGCATCTACCCTGGAGCTGTACTCGCACATGCGCGCAAAGAAGCGTGTTTGAGGATGGTTGCTACAGCAGTTATCTGTAACAGTGAGAGATTGGAAATGAACTAAATGTCCAATAACAAGAGAATGGCTAATTGTCTATTCATACAGGAACTCAAATGAGTGCATAGAGTTATAGATGCTGACGTGGATAAATCTCAAAATATAATATGGAGTCGAAAAAGCAGCTTATAGAATCGTACCATTTATGTCAAACACATACATGAGCACTATATATTTTACCACACTATACGTATATAAATATATATACAAATACATACAAATCACTTGTATTAATCTTAGTAAAACTTAATCTTCATTAAGAAGAAACTAAAGCTCAGGGAGTCTAAGGAACTTTTTATTTGATATTTATTTGATATTTATACTTTTTGAGACGTCTCAAAGGATTGTGATTACTAAATGCGGCAGCGGGATGCACACGAATAAACCAGGCTTCTAATCCCGGTTCTACTACTGACTGTATTATTATTGATAAGTCAGTTACCCTCTCTGACTCTTATTATTCCCGTTGAAAAAATGCCAATAATAATATCCACCTCTCTTATAGGATTGTTTGCAGGATAAAATAAGGTACCATATATAGAGACCTTAGTACTGTACCCCGCACAAAGTAAGCCCTCAAAACATGGTAGCTATTCTTAATAACGTTGTGGAAGAGAAAGAAAAAAAGCACCAGTGATTAACTCTGGGCATGTTCAGCATTTGTTAGGAAATAAAATCTTAGTTGAGATTTTTTCATAAGGATAGAAAGCATACCTGCATACTGGGGTGCATGCAGTCAGAGGTGTCAGGGAAACGGAGTTTGGGTAACGCTGTGAAAGAACTTGCTAGCCTTGCTATGCTAGTTGGGGTTAATTAATGCTATTGATTAAGAGGAGGTATTGAAGGATTTGAAACAGAGTCATGGTCTGCCCAAGACAGGAGAATTGAGTGTGTACTGTAGGGAGAACTAGGAGGCTGTAACTGAGGAAGTAGCAGCAGGAGGGGGAACCTAGCTAGAGTATGAGTAACAGGTCCACACCAGTCATTAAAGGCAAGGTATTTGGGGAGCCTGGGTGGCTCCGTCGGTTAAGCCATCCAACGCTTGATTTCGGCTCCCATCATGATCTCACGGTTCCTGAGTTCGAGCCCCGCATTGGGCTCTGCGCCGTTGGTTGTGGAGCCTGCTTGGGATTTCTCTCTCCCCTCTGTCTCTGTCCCTCCCCTGCTTGCTCTCTCTCTCTCTCTCAAAATAAATAAATGAGCTTTAAAAATTTTGTTTAAATCTGAAGTCATTTAAATTTCTGCTATAATGTCATTCTTCTCTAACTGCTTTCCAGAATTTTTCTTTATCTTTCGTTTTCAGCCATTCGATTATGATGGGTCTAAGCATATTCCTATTTGAATTTCCCTGCTTGGGGTTTGATGAGCTTCTTAAATCTATAAATGTATGCCTTTTGCTAAATTTTGGGACATTTCTCTCATTATTTCTTCAAATACATTTGTATATCAACCATTTCCTGCTTACATTCTGGGACTCCCGATGACACCTATGTGACCCCATTGGTATTGCCCCACAAATCCCTGAAACTCTGTGCAAATGTCATTATTTTTTCTCTCAGTTCCTTAGATTGTATATCTACCATTGAGCTAGCTTCAAGTTCATTGACTCTTCCCTCTGTCATCTCCATCGTGCTATAGAATCCATCTGGTGATTTTAAAATTTCAGATATTATAGTTTCAGTCCTAAGAGGTCTATTTGGTTATATTTTACAGCTTATATTTCTCTGCTGAGAACATGTCCTTTCCATTCACCTCAGGTGTGTTCACCTATACCTCATGGAGCATAGTTAAAACATCTGCTCTAAAGCCTTTTTGATGTTTTTGTTGATACTTCTAACATTTAGGTCATCTAGGGATTGATATCTGAATATTGTTATTTCTCTTAAGAATTAATTCAAATTTTTCTGGGTTTTTTTCCCATACTGAATAATTTTGGATTGTATTGTGGACATTGTAAACGTTCTGGGCCATATTATAATCCTCTAAAGGTTTATTTGGTTTTATTTTTGTTTTAGTAAGGTATTAACTCACTTGTTTCAAGACACAATCTGTGTCTTACCTGCTATAGATTGTGAGTTCAATATTGGTTCAGTCTCCTAGGACTTTGCTGTGCTGGTTTGGACCTATTCTACACGTGCAGAGCCCAGGAGTGAGCCTGAGACTGTGTGGGTTCATACACAGAATTAGGGGATCTCTTTCTTTGTTCTCTTCTCTCCAGGGTTCTCCCTATACACCATGGTCCACAAACGTTCCTTCTCCTGATTTCTCTGGCCAGTAAGACTTGGTTACTGTTTAAAGAAATAGGTCTACTTTGGGGCAGGGAGGCAAATTCATACGAGAAAAGAGATTTTAAATATTTAGCAACTGGAGGCACCTGGGTGGCTAGGTTCATTAAGTGTCTGACCCTTGATCTTGGCTCAGGTCATGATCTTGCAGTTCATGGGATTGAACACTCTGTGGGGCTCTGAACTGACAGTGCAGAGCCTGGTTGGGATTCTCTCTCTCCCTCTCTCTCTCTGCCCTTCCCCACTCATGTGTGCGTGAGCCTGTGCGCTCTCTCTCTCAAAACAAATAAATAAACTTAAATAAATAAATAAGTAAATATTGAGAAACTCATTCTCCTCCTGGTCATTTCTCTAAATTTTTACTTCACTTCATAATCTGCCTGCTACTATTTATTCTTTAGAGTCTCCAAGTTGTTGTTGTTGTTGTTGTTTTGTGTGTGTGTGTGTGTGTGTGTGTGTGTGTTACCAATGTTTAGTTGTAATCGGCAGGAGAGATGGTCTGTCACTGGGATAAGGCTGCCGTGTCAAAAACAGAACCATGTATATCTTATTTATCACGTTTTTATGATAGTTTTTAAAATATTTATTTATTTTTGAGAGAGAGAGAGAGAACATGTGCAAGTGGGGGGAGGGAAAGAGAGAGAGGGGGATAGAAGACCAGAAATGAGCTCTGTGCTGACAGGAGAGAGCCCGATGTGGGATTTGAATTCACACACACAGTGAGATCATGACCTGAGCTGAAGTTGGACGCTTAACCGACTGAGCCACGCAGGCGCCCTATCATGCTCACGTTAAAGTGTTTGTCAAACTGTCCCAGAATGTGATATTCATTTGCTAATTGTTGGTTTTGTTGGTTTTCTTTACTGCCAAAAGTTTCCATTTGCTTTGAAATTTTGTTTTGTAAATTCGTTTTGAGAGGGTATCTTTGTTATATCTTTTCCTCTCTTGTCTCATTTCATTAATGCAATCTGTAACTTATACATGAACTATCCTAGCAACCTTCATGTAAGTACAGTATAGGAATAATAACTAACATTTATATCTTATATTACCTGCCAGGTTTTAGTTCAAGAGTTTTACATTCAATTTTTGTACTTTAAAATAACCTTCTACGTATGTGCAAAGTACCTTGCTGGCATTTTGATAGAAATGGTATTAAACCTATAGTTCATTTGGGTTAGAGCTGACATTTTGCTACGTCCAGTGCTCCAATCCATGAACACAGTATGTCTCACCATTTATTTAGATCTTCCATCATTATTTTGTAGCTTTCGGAACACCAGTCCTGTACATTTTTTGTTAGATTTATACCTATGTGTTTCATTTCTTAAGTGATTATAAATTATGATTCTTTTTCGATTTTAGTTCCAGTGTTGTTGACATACAGTGTTACATTAGTTTCAGGTACAATATAGTGATTCCACTCTTGTGTACATCACCTGGTGCTCATCACAAGTGCCCTCCTTAATCCTCATCACCTATTTCACCCATCCCCCCACCTACCTCCCCTCTGGCAACCACTAGTTTGTTCTCTATAGTTCATGATGCCATGTTTTAAATTTTGGTTTCCATGTATTCATTGCTAGTGTGTAGAAATACAGTTGAATTTTGTATGTTGATTTTGTACCCTGTGATCTTGCTGAGCTCACTTAATAGTTGTTAAGAGTTTTTGGGGGGAGAAGGAAGCGGGGTGTTGGTATATTCCTTGAGATTTATGATATAGATCATCATGTCATCTGTCCAGTTTTTTAATCATTAAGTATGACATTAGCTGTAGGGTTTTTGTAGAAGCTCTTTAAGTTTAGGAAGTTTCCCTTCATTCCTAGTTTGCTGAGTGTTTTTGTCATGAATGGCTGTTGAATTTTGTCAAATCCTTTCTCTGTCTCAATTGATAGGATCATGTGATTTTTCTACCCAGTCTTTAAAAAAATTTTTTTTTTAATTTTATTTCTTTATTTTGAGAGAGAGAGAGAGAGACAGCATGAGCAGGGGAGGGGCAGAGAGAGGGAGAGATAGAATCCCAAGCAGGCTCCACGCATTCAGTACAGAGCCTGATGCCAGACTTGAACTCACAAACTGTGAGATCATGACTGGAACCAAAATGAAGAGAGAAACGCTTAACCAACTGAGCCACCCAGGAAGCCCAGTTTTAGACACACAGGTACATGAACATTAAGATTTGGTGAGGATAAATTAGAGGAAGTTATTCATTTTACAAAATGATTGAGTTGCTTTAGTAAATAAATTTTCTGGGACATTTAAAATTCAATGTTTTTACCTTATTATATTAGAAGGGATAAATCAACTTTCACAGTCTTTTCAGCATTATATCTAATGTATAGAGCCAAGTGCACCTAATCATCATTACTGATTACATTTTCTAGAATTTTCTAGAGCATATGATTTACCAAAGGAATTTGGAATATTTCTGGATGTGAAAAGCCATCATAGATATATAACTTGGAGTTCAAACTTTTGAATGTCTGGCACATTTAGATGGCTTATGGATTTGCTAGAATAGAATATTTGAAATTAAGCCACTGCAGAAAAATCCATGGCCTATGGGCACATCATTGTTACGATCCACAAGAACCAAATGACAGTAAAGGGTAGCTCTTATCCTCACTGTCTCTTATCAAGCCTCTTCTGCCTGTTCTTGTGGTATATTAGGTCATCCACTGGAAATGGTTACTAAAATGCCCTGAAGTCTCTATTCAAACCACATTTTTCGTTTTAACACCCAGCTTAGAATTAGTTCTGCCGATACAATGCTAGACTGCCTGAAGGGGGTGTGCGTGCAGGCGCGTGCCTTTCTGTATCTTTTTGAGTTTCCAAGGTTGCACTTGCTGATGAATATGTTTTTATCTGGTGAACATTTCCACAGCCCTTCACTTTCCAAGATTTAGTAATGCCTACTTATGATTAATTTTATCGGGCACTTAATGTAGTTTGAAATTAGAGTTAGTATGAAATTAGTCCCTCAGTTTTGTAATCTGGCAATAAATATTTTGGCTTTTTTTGGCTTCTCTCTCTCTCTCTCTTTTTAGGTTGAATGACTTTCTGCTTCTCAGCTTAGGGTGACACATGACCCTTGTTCACAAAGTAGGGTGTGAAAAGTAATGTCATAACAGTTTTGTGTCTTATAATCACCTGAAATTTACAACATCTGAATGCTTTGTCTTTCTAGAGTAAATAGAGACCATATCTCTAGACCAGCGGTTCTCAGATTAAGCATGTATTAGAATACCCTGGAGGACTTGTAACACACAGAGTACTGAACCCTATCCCCAGAGTTTCTGATTTGTAGGTCTAGGGTAGACTAGAGAATTTTCATTTCTTACAAGTTCTGGGTGAAGCTGAGTCTGCTTCTTTGGGGGGGCCATGCTTTGAAACTCCTGCTCTAGGAAGATGGGAAAATTGGTTTTAATCTTGGTTTAAGCACAAATTATTTGAGTGTGCTTAAACAAGTCACATATGTTCTATGCCTCGGGTTCTTCATGTGATAATCAAGATCAGTATTACCAGTTCAACATATTTTCTTGGGAGTTGAGAGTTATTGGGAGCAGCCAGTGGAATAATGCATACGAAAGTGTTTTTGAAAATTAAAAGAAATAAACACTTGTGTGAAATTGTGACATGTATTCAGACATTCTGAGAAGAGCAAATGATAATGGCAGAAGTAGTCACTTAAGAATACTGTGGCTCACATGATATTTGTGATTTTATTTCCCTCATATTTCTTCTTTCTCCTTCCACTTTTATAGCACATCGGTGATTGCCTTTTGGTTATTATCAAGCAGCAGATAAGAGGTTGGTGAATCAATAAACTTTTTGGTCTTGAGTTTCTGATTTTTTTTCCCCCACCCATGGTCCCCGGATAGCCCTGTCTTCTCTCCCAATGCTTATTGCAGAAATATTTCACAGGGAATGGGGTGACACTAAGCTTCAAGATATTGCTTCTTTTTCCTAAACAAACACTCTTATCACTAGGGGACAATCCTGCCCGTAGTTGATGACATATTAGTTGATATAAATAAAGGTGCTCCTGTTAGGCTCTTTTAGCTATTCAGGTTTCCTACCTATAAATCAGTGAAAGATGTAATTTGAACTTGATTGCTTAGAAAGACACAAAGGCAGAGAGGACAGGTTGCACTCAACACTAAATATTAAAGGACAAGCTTGCTGTGAAAGCTAGACCACTTGGTCCATTGGATCTATTGGCTTTAAGCTGAAGGGAATCTAGAAAAAGGGATGGTCACATTGTGCCCACTACTAACAAGGAAAATTTTTCAGCATTTTGCATTTGTATCAAATATGATAAGGAGATGGGGGTTGGGGTTTCATACAAAGCTGTACAGCAGTCATTTCTTTCATTTGAATGCTAATTACATTCTCAATGTGTGAATTAATTATAACCTCTATTGACTATGCTGAAATTGTTTAGAAAAATTATCTCTGAGATCAGATGAAAAGTTTTTTCCCGTGTATGAAAGGCTCAAGTGACTTGTTCTGGCATATGGCATTAATATTCCTTGGTGTAAGCTTCATAAAACATTAAAACCAAATTAAACTCAGAAGGGGGACCAGCCCTGCTGATTTATTTATTTAAAGCCAAAAGAGCGGAGACCCCCTTTCTTTCAGTATGGGTAGATAAAGGCATATGCTGCCATCCATTTGTGTTATTTTTAAAGATTTCATCAAATTCACCAAAAACGAGTATCTTCAAAGCTAGAGTGGGATTTATTAAACCCTGAAGTGCTTGGGCAAAGGCAATAATTTTGTGTGAGCATGCTTTGTCTAAAGCTGTTTTGAACATTCGCTGTGCCAGAGAGAGAGAGAGAGAGGAGAGATTCCCCCAAATAGGAAGAAAGGCTAAAGTAAATGAGAATTGACACTTTCTGCACAAATTTTGCTCAAAAAGCTAGAAGATTTTAAAGGGCTTCATTGCTCCTTCCTGCATACTCTCCTTTGGGACTGAAGCGTAGTGTAGAGCAGACAGCGGTGTGGGGCATGAAAATGTAAAGAAATCCATGATGATAATTGACCCTGAGCCATGCTTCTGGAAGAGGGACAATAAAATTTAACTTTCATTTGTTGTCATTCCCTTTGGGATCAAAAAGACTCCTAGCCTGGGAAGAACCATTGGGAACAGTTTATATACTGATAACTCCCAAATATATATCTTATTCATTGGCTCATTAATCTATCTGACAAATATTAATTAAAGGCCTACCATGTCCCAAGCAGTGTTTTAGGTGCCAAGGCTACAATAAGTAGGGGGTAAAGTAAATCTCTAATCTTCTGAAGCTTATGTGAGTGAAAGGAGGCAAATAATAAGTAAACATGTATGTAAAGTTTGAGCATGTCAAGTGTCAAGGAGAAAAATGAAGCTGGGTGCTATGGTCTGAATGTGTCCTCCCCAAATTCTTATCTTACAGCCTCAGCCCCAGTGTGATGGTATTAGGATATGGGGCCTTTGAGAGCTGATTAAGTCATGAGGGTAGAGCCTTCATGAATGAGATTAGTGCCCTTATAAAAGAGACCCTGGAGAAGCCCCCTTGCCCTTTCTGCCATGTGAGGTCACAGTGAGAAGATGGCCGTCTATGAGTCAAGAAGTGGACCCTCAGCTGATCTGGGACTGTCAGCCTCCAGAACTGTGAGAAATAAATATCTGTTGTTTATAAGCCACCCAGTCTATGACAGTTTGTTATGGCAGCCCACACCAACTACGACAGGGGAAATACTGGAGAAAGACAACGTATCAGGAATATGAGTGTACGGGGGGTAGGGAAGTAATGGGTGAGCGGTATACTAAGAAAATCCTCATTAAGTCTGAATTTTGAAATAGGCATAAAAAAAGAGGGAACAGTTTGAGAATTACTTAGAGGTAATATTTCAGATAGAGGGAACACAGGAATAAATATGTAGGGAGGTTGGAAAGTATGACTTGAATAGGAAGTCGACATCTAGAAATCTAGTTTGTTTACTTTTTTGATGAAAAAATTTTTAATGTTTATTTATTTTTGAGAGAGAGACAGAATGTGAGCATGGGAGGGGCAGAGAGAGGGAGACACAGAATCTGAAGCAGTCTCCAGACTCCGGGCTATCAGCACAGAGCCCAACAAAGGGCTCGAACTCATGAACAGCAAGATCATGACCTGAGCCAAAGTTGTACGCTTAACCGACTGAGCCACACAGGCTCCCCTAAAAGTCTAGTTAGCTGGGATTTAAAGACTGCATGCTGGAAAGTCGGGAGAAACATGGCTGAAAGGCAAATTGGGGTGCGATTGTGAGGGGCCTCAATTGTTAGCAATAAGTCAATAAGGCAATAAACCATTCAAAGTTTGGGTGACCAAGATAACATTATCTGAGCTGAACTGTAGTGAATTACTTTAGGTCTAGGTGTAGAGTGAATGGTTTAGTGGTTTTAAAACATTGTCCCCAAATCTTTGACATTCCTCCTACCAAGAAGTGGAGTCTATGTCTTCTCCCCTTGAATTATCCAACAAAGTACAGCAACATTGATAAGACTAGGTCACAAAAGGCCATATAGCCCCCTCCATGTTTTCTGTTGGATCTTTGCGATACCACTTGAGAAATCCAACCCTCAGGCTACTTACTGTTTTCTGAGGAAACCCAAGCCACAAAAATGGGCTACGTGTGGGCTCCCTGGCCAACAGTTCCAATTAAACCCAGGATTTGAGTGATCCTAGCCCAGGCGCTGGGCTTGTAAGTGAACACATCTTCAGATGATTCCAGCCTCCAGCTGTTAAATCAACCCCAAGACTTCACATCTTCATGTTCCCTGCTGAGGCCACAGGTGTCATAGAACAGATACAATCCATCCTCACTGTGTTCTCTTCAAATCCTGGGACCTGAAGAACCCATGAGCATAATAAGTGGTTTACACCCCTAAGTTTGGGGTAATTTGTTACAAGCATAGATAGTTGGAAGAGATGAAATGGAGACAGAATGGAAAGCAGAGATCATCCTGGAAGATCTGGTGGTGGTATCCATCAGAGAGATCTCTACTCCTATGGGATCCAGTTCAGAGATTGGGAAAAAGGCAGAAAAGGTGATCCATGAGCTATGGGACCATATTTTAATTGGGCCTCATTGAATTTACTGGGATTTGGAGTTGTATTAGTTCCTTGAGTTATATGGGCTAGACAAGGGTAATGAAAAAAATGGCCAGTAACGTCTCTGTGATTTAGGGACAGGGATGGAGTTCTTAAAAAAGCACAATGACATGGCAGACGACATCCAAATTGGAGGCGCTATGGAAAAAAAGTTAATAGCAGCTTAAAAAAATGAGAGAAGGTATTTGCTTAAAACTGACATGGAATTAATATCTAGAATATACAAGCAATTCCAGCAAATAAATAAGGAAAGATGATAATCTTCATGGAAAATTGGGCAAAACATATGAATAAGAAATTTACAGAATAAGAAACTCTAAAAAGCCAACAAGCATATGTAAAGTTGCTCAAAATCAAGAGTAATCAGAGAAATGCATATTAAAACAATAATGAGAATCCACTTTACACCTGGCTGGGAAAAAAAAATGCGGAAACTTGGTAGTGTTAAGTGTTGTTGGTGACTTGGGGATGTGTTGCTAATGAGAGTGAGGATCAGAGCAGCCACTCTGTTGGAGGGCAGTCTGGTGCTCCTTAGGCCAAGTACCGATATGCATACAATGTGACCTGGCAATTCTTCACCTGGGGTTAATCAGAAAGAAGTTCTCACACAACTCCATCAGGGAAACAATATTGTTAATTATAGTACTGCAGTTATAATGAGCTGATGGCTGCCTGAGTGTCCATTCACTGGGAGACTGGAGAAAAGAAATGTAGTGAATATTCATCTCAGAGTACTGAGCAGCGAGTAGAAATACGAATTGACAACATGTACGGATCCTACATGCAGTGCAAAGTTTTTATAAAAGTTGGAGAAAATGTGAGATATACAACAAAGTATTGGTGTCATAAATTAAAATTTCATCCATACAAAATAATGATCCACATTTTACAAGAGCATAAGTGAATCATCAAGAGAATAGTTGCTGAAGGGTGGGGTACCGGAAAGCAATAAAAAATGAAAAGGGAACAAACATGTAAATAAAGTAAGACACAAGCCTCACACCAGCCAATGATGATGATGTGTCATGAACTGAACAGTATGATGAATGTAACCTTCTGCATGTGAGATCCAAAGTTCATAAATACAAACCAATAAACTCAGCTAAAAGCTTGTGAATTCTCTGATTATTCTGATTATTTTTAATTCTTCCTGGATTAGGCTCTTTTGTTCTCTCTACATTTCTATCTGGACGTACACCATTAAGTCAGACAACCAGATGTGCGTTACTCATGTGCTATACATTTCTATCAGGAAATTTCACTAGAGCTCATTCGGTAATCTTTGATTTTGTACCTTGATTCAAGTGACTTAAATTTTTTCCTTGATTATGAAAATAATCCATATTCATTGTGGAACACTTACAAAATACAGGAAAAAGGTCAAGAACAAAATAATTTAGAAAAGAATCAAGAAAAAAATAATCTTTGCTATAATCTCACCACCCGGAAATAATTATAATTAATATTTGGATGTATTTACTTCCAGTCTTTTTTCCAAATATGTCTATGTGAGTATTAATATTAAACATGCATATAGATATACATATATATGCATATGCATAATATTTTTGCAATCATACTATATGCAAATTTCACTGTTTCGAGAATTAAGTAGCATACCTTTTAAAATCTTTGCTTAGTTTGTAGGTATTAATGGCATCTCATTATTTCGGTTTGCATTTATTTGATTACCAGTAAAGTTTTCGTTCTTACGTTTTTTAGCTATTTTTATTTTCTCTTTTGTGAATCATTTGCTCATGAACTTTGTTCATCATTCTATAGGAATTTCGTAAAAAGACTATTGTATATTTTCTTTATATGTGAATATCATTAAATCTTTGTCATGCTTCTTGTTGTCATTTAATTTAATTTGTGCCAAAGTATTATAAAGTTATTGTTTTATAGGTGGTCAAAACTATCATTCTTTCCTTTCTGTTTGTCCATGTTATTTTTAAACTTAGAATGTCTTTACTCCCCTATAAGTTCTTCTCTCTGTAGTGTGTATATGTGTGTGTTTATTTATAATTTTAAAAAATGTTATTCTTTGGCCAAATCAGGAACTTCTTTTATTATACAGTATGAGAGGGGTGTCTGAATTGATTTTGTCAGCCACTGTCATTGAATAATTTTTAATTTTTCTGTTACTGCTCAGTGTTTCTTTTATGATGAATTAATTCACATGCACACATTTGTTTTTGTCTCTATTATGACATTAATTGATTTGTCTATTCTTGCACCAGATTTATAATGTTTTAATTATTATAGGTTTCATAATAAATTTTGATAACTGGTATGGCAATTCCTGAAATACTCTTTTTCAAAACCAATATTCTCCTCTCTTCACTTTCTTCCTAATGAATTTTAGAATTATCTTGAGTTTCAAAAACAAATTCATTTGGAATTTTATTGGGAATTACATTGAAACGACACAATCATCTGGGAATAATCAAAATCTTCCAGCTATAGGATTTTTATGCAAAATGATGTAGCCCTTCATTTATTTGAATCATTCTCTACATATGCATTGTTCACCTGGTCTTGATTAACGTAATTTTTTACTTCTGCTACTGTATCAACAATCACACAATGTGGCATTGACCCACAACAGAGCATCGGTGGAGACTGAGAGCTGGAAAGTCTCCCATCTGCTTTAGAAGGAAGTTTCACTACAGTATTGCGATGGCTATGTGTATTTTTTCCCACAGGGCTTGCAACTCTGGAGGAAGATGGTGACAGTGGGTCAAGGGCCCAACTAACATTCTGTCCTTCGAACCCTGCTGTTATTTCAGAGGAGAGGTCCACAACACTTTTACTAAATTTAGTCCCATCTTCACTGCATTTAGTGGAAATTTCTTGTAGGATTCAGCAAATAATTGAGCATCACTCACATTTTCCTTGTTGTTATTTATGGCTTTGTATCTCATTTTGGCCTTTTAGGGGCATTCTAATGGAGACATGGGTCAGAATAAACTAAGTGCTGCTGCAGTAACAATCAATACCCACATTTTATGAGTTTTAGACAAGTCTACTTTTCATTTCTACTATCTGTCCAATACTGGTTGTTGGAGGAATCTCATTGTTGTAGGCTTAGGGAGATTCCATGTCTTCACATGCCGGTACTATCTCTTTAGCAGGGGAAGAAATGTGGTGAATCATATACTGGCTCTTAAAGCTTCCACACCAGAGTATCACTTTGCCACTCTTTCATTAGGCAAAGCAAGTCACATGGTGCTACCTGATTTCAAAGTGGGGAGGGAAGTGTAATCCTACCCTGTGAAGAGAAGGAGAGCAGGCTATCTGTGAACAGCCCTAATGACTAGCACACATTTGCATTTTGGAAATCTTGTTTCAGTGGCTTTAAAAATGGGGTCATCTGGCTTCTTCATCATTTACAATAAATACACGGAGCCATTTATCAAGCGAGCAGTGCATCTGA
Organism: Herpailurus yagouaroundi; assembly: GCF_014898765.1. Lineage (NCBI taxonomy): Eukaryota > Metazoa > Chordata > Mammalia > Carnivora > Felidae > Herpailurus > Herpailurus yagouaroundi. The sequence goes on from NW_024420586.1 coordinate 20,167,591, forward strand.
AGTGAAAAGGTGGTAATCCTTGTAGAAAAACAATCTACTTGTGAAGGCAAAGACCAAATAAGATAGAAGTTATATCTTTGATACTGGAAGGTTTATAGCTCAGCATCCGGCATTCAAATGGGGATTCAAGGGGATAAACATCTCCGCTGTTCTAACCATGGAACAAAGGTAAAGCCCATGCATTCACCACTGTCTTTCATTGCCTGAATACTTTATTATGTATATTGACTTCTTCCTCTTGCCTCCGAAGGCAGATCTTGGAGCACGAGGGTAATCACTTGAATGCTGAGTGTCCTTTTCTCCTGGCTTCTAGGCATTCTGTTTCCTATTAACGACAGAGGGGAGGAAAATCCTGTGGCTCCAATATGCCATTTCGAACAATCCTGGACTGTGAGGCTGCCAATCCTGGCATCAGTTAAGCCAGGATCAGGGTGCAAGGGGTAGTGAGTGGGGGGAGAATCCACCGAATACATGCCTCATAGTGATTAAAATAAATAAATGCTCTGTATCTCTAAATGGTGTCAAAAGACATTTACAGTTTTCATAGCCTGTTTTCCCACGTCTGCTTGGCACTGAGACTGCCAGGATCAATGGTCCAATTTTAGTTCCACTTTCTTCTTCCATCATGCCCCGCATTCAGCTCTTCGGAAGTGAGTTAATAATGTAAAATCTGGCTGAATTAAATTCATTTAACTGTGCTGCCAATTCTCTTCCCTTCATGCATTTTTAAAGAGATCTCAAACCGGTGATGGATTTCTAATGCTCTAGGAAAAGAAAGCAAGGATGGGACCGTAAACCTGAATAGGATAAATTGTTTATTATAATTACTCTGTTGAATTATCTCACTTTGCACCCAGAAGGAAGAGGAAATATCAACCTCTATAGGCTTTGCAAACGGTAATATGAGCGGTGGGGGAAAAAATGGTAGAAACTGCTTCCTCAGTCAGTCAAAGAAGCGACATAGTGCGGCTTCACATGGAAAGCTGTGAACAGTAAAATATGAGGTGGGAGAGGGGTCTGTTTCTATAGCAACCCAGCATATTCCAACTCGGAAGATGAATTTTTTTTAAACTTACAGTTAGAAACAAATTAGCAACCAGGCCTCAGACTGTGCCTCTGTTTGCCACTGTAACTATGTGAGCTACCTGTAAATATGGTGTAAGTTGAACCCTAGTTTTTGTTCTCATGTTGTCTCCGGTTCTCCCCCAAAGCCTATTGGCTTGTTACACTGACGGAATTCGAGCAGGGAAGAGAACGCTCAGAAGAAGAGCGAAAGGCAAAGTTTCTGTGAATGGTTGAATAACAAAAAGTTAAGATTTCAGTGAGCAGAGACCTCTTCATGAGGGAATATTCCTTTAAATGAAATGCCCATGCATTTATTAGCCTGATTAACTTGAGTGACTCTACTGGCATTCCACTGTTAAAGTCGCCTGCTTTCAAAGCCAGGCATCAGCAGAAGCGACTGTCAGCAGAAGAGACTGGAACGTCTCCTATTCACAAGGTTTTCCTCCCCTGGGAAGCAAGCATCGTCTGGAATTTGGACTGTGGTTGATTTCCATTCTACGCTCCCATTATTTCGTCCCTTGGATGGAACCAGGGACTCTCTTGCAGCTCGATGAGTTTTTCATCACCACACGGTTCCTGAGACTTCATTCGTGCAATACGGACGAAGGTTACAGTGGCTCTGGAAACCAGGCTCCTATTCACTTCATGTTTAGCAAGACTACTCTGGAAATCCGGCTCATGGCAATAGTGAACAACCGGGTGGCTCATTCGGTCTTTCCTCTGGCAAAACTCAGCACTCAGTGGCACTTTAAGAGTGCAGGTGTTCCTAATAAAATGGAAAATGCGTTTTCTATTAATAATGCATCACACTCTGTCCTCTTTTCTCTGGATCCTTTTGCTGACTCAAAAAAAAAAAAACAGACAAAAAAAGAAAGCTGTGTTGTGCTTTCACACAAATCCCAAACACCTCTGGAGAGAGCACTATATTTCAGCCAGTGACAGAGGGAAGATTTGAAATTTGAGATGCAGGATTTAAGAGGGGTTTTCTATGACTCGCAGTTTTTCTCCTTTTCTGTTCTCCACTGACCATCTGCTACCTCACCCCTGAGAGTTAAGATCCTGAAAGTGTCTCACATAGACCCTGAATACATTCTTGGCGATTAGACCTGTCAGTTTCCCTTACTACTCTCAGAGCCACACTCCACTGGAGCCAAATGGGGTTTTTATGCTACATCAATGCAAAGACTGAGAAAATAAAGCCTGCCACTACAACAGCTCCTCCTGACAAGTGATTGGAAACTTTGACAGGGCCACATGTCAATGTTTTCCCCGATGACTGGGCTCTTGAGGTCCATGAAAGTGTCCAAGTCCTCCACTTTGCCAACCCAAGCCATCATTCAAAAAGTAATCTCTTCCAGTAACCTGTCGGCCAATGTGCTCCTCTCCCATGATCCTTTGCTTTGCTGCTGCCGTCCTCAGAGCCAACCTTCTCCTCTGAGCACAGAGCTCCTGTCTCTTTGTAAAGCTCTGGTCTACTCTCAGCCTTGATGTGGAATTTCTTACTCCCTCCTGACTCTAACTGAAAAATGCTTCTCTCTAAGGTCTCTCCTGTGGCCTTTCGGAGTGGCGATGGCCACTCACAGTTACCTCTTGCAGCATAACAAATTATGTCAAGACTTAAGACCTTAAGACGCCCATTTATTTTGCTCCAGATATTGTGGCTCTGGAGTTCAGGAAGGGCTCAGTTGGCATTTGTTTTTCTCTGATCCATGTGACCTCAGCTGGGGGGGGGGGGGCCCAGGCCTGGAGAATCCACTTCCAAGATACCGTCTTCATTCACTTGGCTGGTGCCTCAGTGCCGGTAGCCTCAGAGGAGACAGGTTTGTTACAGAGTGGATGGCTTTCCCTAGAGTGGGTGTTCTAAGAAACTCAGGTAGAAGCTACAAGGCTTCTTACAGTTCAGCCCAGAACATCACTTAAGCCATATCCTATTGGCCAAGAAAAGTGACTAAAGCCCCCTCAGATTTAGGGGAAGGAGAATTAGACTCCATCTCTTCATGGGAGGAAGAGCAAGCAAAGGGTGGTCTTTCCTAATCTACCACATGGCTCATATTTCAGAGGTCCGAGATTTTCTTACCTTCCGCCTCACTCCTCTATCCTCTCCAGCTTGAGTTCTGGCTTCCTCCCTTCCCTGAAACGGCCCTCCAAGCCATGAGAAAGCTCTTTCCTGAATCACTGCATCCAGTAGATGTTTTCAGCTTACTGATCACAGCAGCATTTGACATGTTAACCAATTTCTTTTTCTTTCCCTTCCATGATACAACAGTCCTGCTTTTCTTCTTCCTACCTCTCTGGCCATATTTTGTTTCTTTTGCAAGATCATCCGTCTCTGCTTGGCCACCACAAATTGAGTTCTGGGGCGCCTGGGTGACTCAGTCGGTCAGGCGTCAGACTTCAGCTCAGGTCACGATTTCACAGTTCGTGGATTCAAGCCCCGCATCGGGCTTTATGCTGTCAGCACAGAGCCTGCTTTGGATCCTCTGTCCCCCTCTCCCTCTGCCCCTCCCTCCCCTCAAAAATAAAAAATAAACATTAAAAAAATTTTGAGTTCTAAGAAGTAGGGGCGCCGAGTCCCTCCTTGTATTGTAGAACAGGAAGTAAACAGGGGGTGGCAAATTATAGCCTGTAGGTCTGGCCACCAGTTTTTGTAAAGAAAGTTCTATTGGAACCATACACATTTATTTTGCATTGTCTATGGCTGTTTTTAATCTATGGTGGCAGAGTGACAGAAACTGTAAAGCCTGTCAGCCTGTAGTGTTTACTATTTGGCACTGCTGAAAAAAAAAAATCAAAACCTAAACATTTACCAACTCTCCTCTAGAACCAGTGGTTGTCAAAGCCTGCTACCTAGATGAGATGAGCAGCATTAGCATGCCCCTCGGGGACGTGTTAGAAAAGCTAATTCTCAGGCCCCACCCCAGACCCTCTGAACCAGAAACTCTGAGGGGGCGGCCCAGGCACCTATGTTTTTGCAAGCCCTCAAGGTGATGTAAATAAATGCAGGCTCCAGTTTCAGAATCACTGCTCCAGATAGTAATAAAATCAAGAAGAGAGCCAGACATAACGAAGATCGGACGCATCCGCATGGTCTGCCCTGTTTGAGCAGGGCTGGCGCGGGTCCGTGGATCCATCCGTCTACACACAGGAACTGCAGCGTGGGAAATCTGCTTCCGCTCAGGGCTAGAGGCGGCAGCCAGGGCCATCCCACAGGATGGGGGGGGGGGAATGGGGGGGATGGGGGGGGATGGGGGTGGGGGCGGGGTCTATAGCTTAGGGGATTGTGTATTGTTATTTGGGGTCGCTTTGCGACTTTACATGTGACCTGAAGAGTAAGCATTACGATTCGTTATGTTCCCGTGTGAGGCACTTTATGCATTTTATATACCCATATTGTGGTTAACCGCTGAAACACCGTGAGTCTCATAGCCAAGCCCCTGACTTCAAATTCTGGCTCTGTTACTTTGTAGTTGTCTCCTGTTCTGGAGTTACTTAGGCAAGTTACTGGTCTCCAGCACCATTAGCTACAAAATAAGGACAATGGCTGTCTTTACCTCATAGGGTCATTAGGAGAATTAATGTATCTAATGTGCTTAAGTCACTGCCTGGCAAATAGTAAATGTTCAATAAATTAGCTATTTAGTCCTCCATCAGTTCTCCAAGAGTAGGTGTTATTACTCGCACTTACAGGTAATCTCTGGGCCTTATTACGTACGTAAATTTTTTTTGAGGTCGCACATCTAGTGAGTGTCAGAACCAGGGTTCAAAAGACAGATTTTTTGCAATCCAACGATCAAGCTCCCCACCACACACACACACACACACACACACACACACGCAAACAATTTGGGGCTCTCCAGAAATGAGTTTTTCTTGAGAGTCAAATTTCTCATAGCTGTGTTAATATTTAAAATATTGATCAAACCTTTAAAAATATAAATCATTTTGAAATGTCCCATATAATTTAATTTCTTTTATTTCATCTCACATAGCATGGCTGAACTTAATTGAACCTGTTTTGATCATTTGGCATTAGTTATTCTTTTTTAAATTTTTTTTAACGTTTATTTTATTTTTGAGACAGAGAGAGACAGAGCATGAACGGGGGAGGGGCAGAGAGAGAGGGAGACACAGAATCGGAAGCAGGCTCCAGGCTCTGAGCCATCAGCCCAGAGCCCGACGCGGGGCTGGAACTCACGGACCGTGAGATCGTGACCTGAGCTGAAGTCGGACGCTTAACCGACTGAGCCACCCAGGCGCCCCTGGCATTAGTTATTCTTATACTGGGGAGTATACATTAGCTAACATAAGAGTGGGTAAGACATATGACACGGGAGTCCATTTTCATTCAACCCTTAATACCTCTCTTCTTGACAAATTCCCTGTAGCAGTTTTACAAATTATTATTTGCTGTTTTGAAGTAAAATGTATACTGGCACACGGCCCCTTCACTACCTTTCTGCAAAATCAGTTAGTGAAACAAAGACCAGAAAATATTTCTCCAACATGTTTTTCTCACCTTCGAGAGTATCCTCTCAATTCCTTACTTCTGGTAACAGTATTCGAGTACATTTTAGTACAGTTTAAAACACAATTTCATTACTATGAAAAGTGGAACATGCTCAATTGATAACAATACTACCTCCCTTGAATGTTGAAGGTATGAGGATGGGGTGGGGCATCTCTGCCATTTAGTCATTTTAGAAATTTGTGCTGAAAAGTTGTATGGAGGACTTACTCAGAACTTCATTTGTTCTTCTTTTTAATGTTTATTTATTTATTTTTTGAGAGAGAGAGAGAGAGAGAGAGAGTGCAAGTTGGGGAGGGGCAGGGAGAGGGAGACACAGAATCCGAAGCAGGCTCCAGGCTCTGAGCTGTCAGCACAGAGCCCGATGCGAGGCTCAAACTCACGAACTGTGACATGACCTGAGCATAACTCGGACACTTAACCAACTGAGCCACCAGGCGCCCCAACTCCATTTTGTTCTTTATGAGGACAAAAGGCATGTAAACAGAACTGTATGTTGGCTGGCACAGCATTTATGAAGTATCAGGCAGTGGGTAAGACACAGTCTTCACCCTCAAAAAATTAGTCTTGAGAAAATAGAATCTTACCATTTATACGGGGAGGCGTGTATGGCAGGAAACAGGACAAAAGTGGTTGTATGCAGTAGAGAGTAGACAATGCCCAATGCTCGGTGGCCTCTATACTCAAAATCCCATTGTTAGATCTCCATTGCCAGTCTGGGAATTGCCTTGTCAATTCTGAGTACGTGTGTGTGCGTGCACACGCGCGAGCATGTGTGTGTGTGTGTGTGTGTGTGTGTGTGTATGTGTGTTGGACCTTGGGTTTTATTCCTTGATGTCTGTACTTATTTCTTCCATCCATATTTATTTATCTCTGAATCTTTTTCCCTTTGCATTCTGGCAGAATTTCTAAAGTTATCTATTTACATTGTTGATTTAATTTTCTATGGAGTCAATTGTGCTAGTTATTGTCTCCAATGTAGATTTCAATTCTATTACTGCCTTTTTTTTTAATCTTGTCATCTTTTCACATGCAACATTTGTTTTCTTTTTGTTTGATCCTACTTGTTTTTTCTTGTCACAGGTCATTCTAGATGAATACTAATAAGAATTGTATTGAGATGGGGCGCCTGGGTGGCGCAGTCGGTTGGCGTCCGACTTCAGCCAGGTCACGATCTCGCGGTCCGTGAGTTCGAGCCCCGCGTCGGGCTCTGGGCTGATGGCTCAGAGCCTGGAGCCTGTTTCCGATTCTGTGTCTCCCTCTCTCTCTGCCCCTCCCCCGTTCATGCTCTGTCTCTCTCTGTCCCAAAAATAAATAAACGTTGAAAAAAAAAAAAAGAATTGTATTGAGATAAGAGCAGAACATTTTTTTTTAATTTTTATTTCAATTTCTGTGACCACCTCATTTGACCTTTTTTTCCCTTTTTTTTTTCTGAGTTTTCTTGGAATTGCCTTCTCTTATAAGTACAACAGAATGGTTCCCAGGCCCTGCATTATCAATTGCTTTCTTTCCATTCATACCAAATGAGGAGAAATCTATACTGGTCCCATGTTTGCAATAGGTAGTGGCTTGATCATCCTCATTCACTCTGACCATCCACTTGGAAACTGAGAGAATTCTCTTCACAGCTGTAAAGCCAGATGCTAGTTTGATTTGCATAACCCTGAGCCCCACATTCATTGGTCTTTAAGCATTAATTTCTTACAGATCTGCCGAACCAAAGTAGAAACCCGTTTTCTTCAAGTGTCTTCTTCTTTGACTCTGCACAATGCATGTGTGATAATGATGTTGGAGGAAGAGGAGGAGGAAGAGGAGGAGGAGGAGTGGGAGGAGGAAGGGGAGGAGGAGAGAGAAAATAGTCTTGGCTACTCTACCAGGCACTTCCCTAAGATCTTTACATTACTTGTCTTGTTTAATCCTCTTAAGAACTTTTAAGAGAGAACTACTATTCTTATCCCGTATTACTTATAAGAAAACAAAGGTTTGGCTAAATTAAATAACTCAAAACCTTGTGACAAGTAGTATGAAGAGATAGGACTCCACTCCAAATCTGTCTGATTCCACAGTCTATGCCCTTGAACATCATGCAACACTTTATTCTGTAGAAGCTCTTTCCTGATCATGTTGCTTCCTGCCAGTCTACGCCTGTCCTCTGCATATAGCCTGCCTTGCTCTAGAAGGCGTTCCACGATGCCCTGGTTTATCTCTCACCCTCCTCACTGCCTTCAGTCGTTCATCAGGCTGCACATGGAACTCTACAAGAGCAGGCTGAAGTAGGAGTTGGGAAGATGGTATCTCCCTACAAAGATGGTCCCCGTGTAGTAGAGGGGATGACAATGGCTTTCGTCCTTTGAGCCAGAGGCAGAGAGTGGTGGTGGCCCTAACCTCTTTCCACTCACTTCCAAACTGTGCTATTCTGTTCAAGTTTGAACATGCCTTGGTTTGTGATTGGGTTTCTTTTTTTGTTTTAATTTAAATTCAAGTTAAATAACGTACAGTGTAGTCTAGGCTTTAGGAGTAGAACCCAGTGATTCATCTCTTACGTATGACACCCGGTACTCATCCCAAAAAGTGCCCTCCTTAATGACGATCATCCATTTAACCCATCCCCCCACCCACCTCCCCTCCAGCAACCCTCAGTTCATTCTCTGTATTTAAGAGTCTCTTATGGTTTGCCTGCCTCTGTGTTTTTATCTTATTTTTCCTTCTCCTTCCCCTATGTTCATTTGCTGTGTTTCCCAAATTCCACATATGAGTAAAATCATATGATATTTTTCTTTCTCTGACTGCCTTATTTCGGTTAGCATAATACACTCTAGTTCCATCCACATTGTTGCAAATGGCAAAATTTCATTCTTTTTGATCACCAAGTAATGCTGCATTGTCTTTATCCATTCATCAGTGTAGATGGACATTTGGGCTCTTTCATACTTAGGCTGTTGTCAATAGTGCTGCTACAAACATTGGGGTTCATGTGCCCCTTCGAATCAGCATTTTTGTATCCTTTGGATAAATACCTACTAGTGCAATTGCTGGGTCATAGGGTAGTTCTGTTTTTAACTTTTTAAGGGGCTTTCATACTGTTTTCCAGAGTAGCTGCACCAGTTTGCATTCCCACCAGCAGTGCAATAGGGTTCCCCCTTTCTCTGCATCCCTGCCAACATCTGTTGCTCCCTAATTGGGTTTTTTGATCTACACATATCTGTGATATCATTGATGAAAATTTCTCGTTGCTTCCACGCGATGCTGGACTCTCCACTTTGGTCTCTTGTGCTACCTTATTCTCATAATTAGTTATCATGCAACCACAATGCTTTCCTTTGGTCAAGTTACTGCGCATTTCTAAAAGGAAGCTGAGAAAAGTTTGAATCAAACACTTGGCTAGCTATCATTTTGATGCTAAACATCCACTCTCTTCTCGGCTTGTTTTTTAATAATTTCCTAAGCAGAAAAAGACATTAAGAATTGCTATCTTTGGGGGCGCCTGGGTGGTGCAGTCGGGTAAGCGTCCGACTTCAGCCAGGTCACGATCTCGCGGTCCGTGAGTTCGAGCCCCGCGTCGGGCTCTGGGCTGATGGCTTAGAGCCTGGAGCCTGTTTCCGATTCTGTGTCTCCCTCTCTCTCTGCCCCTCGCCCGTTCATGCTCTGTCTCTCTCTGTCCCCAAAATAAATAAACGTTGAAAAAAAAAAAAAGAATTGCTATCTTTGATGCTATCAGTGTATTGATATTAATTCAAATTAACAGATATTCATGAAGTATTAAGAATATGCAAAGTGTGGTGCTCAGCAATTTGAGGATATAGATACAAAGAAATCAGGATTCTTATCTACTGGTGTCTAGTGGGAGAGACAGATATATCTACGATTCACGGTGTCTTTTTTATATCCTGTCTGATATTCTCTTTACTGTAACAAGAGTGTTAAGGGAGTCCAGGAGGGGAAGGAGTTATTTTCTGTGGGGTCACTGGAAAAGGATTTTCAAGAAATCTTGGACTGGATTCCCCTAGAAGCAGATGCCAGGTGTAGTATTTGAGCACCAGGTTTATTTGGATGCCGATCTCAGGAAGCAAAACACAGGGTGCTGAGCAAGTCATTGTCATGGGCAATTGGGGCTCCATCCCACTGGGGATCTCTGGGAGTTGATGAAGAACACATCTCAGTGTTGGTCTACTGGAGAGGGAGGAAGATGAAGATATTTATTTACCAAACCCAGTTCATCCTTGTCTGAGGGCTCTGCCCAGGGTTGTTAATTTTCCAGTACTCCTGAGCTGCCCTGCAGCCCGTGAAAGCATTCAGGCAAAGACTTATCAACTTGAGCGGTGTATGGAGACAGGATTTGGCTGGGGGACACACGGCATCTGCTTCACTGGAGGAGGTGGTATTTAAATGGAACCTTAGATGATGCGAGGGTTTTTCAGCAAGTCGTGATGTGGGGGTAAGTATTTCAGCATGTAAGAGTGGGAAGGGCTAAGGCAGCATGGTGTGGTCCGTGGCAAATATCATAAAGCACCGAAGTTTGAAAATGATTCACATTTTTAAAATTAGAGAAGATTCAGAGTTGTCCCTATAAATATTCATTCTCACTCCCTTGCTTTGAGTGGGAGAGAACTGAGCGCCCAAGAGTTTGCTCAGAGGGAATCGTGCTCCTCACCAGCGGCTTGCTTCCGCCAGCCAATATCTGGGTTGCTTGGACTTATTATACCTTTTTTGCCTCCCTGCAGAATTTGGGGGTTTTGACAAGATCTGGACATGGCTATGTGAGTTACGTTGCTGCCCATGGGGATGCCATTCCTTAGCTGTGTCACTTGGGGGAAAAGGTTAAGAATTGCTGATATGAGCCTTGGAAACGGGACAGATGGGTTCAAGGAAGAACAGGGAGCCCAGTGGCATAAATTGTAGTGTGTGGGGAATGGGGGCTGAAAGTGGATAAAGAAGGGAAAGGAGAGGTGTGCAGGGGTGTGTAATAAGTGGTTACTTCAATAATAAATACATATTACATGTTAATGGTACACACAGAATATTTATATATAATAAATTTACATAAATTGTATATATTATGAAAATTGTATGTAAACGAGATATATTACACACATTTATATAAATTGTACATTTTACATATTGTATCGTTTCCTAACTCAATATTTGGCAAGTGTCCCCAGGCCTTAAACCCAACATCTCTAAACTAATGACAAAGAGCTACACATCACAGGAGTGATGATGGATCATGTGAATTTCCCTTGCCTTTTACTTGCACGTAGGAGTGAGGAAAAATATCCAATCGTATTATCTACTTCATAAGAGGCAAATGCACCACCCCACCAATGGAATCTATGTGAAGCTTCATTTTACCTTAGAAAATACTGAAATTTTTGACAAGGCAGGTTATTAGTAGGTTGGGAGCCTGCACTGAAATTTGCACCTGTTTGAAAATGCTTCATTCTGGACCGACAGCTGTCATCTCTGATAATACATGCTTGTGAGTCCCTGAAGCTTTGGAAACCTGAGTCACAGCCACACCACATCACTGCAGTTCTTAGCCTGAATTTCCCATGGGGCGCAAGCCTGTCAGCTGTGAGCAGGTGAGGCTTATTTAAAACATCTTCATTTCTAGTTTGCACAACTTGGAATACAGCATTCCGCGTCATGCGAAAACAAGGACTACGTATAGGGAGTACTCGTGTGGGAACTAGGCTTCGTTACACAGATCATCACACAAGGGGAAATGACATTCTGAGGGAAGTTAATGAAACAGTGACAGCGTGCGGAAATTCTGTTTAGAGAGAAAAACAAAAAGATGGATGAGTCTGGTTCCAACTTTAATATCGAAGATGAGGGACAGCACTTAATACCCAAGGATTTGCCTCTTGTGCTTTTTTTTTTAAGTTTATTTATTTTGAAAGAGAGAAAGAGCAGGGGAGGGGCAGAAATGGGGAGAGAGAGAATCCGAAGCAGGCTCTGCATTGCCAGCACAGAGCCCAACGCGGGGCTCGCAACCCACCAACGGAACCAAGAGATCATGACCTGAGCCGAACTCAAGAGTCAGGTGCTTAACCGGCTGAGACCCCACCCCTTGTGCTTTCAAAGTTCAGCTTCTTCTAGGGTAAGAGGAAGTTTTAGGTCATTTCCTCTCCAGTTGTTCTGCCCTTGTATTGCTAGCTTACGCCTCTGGCCCCCTGAGCCCTCGGGGCTATTTCAGCATAAAAGCCCTGCTTCCTTTTGCCACCTGGTGCTTCTGTTTGTTATATCTCAACAAAAGGCAAGAAGGGTGGGATGCATTTTGCTGAATGCTATGCGTGAAGGTGGGCTTTAAGATGGGAAAAAATTTAGTGCTATACCATGGTGTTTTGCCATGGTGCTTTGAGACCGATAAGGTGAACCTCTCACAGGGAAGTCACCAATTCCGTTTCTGTTCCTGACCTGTTTTTCTCTAACCATGCTTCTCTCGAGAAGGGAAATATTTTCCTATTTGCTCTGTAATTGTTAAGGTCTCTTTTTCTCAAATGATTTTCCATTATCCTCCAAGGAGCGTTGAAACCCTCTCATTTACTCTTGGCTCCCTCTTCCCCAATCACTTACCATTGGAACTGGTGGGAATAATAATAAAATAATAAATAGGCCCCTTGATGAGCTTTTTGTCTCATACCAGTTACTTTATTATTTTTTTTTTTTAGTTTATTGATTTATTTTGAGAGAGAGAGTGAGCATAAGTGAGGAGCAGAGAGAGAGAGAGAGGGAGAATCCCAAGCAGGCTCCCCGCTGTCAATGCAGAGCCCGACGCAGGGCTCAATTCCATGACCCTGGGATCATGACCTGAGCCGAAATCAAGAGTCAGACACTTAACCAACTGGGTCACCAGACACCCCTTACCAGCTACTTTCTTAGCTACCAGGAGAGAAATTTGAGATGACCTATTAGCCAAAGATCTTTATTATCTCCACCAATCCTCTTGCCTTGGGGGACAAGAGAGGGAAAAGAGATTATTTGTTAATTTTTTATAAGATAATGTAGGGCCCTATTAGAGTGATTTTGAGGGGTGCTGCTGTTTCATGAACCTTAAATGAATCAATGAACTCCACTGTAAAAACTGATCATATACTCCTACACTCCCCCAGTGGTTTTCCTGTGCCTCCTGATACAAACTCTACTGTGGCCCTTATCTCAGTGACTTAGACTTACCTATTCACTGACTAGAGACCATAGCCGATTCATTTTAGCTCAAGAGCCCAGTATTGAGAAAGGCTCATAAACAGAAAATAAACAGATGCTTGTTGAATGATTTGAATTCAAAATGCCATCCCATCTTCTGAGAGAGTCCCATTCACCAAATTCTAAAATAATGAGATTTATATTTTGAGAAGTTTCCAAAAAAAAACCCATTCTAATGTTTGCTACTGGGAAGAATGGGGATGGAAAGAAGAGAATCCACATTTGTGGAGTACCAACTCTACATCAAGGGCCAAGTGTAATACACCTTGCTTTGTTTATTCTCTAAAACAGTCTTATTAAGTAAGAACTGTTAAATCTCCATTTTACCAATGAGGAAACCGGGGCACCTCAGGTTAAGAATTTTGCGGGTCACAGGTTATTATGGGATAGATCAGAGATTCAAGCCTGAGACTGTCTTCATGGTCCCAGGTTCTTTCCACCTTCCTTCCTTTATCATTCTCTATAAGAGAAAAACCACTCTGTTCTACAGCACATTGCAGAGTGATTTTCTTAAACCTTTCTTTTTTGCTCTGATCTCCTTAATCATTCCCCTTCATCTAACATTAGAATCCATACTACTCAGCCCAAATAGCAAGGCAGTATTGCCCGGTGGTAAACAACATCTGTGGGCTTCTGTGTGTCAGCGCCATGGGGAATCTCTAATTTCTTACTTTATCATGAAACTATTCCCTAGAATGGGTATAGTAAGACTGTCTTAGTCAGTCTAGGCTGCTATGAGAAAATACCATATTAAGCCTTATTAGGCGTCCAATGTCAGTTCAGGGCATGATCTCCCAGTCCATGAGTTCAAGCCCTGCACCGGGCTCTGTGCTGACAGCTCAGAGCCTGGAGCCTGCTTCGGATTCTGTGTCTCCCTCTCTCTGCCCTTCCCCTGCTCTCACTCTGTCTCTCTCTATCTCTCAAAAATAAATAAACATTAAAAAAAGAAAATACCGTAAATTTGGTACCTGACCTACAGCAGAAATTCATTTCTCAATGGTTCTGGAGACTGGATGTATAAGATCAGGGTGCCAACATGGTTGGGTTCCAGTCAGTGCCCCTTTCCCTCTTGCATCTTCCCCTTAGATTGCTAAATATTTGTACTAACTAGCTTTCTGGACTCTTAGAAGGGTGGCAATTCCATTAATGAAGGCTTCACCCTCATGATCTAATTACCTCTCAAAGGATTAGGGTCTCAAGATATGAATTTTGAGGGAGACAGAAACATTCAGTCCCTCGAAAATAGAATCTCTGGGGCGCCTGGGTGGCTCAGTTGGTTAAGCATCCGACTTCAGCTCAGGTCACGATCTCGCAGTCCGTGAGTTCGAGCCCCGTGTCGGGCTCTGGGCTGATGGCTCAGAGCCTGGAGCCTGCCTCCGATTCTGTGTCTCCCTCTCTCTCTGTCCCTCCCCCATTCATGCTCTGTCTCTCTCTGTCTCAAAAATAAATAAACGTTAAAAAAAATTAAAAAAAAAAAAGAAAATAGAATCTCTGCCATAGGAGTTTTTTTTTTTTTTTGAAGATTAATAAAATACATAGAAAGCACTCAGCACAATATACAGTAAGGACTTGAACAATGTAAGCTAGTATGATGCATTGCTGTTATTTTTTATGATTTTTACAAATTGAAGCATGATTGACATATAACATTATATTAGTTTTATATGTACAACATGCTGATTTGCTATTTGTATACACGGTGAAACCATCACCACAGTAAGTCTAGATAACATCCATCACCACACGTACTTACAAAATGGTGTTGTTGTTGTTGTTGCTGTTGTTGGTAGAACTTTATAATGCCCTTCCTTTCTAACCTTTGTGTTTTTCTCAAAAAGTTCTCCATACTTGCCTCCAGCCAGGCTGGGCTCCCCATACTCTGCCAGACTCTATGATTATCCCTGCCTTTACTCTTTTGCTTAAACTAACATCTCTTCCTTTCCATCTGCTCATGCAAATCTGATCAATTTTCTCACTTTCTCAGGCAAAGCTGGTCACTCCAAATAGCTATCCTGTGGATGTCAATTGGCTTCTTTCCCAAGCTACATCGTGGCAGATTGCTCAGTGTGCAAGGGACCATGACAGCAGGAATGGGGGTTAGGCATGGGCTCAACAGCATCAACTTTGCCTTACCATCACTATCAGTTGGCCTGTCTGCCAACACCAGAAATAATCCTCAGCTCCGAGGTGTTGAGGGAGTTGAGGGAAGACCAGCTAGCCACTTCGTGGGAGATTGGTTGCATTCAACCGTGATGAAGGAGCAGCACTTAGTCCTTATGGGAATATATATATATATTCTAAATACAGACCGGTATCCCTGCCTGCAATATAATTAATTATTCTATTATTTCAAATAACATTGCTTCTCATCAAATATCTAATTTTTTCGGGAAAACAAGTGTGGGTTGGCCTCATGGTCACAAAATTCACTGCTCTTACCATGTGCTCTGCTACTCAAAAAGCAGTTGGCCTCACAGAATGCTGAAATAGCCTACTGACGCAGCAGTTCTGGTGCCTGTTACAGCGGGAGACTGTACCTACGAGGTTGGAAAACTGTCCTCAAGGATGTGACATACAATTTAAACGCATGACCAAAACTGGTACCATTTTGCCAAAATGGGCCTCAAAACCAAGGGGTGACATGGAGCGTGGCCTCTCTTGCTTTTCCACCTCATAATACATTCATGAGATTTTGCTAAAAGTCCTTGAAAGTTTGGGCTGTGCTAGCTAAGAGGTATTTATTCCCAAGGGGGGAATGTGTGTCTGCCAGAGGATACAATGAAAGTTCTACTGAATGTGAAGCTGAGACGAGCTACTTGATCTTGTTCCTCAGGCTAAACTTACCACAGGCAAGGAAGGGGGTTACTATAGTAGACAGGGTGCTTAATCCTGATTATTAAGGGAAAATTGGGTTACTGTATATAATGGGGGCATAGAGGATGATGACTAGAACTCAGGGGATTCCATAGGTCTCCATTTTCAGTCATAAAAGTTAATCAAACACTACCCAATTAATGCAGGACCCCTTAGGATTCAGATTCCTTACATTGAAGGTTTTAATTATACACCCAGCTAAAAAAAAAAAGTTGACCAGCTGAGGTGAAGACTGAGGGTAAGAAAACAAAACAAAACACGGACTAACTAGTAGACAAAGGAACTTCAATTTCTGCTATAGCTTAGTGTTCAGTTACGGAGCCAAGAGCCATAACATATTTCATGCAGTGTACTTGGTTTCTTGCTTGACTTGTATACATTTGTGTTTTTTATTATTGTCTCCCCTTCCTCTGCTATTTTAGATAAGAAATGTTAGTAACAGTTAACAAAAATAGTTAACAATAGATAGGTAAACAAATAAGTAGCAGTTCATAAATACATGATAGTTTAAAAATAAATACTTTTGCAATTTAGTCTTAAGCTATCAAACACCCCCAGTGGGCTTTTTACTGATCAATGGGAGAAATTAACATCACCAGAAAGAGATGCAGTGACTAATGGGATCTTGTATTTCCCCCTTTGGGGGAGAGAATAATTTCTGGGAGAAAGAGTTGTAGAGATGATGTGACAGGAGCGGTGGATTAGAAAGCTGAAAGAATTGGTCCCTCCACAGAAACAACCATGAAGTTGGAGAAAACTGACAGAATCAATTTTGATGGAACTCTGGGATCTAATCAAAATCTTGCAGCAACCAAGGAAGTGCTTAACGAAGATGGATGCTGGTAAATTTCGGTAAGCATATATTATGGCATTTTTTTTTCTTACCTGTCTACCATACCCCATTCCCCAGCTCAGTGGTGGTTATAGGGACAGTGGCCCATGTTCTTGGTATGATTTGCTGGTCCTGGGAGTGGGGGCGAGCAATAGAGTTCTTGTTCTGATAATATTTTGGTTGTGTTTTCACCAGTTCAGTGTTTCCCTGAGGGACTGATGCAGAGACAGACTTTTGTTGGCCCCCATCCTCTGGGTGTGCAGCAGTTTTCCAAGTGACATCTCTTGAAAAACACTTGAAGATATACTGCACATAACTGCCTGGGGTAAGGGGAAGAAGGTGGGGCAAGGGGAAGCAGACCCAAAAGTGTGGGAAGGAAAAAAAAAACTGAGGAGGAAGATTCTTGAGGGGAATAAAGGCTTTTTGAATGGCTACTACATTTACCAGGGAATGCAGAGCACAAAATGCATGCCCAGGGGCAGACAGATGCTGACAAAAGACCCGAAGTGATCTTAGCCTTGCATCTCTGGATGATCTTTGGATTCTGAACAAGTAGGATGTGAAGGCTAACACAGAGCGGTAGGTGACCTGGCTTAGTGTTAAAGGAGTGCCCCAGCACAGAGCCAATCTGCAAAGACTGGGAAGTAGTTTTCCCCCCACCTTTTTGGCCCCAAGTAT
Organism: Herpailurus yagouaroundi; assembly: GCF_014898765.1. Taxonomy (NCBI): domain Eukaryota; kingdom Metazoa; phylum Chordata; class Mammalia; order Carnivora; family Felidae; genus Herpailurus; species Herpailurus yagouaroundi. The sequence goes on from NW_024420586.1 coordinate 20,184,771, forward strand.
TTAAAGAAATCTCTGGCATCACCCTTTTTCCTCTTCTGCATATTTAAAGCATGTGTCACACTGTGTGTAAACATTCCCTGAAGATTTTTTCTTTGTGCATTGCTATGTAAACATAACACATATTATTAAAATTAAATATTAAAACAAGAGAAACTTCTGCAAATCATTGGATGACCTAGGAAATAACAGCACAGAGACTTCCATGACCACACACAACAGGGAACATGGTCTTCGCAAAAAGAGTTTGGAAAAGTCAGTAAGCAAACATGACCGAGGCCCTCAATGATCAAGAATTAGATTTCCGGAGTTACTACTTTATAAAATTCAAAATTTCTAGTTTGGAACAGAAGATTATAAGATATACAAAGAAACAAGAAAGCATGGCCCACTCACAGGAATAAATAAAATTGACAGAAACCGTCTCTGAGAAAGCCTATACTTCGGACTTAATAGACAAAGAATTTACATCAACTGTCTTAAATATGCTAAAAGAACTAAAGGAAAATATGGGCAAAGAACTGAAGGAAATGAGAATAATGTCTGAGCAAATAAAGAATATCAATAAAGAGATAAATTAGTCAAGTGAACCAAAGGAGGTCAAAAGTACAATAGCTGAAATGAAAAATTGAGTAAGTAAATTTACTAAACGAAATAAAAAATTCAACCTCAGAGCCTCCAGAAGGAGCAAGTGTTACTGACACCTTGACCTTAACCCAATGAAACTGACGATAAACTCCTGAGCTTCAGAACTGTAAGAGAATAAATTTGTGTTATTGTAAGCCACTAAATTTGTGGTAACTTGTTACAGCAGCAATAGGAAACTAATACAATACCCTTAAAGCAACTCCAAGCTTGAATTTCTTTCTGCCTGAAACCTCTAGAGAGGTATCTGTTTTCCTGACTGGGAAAAGTAGGTATTCTATCCATATTTGGGAAATAAATGAAAATATAAAAACCATAAGGTCTAAAGCAAGTCTGTTGACCTCCACTGTCTTAGTTTGGGTTCTTCCGGAAACTGACCCTGAGATAAGGATTTGGTTGCAGTGTTCCCTGGAAAACATCGGTGAGGGAGTGGGGAAGTGAAACAGGGAAAGAGAGATGGTCAAGGCCAATGTATGCTATCAAGTGAGTTATCACTGTGTTAAATCAAAACCTAATCTTAGTGGGGAATTATGTGAGCCCGTGTAGAACATGGAGCTCAGTTATTCTACCTGAGGGGCAAAGGAGCTGGAGAATTTATACACCAAATGCCATCATCCTTGGTTGAGAGCTGTATTAACTTGTTGGCATTTCTGGGTAGAGCAGGCTCTGGTGGTCAGAGAAAGCTCTCGGACCAAGGGATACAGATCCTGGCAGCTGGAAGTTGGGTGGGAATGCACTGAAGTGGTAAGGGCGAGGGGAAGGGGGGTTATTAATAGTCTCGGCTACACCCACAAGGTCTTTTCTAGCTCATCCAGCCCCAGTCACCTCCATTCTATTAGTCAATAGACACATATTACATGCATCACTCCTGAGCAAAGCAGTGCCTTTGAGATAATAATAAGGCATGCATTTTGTCCTTTAGCAGATCTACAGGGTTTTTGAGAACGAAGATCATGACCTACTCGTCTTTCTTATTTCTCACAGTACTGAGAAACACGTTAAGCATATTGTAAGCGCTCAGTATATATTTTTGGAAATGAATTGATTGCAATAATTGTGTCCTATCTATTTCTTACCCTTGAAGGTATCACTCTAGTGAGTTTTCTGTTTCTTCTATTCCATAAAATGTTTCCCCATTGGCCTTAATTGAAATATTTTAATGACACATGAATAAGTGATCATAATAACCAGGGAAATGATCCACAGATTTTATTTTTAGTGTATCTCCCCACTACTTCTGTGTTTACCTTTTGAGGTAACCTGTGTTCATACCATACCATGCCATTAGCTTTCCACAGTTTCTTCCATTTCTTTCCATTTCCTTCCTTCCATTCCCATGTACACACACACACACACACACACACACACACACACACTACGTTTCTGTCTTATAAAATATATGATTATACTACGTGCCTTCCTTTACCACTTGGCAATTTACTTCACAGTATGTCATTGAAACCTGTAGTTCAAAATAGATCTAGTTTGTTTATTTTAGTAGTTGCAGAATATTGTCCATTGGACACACTATAATTTATTCAACCATTACTTTATCACTTTATTGATGAATATTCAATTTGCTTGCAGCTTTTTTGCCTCCACCAACAATACTGCAGTAAACACTCTAATACAAACACTTCTATAGATTCCTCAAAGTGGTGTTGCTACATCACATGGGGTGTGCATTTGAAATTTTTGTAAATATTGCCAGATTATCTGCCGCTTTGTACCCATATTGAACCTTCTCATTTCCCTTAAACACTCCTTATTTTATTTCTATGTGGTGAGATTTACCTAGCCACTACTGATATAAACTCGATTTTAACAAATAAACTAACGTGGTGCTCCTAAGAGTCATTTGCATTTATCAATCGTCATTAGGATTTTCTTTTGGAGGAGAAGGGGAGAGGAATGTAGCAGGAATTGAAACAGGAGGGGATCTTGCTTTTGCCCAAGTGAAGAAACATGGTGCGGTTCGGGGGAAGCAAGACATTTCCCCACTTCTAAGTGGTTTTGTTGAGGGCAGTGGACTTCACCAGAAGACTCAGAAAACAACAGCAACAACAACAACAAAAACGTAGTTGAAATGAAACATCTTAGGGGATTAGCAGGAATAACTGAGTTGTACTTTGAGGGGTCATTCATGGATAGCAAGGATCAGAGAAACAAGTGTTGTTGCAATGTAAGTAACATCTCTCCTCCCTCTACATGGGTACCCATTGGCTGGCAAGTTATGGGAATACTTATATTACGTATCATCGGACTTGAATTCTCAAGTTGGCCCCAAAATTCAGATCACTTTTAATAGACCCGCTTCCTGAAATAGCAAATTATTTTTCTCTGTTGATCTTATTTTACTGTGAAAATATTTTGGAGTTGAGAAATATAGTGACAAGATGATTAAACATCTTATAAATATAGTTGTGAACTTCTTAATTGAAGATTATGCTTAATATTATTTGCAAAGGAGCTTCCAAAATCATGAGCAAAACTTTCCTCCTTTCTGGGAAATTCCCACTTCAAAGGTAAAATGAAAGCCTTTCTTAAACAGAAATATTCAACGAAGAAACAGTGTTAATGGATATACCTAAGGACAATTTAGTGGAGTAAAGAGGCATATGCATTTCATGTACTAACCCAGCTTTGCCAATTTTCCTGCTTTGCTGAAAAGTTCATTTTCAAAACATCAGTGCTCTATTATTTGACAGCTTGCTGCTTCTGAAACTCCAAATTTCTAGTGTGCAGCTAATGTATATACATTTAGCAGCCACAAGATCTGAATTCATATGTATGCAACTCTTAAATTACATGTATTGACTTTTATGGTTGATAGCTTTAATATTACTATTTGTGTCTCTATAAATTATTTTTGCAGAAGCCAAAAAAAGAGGAAAATCCGAATTTTATTAATAGACATACTAAGCATAACACTTGAGACATAATTGATATGAATACCAATAGCATGATTTTAATAACATCAAACATCTTAGTGTCATAGAGAAACGTCTTCTAAATGCAAAATGTGAGTGGTGCAGTGAATCAGGGGCAGGATCTTAGAAGAAAATACCTGACTTGAATTTATGAACAGAATAGAAGAATCTGAAAACCATTAGAGACAGCAACAGAAATAACACCAAAGGTTCACATTTAACATAACCTTGAATTTCACAACCCCAAACAGTAAATTGGCCACATTGTGGTCACCAAGATTCCTAGAACTAAGCAAACAACATAACATCCTTATCCTTCTTAAATGTTGCACAGAAAGAAGGGTGTGTGTGTGTGTGTGTGTGTGTGTGTGTGTGTGTGTTGGGAGGCAGGAAAGGGAGTGCTTGATTGATGAGAGAGAGTCCTTCAGAGAATTTCCTGCTGACAGGAATTTCATGTTTGAGGGATGTTTAGCTTCTTTGCAGGACTAATGTCCAGAGTGGTGGGTGTGGGGGACATGGAGCCTTTGACAGAGTTTGTAGGAGAAGCCAGTGTAACGCAGATATGATGAGGCACAGAAGATCCCATAATGGAATCCGTGGCTAATCAAGTTTGAAAGGAGCACATGCAGAGTAAGGCCTTGAAGCCAGAGCCCCACCAGTGTTCAACCTCTCTGTCATTCGACTCGTGGGAGAAGGACCATTGAACAAACCAAGACCAAAAGTGAGGTAGGGAAAGTTGATCCTTAATGTCTCCCATTCAATCCTTTCTTTCCATCTAACTTCTAAGCTCTCTGGCCTCAGCCTACCCTCCAATTGCTCTGGACTTCTCAGTTAGTTGTTTCTTACCTAGATATATCCTTCTTGGGCAGTACTGAATTGGATTGGATGATTTCTTCCCCAGCTTTCATTTCCTTTTATCCTAATAAAACCTAACTCTTCCTGAAGTTCATTCCCCCAGAGCTCTACTCTACAAATAAAGCGGTCTGGGTTATTGGCTCAATATGATGTCTCTTATCTAATATAACTTGCATCCTAACAGAATCTCTCAGGGCCTGAAGCAAAAGACAGGTTCAAATTGTGGTCTTTTTAGTTGAACAATATGATCGGGGAGCTATTGTAGAGGTCGAAGATTCTTTGGTTTTCCTCAAACCACGCCGTGTAGATAGCTGCCTTTGCTTGACTTTAGGAGTAGTTCTAAGGAAGTTCCATGCTTTTCTTGTGCTCTTTAACACCCTGGCTGCCCTTCCTGCCATAATCAGAGGAGCCCCCATATGCAGTGTTGTCTGACAAGGAGAGACCACTATGCCTGCAACATAGGCAGGGCCTACGGACTGGGCCCACAGAGAACCTGTTACCCCAGGGGCTTTCCAAGAAGACTCAGGTAACTCAGCCCAGCAGTACAGGTAAGCTAATATTCTATAGACCAATAAGGGACTGGAGATAAGAAGAAGCCATTGCTTTCCCTTTCACTCCCAACAGACTGTTCTGAGACACAGTGGTTCCATACAGCCTCTCTGGACACTTTCTATGTGAGCAAGCTGTGTTTTGCTGTAAGGCTGTGGCCAGCCCCATAATGCACCATTCTGTATTTGCTTTCCTTCCTTCTCTGCCTCACTTTTTTGTTGTTGTTCTTGCTTCCCTGGGATTATACTCCCCAATAAAGGGTTAAAGTGTAAGCTTCTACCATTGGTAGAATTGGTTCCGATTTCTAGGGCATCGGGGCTAAAACACACAGTAAAAATTGATTATTAACAAAGATCAAAGAAACACTCAAGTGTGTGTGTGTGTGTGTGTGTGTGTGTGTATACGTGTTGAGTGCAACATAAAGTGGCACGGAGTGAAGGACATGAATGTGGCAGGAATGTCTGAAACATGGGTTCCAAAAGGCAATGGACCAAAAGCATAAGAAAGTTTAGATAAATTGGGGTGCCTTGGTGGCTCAGTTGGTTAAGGGTCTGACTTTGGCTCAGGTCATGATCTCACGGTCCGTGAGTTCAAGCCCCGCGTCGGGCTCTGTGCTGACAGCTCAGAGCCTCGAACCTGCTTCAGATTCTGTGTCTCCCTCTCTCTCTGCCCCTCCCCCCCTTTCTCTCTCTCTCTCTCTCTCTCTCTCTCAATATAAATAAATATTTTAAAAAAATTTTTAAAAAAGAAAGTTTGTGTAAATGGAATGTGTTCAAAGTGCCTTGCTACAGTGATATGTCATTTGTGCCTCACCCATGGTGTGGAAAAAGAAAAAGGCTAGACAAGATAGTGAGCAAATCCTGAGGGTACTTTTTCATTCTGGTATCTGTGCACGTCTTGACTTGTTGGTTTGGCCAAGGCTCTCAGAGCTGGATCTAGCTGGGGATGTCTAAGGAGTCCTGGGGAGCAGCGCATTGCCAAAGTTCTCCTCTGGGTCTGTGTGTTCTCAAGGTCAAGTAAAGCTTATATGTGTACATGCTTGACCATTGCTCTGCAAAACTAAGAATCCACCTTTACATGGGGTTCTTAAAACGCTTTCCACTTTACAACCGATTTCTACTTATATTTCTTAGCTAGCCAAAGATTTGGAATTACCATATATGTAACAAGATAAGTGTCTCCACAAGTCCATGTGTGAAACCAGAGGCTGAGAGTGGACAAATGTCCTCTAAATGAAATTAAGGGGAAATGTAATAATGGCTTTAATAAGGTCACATTGAAAGGGAATGACAGGATAAATTGGACCATTTGAGAACTTTGCCAAGTGTAAGAATTAAGGTTACATTACTAAAAACTCCATCTAGATAATCTTGGACTCTGAAAAAATTAATGGGAAATGGATCTAATTATTTGAGCTGAGATGCACAAAATGTAGCTGATATACATATTTAAGGACACATCATTTTTGCCCAAGATATCAGGACTAAAGTGCTGACAAAGATCAATTTAATATTGAATGACATTACTTCAGGAGACCTAGAATCTTTTTTTTTTAAAAGAGATTTAGGGGGAAAATCTGCTTAAACAAACAAATTGCAATATAATATTTAATTTGGATTTGGGTCAGTGGATGGGATAAATTTGATTCTCAAATATAAATAAAATTGAGAGACCAAAAAAGATGGGACAAAAATAGACCAAGTGCTCTTTAACCTAAAATCAAGGAAGGATAATGAAAACCAATATGGAAACAGTTGGGAATAACAACATATTTGATTTACTGTCTTTAAAAACATGCAGCGCATCTTAGGAATTTAAAGCTTTCAGGTGCTTGATAGATTGATATTATCTAGCCAATATTAAAACGTGAAGGTGGTTAAACTAGAAAAAAATAATTATATAAACATTCAGTCATTAAAGTTTCAGGGATTGAAAATCATGCCAAGCCCTCAGTGTAAGGTTTTTCTATATATGATCTTGTCGACTGCTCAGAAGAACTAAGAGAGGCAGTTCAAGATGGTGGCGTAGGAAGATCCTGAACTCACCTCCTCCCACAGACACACCAAATCTACAGCTACATATGGAACAATTCCCTCTGAAAAGTAGCTGAACAGCTCCACCAGAACAAAGGATAAAAGGGCCACCACATCAAGACAGAAGAAGAGGCAGAGATGCAGTCTCATTAAAAACAAACAAACAAACAAAAAACTCTCTGCTTGTGTGGTGACTCACAGTCGGAAAGGATCTAACAAATATGGAGCTTCTCCCTGAACAGCAAGGGTTCGTGCCCCACATCAGGCACCCAGACCCTTGGGACATATACCAGGGAGATGAGCCCCCCAAAATGTTTGGCTTTGAAAACTGACAGGGCTCACGTCCAGGAGACTCAGAAGACTATAGGAAATGGGATTCCAATGTTGGATTCATGCACAGACTCACCCGCCCTGGAACCCAGAGCAAGAGCAGCAGTTTGAAGAGCACCTAAATGATACGTGAAGAAGGTTCATTTGCTAATCTTCAAGTGTCTGCCGGAGAGGCAGAGACCCGTTGGGGCTCTCTCTGGGGGCAGGATGCACTGGCAGCTGCCATTCTTGTGTTCTCACTCTACCTTGCTGGCACTGGTGGGCCTGCCCTGTCCCGGGTCCTCCCACAGCCCTGCTAAAGCTGGTGAGTATGCCCCACCCCTGTGCTCCCCTGCAGACCAGCTAAAGCAGGTGGGTGTGTGCAGTGCACACAGGAGGCAAACCCTTGAGTACCTGTCTCTTCTTGAGTTTCTGGGCTCCATGGGACTGAAACAATAAGAGATGGTATGGGGCGGGGGGCCAGATGGGCTAAGGGACATCATCTCTGCACTTTCCGTTGGCCCCTCACTACGGCTTACCAGTACCTTCAGGTAGGAGCTTATACACTCATCTAGAGCCCCGGAGTTTTGCTGCCGTTGCCCAGGAGACCCTTCCACATCACCTGGCCTGGGGGCCAGCAATGTTTATGATTGTGGTCTCACAACATTGTATATATTTGCATCCTTTAAAAAGCTGCTGCCTGAGTGTCTGGCTTCCAATCAGCCTGAAACGAGGTGCTCACTGAGATCCTTCCCTTTGGAACACTGACAGGTCTTGGCATGTCATCAACTGGGACCTATTCAGAATAAATTAGTCTGCTTAGATCATCAGAAAGAGAAATTAGGAAAACAATCTCATTTACAATTGTGTCAATAAGGATAAAATACTGGGGCGCCTGGGTGGCTCAGTTGGTTATGAGTCCAACTTTAGCTCAGGTCATGATCTCATGGTTCCCAAGTTCAAGCCCCAAGTTGGGCTCTGTGCTGACAGTGTAGAGTCTGTTTCAGATTTTTTGTCTCTGTATCTCTCTCTGTCCCTCCCCCGATCATTCTCTCTCTCTTTCTTTCTCTCTCTCTCTCCCTCAAAAATAAATAAACATTTTTAGAAAAGGATTAAATATGTAGGAATAAATTTAACCAAGGAGGTGAAAGACCTGCACTCTGCAAACTATATGACATTGACGAAAGAAACTGAAGAAGACACAGATAAATGGAAAACTATTCCATGCTCATGAATTGGAAAAATGAATATTGTTAGAATGTCCATATTACCTAAAGCCATCTACAGATCCAGTGCAATCTCTATCAAAATTCCAGTTTTGATTTTTTCACAGAAATAGAACAAACAATCCTAAAATGTGCATGGGACCACAAAAGATCCTGAATAGCCAAAGCAATCTTGAGAAAGAACCAAACTGGAGGTATCACAATTCCAGACTTCAAGTAATATTATAAAGCAGTAGTCATCAAAACAGTATGGTACCAGGGCCCCTGGGTGGCTCAGTCGGTTGAGTGTCCAACTCTTGGTTTCATTTCAGGTCATGACCTCATGGTCTCGAGTTCCAGCTCCGCCTCGGGCTCTACCCTGACAGTGCAGAGCTTGCTTGGGATTCTCTCTCTCTCTCCCTCTCTCTGCCCCTCCCCTGTGCTCTCTCTCTCTCTCTCCCTCCCTTTGTCTCAAAATAAATAAATAAGCTTTAAGAAGCTTATTAAGCTTAAGGAAGCTCCATTCCTTACAGTGTTTTGGGTCTCCTGGACATAAGCCAGGCTTATGGGGGGCTTGTCTCTCCAGTGAAAGTCCCAAGGGTTGAGGTGCTGAATGTGAGGCACGAAACACTTGCTCTTTAGGGAGAAGCTCCATATTTATGAGATCCCTCCCAATTGTGGGTTGTCACGCTGGGGTTTTTCGTGAGCCCGTGTCTGCCTCTCCTCCCTATCTCGATGTGGTCCTTTTATCTTTTCTTGTGGAAGAGCTGTTCAGCTTGTTTTCAGGTAGTTTTCAGAAGGAGTTGTTCCATGTGTAGCTGTCAGTATGATATGCCTGTGGGAGCAGGTAAGTTCAGGGAGCTTCCTACTCCACCTCTTGAACTGTGTTCCCTTGGTGTGAGTCTCTTTTGATACATCTTATTTGGTACTTCGTGGGCTTCCTGGATATGGATGTCTGTTTTGCCTGCTTCCTCTGTGCTGAGCCCCAAGGGGATAGCCACATTGAGTCCTCGAGAGTCCATTAAGAACTTTTTCATTGTTTTCTATAGTGCTATGAGTCTTGTGGACACAAGCTCCATTGGTTTTTGGAGATAGGTGTTTTGGGGACAAATCCCTTAGGTGATATTCCTAAAAGCTGGAGATCTAGATGTGGAGTTCACACCTTTTGCTTCTCAGGGAGACACTGTGAGCTGGGGAGTTCCCTCCCAATTGTATGGCACTATGCCAAGGGTGGGGTATATGGTAAGAGTGTATCTCAGCTTTTCCTACCCATTTCAAAGCGAACCTTTTCTCATTTGCCAATGTGTAGGATTCAGTCAGCTGGTTTCCGGATTTCTTTCACAAGGAATTGTCCCATGTGCAGCTGTACATTTGGTGCGTCACTGGGAAGAAGGGAGCTCAGGAGATTCCTCTGTCACTAACTTGGACTGGAACCTCCAGCACTCATTTTTGATGTGATCGCCTCTTGCCGCACATGGAAGAAATTTGTCCATGCTTGGCCATGTTTTCCATTTAATCAAGATACAATTTAGCATGGCAAAGAGGTGAAAAGCTTGCCTCAGTTCAGTAAATCTGCAGATTTTGGACAAAGCAATGGAAGTCGGTGAGCCCTGAGAATGGCTGAATAAACTTAAGTTTCTAATGGCAACATCTAGGCAATTACGGCTGGTTTTCTTTCTCTCCTTTTCAAAAAGTGTGCAGTCTAGCCAAATTTAGGATGCACCACAGGACTCCAGGAAACATGTCACAAAAATTTGCGCATTAAAAAGCAACCTCTCAAAAGCGTGAGATTTCTTAATGGTTAACAGTCTTAGATTCCGTGCTTGACAAAATTTAGAATATTTTAAATGCAGTGGATTATTGTCTGAATATAAAGTTTGCCCAATTTTTAAAAAGAAAATAATGAGATTGGATTCCTTGTGACCTGTGGGGTCACCTCAAAAATTCATTGTCATGGGCTTTGGAATTAATGGAGTTTGAATTCTGTCTCTACCACTCACAAGCTGAGACCTGGGGAAAGTTACTTAGCCTCTGTTTCTTACTTTCCTCATCTCATTATAAGGATTAAAAAGCCTGAAATGCATTCGTCATATAAGTTGTTATTATTATTATTAATAAACCATAGTTCATATTCAGTGTAGCAAAGTTGATAATTTTATAAGCAAATAAAGTTTAATTTATATATTTTATTTTATTTAAAAAAATTTTTTTAAGGTTTATTTTTGAGACAGAGAGACACAGAGCATGAACGGGGGAGGGGCAGAGAGAGAGGGAGACACAGAATCGGAAGCAGGCTCCAGGCTCTAAGCCATCAGCCCAGAGCCCGACGCAGGGCTCGAACTCACGGACCGTGAGATCGTGACCTGAGCTGAAGTCGGACGCTTAACCGACCGAGCCACCCAGGCGCCCCTAATTTATATATTTTAAATTCTCAGGTCAGTATATTGATTTTATGGAGTAAAGGACTTCTTTTCTTTTTTAAGTTTATTTTTTATTTTGAGAGAGAGTGTGAGCAAGGGTGGGGGATAGAGAGAGGGAGAGAGAGAGAATCCTAAGCAGGCTCCACACTGCCAGCGAAGAGCCAAACATGGGACTAGATCTCACAACCATGGATAACGACCTGAGCCCAAGTCCGTCACTTAACCGACTGAGCCACCCAGGTGCCCCTGGAGTAAAGGACTTCTAAACAATAATATATAAATGTGTATTTTTTCATTTTCTTTTTTCCTCCACTCTCCTTATTACCCACCCTTCATCTGCCATGAGAAAGAGGCAGAAAGGAAGGGAAGGAAGGATGGAAGGAAGGATGGAAAGAAAACAAAGAAGTATGTTTCCATGTCTTCATAATTTTTGGAAATTTGACTCCTTCAGCTGTTGCTGTTTAAAATACATGTATAATTCCATATGAATTCAAGAAGGACATTACGTTGAAAAGTTTCCCCTCTGGTAAAACTGACACCAGCAACCCATACAGCTTGTCGGGATCTAAGGTTTCCCTGGGAGCCACTAGAGAAACCTACAGCAGGAGGAGGCATCAAATGGGGCAGCCTGCCTTTCTCAGCAGTGGATCTCAACGGGCCCACATTAGCATGTTTCCAGCAAGAACCACAGACCGCTGGTTGCCAGGAGAAACACAGAGAGAGGCTGCCATCATTTCTGCTACTCCTGTTTGGTCTCCCAGGTACAGAGCTTTCTGATGGAGGTCAAATTTTTCATGCTGCCTACACTACAGAGGAGAAGGACCCAAATTCGCCTCTGCACTCCCTTTGTCTCCTGCTTTTAGTAGTCTGAGGGCTGAAATGTTGTCAGAGAAAGATCTGGTTAGATACTTTGGGCCCTACTAAAACTCTGTCATTTTTACATTTCATGGCAATTGTTAAACAGGATAGGCTTGAATAGTGGCAAAATAATCTTTTAGAATACTCTATAAGTAACTCAAAAATTAATAAGCATGTCCCTAATACTTTCAGCAGGGAAATTATCTTAATCTTCCACTAATAGGGAGATGGCATGAAAAATTATTTAATCACAAGATACACAATGTTTAGCACTAAAATCAATCCGGGGTAATATAATAACCAAATATTCTATTGTGATTTTAAAGCTATCATCCAAATTGGTTGCTGAAGAAAGAAACTAAACATAATAACAGCTATGGAACAATTAATATTTTGGTCTCACTAAAAGTTAGCTGTAAGAATTCTCATCCAAAATTACAAGCATAATTCAAAAATCACAGAAGACTCAAAACAAGACACAAAATGACAGTCATGAAATCCTTTGACTGCTCTAATAGCAACTTACATTTATATGGTGGCTTACACTTTGAAATACGATTTCACAGATGTTTTCTTAATATAATAATCCTTTGAAGTAGGTGGATATGCACCATTATTCCTGTTTTTCATATGAATGTACTGAGACTCAGAAAGCTTATGTAACATGGCAATGTCAGACCCTTAATTCTCTCTGCAGGTCACAGATGGGAATATTCGTTAAACAGTGGCCATTGGAAACCATCTGAAGTAGTCTACAGACCAACTCACCTTACACTTGGGGGCAATTTTTCTTTTTTTTAAAGTTTATTTATTTATTTTGAGAGAGGCAGAGACAACACCAGCAAGGAAGGGGCAGAGAGAGAGGGAGAGAATCCCAAGCAGGCTCTGCACTGCCAGCACAGAGCCTGATGCGGGGCTCAAACCCATGAAGCTGCAAGATCATGACCTGAGCCGAAACCGAGAGTTAGATGCTTAACCAACTGAGCCACCCAGGCGCCCCAGGGGGATTTTTCGAGACAGCTTTATTGAAATATAATTACCTACCACAAATTCACCCTTTTTAAAATTTTCCTTAAATTGAATTATAGTTGGGACACCTGGGTGGCTCAGTCAGTTAAACGTCTGACTTCAGCTTGGGTCATGATCTCATGGTGGGTGAGTTCGAGCCCCGCATTGGGCTCTGTGCTGACAGCTCAGAGCCTGGAGCCTGCTTCAGATTCTGTGTCTCCCTCTCTCTCTGCCCCTCCCCCACTCATGCTGTATCTCTCTCTCCTTCAAAAAATAAATAAACATTAAAACAATTTTTTTAAATAAATAAATTGAATTATAGTTGACACACGATGTTACATTAGTTTCAGGTGTACAATATAGTAATTCAATAAATCTATATGTTATGCTGTGCTCATCCCCAGTGTAGCTACCCTCTGTCACCATGCAACGCTATTACAATACTATTGACTACATTTCCTACACTGTACCTTTTATCTTTATCCCTGTGACTTATTCACCTATACATTGTGCGTGTGCGTGCATGTGTGTGCATGCACGTGTGTGATCCTGGTGCTTCTGTTGTGTTATTCTGTGTCATCGGTAGCCCCAAATGAACCACACCTTTTGGTATTCATATCTCATGTCTTCTCCCACATTGTATCTGGGCTGGACGTGTGTCTGCTTTCGTCAAAAGAATACAGTGGATTTCTGCTATGCCAGTTCTGGGCTTAAGCCTTAAGAGGGCTCAGCATCTTCTGTTTTGTGCTGCCAGGTGCCTGGGCTATCATGAGAGAAGTCTGACTATCCTGCTGGAGAGATCATGTGGAGAGACCACATGGAAAGAGAAAGAAGCCCAGCGATCTCAGAATTCCAGCCGAGCCTGGCCCCAAGCCAATCTGCCTGCTGTATTCAGCCACCCTAGTGACCACTGGGAGAAGTAACAGAAGAACCCCCGGCTGTGCACAGCCCAGGCCACAGAGTTGTGAGACCGTAAAATAAATGTTCTTTTAAACTACTAAGTTCTGCGGTGGGTTTGCTACACAGCAATAGATAACTGAAATAAATGTCAAAGCAATGGGTTTTAGGCTTCATTACTCTTTCCAAGTACACAGTTATTGAATGAATGAGTATTCCCAAATCCTATATCTCAAAGTCCTGATGACAGTTCTATGAATTCTGCATTGGCTATTTTTCATCATCAGGGAAAAAGGAAAGCCTGCCATGAAAGACCAAAAATTTCACAAAATAGGCTTATTTATTTATTTATTTATTGCCAGAGCAATAATGCAGCTAATTGTCTGAACCAAAGACCCAGGCACAACGTGGCCATCTAGATATGAAACGACGCTCCATAAACTTGCAATTTCATTTCTCACTCATGAACGCATTTCCGTCCTCTGAGGACCACGGTGTGCGGTCACTTTCAATTCTGGGACTGCCATCTGGGAAAAGGCAGCATCAGTTTGGCCATGAGACCACAGGTTCGCAAATTAGCACATTTTCAGTGCTCTGTTCATTAGTGGATTCAATGAGACTTTTAAAGGGCTGAGAAAAATCATCAAAATGTGAGATGAAAATGATTAAAGAAAGAAATGAAGGTGGGGGAGGCCCGGCACACTGAGCATCCTGTGACACACCGCCGAACAGACTAGAGTCAGTCACATCTGTCACATCGATGGCTCCACCCCTAGGTCATTTGCCACTTTTGAGTGTTCGTAGCATGCTCTTTTCGGACGTTGCTAGGTTGAACTTCCTTTCTCTTCCGAGGAAGACCACATCAGATGTTGCGAGATTCCCCTAAACTGTGTGATTTTAAAGAAAGTGACTTTAAGAGGTTTAACTTACCATAGATTTATGCCTTAATGCAAAAAATCGTCCCGGCTTGCATAATAGAAGTACATGAATTGGGGGGAGGGGTTAAAGGCCTGAACTAATATATCATAAGATACAGTTCTTCCTGCTCTTTCATCTGCCTCTCCAATGGCTTTTGCTAATTCTGTGTGTGTGTGTGTGTGTGTGTGTGTGTGTGCGTGTGTGCTGATTCTTTTTGAGGCAGCTGATATTGGCTAAGAAATTCTCAGGGGGCGAAGAGAAGCATAACACACAGCCTCTGCCTTGAAGGAGCTTAGCATTTAGTTTGGGAAACAGTAATATAGGAGAGTTTTAACCATTCTGAGCCACAGAGCCTCCGAGGAACTAATGCTGAAATCAGTCCCTCCTTCATTTGGAGACACGGGCTCAAGTGAAATACCCGTGTGGGTGTCCTCTCACTTCTTTGTGCCAATAGGGCAGCAAGATTCCCTAGTCTTCACTGCACTTTAGTCACCAGAAATATCTACAGTCTCGAAACACATCAACCACCCTATAGCAACTTAGATTAAACAGTAATACGTTTTTAGTTGAAAATGAAAATTACATTTCAGATATTTTTTTTCTAATAAAATAGTCCAAACAGGTGAATGGAGCATGAGCTATTATTCTCATTCTTTGGGACGAATAAACTGAGAGAGGTCCACACGCTAGATTTAAAAGTCAGGAGGTAATGTGCTCATAGATAATAGGTTTGCTGACTTTGAGCCCAAACTCCCCAGAAACATAAATCTTATTCCATCTAGTTATCCCAGTTGGGAGTCGAAGGGGGCAGTTACAAAGCAGTTGATGATTTATATGAAAAGGAAGAGGGAGTCCTAAGCTCAGAGGTCATGGGGTTGCTGGGATGCTGTCAGGGAAGAGTCGGTCCCTCACTCTACATCCCATTTTTATTTTATTTTTATTTTTTACGTATTTATTTTTTTTAATGTTTATTTTGAGAGCGATAGAGAGTGGGAGAAGGGCAGAGAGAAGGAGAGAGAGAATCCCAACCTCGAGTTCATGACCTGAGCTGAAGTCAAGAGTTGGCCACTTAACCAACTGAGCCACCCAGGCACCCCTCTACATCCCATTTTTACACAGAAACTTCCAACTCAAAGCAGAAAAGGAATGATGGGACTAACATGGGAGAAGGCTCATTTTCTTTTCCAGTGTTGAAATAACACAGGTTTCCTGGTGCGTAAGACAGTATTAGGTTTACCATGTCTGTATTGTTTTCACCATGGTGTATGCATATGCATGCACATATATATGCACATGTGCACACACATATGCATATTCATACATGAATACACATATATATGTTATCATCTTAATCTACTGTATTTAGTGGACACATAACCTGGGAAGAACACTGGGCCCTTTCTATTTTCATCTGCACCATACTAACTAACTTGCTGAGAAGCTTCCAGCCCCATGTTGAATAGAACTAGAACAACACTGCACAACTTTGTGGACTCTCAACTGCCCTCATGTTTGAGTTACAGAGCAAGGAACCTTTCTCATCTTCTCATACCCCACAGTATCCTTCAGAAGGGTTTGAACAGGGTCTATTTTTCTAGAACAAATCTAAGGCATGAACCGGGCTAACAGAAAACTCAGTTTGAATTTCTGGCCTGTAGTAAATGATTCAAACTCTCCGTGCCTCAGTTGTCTTTTTAGTAAATCGGGGATGATTAAGATATAGAGTCTAAGTGCTCCTTGATGGGAGCTTAACCATGTTAGAAATTCCTTTGACAACAAGGAACAGATTTACTCTAAACACAGGATTGTTGTTACTTTTTTCCTCAATGGTCCTGTGAACTGAAATAAGAGACAATACAATGCATTTTTTCCCTTCTCCTTCTTTATGAGAGCAAAGAAAAGACACAGGTAATCCAACCGTGGCAAAGGAATAAGCCTCTGCCATAGCTCAGGCCAGACATTTCTCATGCTTTGTCTAGCTGTCTTTAATTTTCTGTTTGATTTTCCACTGCTCTCAAGTAGGATAGAGGGCTGTTTTGGCAGAAATTAACTGTGCAAAAATGTTTTACCATCTGCTAGAATATTCTTGGATGTTATTCCTCCAGAGCACTCATTATTAAAAATATTTATTGGACATCGACAATAGATCAAATTCTGTTCAAAATATGGCTGCCTCACAAGCTACTACTCAAACAAAAGCAAAAAAAAAAAAATACACAAAAATCCAATATTGATTGCATTTAAGAATGGGCAAGAGTTAGTTCTATCCCTGAATTCTGCTGTTCTTGACACTATTTTTCCTCTTCTAGGAGAAAGTTATTTAAGGCAAGAACTGTGTTTTTCTTATTTAGAATATGCACAGCCCTTAACACAATGCCTTGTGTGCATAGAAGAGGCTAAAAATGTTGACTGATTGACAAAACTGTGAAGGCCTGTGTCATCAACTGAATTTCAAGTTTCTTAAGGGGCAGTGACAGGATTTACTATTTCTTAGGTGGGGGAACATCTGTTTGTTTCTGTTTTTAATGCCCAGCATCTGACTCCCCAGGCTAGATTTGAAAATTTGCCCACGATAGAAGCTGAAACAAGAGATATTTGTTTTCTCAGCCTCCCTTGTAGCTTGAGGACTGGCAAGTGACCTAGTTAGACTGATTAGAAGCTAGTAATCGTAAGGATCAGGTACCGTGGAGAATTCATTGGAAGTAGCAATATTTGCCATTTCGGGAGTGGCAATGGTAGCCTTGCAGGCTGTGGGGGAGGGGACGTGGTGAGACAGGAAGCTTTGAAATTGTGTGGGTTATGAAAATGGACCCAGGAACTAAGCTGTATGTTTTCGGAAGGGGACTCTGGGAGCCCGCTGGAGGGGGAGGGCGGAGAACTGCCTGTGTCGGAGCAGAGAAGACACTATCTGCATTTAAATAATAAGAAGAGAAACCTACAGATGTCAGTGTTATGAATCAATGTCAGGCAGTTCATTCTTTTTTGTAGTCATTCAACGATCATTTACTGAAGACTTGTTGTGTGTCATATGTTGCTCTAGGCTCTGGAGATAGAACGACAGATGAGACAGATAAAATCCTCAACTCAAGGAGCTTATATTCTAGTGAGAGAGATAATAAGCCATCAAGGAAGCAGAAATATATTCTAGGTATCAGCTATTTTGGACAGAGTTGTTAGAGAAGTTCTTTCTCTGAGGTGGCTACATTTCAGAAGAGCGTTAAAGTGAGGAAGCGTAGGACAGGTGCTTCAGGGAGAGGGAGAGCAGGAGCAAAGTTCCCGAGGTACAGTTGTACTTGACCTGCTTGAGGAATGGTAAAGAGGCTAGTTTACCTGGAGCTGAATGAACCAGGGGAAGACTGATAGGAGATGAGGCTGGAGAGTGTCAGACACTGTGATGTGCTGACCAGATCCCCCTTTAATGGACTTGTTGTCCCAGCTTTGAGAGTACTGTGGACAGACCTTCCTCAGCTGCTGAGAGCCACCTCCACCAAGGTCATGCCCCTTCCTAGGGCTGCCAGCATCCAATGACTGATCAATGAGGGAATCTAAAGGCCCAGCATGTTGACCTAACTTAGGACAACTCTAAAACACCATTCCACCTCTAGAACTCTACATGCCATTGGCCAAGACTCTTGTTGAGCCTATGTCAAATTTCAATTTCTTCCTCTGCCTGTTCTTGCTTTGTTCCCCTCCTCTGCACAGATGCTGATCCCAAGGACACTCCCTAATAAATACCTTGCCCTCTAGCCTCCGTCTCAGATGGGGAATCCAACCTGCAACAGAGAATTGGATACAGACTTGTGTAGGTGACTAATGTGTTATGGGAAGACTGTAAGTTTCTGAGCAAAGGAGTGATGTCATCAGACTTATATTTTAAAAGGGGTTGCTTGTCTGCTTTGTGCAGAAGAGACTGTCAGAGGAAAAGAGAAAGTTGGGGCAGTATTGCAATGATCCAGGCAAGAAATGATGGTAACGTAGACTAGAGAAGCATTGAAGGAGGTGATAAGAAATGAATCAGGATGTATTCCAAAGCCAGAGCTAAAAGGATCAAACAACGCTCTTTAAGGCATCAAAGGGGCCGTTAGCCTTAACAATTAGCATCAGAAACAAGAGTGGATTTAAAACGTGGCTATTTTACAAGCACAATTATTGCTTACAATGTGCCACACTAATAAAAATCAGGTCTCGTCTCATATTCATTACCCAAATGGTCTACATCCTGGGAACAAATGTCACTGGGTTACCTGGTGGGATGCCCAGGTAGTGCTGGTGAGGCTGGTGGCCTATTCGCTGACTCTAATATCGGTTCCTGCTAGATACCAGGTGATGAACAATCATTTAGGGTCAATTTGTTCAGGTTTGTTTGAAAGGCCTATTGAATTCTGGCTTTTTCTGTGATTCCTTTTGCTCAATTCAAGGTCTATTGTGATGCCTTGAGTGTTAGCTGTCTCTTATTACTATAAAACATGGGCTTGGGACCTCTCCCACTGACCTTGTAACTTTCGACTAGTCATACCCACGGTGCGGCATGCAGGAACAAATGAAAGCAAACAGCAAACATTTCAGGGCTGTTCACACTTTTCTACGGCACTCTCCAATTTCTCCCTGCTGTTGACCCTTGTCCCTGTCTCTCATGTTTTCCCCCTGCCCCAGCAATTTGGACTTGACATTTAGACTTGCTCTTCCAAGTATTGATTCTCAGCGTTCTCTAGGAATTTTGACTCAGGTGTCTACTTTTGTCCTCCTGTTCGTGGCTGTCATATAGGAAGCCCTAGATTGGCTGTGGACCCAGAACCCCACCCCAATGCTGCCCTCCCTGGATGAATCCCCCACTGACGAGAGGCTGCCTCACCAGCTGGCTGTCTTTCCTCCGTGCTCCCGCTGTGGCTCTGTGGTCGTCTACTCTTTGCATGGGTGCATGTCAGAAAATCCCACACCCAGCTTCACTTTGCTCATTCTCCCTGTTTTGGGCTTTTCTTGGCATCTGCTCCTCATTTATGCTCTTCCGTTTTGACCACAGCCCCCTCCCTACCAACAGAGACCTCTCGGGCCTCTAAGGATGCAGGAACCACATCTTTTGCCACATTAATTCTAGCAATAAACATCATTATTACAGCTCATATTCATGGCGCATATAGCTCTGCATCTGATGGTGCATGTGTTGGCACGGGCCGCCATAACAAAACACCACAGCTTGGGGTGCGTAAACAACAAAAATTTATTTCTCACCGTTCTGGAGACTGGAAGTTCAAGATCAAGGTATTAGCAGTTTGGTTTCTCCTGAGGTCTCCTTGGCTTGAGACGGTCACATTGTCTCTGTGCCCTCAAGTTGGTCTTCACCGTGTGCGTGTGCACATTCCTGGTGTCTCTTCCCCTTGTAAAAAAGATACCAGTCCTATTCGATTAGGGCCCTACCCTTATAACCTCGTGTAATCTTGGTTACCTATTTAAAGGCCCTGTCTCCACATATAGTCACATTGAGGGTCAGGGCTTCAATATATGAAATCTGACGGGACACAATTCAGTCCATAATAGTGCGTTCCCCACTTTGCCTACCAAATCTCATTTAATCCTCTCAGGAACTCCATGAGGTAGGTGGGTTCCCTTATCATCCCCATTTTACATATGTGGAAACTGAGGTTTACTTTGTGTAAGGTGAAACCTGTAATTTTAGGTGCATTTAGGCCTCAATTCCACATCTGAGTGAAAGCACAGCTCACTCCCTTAATCTTTCTTGTAGACATCTTCTCAAAGGTTATTTACCTCTTTTGTAGGATTTATGTCAGGTTACTCTAATTCTACCACAAGGTAGAGTATTCTATTAATACTCTAATATGGGTCTTTTTCTT
Source organism: Herpailurus yagouaroundi (assembly GCF_014898765.1). Classification (NCBI taxonomy): domain Eukaryota; kingdom Metazoa; phylum Chordata; class Mammalia; order Carnivora; family Felidae; genus Herpailurus; species Herpailurus yagouaroundi. Next base: position 20,205,244 of record NW_024420586.1, read on the forward strand.
CTATTGGCTGTGAGCTCCTTGGTGACCTCCAGAGCTACTTGGAGTCCACAATGACCTGTTCAGCTATAAGGCCTGTACTGCCTCTGGTTCGTTGTGCAAGAGTCCCGAGAGGCAGTGGAAGTCAATCCAATGCAAGGGTGTAAATCATGGGGCTGTAGTTGGCGCGAGGCTCTGAGGTCTGCTTTTGTTGCATTCCGGGAGGAGGACAATTTGATAAGTCTCCATGATTTGAAGCGGTAGTGACAAAGCGTGTGCATGCAATTCATCCTATTCAATTTCACCATACGCCAAGGTTTGTACCCTCCACTGCAGTCAAGACTCTGAGCAAACAGCTCCATCAACACGAGGACACGCTGGGTCCTCCTTTATAGCATGTTCAGCTCCTTCCCTATCCCAAATCCTTGGCAGCAACGAATCTGACCTCCATTTTAAAATTCTCCCGTTTCAAAAATATTATCTTAATGAAATCATGTGGTATATAACCTTTCAGGATTGCCTTTTTCACTCAGGGTCGTTCTGGACATTCATTCAAATTGTGCTATGTATCAACAGTTCATTGCTTCCTATTTCTGAGTGGTAGTCCATGTGTATATGAATCACAGTCACTTAGCCATCCTGTTGAAGGATATCTAGGCTGATTCCAGTCTTTGCCTATCAAAAATTAAAACCACTATTGGGGCACCTGGGTGGCTCAGTTGGTTAAGCATCTGACTCTTGGTTTCAGCTCAGGTCATGATCTCACAGTTCATGGGTTCGAGCCCCGCAAGCTCCACACTGGCAGTGAAGGATTTCTCTCACTTCTCTCTGCTCCTCCCCCACTCACACTCCCCCTCCAAAATAAATAAATAAACAAAAAAAGAACTATTGACATTTGTGTATAGGTTGTTGTGTGAACATTTCTCTAGAATAAATGCCTAAGAGTGCAATCGCAAGGTCCCTCTGGATGAGGGAAGAGAGTTTCAATTCCAGGGGGGACAAAGAAGCTTTCTGGATGGGGCCTCTTGCTGTAGTGGAGTTCCCTTTTGCTGTTTCTACCCATCTGCCTCAGTTAACTCTCGGTGGGGTAGGGGCATCTAAGGCACGACCTAGATGGAGAGCACTTCTCCTGATTGCTTATTGTTGGTGAGGCTCCCTATTGGTCCCTCTTGTGAGTGATGTCTTGCATGATGTTGTCAGGTGGACTCCCATTCAATCTGAGGAAGAAATGAACCTACCTGGGCTGCCTTCTGTTGCCAGGTCAGGAGTAGGGAAAGGCTGGGTCTGAGTTGTCTTCTTCTATCAGGTGGGAGCACATAAGACACTGTGCTGCTAGGTTGTTCTTTTAGTCTTGGGGTCTCAAAAGAGTTCATCTTCTTACCATCTTCCCAACTTCTCATTTTGCTGTTTCTTTCCTAATATCCAGGGTTTATAGTTGTGCTTAATGGGGAGGAACAGGGCGAAAGGGGTCTATGCAATCTTGTCTGGAACTGGAAGTCTGGACTGATTTTTAAGATAAGCAAAGAGGTGGCCATTTTAAGATAAAACTTGAGGTGATAGGTAATGGCTGTTTTTTACTGTCTTTTTTTTTTTTAATCTATTCAGAGCAATATTACACAGCAGCAGCTCTGACCCTGACTGGTTTCAGCCTTTTGCATGTAAGATTTCCCCTAGTTTTCACATATCTAAGCAGATTGCTACCCTCCCATTTTTATTATGGGGTAAGAGTGGAGTGGGTGGATGGAAATAGGAAGTTTCACCCTCATAGTGGACATTTGTTTCAAAGGACTCATGCCCCTTTTTCTAATTTCTTCTAGGGCAGAAATGACTGTTGTGAAATTCAACCCATACTCCATGGCCTTATTGAGGTGGATCAATGGGAAGGTACTTCCATGTTCTTTAGAACCAACGTTGAACATCAAGCTTTAGACAGACACCTGCCAGAGACTTAGCAAGCATTATATGTTCCATTTGTTCCAACAGCATGAAATTTATCTTTCTGAGAAAGGAGCACTTCGAATTTTGTTGGACTAATTTAAGAAGAGCTAATAGACACGATCTTTTATTTCCACCTTTTCTTTTTCTTGAGAGACAGAAGACTAATGCATCCATGACAGGGGTCAGGGGCTTTAAGCTTCTGAAGTAGAATTTTTCCCAAGAATCTTCGGAACGATGCTCATAAGAATCCTGTAAGATAGGTATTATTTCCTCCATTTTATAGATGATGAAGCTCCATCTCGACAAGGGTAAATGACTTAACCCCTGTCTAATCAGGGACAGGAGAATCCACCCAGCTTTGAATCCTAGTCATGACTCAAAAGCCCATGTTGTTCCCTTAATTTAGTTAAACTTTTATTAAGTGTCAAGCATTGTGTTAAGCTCTGTACACATCAAACGCTGTCTTAGCCAAGAAATGCTCTATTATAAATTTTTAAGTCCTGTGAAATTGTTCTCCTCAGTTTTCCTTTAGGTGAAAGCTACACGGACACAGGAGCAAGGTACAAATGTAATGGCCCGCAAGGGACATGATCCATTTCCCAGACTACAACTGTAAGGAACCTCTGTGTTCTTTATATCTGATGTCTTGAAGATAATGATATTGATTGTATTTCCATCCAAAACATCGGTAGTACAGGATTTCCTGAATAAAGGATATAATTATAGTCACTATTTAAGCGATAGTTTAATGGGGAGATTTTTTAAAATTTATTTATTTTGGGGAGAGAGAGAGAGTGCATGTATGGGAGGGACAGAGCAAGACAGGGACAGAGGATCCCAAGTGGGCTTTGTGCTGACAGCAGAGAGCCTGATGTGGGGCTCAAACTCACGAACCGCGAGATCATGACCTGAGCCAAAGTCGGATGCTTAATCACCTGAGCCACCTGGGCACCCCAATGGGGAGATTTTATAATAGATTAGATGTTACAATGTTCAGAAATGTAAATTTTACTCATATTAAGAAAACAACAATTTCTTTAATTCTGCATCATATTTCTCTTACCCTACTATGGTAAATATTTTCTGTCTTTTAACTTCATTTGGCTACAGCAACGGGTAGCGAAGGAAGAGTACAACTGTGAAGTCTTTGCAGCTAGAGACATCTGGTTGGAATTCCCGCTCTGCCACGTACTTCCTCTGTGACCTTAGGCAAGTGTCTTCAGTTCACTGAACCTTAGTGTCTTCTGTGAGAAAATAATAGCACCTCTCTCATATAGCTGCTTAGAGGGTTGAATGTGGTTAAGTACCTGGCACATAGTAGGGTCCCCCAAATGCTAGTTCTTTCCCTGTTTCCTCTGTCCACTCTCAGAATGACCTTTGATTAAAAGGATTTATATTAAGTTCTTAGAGAGGAACAAGTCCCATTTCCCATCGAGTCTGAATTCCTGAGTTGAATCCTTTGTTTTGTCAATGACACATGTAGCAGAATCATCTCTTCCTGGGGCGCCTGGGTCGTTCAGTCAGCTAAGCATCTGACTTCGGCTCAGGTCACGACCTCACATTTCTTGGGATTGAGCCCCCAGCAGGCTCCCAGCTGTCAGCGCAGAGCCCGCTTCAGATCCTTTGCCCCTCTCTCTGCCCCTCCCCCACTCACACTTGCGCTGTCTCTCTCACAATCTCTCTCTCTTAAAAATAAATAAACATTGGGGCGCCTGGGTGGCTTGGTCGGTTGAACGTCCGACTTCGGCTCAGGTCATGATCTCACGGTCTGTGAGTTCGAGCCCCGCGTCGGGCTCTGTGCTGACAGCTCAGAGCCTGGAGCCTGTTTCGGATTCTGTGTCTCCCTCTCTCTCTGCCCCTCCCCTGTTCATTCTCTGTCTCTCTCTGTCTCAAAAATAAATAAACGTTAAAAAAAAATTAAAAAAATAAATAAATAAACATTAAAAAAAAAAAAAGAATAGCCTCTTCCTATTGCTTTGAAAAGTGTGTGCGATAGTCTCACCCCCACCATAAGCTAAAAGGGGCAGTCTGAGTTTTGGTTTCTGAGTTCAGAACTCTTTGTTGATGAGATTGTTATTGGCTTGTGTGCTGCAGAGCTAAAGATAGAGTTTTTGAGGCATGGAAAAAGCCTCCCCACCCAGGGGATTCTAGAAATTCCAGGCCTGAGAGGCAGAGATGGGCCCACGAGGACATAGGTGTCTGGGAGGACAATTTTCCCCAAGGCCAGAGAGGGTTTATTTTAGAGAAGGACTTTCTCATAAGGTGTCTCATGTAGTACCATGGATGTCTATGACCTTTTTATCATGAATTGCCAAGAGGTGGCTAGGACTGAAGGATAAGAGATATGAACTTGAGAGTTCAGATACAGATCTTTGGGCCACTTTTAGGCTTGGAAAATAAGCATCTGCTAAGACTACAGGGCCCTGCCAGAATATCCTATGAGAAGCTCTGTGAGGCAGGTTAGGTAAAGTACTATGGAAACAAGGAACTCTTGAATCTCAGTGACCTCACATGAAAGATGTTTATTTCTTGCTCACAGCCTTCATGGTTGACTAGCGACTCTGCTCCACATTGCATCCACGCCCTGGGGCCCACACAGGGAATAAACCCTCTCTGAAAACATTGCAAAGGATGCAGTGGATCTCAGGGAGCTTCTTCCTGGAGTGGCACACATCATTTCAGCTCACTTTTCGCTGGCCAAGGTAAGTCTTTTTTTTTTTTAATTTTTTTTTAATGTTTATTCATTTTTGAAAGGCAGAGAGAGAGAGAGAGAGCACAAGCAAGGATGGGGCGAAGAGAGAGGAGGACACAGAATCTGAAGCAGGCTCCAGGCTCTGAGCTGTCAGCACAGAGCCCAACACAGGGCTCGAACTCAACAACTGCGAGATCATGACCCGAGCCGAAGCTGGACGCTCAACCGACTGAGCCACCCAGGTGCCCCTGGCCAAGGTAAGTCTTATGGCTACACCTAACTTTGTGCAGGTAGAAATACAATCCTACCATGTGCCCTGGAGGAAAGAGAACAGAATATTGTGAACAATCCTAATGCTTTTAACAGTCTGCCTTTGTGGTCATGGAATGCTCAGTTTACTCCCCTCTTATGCATAAAACATTCAGACTTAACTCAAAGGAAGCAATCCAAAAGTCCCATTTAGTCTTGGCATCAAAGTTCAAAGTCCAACATCTCTGGGTCATGCACGGTAGTCTCTACATCTAGGAGTGATATGCAATGATGACTATTTCAGGTCTAGATGGAACTTCTCTTGATCCAGAGACGTATGAACTAACGCTGGAAAGTATCCCCACGTATATAGCATTCACAGTAGAATAGAGGCAAGCTAATGGCAATAACATTTCTATTTTACAATTGGAAAAATGGGAGACGTTGGTCTGTAGAGATTCTACTGGGCAGGGATTGGAAGGGTCCTCTGTCAAGGAAATGGAGAACACTTAATTATTCAGCCCCAGTTCTATTTCCTAGCTCTTAGTCACTCTCTTGGGCCTCATTTAGAAAAGCATGGGAGGGCATATTCTCCTTGGGGGATAAGCCACTGCGTCAATCTACTTTGGCTCAGTCATGTCAAACTGCCACAGACTTTCTTTATCCAGGCCCATGGCTTCTTTGTCAGTACAGCTCCCTCAAAAAATTTGCTTTTTATCTATTTAATTCCACTTACGTGTATATTCCAGTAACCACACACACACTTCTTCTGTAGATATCTTTGTTTTGATTTAAATGAAGGGACTTTACTACTCTTTGATGGGAGAGCTATGTTCTCATATTTGTAACAATTATGAGAGGTTAGTTGTTTGTGCTATACTAACAAACAAATGCAAAATTACAGCGGTTTAAATAAATAAAGATCTGGTCTCTCGCTAGTGCTTTGAGACCATTGAAAGTCGGCTGAGAGCTCTACTCTGTCCCCTCACTCTGGTAACCAGGCTGAAAGAAAAGAAAGCATAGTGAATCACAGTGTGGCTCTTCGAAGTCCTTTCTTGAAGGCATGCCTTATACTCACTCACACTTCACTGGCCAATGCAAGCCCAATGGGCACAACTAATTTCAAGTGGGAAGAAAGTAAGTCCTGCCCAGTGCACTGGAAGGAGAAAGATCTGGAATATCTGTGAATAGTATTAATCACTATCGCAAACTACCTGGACTTCTGCGTGATCTATTGTAGGGCTTCCAAAATATGGTTAAGATGGCATTTCCTACCAGCCAGACCCATGAAACTTTGGGACCGATGATCTGATACAGACATAATTGTACTGGGGTAATATTTTACTATTAACTGATATGTTTTCCTTTCTCTGTAAGTACTTTTGCCCCATGGCTCCTCTCTCGCCTCATCTCCTTGGGCACCCAGGACTTACTGAATCAGTGAAGGAAGGACACAGCACAGTAAGAGAATACATTCTCAGCTGGGGTGGAGATCTGTGGAAGATTTCAAAATAAATGGTTCAAGCTCCTAGCAGAAACAGTGGGTTGAAAGAATGGGTTTTGAATCTCAACAGCCTGTGTTTTGAGTGCCAAAAATCAATATTTATGCCATAAACAGTAGATTGGTGATGCCACATGCTGAGAAGGTCGGTTCTCCTTCCTTAGACTCGGTAAGGATTCTATTGTCAGGGTAGTAGAGAAAAGGGGACATACAGATAAAAGCTGGAGTGGTCTGACCCTGTACTGTAGGCTCCCTCCCCAGGTTTTCTTGATCTCTTATCATTTTTTTTTTAACTTAACCGATTTACAAAAGTAAATCACCGTGGCTCTTTGTCTCACAGAGCTCAAAACCTTGGGGGAGGGAACAGATATGTTAAGAAATAATTATAGAGTATTCAGCAAAGATTTAAATACCAGAAGTGCAATTGTTAGGGAAGAAGAGGAAACTGGTGTCTCTATGGGAATCAGGGACAAGAAAAAAGCTTACAATTTCCCACCTCTTCTAGGGAAAAGCAGGGACCACCCCCGCCCCCCACCATAAACTGGTTTCCATTGTACTCATGCTCAGAAATTCCTGCTTTTTTCCAAATTGGTCCTTCCTTGCCACAAAAGCATAAGATCTTCCATTGATTGATTGATTGATTGATTGATTTATAATCTTTTTTTAAAAGATTTCTTTAATGTTTTTTATTTTGAGACAGAAAGCACATGCATAAGTTGGAAAGGGACAGACTGAAAGAGAGAGAGAGAGAGAGAGAGAGAGAGAGAATCCCAAGCAGGCTCTGCACTGTCAGCTCCATGCAGGGCTCAATCTCACCAATTGTGAGATCATGACCTGAGCTGAAATCAAGAGTCAGACACTTAACCCGCTGAGCCACCCAGGCACCCCTAAATCTTTTTTTTTTTTTTTTTAGTTTATTTTGAGAGAGAGGGAATGAGTGCTCTACTCCACAGGTGTGGGATAGGAGCAGAGAGAGAGGGAGAAAGAGAATCCCAAGCAGGTTCCTCACTGTCAGTGCAGAGCTGAACATGGGGCTTGAATTCAAGAACCATGAGATCATGACCCGACCTGAAACCAAGAGTCAGATGCTTAACTGACTGAGACATGCAGGCACGCACCCTTCCTTTTGTTTATTTACTTTTTTAATGTTTATTTATTTTTGAGAGAAAGAGAGAGATACAGAGAATCCCAAGCAGGTTCCTCACTGTCAGTTCAGAACCTGACACCAAGCTTGAACTCACACACTGGTGAGATCTTGTCCTGAGCCAAAGTCAGGAGTCTGACACTTAACCAATTGAAACACCCAGGTCCCCCAAGATCTCCCTTTTAGGCCTTCCTCAACACAACCATCATGGCTGCCTCATGTCAGAGGAAGATTTACCGTGAAGCTAATGAGTCTTAAGCTTCAGGGCCCTCACTTTCCTGAGCCCCTCCCAAGGCCATGGGAGGGGCCTAAGTGATAGGCTCACATTGTCATAGGATTTTCTACAATGAACAAAAGTATTTCAACAGCAATTGGTTACAATAACTGTCTCATTCTCCTCCAACTTCCCCTCTTTTACATTTCCCCTAACGTTAAAGTGGGTATGGAAAAGCTATGACCCTAGATGGGATCTGGCTGTAAGGAAGTGGAACTAGGAGTCTATATTAGTTCCTTAGGGCTCGTGTAACAACGTTTCACAAACTCAGTGGCGTAAAACAATAGAAATTTCTTCTCTCATGGTTCTAGAGGCCAGATGTTCAAACTTAAGGTTCAGCAGGGCTCCCTTGGGGGGTTCTGGAAAGCAGTCCAATTTTTGGCCCCGAATCTTCTAGCTTCTGGTGGCTGCCAGGATTCCTTGGTGTTCTTTCGCTTTATGGCTACATCATTCCAATCTCTACCTCTGTCTTCACATCACCTTCTCCTCTGTGAGTGTAATCTCTCTTTGCCTGTCTCTTATAAGGATACCTGTCGACAGTATTTAGGCTTCACCTGGATAGTCCAGAATAATCTCTTTATCCTTGAGATCTTCAAGATTCTTAATTATATCCCCAACACTCTTTTTGTTTATAAGGTAGCAAGGGCATGTTCCAAAGATTAAGATCTGGTATCTTGGGGTTGCCATTATTCAGCTCACTAGAATCATTTTAATTGTGTTTAGCAGGATACATCCGTGCAGCCTGCAGTCATTTCTTTGCACAGTTAAGTAGCTGCTAGCCATCCAGATAAAATTACCCTCCTTCCCAAGGTGGTGACTCACCTCATATTGTCACATGAAGGTACAGGGCCGTATTGTGATGTGAAACTGCCCCATAGGGGCCTGGAACCAGAAGTATATAGAGTTAACTAACTGGGATTTAAATAAAAACTTTAAAAAAAAAAAAAAAGGATGTAGCTAGGTCGTGGAGGAAAGACAAATGTAAGGGGCCTGAAACTGATCTGTGAAAAATTATTCTAAATATCACAGCATATCTATAACAGAAATTTGACACAGATTTTCCTAAAATTAAAAATGCAGGGGCGCCTGGGTGGCGCAGTCGGTTAAGCGTCCGACTTCAGCCAGGTCACGATCTTGCAGTCAGTGAGTTCGAGCCCCGCGTCGGGCTCTGGGCTGATGGCTCAGAGCCTGGAGCCTGTTTCCGATTCTGTGGA
>NW_024420586.1:20214331-20219157 GCF_014898765.1 Herpailurus yagouaroundi
TTCAGCCAGGTCACGATCTTGCAGTCAGTGAGTTCGAGCCCCGCGTCGGGCTCTGGGCTGATGGCTCAGAGCCTGGAGCCTGTTTCCGATTCTGTGTCTCCCTCTCTCTCTGCCCCTCCCCCGTTCATGCTCTGTCTCTCTCTGTCCCAAAAATAAATAAACGTTGAAAAAAAAAATTAAAAAAAAAATGCACATGCCACAGGGTGCCTTGGGGGCTCAGTCGGTTAAGTGTCCCACTCTCGATTTTGGCTTGGGTCATGGTCTCATGCTTCGTGAGTTTGAGCCCTGCACCAGGCTCTGCACTGACAGCACAGGTTGAGATTCTCTCCTTCCTCTCTCTCTGCCCCTCGCCTGTTCATAGGTACTTTCTCTGTCAAAATAAATAAATAAATAAATAAATATTTCTTTAAAAAATTTTAAATGTACATGCCAGTATCCGTAACAGGTTGTAAAGTGGAAAGAAATTTTTCCTCAACTGTCAATAAGAAAAAATAAATCTCTGGGGCACCTGGGTGGCTCAGTTGGTTAGGTGACCGACTTCGGCTCAAGTCATGATCTCACAGTTTGTGAGTTCAAACCCTGCATTGGGCTCTGTGCTGACAGCTCAGAGTCTGGAGCCTGCCTCGGATTCTCTCTCTCTGCCCCTCCCCTGCTCATGCTCTGTCTCTCTGTCTCTCTCAAAAATAAACATTAAAAAAAAATTTAAAAAAAACAAATTTCCATCATCTATGCTAGAAGACTGAATTATCTTTCTATTCCCTGTATAGAATATGATTTTTATAAGAGATCAAGCTATTGGTGGCCCCAACTTAGGAAAACCCTGTTGTTGAGGAGTGTCAGGCAGTTAATTCACACAAAAAAAGAAGTTTTAGAGATTTTTGCGATATCTGACAAATTTTTCTAAAATTTGCAATTTTTTTTTGTGTTTTCCCATTCTAAATAGCAATTAACTTATGTAGTTGATTTTGTGTTCATCTCCTAAAGGGACTCTCAGAATTGTATAAGCTTCTGTTGCAGTAAAATCTAGACAATCCCCAAACTGAGAGCTCAGACAGCTCTAAGGTTCAGGCTCCTTCTGAAGTGAGTGAAGGGGACAGCTTCTTATATTCTTACCAGCAAATAAAGGGAAACTGCCCCAGGAGTTGAATCTCCTCAACATTCCCATGAAGTTACCCTTATTTTTCTGGCTTGGCGAAACTGGCAACACAGAGCAGATACTCTCCAGCTTTTTGTCCGGGGCATCAGGCTGAACTCAGTGCTTCTCTCAAGCTTGGGTGAAAAATCAAATACTTGAGGGTGATTGATTGAATAAGTGATGTGCAGTGCATCGGTCCATTTTTTTGTGCGCACTGATACGCTGGCCTCGTGTAAGCCGGGCCGGGGCCGTCGGAGATGTGTGTAGATTCCCATACTGAATTGCTCTTCCTGGCTAATGTTTATATGGTGGCACCAAGAGGAGGATAAGAAACTGATCTGTGAAGCTGGTGTCTGTGTTTACTGTAAGGATGCTGTTGAGGAAGTTGTCCATTACATTCCTATTTATGAGGACCCAAGGGAGGCATTTTGCTCTGGCTCTCCTGAGCATCAAGTCTGATTTTTATCTTAGGGACACTGCAAATCATGTATCTGGTTTTGTCTCACATCTTTGGTTCTTAGTGGAACTATGAGGACTTAGAACAACAAACATTTCGGGTACGAATATTATCTTATATTAACTGCTTGAATTTTCCCCTTTCCCCGATTTTCCTATTTGCTTCTTATTGTTATTTTAATCTTACGATATTAAGTATATTTATGGGGGCACCTGGGTGGTTCAGTCAGTTAAGCCTCCCACTCTTGATTTCAGCTCAGGTCAGGTTGGTGGGTTCAAGCCCCACATTGGGTTCTGTGCTGACAGTAGGGAGCTTGCTTGGGATTTTCTCTCTCTCTCTGTCCCTGCCCCCCTTCAATATAAATAAACATTTAAAAAATAAATGTATTTATGTAAGTCACCCCAAAATCAGTCCGCATCAACATGGGCATAAATAAATAATAATTTAAAAACCACATCCAGTGGTTAAAAAAATAGCAAAACACCTAAAGTATATTTCCCTTCAAGGCATTATTAATTACATGATATTTCTGCACGGGCCTTTTTCCAGCAAGTTGGAACCTCATTTAGAGAGAAAGGATCCAAGTTGCATTAATGAAACCTTAGACATTCTCAGCTGAGGGGGGAAAAAAAACAGCCTCATTTTCTTTCCTCTTCCTTTTTTCCCTTTTCCCTTTCTGCACTATGATTATTGTTCACTTAAGAGTACAAAGTTTCTCTGAGGCCATCCGTTCTTTCTTCTTCAAGTAGGTTTAGTCAAATTACACAGGACAGAGATGACAAAGGCTTTCCTGCTTTCCGCTCTGGAGAGAACTGGCCACGTGTTCTCCTTTCCTTTTCCCAAGTCAGCATTTGGTTCATCCAAAGCTTTGGGAAGACTGCTTAGAGTTAGAAGAAAGAATAAGCACAGGGAGAGACCCACAGCCCACATTTTAAATTTGAAAAGTAACCCTGCTCTGTCAATGACTGAACAATTGTGTTGTTAACACGGTTCAGAAATTCACTTAACTTCATTATGACACTAAACTCTAAGGTGAGATCATGCTTTTCAGGCTAGAGAGACACCCAAGATACCCAGCTAAGGTTATTTTACCTACCCAGGGCCGATTCCCCTTATTTTCTCGTTCCCCAAAGGAACATTCATCTGGTTGGTTGCTGATTACGTGATACAAGCTGAATAAGTCTATATGAATTCTGATAGCCTTTTTTTTTTTTTTTTCATATTTTCTTCAGCGCCAGTTCAAACAGTCTCTAGTAGGGGCACCTGGGTGGCTCAGTTGGTTAAGTGTCCGACTTTGGCTCAGGTCATGATCTCATGGTTCATGAGTTCAAGCCCCACGTCGAGCCCCACGTCGGGCTCTGTGCTGACAGCTCAGAGCCTGGAGCCTACTTCAGATTCTGTGTCTCCCTCTCTCTGTCCACTCACACTGTGTTTCTCTCCCTTTCTCAAAAATAAACAAACATTAGAAAAATGAAAAAAAAATAGTCTCTAGTCAATGCTTCACATGATTTTTAGACATTTTCAACTAGGAGTTAATCTGGTGATTTTTTTTTTTAACTACCATTATTGCTAAAATCTCTTGCACCCTTAGCATGGGCAATTTTTAACTGCATATCTAAATTAGATTCCTCTTTATTTTTTTTATTTTTTTAGATTCCTCTTTATTTTTGACCTGGTGCCCCACCTGATTTCAAGTTCAGGTAGTTATGTTGTGTCTCAAAACTTATGAATCAATGTTCTGTTCTACATCTCCCTGAGTGTTAAGGTTCTTATGACCTCGATATGACATTCATTTACTTACCCCAGGCTCACACTCTATCTTATACATCATCCTCCACCTTACAATTGACTGTCTGTTTCCATGTTCTGTCCACGGGCCGTTCCACAGGAACACTTCTGATCAATGTCTGTCTTGTGACCCTATGCTAACTATACTCCCATTTTCATGACAATTTCTGCTCACTATGCACCCATTCATGATGGCTCCTGGTCTGCCTCGTCCTGAGCTGCTTAGAGCTCCTCTGAGGCCACATCCTGCTTTGAATGGTAAGGACATGAAATTGAGGCCCCCAAACAAATCATTTAAAGTAAACAAGCAATTCGAAACAAAAGCCTCCATCAGAGAATACATTTGTAGAGAATAAAGGTTATTAAGATCGATTTTGAATGGCTCTCCACACATGGTTGGGGGTTGTGTGTGCTTGTGTGTAGGTGAGTAGGAGAATATTTGCTGTATGAAGAGAAATAGAGGCAGGACCTTACAATGTAGAGGCTAACCTGGGGCTCCTGGTGGCTCAGTCGGTTAAGCATCCAACTCTTGACTTTGGTTCAGGTCATGATATCATGATTCGTGAGTTCAAGCCCCACATTGGGCTCTGTGCTGACAATGCAGAGCCTGCTTGGGATTCTGTCTCCCTCTCTCTCTGCCCCTCCCCCCACTCTTATCTCTCTCTCAAAATAAATCAAAATGAAGTTAAAAAAAAAACAACAATGTAGAGGCTAACCTGAATCCATAATGGGAAGAGATGTGAGTGACATTACGAGGGCCCTCTTTACTTTGCCTCCTTACTTGGCGCCTTGGATACTGGCTTGTTCTGAAAAGGAGAGAATGCTAGGGAATCTTTTTACTTGACTGTCCATACTCCTTAGTACATAACAAGGAAACTTACACATCTTGCCACCATGCCATGTCCCAGAAGGGATCCACCTGTCACCCCCCTGACTCTTATACCAACCTTTCCGGGCACAAGCAAATCAAGTGCTCCATGACTGCTTAATTACAATGAACTGGCAAAACTATTTATTTTACTTCAAGTGCTCCATTTTTTCCTCCATGTTTGACTCATGGAATATGCTTATGTGACAACTGCTAAATCAAAATCCTTTCCGTTTGGTGCCTTGTCACAAGGCTTTAGAAGCTGTGTGCACCCATGTAAATCATGCTTCACCTACATTCTCTTTTTTTATCCCAAGCCCCGCAATCTCAATGTTATGCACCCTAATACAAGCATCCCAAAAAGGAGCCCAAGAAAAATATTACACATCATTTGGTAAAGACCATATTATGCAAAGGAACATTAAACACAATAACAGCAGGGCACCTGGGTGGCTCAGTCAGTTAAGCGGCCGACTTCAGCTCAGGTCATGATCTCCCAGTCCGTGAGTTCGAGCCCCGCATCAGGCTCTCTGCTGACAACTCAGAGCCTGGAGCCTGTTTCGGATTCTGTGTCTCCC
>NW_024420586.1:20219257-20360383 GCF_014898765.1 Herpailurus yagouaroundi
TTGAGACAGAGCCTGGAGCCTGTTTCGGATTCTGTGTCTCCCTCTCTCTGACCCTCCCCCGTTCATGCTCTGTCTCTCTCTGTCTCAAAAATAAATAAACGTTAAAAAAAAAATTAAAAAAAACCCCACAATAACAGCAGTTCTTAACATGTTGAGAATTTACAAGATGGCAGATACAAAGGCACAAAGCAATTTGCATGCATTTTATCTAATCCTAACAGCAACCTTGAAGAGTGGGTATTGTAGAAATACAGACAAGTACAATTCTTGTTCTCCACTCCAGAAGGGAAAAGGCCAGCTGGCTGGTTCCTAGAGGAATTTGTTACCTTTGTGAATTTCAGTCTGACTCTCAGCCTCGTGGGCCTAAAAACTCGACTACATTGGCTCAGTGAATGTGGAACCATCTCTCAAGGGTAAATCATAAGCCAAAGAGAAACCACCATCAGACAAACCAGATACTCAAACCCACATGCTTAGCATATGTATCAGTCAGGGCTCAACAGGAGACAGATGGCATGCTGAGATCAGGATAATTGGGAAAAGGCTTAATAAAAGAGTTATTTACAAAAGTGTGGGCAGGAGTAGGGAAACCAGATAGGATAGTGCAGAACTGGAGTAAAAATTGCTCCATTTTTACCTCTAAGCCTGAAAAGATGAGGGAAAGGATTGGTTTCAAAGAGAAAGTTTTAGAGAAGGGATTATCTTAACAGGAGCAGCAATCTTCAGTCCAGGAACTCAGCTTACCCAAATCAATCTTAGAGGGAGGTACTGTAAGGATCAATCCTCTGAAATCACTCTCCTCTCCAGTTTCCAGGTAAAGCTTTCCACTGGGGAAGCCCAATAAGAAGCCACAAGGCAAGACTGTTCCTTGAAGGAATCTATACAGATGAACTTTCTGGACTAAAGAGCAGGATAGAGAAGAGTGGAGAGCAAATGTTTAGAGACATAGGATATACGCTCCTGAAGCCAAACCTTGGTCAGAAGACACGTCATTAATTTGTCATAAATAATTGCCTTACCAGGGGCTAGGAATCCTTGGGGTTCATGTGGTCAGTCCATTGTCCACCTAGGTAAACTATGTGACAGGCCAGATCATGATTAGACATTTGTTGGCGAGCATGGCCTCAGGGTAAGAGAAGTGAGGAGAATGGAGTCTTTGATGATGTCAACGTAAAATTGCCTGATACATTCATATACATATATACAGAGTGGATGACCTCACCCCTGGGACTGGAATACCGAAAGCTAAAAAGTCTTCTGGTGTCTGATGTGGTAGAACAAACTACCCCAAAACTCAATGACTTAAAACAACAAACAACCATTCTTCATAATGCTGTGGGTTAGCTGTGGTTCTGTGGTTCTCCTTGTTTGGGGAGATGGTCTAGGACAGACTTGTTTGGGGAGACTTGTTTGGGGCTAGATGGTCTAGGACAGCCTCACTCGTACGTACAGGGCCTCAAATGTGATGGTTCAGATGGCTGAACAGTTGAGGCCTCCCCACAGGTAGGCTCTCATCCTCCAGTCTTATTCACATGATGAGAAAAGATATCAGCAGCAAGAGAAGGCAAGCCTCACTCTGTAAGCACTGTTCAAACCTTTGCTTGTGCCATATTTGCCAGTGTCCCATTGGCCAAAGCAAGTCACATGGACAAACCTGTATTCAAGGGTGGAGGAATACACTCTACCTTCTGACGTGAGGAGCTTTTAATCTACTGCATCTTTATTTCTATGTTAGGTATAGTCTATCCTGTTGGGCAGGAAAACATCCGAAATTTGTTGGCTCATACTCTGTCTCCCTTTTCTGATATTTGGACAATTGTGTTTGTAATGTTCTGCTATGTTTCCATAGCTAACTGCAGCTGCTATTCTGATTGCATTTGGTACCAGGTCTCACAGCCATTTTGTATTTTTAGGACTATCGGACAATGAGTCACGGTGTTGATGTTTAAGGTTCATTCTCAAACACAATTTTTATTTTCCTTATTTTCAATTCTTTTTGGGGGGGGGCTCTAATAAGTCCCTAACATTTATAATACGTATTGTTATTCTCATTTTTCAGATGGTAGCATTGAGAACACAGACAGTAGAGGTTGGATTTGAACCCAGATCTAACAGAATCCACAGCCTGTTCTCTTTCCTTTGTATTCAATTACTTCTCCACATTTACATGGTTTTGAAACCACAAAGTACAACTGAAAAATAAAGGAGCAGCAGCAGCATTTTTATTATTATTAGCATTGTCAGTATTATTCAAGGTAGAGTCTGAGTTCACAGTGAGGCAACAAGCACTCCACGGGCAATATTTCATTCTTCCCTTTTCTCAGGAGCCAGTAATTAACACTTCATAAGACTTACATAAGAATCAGTCTTTATTAGAAGGTTCTGGGTTTAATGGTTTCCCATTCTATTAAATAGCCATTTATTCTTTTAAATTAGCTGTCATTTCAATAAGGAAGCCAATTGGTTGAGCAACTGGACTACCAGGTGTACAAATTAAACCATCTGTGGAGCAAGCATGTCTCCCGCTCCCATTATACTCCACATCAGGGGCAAGGACAAGCCCACAGGTTGATGAGTCCCTGCCTTCAGGAAAATTGCTGTCCAATTTAGGGCCATCAACTAATAACTAATTATGATTTAGCTAAGTCAATGTCCCCCTATATCCAAATAGATTGCAGTGGCAAGAATTGATTGAAAATCAAAAGAGGCGAATGAACAGTGGCTTCTTCTATAAAATACTATTAAGTAAATATTAATAGTTTGGATATTTAAAGACAGGAAAAAATAGGTATGGTGGCTTTGTGGGTGTCACCAATGACAATATCTTCCCGGGTTTTTGTAATATGCATTATCAATTCATCAGCGTCTCACAACACATACTTTGGAAAATGCTAATCTAAATGAAACGTTTTGTTTTATAGATCCAACAGAATTTTATTTAACAAATATTTATTCAGCAGACATTATATGCCAAAAACTGGTTTTTAAGCTCTGTAAAAGGACAGATAAGGAAATTAAGACCCAAAGGAGTGAAGCAACTTGAGAGTTGATACATCAAGTAAATGGACTGAGCCAAGGCCAAAGTCTGAGCTCTTCAATTGCCACGTTCTTTGACAAACATGATTAAGTCTCACAAAAAAAAAGTATTTGGGCAGGTATTATTATAATTATTCTCCTTTTTCAGATCAGTAAATGTGGCTCAGAGAAAAAGAGTAACCTACCCAATGTCATCCAACTGACAAAATATTGACCAATAATTCTGTCCTGACTGGTCTGACCCCAGATATTTACTCTTTTACTACAACATGTTTATTATTTTCCTATTATATCTTTGATATGGCAAAAGATAGAACTGGCTTTGGATACAGAAGCTGGCAGGCTCTAAGGACGTCAGGGCTGGGGGTTAGGATTAGCTCCTTATCCTAGAGGGAACTCCTGTGGGGACATGGAAACAAAGGCTTGGACATTCATGGTCTCAATGAGCTGACCATCTTTGATGGGGATTACTGTACATATGAAGCTGTACTCTGCCCATCTTGGGTCACCACAGACTCCAGATGTGTTAGTGCCAGTCTATTTCAACAGTCCTATTGCTAATAGAGAGTCTTCAGTGCATTTTTGCAGACGTCATTGTCTCAAGTCCTGGGCAGGACCCAACTTACCAGATGTGGAGTAGTGACTTCCATGAGTTTTCTGACACTCCATGAGTTTTCATAATCTAGTCTTTCTTTGCTACACACTCTTTTTTGCCCTACTTGCTCTTTATATGCCATCTGCCACCTAGTACTTCCTAAAGTTTCTTCTTTGGATAAGTATTTTGAAGAATTTCCTTTATCTGTTCCATTGTTGGCCTTCAATGCTGCATTCCTGGATTATTGTCATGGAGAGACCAAATAGGAGACTGTCACCAGCCTCTGCCATTCTACAACCCATGGCTCTACACTTCCAGAAAAATCTTCTTTAAACCTTATGATAGATCCATGTTCAAAATGCATTCATAATACCTAGCCTGTCATTCATGTCCATTGTCAAATTTCGCAGGCACTCCTAATGGCTTATCCATGTCCCTTTTCTCCTTATGGCTTAGCAACAGAACTCTAGTTTTATTCAGGGCAATAAGATGCCTGATGAAAAGACTACATTTGTATGCCATTTCTTGAAGATATGGTTGGCCTATCCACCACAGTAAGAGAAAAGCATGGGATAGGCTCCTAGAGAAATCTATTAAAAGTGGGATGACTTAGCTAAGAGCTGTTGGAATGTGGACTTGATGACTAATGCTCCATCTGGTAATTCTGAGGGAGATGAAATTCATACACAAAGGAGAAGAAAGACAGAAGACACTTGTCTTTGAAAACTTCATGTCTCCCAGACAGGCTACTTCTAAGAGAATTTTCATGTGAAAGAAGAAAAGTCTAAGCCAAATATAGGCATTTCCCGATTAGCATCAATAATCCATTACAGGAAATAAGACATACTACATAAAAATGCTAACCGGGAACCTATTTCCCATTATTTTAAATGAGAAAAAAAAATGGGTTAAGTGTCAACCAAAAGCAGCTCACCAATTTCTAGAACATAACTAAAACACAGTCAAATGCCAACATGTAAGTTACAATAAACTGTGTTGATATGTAAAATGCTCAAACTATCACTTTCTGACATGCAAACAATCCATGTGGCTAGCAACAACTGGTTAGACTTCCAATTCCAGCCCAAATGGAGTAATAAGCACCAGATTTATTCACCCAACAGAAACAACCAAAAATTGGACAAAACCTATGAAACAATGGTTTTTAAGACATTGACTATCATGGGGCAAAATACAGTGATTCCTGAGAAATGAAAAACGAATGCAGTAAGCCCAATGACTAGCCCAGTTTACTGATTTGGAAGAATTTCCAGGTTGAAATGCAGAGAAGGGGAACTGAGGCAGAGCCAGAAGGGCTCCCTGAGTTAAGGAGATGTGCATGAGAGTCTAGAAAGAATATGGCTAGAATTTGCAAGACAGGGTATCAGAAAAGAGACAGCTTCACACACAGAGAACTTTGGTGATTTGTGGGAGCATCACTCTTGAGTAGTTAGCAGAATATTGGTCAGTGCATGCAAGTGTGAAAAATTCTAAGGCTGGGGAAAGAACCACCGAAAAAGATCATAAGTAACAGTGCATAATGCTCACAGTGAGTTGAGAGTAATCCCCATAGCTATACTGGAAAACCTCATGATTCATGAAGCATCAGCCAGAGTACACAGAAGGCTTTACCTCAAAAAGAAGGGATAATTAGTGTTAGACAACATAGTTCCAGTCCCACCCTTGATACATTTTAAAAGCATAACTCAGAATATCTGGCATTTAATCAAAACCTGCCAGGCTTGCAAAAACAAAAACAAAAACAAAAACAAAACAGGGAAACATGACCTATAATGACAAAAACAATCACATAATCAAAACTGACCCAGAACAGGTAAACTGACTAGAATATGTAAACAATGATGTTAAAACTGTTATTATAACTGTCTTTCATATGTTCAAAACTTAAGTAGAGATCTGGAAGATATAACAGAAATCCAAATCAAAATTCTGGAAATAAAAACAGCAATGTCAGAGATGCAAAATAGGATTAATGGCAGATTAGTCATTGGGAGAGAAACTATTTGCAGAATTCAAAGACATAGCAAAATAAAGCACACATAGAAAAAAATAATTTTAAAAAGTAAGGGGTGCCTGGGTGGCTTGGTCGGTTAAGCGTCCAACTTTAGCTCAGGTCATGATTTCATACATAGTTCATGAGTTCGGGCCCCACATTGGGCTGTCTACTGTCAGTGCAGAGCCTGCTTCAGATCTTCTGTTTCATCCTCTCTCTGCCCCTCCCTCCATCCCTCCCTCTCTCTCTCTTTCTCTCAATAATAATAATAATAATAAAATAATAATACACATTAAAAAAGTAAAAAGAGCACCCATTAGTTGTGAGCAACAGCAAGTGTATTAACCCATGTGTAATTGAAATTTCTGAAAAGAAAGTAGGAGAATAAAGATAATTTGAAAAAATAACGGCCTCCAAATCCAAGTTTTATGAAAAATATTGACCCAGAGATTCAAGAAACTTACCATACCCCAAACACAAGAAAGATGAAAGCAAATAGTGCAAAGCATATGACAATAAATTTGCAAAATCAGTGATAAAGAGAAAATCTTAAGAACAGTGAGAAAAAAGCATATATACAGAGAAGCAAAAATCAAGATGACAGCAAATTTCTTGTGGGGGGAAAACCAAGTGAGAAGACAAAGCAATATTTTATTGGAAGTAAAAAAGGTCAATTTAGAATTCTACAGCCAGTGAAAATATCTCTCAAAAAGGAAGGCAAAATAAAATCTTTCAGATACAAAAGCTGAGAGAATTTATCACCAGTACACATGCACTATAAGCAGTGTTAAAGGAAGTCATTCTGACAGAAGGTAAATGATACCAGATGGCAATAGAAATCTATACAAAGAGGGGCATCTGGGTGGCTCAGTTGGAGGAGCATTTGACTCTTGATCTTGGAGTTGTGAGTTCAAGTTCAAGTTCAAGATTACTCAAATAAATCAAGCTTAAAAAAACTGAGAGGAGAGAATTCTTTAAAAAAATCTATGTAAGGAAATGACAAGACCTGGAAATTGTAACTACATGGGTAAATTTATAAGATGTTTGTCTTGTCTTTAAGGATTTTTAAGTCAAAACGGACTATTTAACATAATAACAATGCAGTTCAGTGTTTATAACATATGTAAAAGTAAAATGTATGCCAACAACAATACAGAAGTTAGGAGGCAAGAAATATACTTTTGTTAAGTTCTTATGCTATATGTGAAGTGGTATAATACCATTTTAAGGTAAACTGTGATGAGTTCAAGTTGTGTACTATAAACACCAAAGCAACCACTAAAATTAAAAAAAAAAGCAGAGTGAAGCCAACTCAGGAGAGAAAGTGGAATCATAAAAAATATTCAATTGATCTAAAAGAAGGCAGAAAAAAAGGAAAAGGAGAACACAGACCAAATGGAACAAATAGAAATCGAATAGCAGGAAGATAAGTTTAAACCTAACAGTATCAATAATCATATTAAGTGTAAGTAGTCTCAGTGTCTCAATTAAAAAGTGGAGATGTCAGATGTGATTTTAAAAGTAAGATTTGATTATATGCTGCCTACAAGAGAACATTTCAAATATAAATACACAAACAGTTCCAAAGTAAAAGTATGGAAAAAACATATACCATCCTAACACTGATAAGAAGAAAACTTCAGTGTCAATATTAATATCAGACAAAGTCGATTTCAGAACAAAGAATACTGCCATGGACAAAGAAGATCATTTCACAATGATAAAGGATCACTTTATCAAGAGTATGTAAAAAATCAAAAATATGTATGCACCTAATAACAGAATCTCAAAATACATGAAACAAAACTGATAGAATGTCAAGAAGAACTAGATAAATCCACTAATACAGTAAACAATTTCAATATCCCCTCTCAATAATTGATAGACCAAGTATACAGAAAATCACTAAGGGTAGAAAAAAAAGCCTAACAGTAATGCTAACCAAAATGACCAAATTGATGTTTATACAGAACATGCCACCCAAATACAATAGTTTTTGTCAAGGACACATGGAACATTTACCAAGGTGAGCATATGCTGGGCCCTAAAATAGTTGTCTCAATAAATTTAAAGTGTTCATACCTACAAAGTACATTCTCTGACTACAATGGAATTAAATTAGAAATTAATAATAGGAAAATCTCCAGAAAATCCCTAAATATTAGGAAACTAGTCCACTTCTAAAATACTCATGGGTCAAAAAAGAAATAAAAAGAGAAATTAAAAAGTATCTTGAACCAAATAAAAATGAAAGCACAACTTTTTGTGGGATGTCACTAAATAATATTTAGAGAAAATTTATGGCACTAAACACCTATTTTAGAAAAGGAGAAAGGTCTCAAATCAATGGCATCAGTTTCAACCTTAAGAAACTAGAAAGAATGTTCACTTCGCCAGCACATATACTAAAATTGGAACAATACAGAGATATGCATGGTCCCCTGAGCAAGGAAGGCACACAAATTCGTGAATCCTTCTATATTTTTAGAGTATTACGCTAAGTGAAATACATCAGGGAAAGACACATACCATATGATTTCACTCATATGTGGAACTTATGAAACGGAACAAATGAACATGGGTGGGGGGAAGAGGAAAACCAAGACAACTATAGAGACCAAACTGATGGGCCTGGAATCAGTATTTTCTTATGTTTCCAGATGATTCCAATGTGTAGCCATGTTAGAGAACCATCGAATGACTTCAGTCTCCTAGCTGTCCCTTCAATGTTCCATGTTGGTTCCCAGCTCCAAGTGGTCTTCATGCCTTCACTACGTGATGAAATGCTACCTTCATCTCTAAATACTATCCATCATCCTAAGTACATTTTAAGTCCTGCCTCACCTACATATCTTTCCCTAGCCAGTTTATCCTTCAGGATATTTTCCTTCTTTCTACATCATCTTTATTAGCAAGGCATCCTCCACACCTCCCTTAGTAATCTATAGTGAAACTTTTTAAAAAATTTCTTTCCAGGGGCACCTGGATGGCTCAGGCAGTTAAGCGTCCAACTCTAGATTTTGGCTCAGGTCACGATCTCACAGTTTGTGGGTTTGAGCCCAGCATCAGGCTCTATGCTGACAGTGCGGTGCCTGCTTGGGATTCTCTCTTCTCTCCCTCTCTCTGCCCCTCCCCAGCTCGCTCTCTCTGTCTCTCTGTCTCTCAAAGTAAATAAATAAACGTAAAAAAAAAAAATTTCTTTCCGTACTTAATTGCTTTTCTCTTTCCACCCACCCTTGAGCCCCTGAAAATTATGTTTGTTCTATTTTGAAAAAGTTCAGTGTGGCAAACAGATTTTAAGGTGACTCTAATAATCTCTATCTTCTTGTGTTCATGTCCTTATATAATCCTCTCCTTTGGAATGTGTGTAAAACCTATGACTTGCTTCTGATCAATAAAATATGACAAATGTGATGGATGTCATCCCAGTGTTTATGTTACATTATATAAGACTCCATCTTGCTAGTGGTCTCTTTCTTTTTCTGTCTCTCTCTCTCTCTCTTCATTGCTGGCTTTGAAGAAGCAAGATTCTATTAATCCCACAGCCCCAAGAAAATGAATTCTTCTGGTAGCCTGAGGGAGCTAGGAATCAAATTATTCCCCACTCAAACCTCTGATTCCTGGCTGATCCTTTGATTTCAGCCTAGTGATACCCTAAACAGAGGACCAAAGTAAGCAATATCCTAACTTCTGACCTACAGAAACTGAGATAACAACTGAATCTTGTTTTAAGTTGCTAATTTCATGGTAATTTGTTACTCAGTGATAGAAAACCAATACATATTTTGGTACAAAAAGTAGGCTTTGCAACTTGGCAGTAGATAGACTCTGGAAGAATCTGGAGGAACATTATAGAGAAAGCCTAAACTGCCTTGAGCAGACTGCTGGACTGCTAGTAGATTTTTCCAGTAGAAATCTGGAATTGTAGGATGCTGTTGGTGAGGGCTCAGATGAAGTAAGGAATATGTTTTAGGAAACGAAAAGGAGAATCTTTGTTATGTAGGGGCTGAAGGCTCAGAAGAATGATTTCCTATTGTTATATGCAAAGCACAACTTGTAAGTGGTGAACTGGATTATCTAACTAAGGAGATTCACCAGTGAAGTGTTAAAGGTATTGCGTAGTTTCTTCTTGGTGCTTGGAGTAAAATGTGAGAGGAGAGAAGTAAATTGAGGGAAGAACAAAAAAGAAAGAGGACTTGAGGATCTTGGAAACCCAGTCTTTTCAGATGGCAAAAAAGATGCTAATTTAAGACAGCTTCATCTAGAGAAAATGTTGAAGAGTGGAACCCTACAAGCTCTTGCTAGAACATCAGAAAGGTAAAAAAGTCACAGTGTTCAGTCATACAAAGGATTGTTTCAAGAGATGGAGGGAGGATCATAGATCCTCTCAATCAAACTGGAGTCTTTCTCAAAAGCTTCTATGCCCTCTCAACAAGAGGTCCAAATAGAGAAGGGATTGTTTGGAAAAAAATCTGTGGGTGTGGCTTTTGTCTACTGGAGTAAACTCCTTTGAAATCCATGGAACACCCACAAAGTTCCTGAGAAAATTGTTTCATAATAAACACTGCCAGCTTGAACTGAAAAGGAAAAACAGAGTACAAAATGGAGAGGTTGTTGGATCCCCAAAATCACACTGGCAGGAAGCAGGCTGATAAAACTAATAAGCTGAAAACACATGCTAGCTTTCATGAAAAAGGAAGGACAATGACCACAGAACCAAGAGCCCAGAGGGTGGAGCTGAGAGCCATGAAGAATGATTCCCAGACTGAAATCTAATCAAGTAACTTGCATTATTTGCCTGGCTGGATTTCAATATGGCTGTGGACCATTGACTGACTCCTTTTTACTTTCCATTTTGTCTTTTTTTTTTTTTTTTTTTTTAGAGGGTAGGGAGAGGGGTAGAGGGAGGGAGAGAGAGAATCCACACTGAGCATGGAGCCTGACACAGGGTTCGATCCCACAACTCTGGGATCATGACCTGAGCCCAAATCAAGAGTCGGATGCTCAACTGACTGAGCCACCCAGGTGCCCCCATTTTGTCCCTTTTTGAACTTCAATGTCTACAGCTGTTGTGCTGTGCCTTCTCACCATTGTACGTTGGATATGCTGAGAGCAGGTAATGTGTCTCTTTAGTTTCACAGATCTGCAGATGGAAAGCAATTGTAGCTCCAGGGCTGTGCTTAAGTCATGACACCCAGGAGCCTCCTCTATACTTGGACCTGATTTAAATTAGGAGATTTTGGACTTTGGGCTGATGCTTTAATGCCATGAGATTTTTGGGAAACTTTGGACATGGGTAAATGTATTTTCCATGTGAGAGAGACATGAATAATCACTGGGGGCCAGAGGGAAGACCATAGAAGACTTTAACATGGCTCTTAAGATCCTCACCTCCCTCTGTTCACACCCTTGTATAATTCTCTATCCTCTGTTTGTGTGTGGGTGAATCCTCTGACTTATTTCTAAACCAATAGAATGTGTCAAGGTGATAGGTTGTCACTCCCATGATTGTGTGATGTTATAGTAAACTCCATTTAGCCAGAAGTTTCTCTCTCCACTACTGACTTTGAAGAAGCAAGCTTCCATGAACCCTATAGCCACAAGGAAATGAAGTCTGGCAACAATGCGAGGGAACTTGGTAGAAAATCCTTCTCCAGTCAAGCCTCTGATGGGAACCCAGTCCTGGCCAATACCTTAATTGCAAGTTTGTGAGAGACTAAAGCAGAGGACCCTGTTAAATCATGCCCAGACTTGTGACCCACAGAAACTGTGAGATAATGAATGTGTGTTGTTTTAAGTTAGTAAACTTGTGGTCATTTGTCATGCAGAAATGGAAAACAAATACGGTCAGACTTTCCACTGCTGTATTTTAGTCACCATTCCTACTCAGGTAAACCACAGGGAAATTATGAGATGATATTTGCCTTCTATTTTCGAACTTTGCTTGTAGTCTCTTTATCATGCACACCCTTGCATGTTTGGACATTGGGAGTTGAAGCTACATTTCCTGACCCTTAGAGCAGTGGTTCTCAAATGTTAGCACGCATCTAAATCACTCAGAAAGCTTACAAAAACACAGTATTGGGCCCCACCCCTGGAGTTTCTAATTCAGTGCATCTTGCGTGGGGCTCAAGACTCTGCATGTCTAATAAGTTCCCTGGCTGCTGGACCAGGACCAATATTTTGAGAACTTCTACAGACTGTCTCTACTACAGTTCCTCTTTCTATGGCCTCCATGATATACATTTTTTGCAGTTTGCTCTGACCCCTTTTCTCATGATGATTGATATCGTAAGCTGCTGGAATTTCCAGATTCTGGCTGGCAGTTGCTATGGCAACACACACAGGGTTGCCCTGTGCTTGGGGCCCTGAGTGAGGACGGCACCAGATGAATCACTGGCATAAGTGACTTATAAGTGGCATGGATGTTTCTCTCGAGTCGTCCATTTCCTTCTGTGACCTCATTCCTGGTTTCTTCCCTTTTCTGGTAATGTGTTTTTTGAGTTTCGCTCAAGATTCTTCTCTATATGTGGTAATAACAAAACGTTAGATGTATGCAGTCTCCACATTTATAAGACAATATCTTTTGCAGCACAAAAGTAAATTGTATCAACATCGCAACCCTCTGAGACATGCTGTGTAGGCCTTATTATTCCCATTAACAGATAATGAATAGAAGGCTCAAAAACCCTCAGGTAACTAAGATCGTTAGTTAGATTGTGTCTTGTCGGTCACACCAGACAGAAAGTGACAGAGGCAAGTCTGGAATCCAGAACTCCTGATTTCTCCATTAGCCCTGGGATTGCCCAGGGACCTGGCAGAAACCAGAGTACGGTCAAAAGGATAACTAGAGACAGCTTACCAGAGAGAACTAACAAGCGATGGTGAGGTACCCCAGGATGAGAACGTAGCCTGGAGGGTCAAGGGGACAGAGTGGTTAAATAACCTTAAGGGAGAGCTATAGTACCAGCGGGTATCTAACAGGAGCTGTGGCCTTCGGGGAGGAATGCAGATCAATGCAGATCGGGTCAAACCACAGATCAGCAGGAAGGGGGCTGGGACAATAAACAACCAACTTCTCTTCCCAGCATACGAGGGAGGCTTAGGATGAGGCAGAGACATTTTGCGTTGTTGCTGTCCCATTAGGAGGCCGTTGCAGATTTCTGAACAGGGAGCAATACCTGAAAATGGGGTATTAAGAGAACTGGCCTGACAGTGGGATACAGGGCAGATGGGAGGGAGGAGACGCTGGAGGGACAGAGAGGAGTTAAAAGGATGGTTTAGAACTTAGAGCAGCTTCCATTTCTGGCCACACTGCAGTGGCCCTGAACAGAACAGGGAAGGAAAGACACAAGAGAGTTGTACGGAGGGAGGAGGGGCACTCCTCCATCCCCAGGACACGTTTGTTTAAAAGAATTATCCTCAGGGTGCCTGGTGGCTCAGTCGGTTAAGGGTCCGACTTCGGATCAGGTCACGATCTCGCAGTCTGCGAGTTCAAGCCCCCTGTCGGGCTCTGTGCTGTCGGAGCCCGCTTCAGATCCTCTGTCCCCTTCTCTCTCTGTCCCTCCCCAGCTCACTCTCTCTGTCTCCCTCAAATGAACTTAAGGAAATGAAAATAAAAGAATTATCCTCATATACTTGGAGTTTGAAGTCCTTCACAGGCTTTAAGTGGGCTATGACTGGCCTTTTGGTTTTTGTTTGGGTTCCTGAAAAGCAAACTCAGGGAGAGAAGGATTTGAGTCTTAGTAGGTATTATCACCTACTACCACCACACATCTCAGGAGCATCCCGTTCGAGAGGCAAAGGACCTGGAACATTTGTATACCGACTCCTGAGTATCATTGATTGAGAGTTGCTCTTGGGGAGTGTTAATTCCTGACACATCCAGCCAGCCACGTGCACAGGCAGAGTGACCATCCGTGGCTTGGGACATGGCCTCCTGACCCGGAGATGTGGATGTTGGCAGTTGGAAGTCATTTTGAGTGCAGTGAACTGGGTGTGGGCGGGGCATCGACAACACCTGCTACATTGTCATTTGCAGGATGGTGCTCATCAGCTCTGTGGTCTCAACCCACTTAATACAGTGCCCTAAGCTGTTATTTCCAAACAATTCTACTCGATCGCGTACAAAATCAAGCCAGCATGGTGGTTTTGAAGGTTATAGCACTGTTGAACAAATACCATACCGGGCAGTGGAATGTGTAGTTAAATGCAGGAGGTAAATTTTGATAATTTTTTAAGGTTCTGGGGAAGGGAGTGGGAAAGATGTATTGCCAAATTGCTGGGGGAATCAGCGCAACTAACATAT
This sequence comes from Herpailurus yagouaroundi, assembly GCF_014898765.1. Classification (NCBI taxonomy): domain Eukaryota; kingdom Metazoa; phylum Chordata; class Mammalia; order Carnivora; family Felidae; genus Herpailurus; species Herpailurus yagouaroundi. The sequence continues at coordinate 20,233,211 of NW_024420586.1, forward strand.
CAGTTGGAAGTTAACCAATGATTTGTACCCAGGACTCTGAGCCGTCAATCCAAAAGCAAAAAAGGAACACGATCTGCAAGGAAAGTAGCCAGAAAGCCCTCACCCTGTATGTCTGTTTATTGCTCTGACCTGGCTGCAAAAGACACCTAATAGCTCTTACTTCACCGAAAAACAAAAGCTTCAAAGCGGTGTCATTTTCCATCAAGTTTTGAGAACAGCCAATTGTCCCATGACTTACACTTCACTGAGTTTGTATCTCTCGATTCAGCCAGGACATCTGCCCTGCTCTATATCAGAGCACTCAGCATGATCTTGAATCCACACAGACACAAGTTTTGAAAAAATGAGGCAGAGGGAAGCATTTTCTGTGCCACACTGTGCTGAATTATTTACTCCCAGGCTGGGATTCAGAGAGCTAGCTCTTCCTCAGCCTTGAATTTTACTGCAATACAAAGAAAGAAAATAAGTAAACAAGGAGAGAGAGGAAATAAATCCCTTGGAGACCTACCGGCATATGAAGTATCTTTTGAAATGGAGCCTGATGCCGAAACAATCGTGTCATTTCAGAGTGCGGTACTAATGTGCTCACAACTATGGCTAAATGCCGGAGCAAAGCACAATTTGGAAGCAATAGATTTGTGGTCGTTTGTTTAAGCAGGAAAAAAAAAAAAACCTAAAATTTGCATGCATTTATTTAATTAAGCATCTCAACATTTAGAAATTGACTCCAAAATAATGCCTTTAAGCATTGTGGACAAAGTTATAAGTGCAGGTAATGGAAATGAGGACGTCTCCATTTCCTCTGAGATCAGGGTGAGGAAAAGGGATACGATACACATTGGGTGGTATTCACGTGTCCGTAAAAGAAAACAATCTGCCTCTTTCCAGGGTATGTATCATGGAGAGGGATCACGAACATTCCCAATGTATTCTGAAGGGGCTGTAACCACGTAGTCACATAAATAGACGGTAACTTTATTTTTTGTCTCCTCCTGCTCCCTTACATTTATTCAGAAGGATAATTCCTTCCCAGCCCCTAGACAAAATACTGGGGAGCCCCACTTCTTTTCTAGAGTGCTTAGGTAATACAAATTCTTATGGTTACGTTAAGTCCAAAACACATTCTCTTTTTAGTAATGAGCAGTAACCAAAATTTCCAGGTCCGTGTGGTGATGAAAATTTTGAACATGACCGGATGCTGGTAGGAAGCCTGGAGCAGGGGGTAAGGTGGGGGAGAGACATGATCAGCTTTTTATCTGGAGAAGAAATAGTGCTTCTTCATTTTCTTTCCCCGGCTGTTCTCCCGGTCCTTCACGCCCCCTGCACGGGTGTGTGAAGAGGGGGAAGTATATAGCTGGGGGTGGGGGTACATAGGCCTTTTGCAACTGCGATGTCTCCCCCCACCAAATGCTTGGAGGTTCTCTTGCCCCAGGTGATGGACTCTCTCCTGTCTCATCTCTTTGCTTCTCTCTCTCTCCCTCTCTCTCTCTCCCTTTTCTCAAACACACATAAACACACACACACACACACACACACACACACACACACACGTCCAAATCTGTTTCATGGTAAACACTTATGCATCCTTTTCTCCAATAGATTCCAGAACTGCTGGCCCTTGGTCCACCCAATGCAGCTACTAGACTAGAGCAGTTAGTCTATCCATTCCAGGTACGAAGTAGATGTTAATCTACTGTGTCTCCCCTTGAACGATGGGCAACACATATTACCCTGCCAAATGGTTTCTGGAAAGCCCCTCTCTCGTGATCTGAGATAAAGAAGGAAGTATTTCCTGGCCTTCTCAACAGAACTTTCTCAAATAAATCATGTCTAAGAAAATCTCCCTCTCAACTCTAACCCTCGACCCTTTCTCCCCATGTTGTGAGTGAGTCACAAAAGTCATAATTTTGGGTTTTCGCCATTTCTTTCTGCAAATCCTGTAGGAAAGTTTATCTCACATGTCATTTTGGTATCTGGTATCTATTAGTGTCTCAGCAGAAATTTCTATTTTAACATCCAATTATAAAGTAAAAAGTGTGAGGAGGCTATTTTTTTTTTTGCCCTCAGCCAAAACTTGGAAGTGCTCACAAACTCAGCAGCAAGGAACCCTTGACTGGTACTTTTGGATTTGCAGAAGACCTCAGAATTACTTTTAATGGAAAGCTAGTATGTCGACTGCATTTACTGGGAAACCACTGTGGGTCCTCAAGATAGTTATGATGTGTAAAATGTCATTTCTCTCCCTGCCCCCCCCCACACACCCTAGAAGGAGAACTAGAGATATAGAAACATGAAGTGGTTTTCCTGGGGACAGTAATGAGTTGTTAGAACTTCAGAAAGAACTCTATTATTGTGTGTGTGATCAACCAACTGACTAAGCCTGTTAACAAACATATGACAGAATTCAATTTAATAATTTCTTTCTGTCCCATAGGCTTAGATTGATCTGAAGGATAAGACTGCATGTGATCCAAGATCAGAAGAGTCAAGGAAAGTCTTTTCTGTAAAAGCCTTCAGGAGCCAGAAGTAGTACCAAAGCTGGAGGGCAGGAGATCATCGGATTAATCATATGGGCAGACAGAACTTCAGAAGAATAAATGCACTAGAGACAAGAAGAACTTGAAGTTGAAGCTAAGTTCCCCCACCTTGGGGGATTCTTTCACACTCCTAGCTCAAACATGAATTACCCTCATGAAGAAGAGATATAGCTTGGAAATGACCATAACTCATCTCTCTCAGCACAGCTCAGAAGTCTACTGGGGAGGGCACTGGTCTAGCTTTCTGCTCCCTTACTTGTATCCATCTTGCTCCAGATAAACCCTCCTATGCCGAAAGCCACACACACACACACACACACACACACACACAATGGCAAAGAATGGCAGCTGCTCATCAAAGCTTTTTTCTTATCTCCCTGAGTACACAGCTAGATCACATTTTTCAGCCTCTCTTGAGGTTAGTTGTGGTCACGTGACTAAGGCTTAGCCACCGGAATGAACCGGGAACTCTTGTGTTCCACTTTCATATCTGGCCCATAAAAACCTCCCACATGCCACCCTCCATGTTGTTTCTGATGCTACTGACTTGATGCAAATGAGCCCAACAAGCTCGGAAGCTACACACTGAAGATGGAAGATTGCTACTTGGAAGATTGCTGCCCACCAGTTGGACCACCCACTTTGGACTTCACATGAGAAAGAAAGAAATTTCTGTTGTGTCTGAAGAATTATATACATTTGGATTTGTATGTTGCAGCATCTAAGGCTACCTTAAGCAGTACAGACACCAAGAAACACTGTTGGATTAATACACATGTCAGCTTGGGTTTCATCTGAGAAGTTCAGAATAAATATTGTAAATGTGACTTTGAGCTCCTTTATAGCAGAGTCCATATTCTAGCTATCTTTGTGTCCTCCTTAAAAAATAGTTCTTGAAGGAGTATCACATAGAGTAAGAATTGAGTCGTTATTTGTTTAAAATGTGCAAATGTTCAAATCTTAAACAGATGTATTGGCTGTGAAAATACTGAAAAGCTCTTACTAGGGCCAAATAAGGGTATATTGAGTAAATGAGTGAATTAATGAATAAATGGTATCGTTTGGTGAAAATAAGTCCCACCTGAGGAGTTGTAGAAATTTGCTCATCTGGAAAATGAAGACTATAATATCTTACCCTTATTATCAAATCAGAAAATATACTTCCAGGCCTTTAATTGCTAAATTGGTAAGTGCTAGACACATGTAAGCTCTCTGTATAATTTGGATAAGTTACTTTGTGTGTTGGTAAGTTGGCAATATGTCAATGTTAGGGTTGAAGCTCGAAGAAGGTGAATCAGGTGCAAAGCACTTTGGAACATCTTGAGAAAAAATTTTTAAAAAGTTGTATGAGTGCCCTCAAGACTTCAGACTTCTCAAAGTTCCTAGTCTCTTGTGATTTTCGGGCAATGTAATACCCACCATTCGCCACCGGACTCAAGAGAACCGCTTTGCATCAACGGTGCTCTGCAATCACGAGCAGACATACGCCTTCTGTATCTCCCTAGGGAGTACCTGCCACTTCTTAGGTTCCTGCTTGGTGATCACAGTCAGAAAAGAATTAAGCAACACTGCTGTGCCAAATACCATGGAAGTTCATTCAGCCGTATTACGTGATTGAAATGTCAGAATGTTTAAACACTTCCAGCCACATGAAAATACATTTGGACACGTTTGGAACAAAGCTGGCAGAGAACAACCGCGGGAAATGTTCCTATAAAATAGAGATGATCCGGCAATTGAGAGAATGCTTCTGTGTTGACTTTCAGCCACAGAAGCCTGGGAGTGGGGATTGGGCAAAAGTGGGTGCCCAGTATGCCAATGGGTAATGACAACCCCTCACCAGCTAAAGTGGGGAGGTATATGTCAGAGGCTGCCATGGCTGCACTCATCCCTGCAAGAATGTCTCTTGTATTGGCTGGGCAAACGACCATCACCAGGGGTCAAGAGAGCTCCTGTGAGTTCAATGTAAGGTCACCCCTCCTTGAGTCTCTAGTCCTCCACCAGAACGAGGAAGCCCACATGCTAGGGGCAAGGTTTCCTTTATGCAGGCTTCATCCTCCACCCATAGAAGTCAAGCAGTGGCTCCCCAATTCTATATATCCCCATCACTCCTCTCAAGCTGCCTGACACTTACTAGCACAGTCTGCTTCAGAACAACATGTTCTGTGTCAGTCACCGGAAGACATCTAGGGTTCCCAGCCATCCCCTATCACCTGGCCTCTAGTCTCCTTATGGTTCTAAACACTGCCTTTTCTGTAACCATCTCCCCTCCCACGGACCCCATCTCCTGAAAGAACTGGAACTTTCTGCCAAGCATCTATCAATCATCAGCCAAATGCCTCATATCCCCTTACACTTCCTTGACTATTCCCTTCACCTTTTTACTCTAAGTGAAACTTACCTTTCCTCAGATGCCTCCTCAAACAGTAGCCGTTCTGTCTCCCAGACCCTTCATCTTCACTGGGTCTAGATGTGAGGTAGTGTCTTCCTTCCTCCTTATTATCTCTTCCAGATCGTCCATCACTCCTCCCTAAAACTACAGTTTGGATGACCTCCATATTGCTAAATCCAGTAGTGCGTTCTACATTTGCATTTTACTTGCTAGATCAGCAGCATTTTATTGAATTGACGACTCTTCCTGTTGAGACACTTCCTTCACTTGGCTTCCAGGACACCATACTCTCCTGCTTGCTTCCTACCTATTGGTTGCTTCTTTTCCATCCCTTGCTACTTCCTTCTCATCCCACTGACCTTTAAATGAAGCCACAGGACTTCATATTTGAATGTCTTTTTTCTGGATACACTCACTATCTTGATGATCTCATTCAATCTCCTAGATTTCTATACTCCCTATAGGTTCATGACCCCCTAAATTTTATCTCCATCTCAGACCTTCTCCTGCACTTCACATGCATACACCCAAGGGCCTGCCTGACATCTCCATCTGGATGTTAATAGGCATTTCATGTGCAAATTGAACAAACTCCTCGTCTTCTTCTCCAAACCTCTTCCTCTTGAAGAGCACCACTAGAAGAGTAAATGATAATTCTAATCTTCCAGTAGTTCAGGCCAGAACCCTTGAAGGCATCCTTGACTCCTCTCATCCTCACACTGTACATTAAATTCATCAGAAAATCCTGATGGATCTACTTTCAAAATAGATCTGGAATCTGACCAGTTCTTACCAGCTTTCCTGCTACCACTCCAACCCAAGCAATGGTTATGTCTTGCTCGGATTGTTGCAGTAACCTCCTAACTGGTCTGTCTTCCTCTGTCCTTGCCTTCTTCATTTTGATCCTAAACACAGCACCCAAATAATCCCATCAAACATCAGCAGAACATATCATTCCTTCACTTACAACCCTACAATGGCTTCCTAGCTCATACTGTAAAAGCCAAAGTCCTTACAATAATGTGCAAGGCCCTTTGTGATTTGGTCAGGCACCACATCTCTAACCTCATCCCCTACCACTCAAGACCCCAAAGCTTTCTTGCCATTCTCTGACCATCCGAGGCACAATTCTTCCTTGGGGCCTTTGTATCGCTCTTTTCTCTGCCTAGAATATTTCTTCTGTAAGTATCCACATGGCATACTCCCTCACCTCTTTCAGTTCTATCTAGAAAGCAATCACTACTCCATGTCTGACCCTCTCTATCTCCATTCCCTCCCTCATTTTTTTTTAACCTCAGCACTTATTGCCATCCATCATACTAGTTTAGTTATTTACCTTATCGGTAGTCTGTCTCTTCCACTAAAATAGAACTTGCATTTGGGCAGGGGTTTTGGCCCATTTTACCCACTGTTGTATACCTAAGACCTAGAAGTATGCTGGTGCATAGTAGGTGCTCAATAAATATTTGTGGAAATAACTGTCTCACAACATACTCAGTGCATAATAGGTGTTTAGAAAGTGTTTATCAAATACTGTGTGACTTCTCTTTAATGACCAGAAATACAATGCAGGACCTCTTCGGCCCCCAGTATCTTAGTTAGCACCGTGACCACACATTCAACATCTATATCTTCCTCAAGTGCAACTTCCATTAGCATTACCTGGGTTGTATCACCATCCTGCTTAACAATCAGCTAACATTCTACCCACATTACCATGTGGTTTGAATTACAGTGACATGTCATGTTACAGCATTTCTTTTTTTAGTATCCATATTTAGAGTCTGCAGTAGTATCAGAAGACTCTACAATGATCCTGGAGGAATAGGGCGGAGACCACACCCATAGTCATAATAGGTCAGACCATTCTTGAATGTCCTCTAAAGGGCCAGTGTATTTGTGAACTAGCCCCCCATGATTTGGAGACTGCCTGAGAGACAAAATCATGTCTAGAGTTCTAGAGCTTTAGGATTCTCTGGGGTCCCCAGAACCTCTTAGGAACAGATTACTAAAGCTTTACTACCATTAACCTTTACTGAGTTCTTACAACGTGACAGGCATGGTTTATGCACTTCCCACGATTAACTCATCAAATACTCTCAACAACCTAATGAGGTTGGAACTATTATTTAATTTTTTTAACATTTATTAATTTTTTGAAGGAGAGAGAGACAGAAGGTGAGTGGGAGACAGAGAAGGCAGAGAGGGAGACACAGAATCTGAAGCAGGCTCCAGGCTCCAAGCCGTCAGAACAGAGCCCAATGCGGGACTTGAACTCACAAACTGAGTTCATGACTTGAGCTGAAGTCAGACACTGAAGCCACCCAGGCGCCCCAGGTTGGAACTATTATTATTATCATTTTCCATGTAAGAAAACTAAAGCACAGAGAGATTAAGTGGATCCAGAAGTCACACAGTTTGAAAGTGGCAGAGACTAGATTCAAACTCAAACAGTAATCACTGCCAGCGTATCATGGGAAGTTGTGGTCCAAACACTATCAAGCTACAACCAAGAAGTTTTAATCTTGGGACTTCCTTCTCCAGTGGATGAGAGAGAAGAAGCAGGAACTAAGTCTTCTACCCTGGCTGTGTGGGAACTCACTTTTCCTGCTGTATATTTCCCCCTCCCTACCCTCCTATACATTGAAATGGTGGCTGAGGGAACATTCTCACCCTTCTGTTGTCAGACAAGCAAAGACGAGATGCACTTTTCCACCTTTTGCGCCAGCTCATACTTTAATGGTTGGAAGTTTCAAATCACAACCCAAGTTTCTTGGAACTCAAAATTGAGTTATCTGATTCAGTAAAATGTAGCTCTCTCGCTTAAAAGGATTTGCCCAAGGGACCTCTGGGATTTCAAACATACTTAAAAGCAACAACTGTGTTGAATCACAGAAGCATAAGGGATTGCATTTCCCCTGGAGAACACACAGGATGTATTAAACAGAGGAGGAAATGTTTGAAGTCCAACAAGCTTTGAGTTTCATCCCACCTACCACATCTGAAAACTATCTGAGTCATTCGATGGAGGCAGACTACAACTGGGCTCCCTCATTCTTAGTGTTATTGTGGCTCTCCTGCCTTGACATTGAGATGCTAGCTCCACAGGAACATTTTTACCTACATCTGCTAACCCCTTTTTATAGGAATCAGGAAGGGCCCATTTTTTAAAGCCTATCTGGAGGAGGGTGGAGTGGGGGTTGCTGGAAGCAACCATCCTGTCAACAGAAGGCTAGGGTTCTCACAGCAGCAAATACAGCTCTGGAGAAAACAGCAAAGGGGAATACATAGATTTATTCATGGTTAGCTGCTACCTAAGAGGTTCCAATAATAGATTAATAACTATATAATTAGACTTTGGGATAATTACTTAACCTCTCTAATTAGGTGTTACTTTCATTCCTATTAAATGGGGATAATAATAGTTACCAAATAGGGTTGTTGTGAGGGTTAAGTGAGAAAATATTTGTAAGGTGCTTGGGGCAGTGCTGAACACATAGCAACTATTCAATAAACATAAGGTATCGTTATTGTTGTTTGTGTTGTTACTGCCCATCGCTCAAGTGTCCATTGCTCTTTACTCTGTACTAAAACCTGCTCTCAGATGTTTTATTCACCTAGGGAATGGATGAAAATAATTCAAAGTCTTACTTTCCTTCCTAAATTCTTGATTCCAGATCAGCACCTAACATGAAACTCAGAGGGCAAAAGATGAATAGAATAGAATAGAATAGAATAGAATAGAAAAGTAAAATAAAAGTGGGGTTGTCCCAAGGAGCAAATTTGTTCCAGTCCTGTCCAGACCTCCACAGGCATGTAGTAGAAAGAGTACTGACTTTGGGGCCAGATTTGCAGGTCAAATCTAAGGAAATCCAGATAAATTTGGAACAAGTCACTTCAACATCTTGGGCCTCTTTATAATATGAAAAGACTTAGGGCTCTTAGATCATTGCTTTTCAAACGTATTTTTGACATGGAACTATTGATTTCAATAAATTGTCACAGAGAAATACCTACCATGTGTAGATCAAATTCAACAGATCTGGGAGGTAAATTTCAGAAGCCCCTCTCCCCAGGCTTCGGGAGGGTTCTATGAGCCCCTAGGCCCTGCAGAGTCACACTGCATACTACTTAGCTACAAGATCACCAAAATCTCTTCTGGGTCTAATGTCCTAGGCATGCTACCTTCTCTCCTTAAACACCAGGCTAGAGTGCCATGACCTTCTGAACGTGCTTTGCTTAAGTATAAGTAGACTTTTCACCCTGAGATTCCTCTGCTAGAAAGGCATTCTGGTTTCTCCTCCCAATAGGATCACCATCACTAGGCATAGTCTCTTACACTTAGACCATTCTGAATGGCAAACTTCTTTCACTTGATCAGCATGATGTTAACAATTCTATACTGACATAGCTCTAGGTGAACATGCATTTTCCAGTTCCTAGTAGGCCTCATTCAGACATGCATATCACCTGCCTGGCCCCCAAAGGCATCTGAATTTATGATGCCTGGTCTTCCCTGTCATCAAGGTTCTGCTCAAGTTTACCTTTCAGGGTCCTCTGGTTGCTCTCATCTCAAGGATCTTATTGTACTTATAATATAGCTGTGAAGATAAAAATAACAAACATAGAAAAAAGTGGAGAATAATTTAGGGTTTAATTTTGGAGAACCAATTACAAAAAGAGAGGAGCTGGTCAACTTTTTCTGGATCTCTTACAACAACTTACAACAAATATGCAACCTCTTCTTGATTGAGTGGTCAAATATGTGTTCATGGAACAGAATTAATTTGAAAGGATTCTGCTTAATAATTATGATCAACAGTACATTAGGATGGCACTAATTTCAATTAAGAAAAACCCTCCAAATTTCAAAGGCTTAACACAAGAGAATTTAATTTCTTATATACAAGTCCAGTGTGGGTGTACTTAGTATATGGATAACTTAAAAATCTTTTATTTTGAAGTAATTGTAGGTTTACGGAAGAATTGCAAAGATAGTACAGGGAGTTCTCAGATAGCCTTTCCCCAGCTCTTCCTAAAGTGAGAATCTTATATAATCATGGTGCATTTATTAAAACTATGGAATTAACGTGGGTACAACCATATTAACTAAACCACAGACTTGAATCAGATTCCACCAGTTTTCCCACTAATAACCTTTTTCTGTCCCAGGATCTAACCCAGAATACCACCATGCATTCGACTGTCATGTCTCCCTAGTTTCCTCTAATTGGTGACAGTTTCTCAGTCTTCACTGATTTTTCATAACCTTGACACTTTTGAAGTCAGGTGGTTTGTAGAATGTCCACCAAATGGGGTCTGTCTGATGCATTCCTGTGATTAGATTGGAGGTATGGATTTTAGAGAATACTTTCTTACTGTATCATATTAGGGGGTACATGATACCCACATGACATCCCTGATTATGTTAGCCTCAATCCTCTTGGTTAAGGCAATGGCTGCCAGTTTCTCCACTGTAAAGACCAGCCCACATTCAAGGGAAGGAGAATTATGCTCAGTCTTCTGGAGGAAGAGTAGCTAGGACTTCATGGGCATATGCTCAACAACCATAATAATTAATAAATATTTAGAGGGAGATACTTTTGAGGCCATGCAAATATTTTGTTTCTCCTGAAAGTTTTTTCCATTAATTTTTGCATCCATCAGGGGTCTGCTATGTAAATTATGACTATAGTGCTCTGATTTTCTATTTCTCCCGTTCCTTCTACATGTATTATTTGGAATTGCATTATAACAAGTTATTCCTTTCTTCCCACTTGTTTTTTTATTCAATTATTTATATCAGTGTGAAATCATGGATATTTATTTGCTTTCTAGGTTTATCCTCCAAAATTAACGTTATTTATTTTGTTCTTCAAATTGTTCCAGCTTTGATCATGGGGAGCTCTTTCAGGTTGGCTCCTGTATCTTTTTGACATGCCTCCAACTCTTAAAATGTATTTCCTATTTAATTTTCTTTATTAATTAATTTATGTTTTAGAACTTCCTTGCTTTCTGTTACTACAAGATGCTTCAGGGTGATTTTCTGCCTGAGCCTTAGAATCAGCCAAATTTTGAAAGGCCGTATTTTCCTTCTCATTTAAGCCAGAATACTTTTAACTTCCATTGAGACTTCTTTTTTGACCTATAACTCATTTAGAAATGTGTTGTTTAATTTCCCAATATTTGACGATTTTATAAATAGCTTTTCGTTATTGACTTCCAGTTTAATTCTAGCATGGTGTAAGAACATACTTTGCATGGCTTCTATTTAAAATATCATAAGGCTTGTGTTATGGCCCAGAATGGGGTCTATCTTGGTACATGTGCCGTGTGCACTTAGAAAGAATGTGTATTCTGCTGTTGTTGTTTGGCATATTTTATAAATATCAATGAGGTCAAGTTGGTTAATAGTGTCGTCCAGATCATCTATATCTGTCCTGATATTTTGTAGGCAAAATATCAACCAGTATATTCCAATGTAGATTTGTCTATTTGTCCCTTCAGATCGGTCCTTTTTTATTCCTCATATATTTTTAAAAGTTTATTTATTTGTTTATTTAGAAAGAGAGAGTATGAGCAGGGGAGAGGCAGAGAGAGAGGGAGTGCGAGAGAATCCAGAGAGAATCCCAAGCAGACTCTGCACTGTCAGTATGGAGCCCAAGGAGGGGCTCAAACTCACAAACCACGAGATCATGAAACCAAGAGTCAGACAGACACAGGCTCAGACCGAATGAGCCACCCAGGTGCCCCTATTCCTCATATATTTTGAAGCTTTATTGTTAAGGTACACACACGGAGGATTATTTAAATAACTGACTTCTTTGTCATTATGTGATGTTCCTCTTTATCCTGACAATCTTCCTTGTTCTAAAGTTTACTTTTGTTGTAATCGGTATAACCACTTCAGTTTTCTTGTATGTAGTGTTTGCATGGCATGCATTGCTCTATCCATTTATTTTTAAACTACCTGTGTCTTTATATTTAAAGTGGATTTCTTGTAGACAGTAGGTGTTTGAGTCCTGATTTTTTTTAATCCAATATGAATATCTCTGTCTTTTAGCTGGTATGTTTAGACCATTCACACTGAATGGGATTATGTGTGATTGGATTAAAATCTACTATCTTGTTAGCTGTTTTCTATTTGCTCTATTTGCTCTTTTGTATTTCTTCGTTTCTGCCTTCTGTAGGTATAGTTTAACACTCTTGTGAATACATTTCATCTTTTATTGAATTATTATTTATCCCTCTTTAAAAACATGTTTAATTGGTTTACAATCAGAGTCTACCTTCAAAGACTGTTATATTGCTTCATATGTAATGTCAGTGTATTTCTACTTCCTTCTCCCATTCCTTGTGCTTTTGACACACATACAGAGAAGAAGGCAATGTGAAGACAGAACAGAGATATTTGAAGATGCTGGTCTTCAAGGCTGAAGTGACTCAACCCCAAGCCAAGGAACGTCAGTAGCCACCCATTACTGAAAGAGGCAAGGACTAGATTTGCCCCTATAGTCTCAAAAGAAAGTACATTCTGATTTGACTCTGGCCCATGATACTGCTTTCAGACTTCTGGCTTCTAGAACTGTGATTGACCAAATCACTGTTGTTTTAAGCCACCAAGTCTGTGGTAATTTCTTACAGCAGCCACTGGAAACCAATGCACCTAGGTTTTGTTTTTTCCTTGCTTAATACTCTCTGAGCCTCTTGGATCTATAATTTGGTGTCTGTCACAAAGTTTGGGAAATTCTCAGCCATTATTTCATTATTTCTTCAAATATTTCTTCTGCCTTGTTCTCTCTTTCTTCTCCTGAAATTTCGTGACAAACCTGTTATATATTTTGGTATTGTCCCATGTCTCTTTGATCTTTTGTTTTTCTTCCCACTCTTTTTTTTTTTCCCCTCTTCTTATTTAAGTTAAGATAATCTCTACTGATCAAAATCACTGATTATATCCTTGGCTGTGTTGAGTTTACTGGTGTGCCCTTTGAAAACATTCATCTTTGTTACTTTGCTTTTCATTTCTAGCATTTCCATTTTGTTTCTTCTTACTGTTGCCATCTCTCTGATGAAATCAACTATCCTTGCATGTAATCTTCCTTTTCTTTAATTTTTTTTTGACGTTTATTTATTATTGACAGACAGAAAGACACAGAGCGCGAGCAGGGGACGGGTAGAGAGAGGGGGACACACAGAATCTGAAGTAGGATCCAGGCTCTGAGCTGTCAGCACAGAGCTCAATGCAGGGCTCAAACTCACAAACTGCGAGATCATGACCTGAGCCTAAGTTGGTCGCCTAACCAATTGAGCCACCCAGGCGCCCCTTAATCTTCCTTTTCCATTAGAGACTTTAATGTATGAATCATAGTAAATTCCTTACTAGTTCCAATATCTGTGTCATAACTGAAGCTGTTTCTGATCATTGTTTTGTCTCTTTAGGCTGTTTTTCCTGGACTTTTGGTATGTCTTTTTTTCTTTTTCTTTTTTTTTTTTTTTTCATTTTTTTTGGTGGAAGCAGGATGTGTTATGTAGGACAGTAGATACATTTTTTTAATGCTTGGAGATGAGCAGGCTCTTCCTTCTGCTATGCCCTTAGTATGAAAGCTTGTAGTAACATGATCGGGAGATGGGTTGATTTTGAAGTTTGCTTTCCACTTGGCTTTGGGTCTTCTTACTGTCATGCTCCTCGAAGACAATTCTTATTCTGCAGCTCTCCCAGCTCTATTCCACTATTATTTTCATTTGACACTTGTTAGCATGGAGGTGGCAGTGTGGTGGGGGGAATTCTCTGATGCTCTGCATTATCTTCAGTCTTAGACATGTGCTATCAGTCTGGGTTGGGAGTTGTAGCCTTCCCAAGTATCTCTGCCCCTCTTCCAGACATAATGCTGGGCCAAGCGTGCACTCCTGTCTTATTCCAGGGACAGAAACTTGTTGTTTTTTTCTCTGTTTCTTTCCCTTAGATGAACTCTGGTTTCCACCAGTGCCATAAGGCTACAGTTTTTGTTGCCCTTAGCCCTGCAGATTGTTTTTGTTTCTTGTGGGAGAGAGGGGTGGAGTCTGGGTGCAGTTTTTGCCCTGCACCAGTCAGCATCACAGAGAAGGGAGAAGTTTTCTTAGAATTCTCCCCATCCACGCCTGGGTGGCTCAGACAGTTAAGTGTCCAACTTCGGCTCAGGTCATGATCTTGCGGTTCGTGGGTTTGATCCCCAGGTCGGAATCTGTGCTGACAGCTCAGAGCCCACTTTGGATTCTGTGTCTCCCTCTGTCTCTGCCCCTCTCCCACTTGCACTCTGTATCTCTCTCTCTAAAATAAATAAATAAATAAATAAATAAACAAACAAACTTAAAAAAAAAACAGTGCTCCCCATCTGCCACCCACCCCCCCCACCCTCCACCTTCCATGAGCATCTGTGGGTCCCAAAAGGAAAATCCTACAAGAAGATGTGAACATTGCTATACCTGAAGCTAAGGGGCTTTATTCTCTCATACTAGCCTACACTCAGCCTTTAGCAATTTGATTTTAAAAATTCTAGCTAAATCCTCTGCTGGGCTTCTGTGGCTTTTGGTAGCCCCTGTGACAGGTTGGTAAATGCTAGCATCCTGTTTTTCCCTGCAGTCACCTATCTCTCTCTAGATTTCAGGCTAGTTGTTTGCCCTATGACCTCAGTTCTTTCATGTGTTCAATAAAAGCCATTACTGTGAAGCTCGTTCACCTTCTTTGTTATTGTTGTTGAAAGGATGAGAGCAAAGCTTTTTCCAGATGTCTACGGCTTGGAGATCCAAGCTGAAACTGGTGGATGAAATTTTTCACACACTGATTCAGGGACCTAGGTTCCTTCCTCTTGTGGTTTTGCCATCCACCAGGGTTCATATATAATTCTTTACATTCACAGTAGGCTTTTACTTCAGATATGTTCTTAGATGTTAAATTCCCAGGTGCTGCTGTGTGTGTTCTCCGGGATGCAGATTCTAAGATGGCAATCACCTTGCCCAAGTTTTTTAGGAAGTACTCTTAGAATCAAAAACCTCTGGGGGGAGGGGGAAGCAGGATTGGGCAGAGGGAGAAGTTGAGTTGTGACAGAACCACCGCAAAGGTTCAGTTGATCCCATGGGAAGCTCTGCAGCAGCGACGGTCCTATAGAGTTGTCCTATATGCAGTGAGGGAGCTAGGCCTTTATATTTTTGTGTCATCTGGTCATTGCACCTGGGCCAGTCCAAAGTCATATGGTGACAAGGCAGACGTCTCCAGCTGAGGACAATAGAGAGGGCTGAGAGCTGAGGACCATCAGCTGGCGGCAGCTGGAGGAATAAGTTGTGAAGAAGACCTGGGCAATGCACCACAGCTCGAACTATATTGAGCCAAAGCACGTGCATATTTTAAGGCTCCTTATGGATACCATCAAAAATTTCACAATTTCCCCCAAACTGCTCCAGAAATGGTATACTTAAATCTTTTGTATTTAGTCTTCTCATCTGTGAAGTGGAAACAATTTCACAGTTTTCATTGTGAGAAGTAAATGAGTACATATTTATAGTATGCTTAGGACAGTGGTCAATGTCCACTAAATGCTAAATTCTCATTAGCTATTATTATTGTGGTTGTTGTTGTCGTCATTTTTCAACTGGCACCAGTGAAATGAAAAGGCAGGTGCTACAAGGCTGGGTTGGGAGTTGCAGCCTTCACAAGTATCCCTTTTCATTAAGAATAAAAATGTCCATCTTAAGACCACTTACATTTCTTCTATTGTCAACTAGCTGCCTGCGTCCTTTATTTTCTGTTAGGACGTTATTTTTTCTTATTGGGTTGTGAGAATTTGTCTCATTTATTTAGAATATTCATCATTTATCAGTCATATAAGTCATGTAAACTAGAAACATATTTCTACCTTCTTGCATATCTTTCAGCTTGTTTAGACTATTACATTTTGACGTACTTGTCGTAGGGAAGCTAACTACTGGGTTGATGTCAAAATAACATTAATGATAATGATAATTACAAAGATACTGTGTCATGTTGGCTAACATCTAGTGAGTGTTTACTATCCTAGCGTGGTAAGAGGCACTTATTGATTCATACATTATCTTAGTTCATTCTCACCACAAATGTATGAGGTAAGATCTTCTTTTACACCCACTTCATAGATAAGAAAACGGAGGATTAGAGAGATTAAGTATTTTTCTCCAAACTGGCAAGTGGTAGAACTGGGAGTGAAACTCAGGTCTGTTCCATTCCATAGTCAACGTTTCCCAAATTGAACTTTGTGAAACCCTATCTTGTGCAATACTACACAATACACACATGTACAAATATGCACATACACACAAACATGTGTGAGTGTTCCATAGTCAAATCAATGCGGTAGTCTTGAAGATCTGATTCCAGAGATAGCCCATAGACATTAGCATGTTAATAGCTCTAAGGGATACTTTAAGAAAGAAACTCGTTTAATTTGTGCAACCCAGGGTTTTCCCCAAAACTATTTCATCATGATCTTTTGCCTTCCATTATACCACCAACTCACTGCAGAAATAGTGTTCTATTTCCCACACTATACTACTCAGTCTCTCCACCAGAGGAGGTCTTCCGTGCCCAGCTGTCTGGGATTGTGTTCAGTCATCAACAGGGGTGCCTGGGTGGCTAGTCGGTTAAGTGCCCGACTTTGGCTCAGGTCATGATCTCTCGGTTTGCGAGTTTGAGCCCGGCATCAGGCTCTATGTTGACAGCTTGGAGCCTGGAGCCTGCTTCAGATTCTGTGTTTCCCTCTCTCTCTCCCTTTCTCCTGCTTGTTCTCTCTCTCTCCCTCTCTCTCAAAAATAAATGAAACATTACAAAGAAGTTTTTTTAAATCATCATCAATACAGAAGAAAACAAAGAGAACTGCCTGATGCAATTAGCTAGTGACTCAAAGCGGAGAGGAAAAGGTGCTACACTAGATAACAAAATAAGGATTTAATAATCTGGAACAATGGACAGAAGTAAATAAGATAAAATCTGACAGGGGTAAATGTAAAATCTTGCAGTTAGGTTACAACAGAAATCGATGACATGAGTACAATTTAGGAGGAAGCTTGATTTCACAGTAGTTTGTGTGAGGAGGCCTGGGGGATTTAATTGATCATAAACCCAATTAAAAAACAATTGAAATGCATTCAATAAGCAAGGAACCACAGTGTTAAACCTGCATTAATACAAAGGTAGCATTCAGAGTGGCAGAGATTGGTATCCATTACCCAGGCTGCTGTGCTACTCAGAGGGTGTCAGGAGCATTGTGGTATTCCTGGCCACATGCTTCAGGACAGGCAGTGGATGGCAGTCCAGAACCTGCCCAGATGGCGTTGACTTAGATAATAAGGAGTCCAGCAGACACAACCTTTGAGCAATAGCAGAAACAACTCAAGCTGTTTAGTCTGGCGGGAGTAGATTTAGGGTAGCTGTTGGGATTGGATGATTGTAGTGGATAATTTTCATTTGTCTCTCCCCATTCTTTTATTCTCTGTCTTTTTCCATTGGGCCTTGTATCCTAGGAGGCTCCTTGCCCTTTATCTACCAGTGAGAAGCATGGGGCAGGGGGTGGGGGGGGGTGGATTAAAGGGTGGGAAGAATGTGAGATGGGTATGTATTCCCTCGCTTGGCCACCTTCCTACAGGCTTGGTGGGTGGTCCTCTCCTCCAGCTTCAACTACTCTCTCTGGCCTCCGGTAAGCTTTCCTTCCCCTCGACTCTTCAGGTTTAAGATCTTGCTCTTGCTAGCTCTGGGGTGTGCCCATCTTTGTAAACACCCTTTTATCACACTGTCGTCAATTACCCTGCCTGAGTGTGGGATTTGTTTCCTGCTGGGACCAGATTCGTGCTGATGCTGGAATGATTAGGATGATGGTCTTTGAATATTTCAAGGGCTGTCATATGGAAGAGGGTGGAATTAAGACAAGAGAGTAGAAGTTACAAGAAGATTGGGTTCATGTACTCATTTATTCATTCAACTAATCTCAGTAAGCCTCTACAACATGCCAAGCATTGTGCTAACCCCACAGCAAATGCTTCAAGAGCTCAGGGCAAAGGGAGTTCATCAGGGTTAGAAGTCAGAGAGGCCTCCCAGAAAATGATGCAGGGGAAAGAAAGGCCAACCTGGGCAGGAGTGTTCCTGGGGGGCGCCTGGGTGGTTCAGTCTGTTGAGCGACCGACTCCTGATCTTGGCTCAGGTCATGATCTCACAGTTAAGTGGGCTTGAGTTCCGCATCAGGCTGGGCACTGAGGGCCTGGAGCCAACTTGGGATTCTGTCTCTCCTTCTCTCTACTCTTCACCTGTTCGTGTCCTCTCTCTCAAAATAAATTAATTTAAAAAATATTTTTTTAAAAATAGAGGAATGTTCCCAGAAGAGGAATTTATAGGTGAGAGGGCTGGAGGGCTAAGAGTGAAAGAGGTTCATTCTAGAAAATGAAAGAAACCGTACGTTGAGCATCTGTCTCTTCCGGGGGTGAGAGTGGGGGTGGAGGGTGGGAGATGTTATCAAGGATGAGGCTGAGAGTGGGGAGGGCCAAACACACAGAGCTGTTGTGAACATGGACTTGATCCCAAGGGCCATGGGAGCCCCTTGATGGGTTTAAAGCTATGGAGACACCTGGTATGATTTTCTCTTTCCATTATAGAGTGAAGAGAGCAAGAATGTCCAAGGATCAGAGCTGTTCAGATATAAATCCAGCTCCCTTGCCAGGGAAGGAGCAGCCAGTTCCCAGAAGCAGCCAAGGAGAGAATTCTTCTTTTTGGATGACAGCTTCAGGATATTTCCAATGAGGAAGCTGCACCGAGTGTGAAATGGGCCTCAAAAACATCCATGGCCCTTTCTAATTCTGAAAATTTGTAGACTCTTCTGGTCTGGACCCCATGCTTCACAGTGGGATGGAAGGCACCTAAGTTTGAGAACCTGTTTGCTTTCTTCCAAAACTGGCAACGAAAAGTCATTCTCTTCTTTCCCAGCCTCCCCCCTTGGGCCTAGAAAGCAGGATACATGTCCATACCGGAGCCTCTGGGAATACGCAGGGCTCTAGTGTTTGTGTTCTTTTCTCATCGCAGCTGACACAAGAGGGGCACTGGCCATGGCAAGTTCAAGAGAATAGCTCTGCCAGCATCCGACCTTCAGCCCTGC
Source organism: Herpailurus yagouaroundi (assembly GCF_014898765.1). Taxonomy (NCBI): domain Eukaryota; kingdom Metazoa; phylum Chordata; class Mammalia; order Carnivora; family Felidae; genus Herpailurus; species Herpailurus yagouaroundi. The sequence goes on from NW_024420586.1 coordinate 20,252,287, forward strand.
TAACAGTTGGCTCTATAGTCTAGGATATTAGACAGTTTCACTGGTTTTTTTTCTTTTCAAATTAAACCCTTCAGAAAGAAGAAGAAGAAGAAGAAGAAGAAGAAGAAGAAGAAAGAAAGAAAAGAAAAAAAAGAAGAAAAGGCAAGGTCTGAGGGCTCTGAAGGCAGCGGTGGCGTCAAGCACAACAGCCCTCTTGTTCTGGAACTCCTTCTCAGGGACTGGGCAGATCTGTGTGTGATAACGCAGCTGTGTGCAAATGCCAACGCTGGGGCGATAATTATAGAAACCTTCTCATTATGCTTGAATGGGGGCCAAGGCAGGGCCCTGGCAGTGAGGGGGGTGCGAGGCTGCAAAATTGGCACTCTTTAGAGCGAGTTGGCTTTTGCAGCCTGCATGGGTATGTGAGGTGTGCCAGAGAGCCCAAGTTAGCACATCCTGTTGTCAAGCGCCCCTAGTGCCCGCTTCTGCTCTCTTACCTCGATCAGTCTCTTTGTTCCTAACCAGACTGCAGCCAACATGGCCCTCTAGCAGTAAGGCTCAGTTTTCTAGTCTATTCCACTCAGCTGTTCCTGTGACTCCTCTTCCAGCCCCGTGGCATACTTCTCTTTCTCCTGGCCCCTGGAATGACCTCCTGTTCCTTAACATTCCAGGTATAGAATGGGTTGGATCAGAGGTGTCTTGATCAGCACTGATCAACCCAGTAAGTCCCTGCTCTCTGCCCTACAATGACACCAGAAGCATCCTAGCTTTCCAGGCCCTTCTAATGGTCTTCAATGAAGACAAACTTATCTTGGCTGAAATACCCAGTAGCGAAAGACGATTAGAAAATTATCAAACTGTACTTCAAGTCCTAGCTTTAACAAGAGCACGGGAGGGGTCCCCCTAGTCTGGCCAGGATCACCATATCAGGGCAACAGGAGGGAACAGCAGGGGCATGGGGAAGAGGAGAAGGAAAGAGGGAGTTGATATGAAAGCAACAGCCATGAAGGAGGAAGCCAAGCATAATGAAGTGAATTTGCAAGGGTTTCATTTTCTTCATGGAAAATATGCCATTATCAAAAAGCAACTTCCTCTACAGGCATTTTTGCTTTTTCCAATAGAGATGAAGAAGTACAGTTTTATGTAACACATATAACAGGGAAAAGTAGAACGGTGACCCTGCGAAAATTACAGCATTAAAAGTAATAAGCCTGCCATTGCCGATAAACCACACAGACACCATGCCGTGCTATCTTGAGTATAAAGGTGACATTTTTACAGTTATTCCTATAGTAACTTCTTCAACAGCAACTGCATTTTGAATATCATGCACTCACACAGAGACTTTTTCCAGAGTTTGAGAATTTCTGAGGCTTTGTCCTTCAAGGTCCAGGTCAGGCATCCCGTTCCTAAAAATGCCCGCCCCCACCCCAACCTGGGTTTTTGGCTCCCACAGTATCTCCCTCTCATGCAAACGATTTCCATCATTAGTAACTGTTTACTTCTCTTTCCACCCACTAGATTATGGGCTTCCTGAAGACAAGAACCACATATTCATTTCTGAATCCCTGGTGTCTGCCAGTGGCTTGCTTTATAAATGTTTGGAGAGTTTAACAACTAATGAGCCCTATTTCTTGTCTTATCCTTTAAACCAATGAGAATACAGCTGGGAGCCAACTGAGTTAAATTAGATACATTGACTAATCCCTTCTATCCCCAAGATGCTGTAATTTTAGAACGTGCTGTTTTCTGCCTAAATCAGGAAGTGAATGAGGTTCTAAAGCAAGATAATTGTTTGGCTACATGAGAATGTGAAAAGAGAAAGAAAAGGATGTCTTCTAAGCAGAATCCTTCATTTAAAAGAGCGAGGTAAAGTGTGCCAAGGGTGGCCTGGAATTTAGGCTGGGTATATACAATGATGTATAAACAAAATTATAGAGACGTAGAAACATGAATTCTCATTGTTAGCAGAGAAGAGTCGAGAATTGAAGTCCAGAAGCAGTGACAACTGAAATTCTGACTGCAAGAAAAAATTGGAAGCCCTCCCTCTTTTTTTTTTTTTTCTGGAAAGGAAAGCTTTGACTTCATAAAAATAAGTTCAGAACGAAGGTGAAGCTTGCTTCTTTTCAGAATCAGCGGCTCAAGGGAGGTAGAAACCATTGGTAATCAATACAGAAAAGGCAATTTAATTGGATTTTTATTGTTTTTAAAAGAGAAATGTATAGCATCAGACTTTTCTGAGTTATACAAAAGGAAGAGGGAACATAAAAAATTCAATAAATAGAACAAATAAAATATATATGCACCTCCATTCTCTCTTGTCCATAGTTACTGGAATAAGTAAAAAAGAGGATTTTAGAGAGATAAAGAGAGAGAGGTGGGTTGGGAGAGGCTTTGGATGCACTAACAGAAGGTACGGGAGGACATCAGTAAACCCACATAAACAGAGAAACATAACTAGAAAAAGACACACTCAAATAAAGACCCAGATAAAGGTTTCCATGGCTTAGAATCTCCATTTTGTGTTTTGGAATAAGCTAGCAAAGCGTTTTAAAATCATGCTTCATGTTTGACCTCGGAGATCTCCATTTCTGGCGTATGAGTTTGTGAGACTGATGTTTGTGCTGTGTGCGTGTGTGTATGTGTGTGTGGGTGGGGAGGTGTGTGTGGGTGGGTGAGAGAGGGAGACAGCGACAGAGAGAAAATGACTCTCGAAAAGAATTGGCATAAAAGGTATGATGAGAACCTTTGTTCCGAGGAAGGACTGTTTTAGGAAGGGAATATTTTGAGATTTTGAATGGATTCCTTTGCAGACTTATTTTGGTTGCTGAAAGAGACAACATGGCATCGTTCGCGGGAGGGTCAGAAAATAGGTTTCATCGGCTGCCATTTCTCCGGATACCCACATCATGTATTTGTCCTCAGCTCACACTAGCCAGAATCTTGGAGTGGGATGGGGCTTGGGTGCTTGCATTACTGTTAACACACTGCTTCCTTCATGACCCCGTGGAAAGGGGGACACGAACCCAGCATCTAAGATTTTCCATCTTAGAAAAGAGATTCTTAAGCAGAGAACCATTCGTTGACACGATGATTAATCGTGGTCCACCAACGTGTCTACAAAGTTTGCTACGGGGAACATATCTGGGTTTATTCCATGCTAAACCTTTTAATTTTTTATTCTTATGTAGCTAGATACTGGAGATATCCTCCAGATAAGCAACTTCGCACAGCTTATTATTGCACCTTTTGAAAACATTCTACTTTCTTATTCAATTCCATAGCTATTGATTCAGAAAAAGATAGTATGTAACAGCATGGGCTTATTATTTCATGAACTTAATGTGCTCATAAATCATTGAATGTCTTCTGTCACTGACTGCTTCTCGTGTCTGTGTTATTATGTATTATTGATCCACAATGACTTTGTAATAAAATCAGTTTTCTTTTTATTCCTTCTATTGATGTTCTATTCAATACCACTTAAAACTCTGGTAACTCAATTGTATCCATTTTGTTTTGCAGACAGAACCCTTTTTGAGTTTATTCTATGGGCAAGACATTATGCTAGCCAGTGGAACGGAGTGTCTTATGGCCGGGACTCCATGCTGCCAAATGGCTTCTAGCTTTACGTTTTGATTCATAAACCTATTTCACGTCTCAGCTCACTAACATGTTTCAATTAAATGGAGCATTATTATAAAAAGTTCTTGGGGCACCGGGGTGGCTCAGTCCGTTAAGCATCCGACTTCAGCTCAAGTCATGATCTCACGGTTCCTGGGTTCGAGCCCCACGTCAGGCCCTGTGCTGACAGCTCGGAGCCTGGAGCCTGCTATAGATTCTGTGTCTCCCTCTTTCTCTGCCCCTCCTCCACTCACACTCTGTGTCTCTCTCAAAAATAAATATTTAAAAAAAATTTTTGTAAGTTCTTTAATGAGGAAAAAGCAAACTTATTTAGATGTGTGTTTCAAACAAAGCACCATCAAACAACCATCCTCTAACTTTTCCCTGTTAGCCATATGGTAAAATATGACCAATACAAATGTTCATAAACTGTAGCCTTTTCCTCTCAGGATGGAAGTGGTTTATAGGAAAGGAGATATTCAAGTGTTATGTGAGATGAAAGCTTAGCTGTGCTCGTCTTACATGAGGGGGAGTCCGGGGCTTGAGTTTACTTACCTTAACAAGATGGATGAATCCTGGCTGTAGCGTTCAGAACACTGATGAGATTCTCCACCGATTCCTCCTCTCGACCTGAACCGGGCCAGGTCTTTCTTCTTTCTCTCTCTTTCCTGTTCCTCTCTCTGGAGTAGAGGTCTGCTCCATTTTACTTCTTAAAAAAAATAACAATAATTCAATAGGAAAAATATGAACAATGATTTGGCTATGGTATAATGACCTGTAGAAAGTTAATTCTGATTCCACGGTATATTTTAAGCCAAAATACCATCGCTTTCTGAACTCTAAACACGGCTAAAATGACTTTTGCTTCTTTTTTTTTTTTCCTTAAGGCAGAAAATCATAACCACATTCTATAAGAAGATACCTAAAACACTGTTTGAAACTTACTTTATTGTTTCTTAGCCTTTTAGATTGGCTAATACTGGCAGAATTTTAGATCTTTCGCCATAAGTCAAACTGAAGCAAGCATTATAAAGTAAGTATTAAAATAAACAGAGAAGAAAGAAAAAATTATTATACTGGAGGATGAAGGCCTGTGATTAAGAATGTTTCACAGAAGAGAGAAACTTTAAGGAAATCAACTGCTTCATAGACTACCCAAAATATTTTGATGAAGAGGGAAGGAAGGAAGGATTATCGGGTTTAAGTGAAGGCATGCCAGTGTTACTGTGTTTGACGTGTGTTTGGCGAGCAAGGAATGGTTTAATGTGGTCCTGACATATGATTGGGAGTAGCTGGACACCAGGCCAGTGAAATATTTTTGAACTGAGTCTTAAGCATGACTAGTGGGAATCAGAAAAACTATCAGGAGGTAAATCATCAGTGTGTATAAATACAGCCAGACCTCTTCATTGATCTATATCTACAAAACCTGCCAAATCAGAAACAAAATCTTTTCTCTCCCAGACTTATTTCATTCTGAATCCTAGGCAGGGGAATGGTACATAATCATTATTGGCTCAGTTGCTTTAGACCCAAAGTATCAGCTATCTATTGTCATAAATAATGCTGCATAACAAATTTTTCTCTCTTCCCCCCACCCCGAAAATAAAACCAGAGGTCATGGATCTGTGGATCAGCTGGGTGGTTCTTCTGGTCTGGGCCAGGCTAAGATGATCGCATCTGGAAACACTCATGTGTCAGTAGTTAGTTGGCAGATCAGCTAGGCACTGGCTGGTCTGTGCGGGTCTTGCTTGAGATGGCTCTCCTCCTTGTGATTGCTCACGTCCCCAAAGGCTGGTCTGGCATTGTTCACACAGATCATCAGGGTCCAAGAGAGCAAGGAGAAGTACACAAGACCTTATAAGACCTAGGCTTGGAACTGAAACAGCACTGCATTGTATTGGCAAACCAAGTCACAGGGCTAGGCCAGTTTCATGGGATGGGTATAGAAACTTCACCTTTGATGGGAGAAGTTTCAAAGTCAGGTTGCAAAGGCCATGGATCCAGAGGGGCATGTCCAGTTGTGCCATTTTGACAATCAATGTACTTTGAAATAGGAGGCCTACAAGTTGAAAAGCACATCCCAGGCTAAGGAAATGTCTCCTAGGTTTGAAAGAATTATGGTATTGTTTGGCAGTGAAGAACTACATCTGGCTATGTCTTTGTTTGTTTTTCTTTCACAGTAGCATCCTGGAAAATTAAAGATCACAAAATTAACTAGATCAAGAGTGACAAGTTATATTGGAGTTAGAATCTTGTCTTGTTTTCTTTTCAAAATTTTATTTAAATTCTAGTTAGTTAACATATGGTGCAATATTGGTTTCAGGAGTAGAATTCAGTGATTCATCACTTCCATACAATACCCAGTGCTCATCATAACAAGTGCCTTCCTTAGTACCCATCACCCATCTAGCCCATCCCCCACCCACCTCCCTCCATCAACTCTGTTTTCTATCTTTAAGAGTCTTCTATGTTTTTTTCTTCTCTCTCTCTTTTTTTCTTCCCCCACCCCTTCCTCCCAGAATCTTGTTTTAAAAATAAAATCCAAGAGTGCCTGGGTGGTTTAGTCCGTGGAGCATGCAACTCTTGATCTCGAGGTTGTGGGTTCCAGCCCCACATTTGGCATGGAGCCTACTTAAAAAAATATATCTCTTAGGAAATCCACTTTAAGTGTAGCTCAAAGCATACAGTGCGATAATCCCTTATAAGTTAAAAAAAAAAGTTGTAAGAAGAGCTGAGGTTTTATGAAGAAATACACAAAACTTAAAGTGCCTGGGTGGCTCAGTCGGTTGAACATCTGACTCTTGACTTTGGCTCAGGTTGTAATCTCATGGTTTGTGGGATCCAGCCCCACATCTGGCTCCATGCTGAACATGAAGCCTGCTTGGGATTCTCTCCCTCCCTCTCTCTCTGCCCCTCCTCTACCCATGCTGGCTCTCTCTCTCAAAATAAATAAACTTAAAAAAATAAATATACAGAACTTATTTTCAATCTTAATTTGAACTGGAAGTCCTAATATCATAAATTTCAGTTTGGATACAAAGCAAAGTTCTGTAGCTTGTGATTATGCAACAGGTAGCAAAGTAGAAAAGAGACTATCTTCTCTTTTCCCTCCACACCACTGAACATCCTGGTGTTGCAATGGGCCACGGGCTGCCCAGTGTAACCGCTATTCTAAGAACAACCCATATCCAAAGCCTTGCCTCTGCAGAGGTGTCTCTGAGGCCAAGATCTACATCTGTGACCTGGAGTGGAAGAAGGCAAAAGTGGATGAGTTCCCGCGATGCGGCCACATGGTGTCAGATGAATGAGCAGTTCTCTTCTGAAGCCCTGGAAGATGCCTGTATCTGCGTGCACAAGTATGGAGTGCAAATCTGTAACAAAGAGGGTTTTTCACTTCTGAGTGCAGCTTCACCCCTTCCACGTCACCCTTATCACCAAGATGTTGTCCTGTGCTGGACAGAGCTGACAGGCTCCGGACAGCTATGTGGGGTGCCTTTGGAAGACCGCAGGGCACAGTGGCTAGGGTCTACATTGGCCATATCATCATGTCCATCTATACTAAGCAGTAGAACAAGGAGCATGTGATTGAGGTCTTACGGGTCCAAGATCAAGTTCCCTGGCCACCAGAAGATCCACATATCCAAGAAGTGGGGCTTTACTAACTGTAATGTGGATGAATTTGAAGGCATGGTGGTGAAAAGTGGCTCATCTCAGATGGCTGTGGGGTCAAATACATCCCTGATCGGGTCCCTCTGGACAAATGGTGGGCTCTGTATTCATGAGAACCTCAGCATTGCCCCCTTCTTATTCATGCCCACCAATAAATCCTACTTCTTGTCTAACAAGGAGAGAGAGAGAGAGAGAGACTATCTTCTCAGGAAAACCACACTTCATTCTTGGGGAGATGGAAAGTGACTTTCTGCTGCCTCCTGATGGCAAATGACTCCTGATGGTCTAAAGGTATGACTCATCTTATTATCATCATAGGCTTTGTAGTCTAACTTTGTTTTCAATAACTGTTTGACTAATAAATCTTGATTTTGATAAGGGAAGCTACCAGACTCAGCTTTTCCAAACACCACTTGTATAGATGCAATGGATACTGTTCCAGTAATGTAAGGAATAAAGAAAGCAGGCTCATAGCTCTGGTGTTAATCCTCTATGCCCTTGATTCTCTAGAAATCGGCACCTTGGTTTCCTCAGCTATTAAATATGGATGCCTTAAATTTTTCTTACGTAAAGGTTATAAGTACAAATGATATCACATTGAAAAAGTGCTTCATGCATTGTTAGGAGATAAAATTAGATTGAAGGTAGTTTTTTTATTATTAAAAATTTTTAATGTTTACTTATTTTTGAGAGAGAGAGAGAGGCAGAGTGTGAGTGGGAGAGGGGCAGAAAGAGAGGGAGACACAGAATCCCAAGCAGGCTCCAGGCTCTGGGCTGACAGCACAGACACACAACTCGAACTCACAACTCGAACTCACAAACTGTGAGATCATGACCTGAGCCGAAGTCAGATGCTTAACCGACTAAGCCACCCAGGCGCCCCAGAACAAAGGTAGTTTTGGTGTCAAAAGCCTTTGAATTTCGCATACTTCTTGACCCAAGAATTCCACTTTTAGGGAATTATTTTAAGGAAAGAATCCGGGATGTACACAAAGCTTTAGGTGCAAAGACTCTTATTCTTCTGATTTCATGACAGCAAAAATACTGAAAATGACAAACATGACCCAGATTAGGGGTCTGGATAAATAAGTTATAGTAGATCCATACATGGAAGTGCTAAATAGCAGTGAGAAATGAGAATCTGGAGAATTTTTATGAATATATACTGAATAGTCTCCATGTCACTAAATGAAAAAGCATGCAAAAATAATATGTTCAGCACAATTACATTTTTTAATTAAATATGTGTATAAAAAGACTGAGAGAATATGCTCTAAAATGTTATCAGTGGTTATCTATGTTGGAGATAGAAATGGATTTCATTTTCTTATTTTTGCTTAACACTATTTTCTCCATGTATTGCTTTTATATGATAACGTTTATTGTTTTTTTCCTTATTACAAAGGTTTGTGGAATAAAATTTATAAGTATAAAGCATCTTTTATACTTACTTCTTGAATCAGGACACGGTAATAATGAGAACTCAAATTCAAAAGTCTGCATCTTTAAGAGCTTTGCCAAGTGACATTTGTCCTTGTCACAGAGAAACACTTTTCTATTTATGTTTACAGCATTGAAAAATGCACAGTATCCTACAGCACAAGGAGGGAGATTTATAATAAAGCCCTTCATCTCGGTGCATGAGGATACCTGTAAATCATTCAACAGACTCACATTAAGTATAAGCCTCAAAGCAGCAGATGTATCAAACAAACAATAAAATTTGAGTGTGTCTGTACTATCTGCACCTTTGTTTCTCTGTGTAAGCATGAAGGTCTTGCTAAACTCTCTATTCCAGAGCCATCTCATTGTTCATTCAACATATATTTACTTGGGGACTATATTATCACCTGAGCCTGGTACCATGATTCTGGGCAATCAGGTTGCCAGTGATTTCTTGGAATCAGAATCCTTGCAAACACTCAGCAATGCCTCTAGCATAGGGTAGGTCTTATAGGTAATGTCAAATAAGCAAAATACATTAGCTCTGCCCTCAGGAAATGTATTTTCTGGTTAAAAAAAGAAAAAAAAAACATACATTGCATGACCAGGGAAGAAATGCCATTCATCCCTCCTTTCAAGCACATTTATTTGGAACTTATTTATTGATTGGCACCTTGCCAGAGTGCAGAGGATATACAGAACAAATTTAGAATATAATTCAGAGTCAACTTTTGCCAAATGGTGTAATTTAGAATGGGGGGAGAGTAATATTAACCCCCACAAAATTCGTTTCAGAGCTGGAAGGGGCTTTGGGAGCATCTCGTGCAAACAAACCTAGCATGATTTCATAGAGGTCGAAATTGCATAGGTGGGGAAGGTTTCCTAGTAGAAACAAAAACTTGGGATGGGGTTGAAATGAGGGATAGAATTTGAAGGAAAGAATGACAGAAGAGTGCTCTACCAGAGGAAGAAACAAACAAAGGTTCTGAACTAGGCAAGGATATGATGTATCAGTGAGCCTAAGAAATAAGAACAGAAGCTGAATGAGCATCTACACAAGGTTCAAACACAGAGAGAAAGGTTCTCTGCTGATTCACAGCAAACACCAGGTTTTAGAGAATGGAGCTCTACAGAGCTCTACAGAGCAGGGAGGACATTATTCTCCCTGAAAAGAGAGATGGAGAGTAGATCAACAGTCCCCAGTAGCTGCTCACCTGTACTCCTAAAGACAAACAAAGAAACATACAAAAATGACAACAAACCAACAAAAACTACGGATTAAACATAAAATGAGCAATTATTAAAAGCCATAAGCTGGGGAGGGGAAGGGGAAAGCCCTGCAGTTTCTCCAGCTATACAGATATTTCTAAGATGATGCTTTTGAAGCAGGAGTCAAAAGAATGGGGCATAAATTCTAGCTCTACCACTTACCACAGCACTAAGCCCTCTTGAGCTCATTTTAAAATGGAATAATTGGAGCATCTGGGTGGTTCGGTCGGTTAAGCATCCAACTCTTGACTTTGGTTCAGGTTATGATCCCACACTTTGTGAGTTCTAGGCCTGCCTTGGGCTCTGCTCTGTGTCAGCATGGAGCCTGATTGGAATTCTCTCTCCCTCTCTCTCTGCCCCTAACCCCACTCATGCTCTCTCTCTCTCTCTCTCTCTCTGTCTCTCTCAAAATAAATAAATAAACTTAAAAAAAGTTTTTAATATTTTTCATCTTTATTTATTTTTGAGAGAGAGAGTGACAGAGCATGAACAGGGAAGGAACAGAGAGAGAAGGAGACACAGAATCCAAAGCAGGGTCCAGGTTCTGAGCTGTCAACACAGAGCCCAACACAGGGCTCAAACCCACGAACTGGGAGATCATGACCTGAGCCGAAGTCGGATGCTTAACCAACTGAGCCACCCAGGTGCCCCCCAAATTTTTTTTAATTGCATGATCATATTTCCACTTCTAACCAGGGTAGAGCAAGAGGGACCATATTTATATTCCTGCCTGAAACAACCACAGAAGCCAGACAAAATATTTGAAAGAACAGTGTTCAAGTCACTGAAAATCAGACAGTGAACAATGATCCCTGATATAAGGAAAGATATGAGATGAAACTTATGATTACCCCATCTTACTGTTTGTGTTTCCAGGTTATGGTGCAGAAAGGGGAATACTAGGCAGGGTTTCATGGTCTCCCTGAGTTGGGGAGAGAAATCTGAGAGTCTGGGGGACCAAGGCAACTAGTAATAGCTGGTCAGAGTACCAGAGAGGAGAGAGGTGAACAAAGAGAGGGTTCTGCAAAGATCTGTAAAGAGTTCCACTCAACTACTTAGGAGGATATTGATCAAACCATGTGTGTGAATAAACCAGCTGAGGATGGGGAATGAACCATCAGAGAGAATCAGAGAAAACTGTGCCTAACACTCACACTGAGCCAGGATAATATGTTATCACCAGCCAGGCTGGGAAAAGTCACTATTCATGCAGCATTAGGTAGAGTACACAGGAAGTTCTTGCCTTACTAGTAGGGAATAATTAGCCCTAGATTTAAGTAAGAAATTATAAAACACTATCTGAAATGACTGAACTGTTTTCAAATAATGTAACTACATCCCTGAAAAAAAAACTCAAGAATATTTATAGGAATATAAAAATATCCAGAACCCAACAAGTTAAAATTCACAATGGCTGGCATCAAATCAAAGATTGCAAGGCAAGAAAACAAACAAACAAAAACTGGAAAATAAGACCCATAGTGAGAAGACTAATCAATCACTCAATCAATCAACCAAATACAACCCAGAGTTGGCATAGATGTTAGAATTATCAGGAAAAAACTCTAAAATAGTTATCATTACTATATTCTATATGTAGAAACATGAAAATTTTTAGAAGATCAAACTTCCATGTCTGAGAAAACACTCAAAGTACCATGAAAACCATCATGTCTGAGAGGGAAAAAAAAGTAAACAAACAAACAAAAATACTAAATGGTATTAACAAGAGGTTAGAAATAGCAGGAGTAAAGACCAGTGAATATTAGGACATAGCAGTAGAAATTATCAAAATGAAAAACATAGAGAAAAAAGACTCAAAAAAAAAAAGGGAAAGAAAGAATGACAGAAAAAAGGAAGAAGAAAAAAAAGAAAGGAAGGAAGGGAGGAAAGAAAAGAGCATTAATGGGTCATGGGACAACTTCAAGCAACACAAGGGATATGTAATTGGAATCCATGAAGGAGATGGGGAGGACAGAAAAAAAATCTTGAAGAAACAATAGGTATAAGTTTTCCAAATGTGGTGAAAACTTTAAAGCCAGGGATCCAAGAATCTCAGTGAACCCCAACCACACACAAAACAACAAGGAAACTATTCCAAACTGCATTATAATAAAATTGATCAAAGTCAATGATAAAGAGAGAATACAGCATATTATGTACAGAGGAATAAATGTAAGGATGACATCATATTTCTTGTCATAAAAAATATAAACTCAAAGACAGCGAGAAAACATCTTTAAAACACTAAAAAGAACCTGTCAACCTACCATTTTTTATTTAAATTTTTGTTAATATACAGTACAACATTGGTATCAGGAGTAGAATTCAGTGATTCATCACTTACATACAATGCCCAGTGCTCATCCCAACAATTGCCAACCTACAATTCTATGTTTAGTCAGAACTATTTCAAAAATGAAGGCAAAATAACAACTTTTTAAGATATAACATTGAAAGATTTAATCACCACCACACCATCAGTACAAGAAATACTAAAGGAAGTCTTCAGGCAGAAGGAAAATGATACCAGAAAGAAATGTGGATCTATATAAAGGACTGAAAAGCACTGGAAATGGTAACTACCTGGGTAAATCTGTAAGAATTTAATTTATGAGGAGCGCCAACTTAACAGTTGGTTAAGTGTTCAGCTCTTGATTTTGGCTTAGGTCATGATCTCACAGTTCATGGGTTAGAGCATCAAGGAGCCCACTTGGGATTCTCTGTATCCCTCTCTCTCTCTGCCCTGCTCCTACTCATGTACACACGTGTGCTCTCCACCCCCTCTCTAAAATAAATAAACATTTTTTTAAAAAAAAGAATGTTACTTATGATTTAAGTCTTGAAAAGATAATTGCTTAAAAAACAACAACAAAATTTAAAACCCCAGTGTATAATAGAGTTTTAAACATATGCATAAATAAAATGTATGACAACCATAACATACAAGCTGGGAGGGGAAAAATAGAACTATGCTATTGTAAGATTTTTATACCAAGTGTGAAGTGATATAGCATCACCCGAAGGTAGACTACGAGGGGTGAAAGATGCATTATAAACCCTAAAGCAACTACTAGTACAATAAAACAAAGGTATAGCTAATAAGTCAACAAAGGATATAAAACAAAGTTTAAAAACAATACAAAGAAGGCAGAAAAAGAGGGAAAATAGGAAGAAAGAACAGGTGGGGCAAATAGAAAACAAATAGCAAGATGATAGATGTAAACCAAAGAATGTCAATACTCTCATTAAACGTAAATGATCTAACAATCCAGTTAAAATGCAGGTTATCAGATTGACAAAGAAAACAAAACCCACTTACATGCTACCAAAAGAAATACAATTTAAATATTATAATACCAATAGGTTAAAAGTAAAAGAATAATGAAAGATAATCGCACTAACATTAGTCAAAAGAAAGCTTTGGTAGCTATATTAATAACAAAATAGATTTTGGAGGAAGAGATATTATCAGGGATAGAAAAGGCTATTTCATAATGAAGACAGGATTACTGCATCAGAAGGACATAACAATCATAATCATTTATTAACCTAATAAAACAGTTTTAAAATACATGTAGCAAAATCTGATAGAGCTGTAAGGAGAAATAGACAAATACACAATTATAGTTGATTTTAATGCTACCCTCTCAATAATTGATAAAAGTAGATGGAAAATAAGCAAAGATGTAGAAGACTCAAATAACTTTACCTGATTGACATTAATAGAACAACCCACTCAATAAGCACATCAAACCATTTGCCTTTCAAGTACACAAGAAACATTTATCAAGATAGACCATATTCTGGACCATAACACAAGTGTCGATAATTTTAAAAGTATGTAAGTTATACAAATTAGATTCTCTAACAAATTAGATTCCCTAAATTCATTAGATTTCTCTAAATGAAATTAAAAATCAATAACAGAGATATTTGTAAAATCCCCAAGTATTTTGAAACTAAGTAACATAGGACACTTTTAAATAACCCATGGATCGAAGAAGTAGTCAAAAGAGAAATTACAAAGTATTTTGTACTAAACAAAAATGAAATTCAAAAAGCATGGGCTGCTGAGACAGCAGTGCCCAGGAAGAAATTTATAGCACTAATAGCTTATATTAGAAAAGATAGTCTCAATCAAAGACCTAAACTTCTACCCAAAGAAATTACAAAATAAAAGCACAGTAAGCAGAAGAAAGGAGTTAACAGAAGTCAAAGTGGAAATCAACGAAATAGAAAACAAACAAAAACCGCAGAAAAGTAAATCAATGAAACCAATAATTCTTTATTTGCAAAATAAAACATCAAAATTGATAAACGTCTCACCAGAAAAAGAGAGACAATGCACAAATTAGCAATATCGGGAATGAGAGAGGTGACATTACAAATCCCACATATATTAGAAGGGTAAGAAGGAAATGTTATGGACAACTTGATGCTAATAAATTTGACAATTTATATGAAATGGACAGACTCCTTGAAAGACACAAACTACCAAGCTTACTTAAAAAGACATAGAGAATATGAGTAGACTTATATCTACTAGAAAATTGAATTTGTAGTTAAAAACTTTCCCACAAAGTCATTGCTAGGCCCAAATAGCTTCACTGATAAATTCTACCAAATACGTAAAGAAGAAATAATGCCAGTATTACACAAACTCTTCCCAAAAACCAAAGAGGAGGGACTACTTTCCAACTGGTTCTATGAGGCCAACACTACCACCCTCTCACCAAAGCCAGGCAAACGCATTATGAGAAAACAAACAAAAACCTACAGACCAGTATTTCTTATACTGTACTAACATAGGTATAAGAACTATAAACAAAGTTTTGTCAAGTAGAATCAAACAATATGTAAAAAGGGTAATACATCATGAGCAAGTGATGTTTATCTCAGGAATTCAGTTTTGGTTTAACATCTGAAAATCCAATCAGTGTAGACAAGCCTTAAAAAGTCACCAGATGAGACAAACTAAGAAAGAAACCACACGAAGTACAATTCACTTGACATAATCCAACATCCGTTTTTGATAAAAACTCTCAGCAAACTAAGAACTGAAGGTGACTTCTTCAACTTGACAAAGGGCATTGTAGTAGGCTGACTATAAGATGGCTTCTGATGCTGCCTGTCCCCTATATAAGCCCTTCCCCTAAGTGTGGGCCAGACCTAATGATGACTCACTTTTTTACAAACAGAAATCTGCAAAAGTGATAAGATGTCCCTTCTGAGATTAGTTGACAAAATGAGTGTGACTTTCCTCTTGCTGGCCCTCTCACGCTCTCTCGTTGACTTGTTCTGAGAGAAGTTGAGCTGCCTACGGAAAGCCCCATGTGGCAAAGGGTTGATGGAGTCCCCAGGTCAAGAGCTAAAGAGGAACTGACACCCACAGTCAAATGAATCCTGCCAACAACCACATGAGTGAGCTTGGAAGTGGATCTTCCCTGAACTCAGACTTTGGATGACACGACAGTCACAGCTAATGCCTTGATCACAGTCTTGTGAGAAACCTGAAGGCAGACGCATCCAGCTATGCCATGTCTGGATTCCTGACCCACGGAAATTGTGAGATAATAACTGCTGCTCTCAGTTGCTAAGTTTTGGGGTAATGCATTCTGAGCAAGAGAAAATGAATATAAGCATGTACAAAAAATCTACTAACATGATACTTGATAGTGAAAGATGAAATGCTTTCCCCCTGAGATTAGCAACAAGACAAGGATGTTTGCTCTCACTGCTTCTATTCAACACTGGATTGGAGTTCTAGTCGGTACAATCCAATGAGGAAAACAAATAAAAGGTATTCAATAATGTCTTTTTTTTTTTTCAACGTTCATTTATTTTTGGGACAGAGAGAGACAGAGCATGAACGGGGGAGGGGCAGAGAGAGAGGGAGACACAGAATCGGAAACAGGCTCCAGGCTCTGAGCCATCAGCCCAGAGCCCGACGCGGGGCTCGAACTCACGGACCTCGAGATCGTGACCTGGCTGAAGTCGGACGCTTAACCGACTGCGCCACCCAGGCGCCCCATAAAAGGTATTGAGATCGGAAAGGAAGGTGTGAAATTCTCTTTATTCTTAGACAGCATGATCATCTATGTAAAAAATCTGATTATATCTACCAAAAAACAAAACAAAACAAAACAAAAACCCTGCTAGAACTAAAACACAAGTTTAGCGAAATTGCAGGACACAAAATCAATATATGAAAATCAAGTGTATGGCTAAATACCAGCAACAATCAGAAACAGAACGAAGCAGTAACATTTAAAATAGCATCACATCAAAGAAGGGCACCCAGGTGGCTCAGTCAGTTAAGCATTGGACTCTTGATTTTGGCTCAGGTCATGATCTTGTGGTTCCTGAGTTCAAGCCCCGCATTGGGGTCTGCACTGAGAGTGTGGAGCCTGCTTGGGATTCTCCCTCTTTCCCTCTCTCTGTGTCCCTCCTTGTTCATCTCTCACTCTCTCAAAATAAATTTAAAAAAATAAACTTAAAAAAATAAAATAGCATCGAATATATGAAATACTCAGGGATAAACCTGACAAAAGACAAGAAAGTCTTATACACCAAAGATTAGAAAACATTGCTGAGGGAACAAGACCTAAATAAAGGGAGAGGTACACCTTGTTCATGGGTCAGAAGATTTGATATAATTAAAGTATGAATCCTCCTTAATTGATGTATTGAGTTAATGTAATCCCAATCAAGTTCTCAACAAGATTTTTTTTGTAGGAAATGAAAATCAAATTCTAAAATTCATCTGGAAATGCAAAAGACCTAGAATGGCCAAAACAACTTTGAAGAACAATAATTTTGGAGGACAGATACTACCTGGTTTCAAGACTTATTTTAAAGCTGTAGTAATCAAGACAATATTAAATATATAGTAATCAAGACAATATACGATTACACCAAGATAGACAAATAGGTCAATAAAACATAACAGAGAGTTCAAAAATGGACTCACACATATATGGAAAACTGATCTTAAACAAAGGTATAATGGTAAATTCAGTGGAGAAAGATAATCTTTTCAACAAACAGTGCTGGAATAATTGAAAATCTGTGTGCTCTCAAAAAAGTGCTTCAGTCCATATCTCACGCCGTATACAAAATTTAACTCAGTATGGATCCTAGACTTAAATTTAAAAGCTAAAACTAAAAACTTCTATAAGAAAACACGGGAGAAAATCTTTGTGATCTTGGATAATACAAAGATTTCTTATATACCATATCAAAAGCATGATCTATTTAAAAAATTGATAAATTGGACTTCAACAAAGTCAAAAACATCTGTTCTTCAAAAGACACTGTTAAGAGAATGAAAAGACAAACCAAGGAATGGGAGAAAATATTTGCAAAGCACATGTCTCATGCAGGACTTGCGTTCAGAATATATGAAAAAAAAAAAAAAAAACCTCCCAAAACTCAGTAATAACAAAACAAAGCACCCAATAAAAAAATGAGCAAAAGATTTTTTTTTAATTTTTTTTCAACGTTTTTAATTTATTTTTGGGACAGAGAGAGACAGAGCATGAACGGGGGAGGGGCAGAGAGAGAGGGAGACACAGAATCGGAAACAGGCTCCAGGCTCCGAGCCATCAGCCCAGAGCCCGACGCGGGGCTCGAACTCACGGACCGCGAGATCGTGACCTGGCTGAAGTCGGACGCTTAACCGACTGCGCCACCCAGGCGCCCCAAAATGAGCAAAAGATTTTAAGAGACACTTCAAATGTATACTGATGGCAAATAAGCACAGGAAAAGATGTTCAACATAATTAGTCAGTAAGGAAATGCAAATTAAAACCGCGGTAAGATGCCGCTATGCATCCATTACATTAAAATTAAATTGAAATGATAAAGACTGACCATACCAAGATTTGGTGTGAATAGAGGGAACAGAAACTTTCTTATGCTGCTGCTGAGAATATAAATGATATGAACAAGTTGAAAAACAGCTTTGTAGTTTCTCAAGAAATTAAACATATACCTACTATATGATGCAAGCAATTCACGTGGAAGCATTTACCCAAAAGAAAAGAAAGCACATATTCATATAAAGACTTGTGCATTAATGTTCACAGCAACTTTATTTCTAATAACCCCAAACTGGAAGCAACCCCAGGGTCCTCAGCAGGTGAATGTAACCTGGTGATACATCCATACAACGGGATGCTACTCAACAATTAAAAGGAATGAACTTTGATTTATGCAGCCATATGGATGAAACTCAAAATAATCATGCTGACTGAAAGAACCCCAACAGCAACAAAAATGAGTGCAGAGTGTGTGATTCTATTCAGAGAAAATTTGAGAATGTGCAAACTCATCTATGGTGACAGAAAGCAGATACTAATCTGCCCCTAGGTTCCTTGGGAGAGGGGTGGGCAAGAGATGATAAAGAGGAACCAGGAAACCTTGGAGGGTGATGCATAAGTTCACCATCTTGATTGTGGTAATGGTTTCATGGGTGTATGCATATGGCAAAACTTAGAAAAGTATACACTTCGGGGCACCTGGGTGGCCCAGTTGGTTAAGCGTCTGACTTCGACTCAGGTCATGATCTCACGGTTCATGGGTACGAGCCCCACATCGGGCTCTGTGCTGACAGCTAAGAGCTTGGAGCCTGCTTCCAATTCTGTGTCTCCTCCCTCTCTCTCTGCCCCTCCTCTGCTCGCACTCTGTCTCTCTCTCAAAAATAAATAAACATTTTTTAAAATTTTTAAAAAAGAAAAGTATATACTTCAAAATATGTGCAGCCTATTGTATGTCAATTATGCCTCAACAAAGCTGTTGAAAACTAAAAAGCAAAAGGATCATAACTACAGGAAAGGACTCTGATGATACTGAACTGAGACACTACAAAGCAAGAGCTTTGGAAACAGTCTACAACACGAGCCACTGTTCTGATCTGTGCCTATAACTTATCAACTTTGTTATGTGTTGATGATGTTTACTTAGACACCAATTTCAAAAGACCCTTCTTGGTGTGTGGGGAGCGTGTCCCCAGTGATTTTACCATATATGATGGTTTTGGGTTTTTTAAGCCTAGTTTGGCATCAATCAACAGTTCCTCACTTGTCAGAAACATGACATATATTAAATCTTTCTCCCTCCCTA
Source organism: Herpailurus yagouaroundi (assembly GCF_014898765.1). Lineage (NCBI taxonomy): Eukaryota > Metazoa > Chordata > Mammalia > Carnivora > Felidae > Herpailurus > Herpailurus yagouaroundi. The sequence goes on from NW_024420586.1 coordinate 20,271,400, forward strand.
TCCTTCTGTCTCTCAATCTTGACCCTGATTACCTTCCAGATGCTCTATGAGGATGGCCGAAAGCACTATTGGGTTCATCATTTATTCAGCATATATAACGCAGCTATTTAAAAATTTACTGCTGAGATGTATATCATCATTGAGGTTCAAATAAAACACACTAAGTACAAGTTCCATTTTTCAAAAGGCTTATCCAATAAGTCAAACCAGAGAAAGCAGAAAGTCTGGCTCTTAACCGCAGTATCAGGAAAAATATCTGTGCCTTGTCCAATCAAACATTTGAGGCCAAGCAAACTCCTCGGGAAAGCTTAATTTTTTTTTTATTACCAATTTATGAGTTTAGGGGTGAAATGTTTTAGGAGCCTCGTTGCTAAGCCAGAGGAATCAATATTTTTCTGTTAACAGGCAAGCTGTCACATAAACAAATCAGCTGAAAAACCTTCATTTGACAGCTCAGGGTAGATGCCCGCTCCCGAGGCATACTGGAGCCAGCATCCTGCTGTATTTTGGTCTCTTAAGTTGGGCCAGCCACACCCTCATCAGCTCCTGTTCTAGTGACTATACGTACCTCTGTTTCACACCTATTTAAGAGATTCTAATTCACTGTGCTAAATAATACGTTGTAAGTTGTCGATTCACGAACAAAGCTCGTCTGCCCTGTGATTTGGGAAAGGGGAATTGGATGCTTTGTGTTGGCCCCCATTAATCATATCCCTTCTCCTTCTCTAGGAGTTACAAATGTAATAGATCATAAAGTCTCCTGGCAAAGCTGAGGTTATAACTTTTAAGGTTAGAGACGAAAAGAAAGACCCTGAGACTAAGGTAACCACTTTTCTAGAGGCTTCTCATTCAGAGAGCTATTTCAGTTTCCATCTTATATTTGTCTTTCACCCTTCAGAATCATCATGCTTTATAATCATTAGATGGAGATGAGAGTGAATGACATTAAGATGTACTGCTGTATGTTGAATGAGTCTTTGACTAGTCATCAAGGTTCAAGACCTACCCCCTCTTTGAACAAGCTCAATAGTCATTCGTTCAACCAAGATTCAATTCAACCAAAACCGGGCATTGTGCTTAGGTGCTGAGGAGTAAACAACCTTTAAGATGCAGCCCTTACCCTGAAGAAAAATACTATGTGAGTATAAAGTCTTTCTCATGTGAAGTGATATATAAAATGTGAGACACATACAACCTTTTAGAAAACAACTTACTACATAACACAAGATATTCTTCTGTGGGTGTATTCACGTGTATGCTCTTTTAGCTCTTTGTTACAACACAGTACTGATAAGGAGGAGCATTTATTAAAATTGGCCAAGGGGCACCTGGGTGGCTCAGTCGGTTGTGTCTGACTTCGGCTCATGATCTCAGGGTCCGTGAGTTCGAGCCCCATGTCGGGCTCTGTGCTGACAGCTCGGAGCCTGGTGCCTGCTTCAGATTCTGTGTCTCCCTCTCTCTCTGCACCTCTCTCTCTCTCTCTCTCTCAAAAATGAAGAAACATTAAGAAAATCTTTCTAAAAAAAGCTGGGCACGTATCACCTCCATCAGAATCACACAAAGGTACTTGGAAAAAATACAGTCTTGGGCCCCTTTCCAGTTCTAATTAATCAGAATCTCTGGGAGGCAGGGCCTGTGAATCTGAACATTAACTCAGTTCCTAGACAGGTCTGTGCATATCAAGTTTGCAAAAACGGTGCTATATGAACAAGTCCCAAAAATGACCTCAATTTTTTAAAATGTGAGGGCACAGATGGCCTCCCACAACTCCAGGGAAAGACATATAAGCTTCATGGTGCCAGCAGTGGCTCAGGGGCACAACCTCCAACGTAGGGCTGCTCTATTCCCAGAACAGAAAAGAGGGGTTTGCGAGGGAGAATGTCTGACCAGCAGAGAGGGGCAGGGGACAGAAAGGGCTCCTCACTGGGGAAATGACCACTTGGTTCCCACCCTGCTTCTGCTGCCCAGTGGTTTTGTGATATCAGAAGAGTCGCTTCTCTGACAGTCCCGCACATAGTATGTTTTTTTAATACAAGACAAGAATCACAAAAATACACCTTTACTCTTTCGAATATAATTCAATGCCTTCCCTGCCCATCTGATTTGGTCATTGGGAGGTGCCAGTCGAGATAACATCATGGCAGCGGCTTGAAAAGAATAGAGCATTAAACAAAGGTTAAGTATTCAGTTTGGTTTGTTACTATTTCTCCTTCTGAACGTATCTGAAAGCCAAGCAATGTCCTTTCCATTTGGCTGGAAGTGGGGTATCTAAGCTGGCCTGCCTTTACCACCATCTTTCTTGCCAAAGACTAAATAATTACTCCCCCTACTGTCCCTTGCACTCAGTCCTAAACCACTGCTGGCATGCCAAAAAAGGCCACTGTGGTGTGATTCTGGGACCAATGGCCATGTGACAGGCCCACTACCTATGTCTCCCTCAACATTTAATTCCTCTTTTAATTGAGGAAATTTGTGGGCTCAGAACCATCAGCATTGGTAGCCGGTGTTTACACTGGGCATAAGAAAACAGTAATCTGTTGCCATGGCAACAAGATTTCCTGTGAATTTTTTTTTTCCCCCTGACTGGACTTTCTCAAATGGAAAGTCCACCCTTTGTGTGTCACAAGAATGGAGGGGCACTGTATTAGTTATCTATGGCTGTGTAACAAATTACCCTCATAACTTAGTGGCTTAAACCATGAGCATTTATCATGGCCCCTTTTCTGTGGGTCAGGAATCTGGGAGCAGCTAGACTGTGTCCTCAGACTCCAGGTCTCTCACAAAGCTGCAGTCAAGGTGCCAGCTGGGGCTGACGTCTTATCTCAGGGAAGATCAGCCTCCAAGCTCACTCACCTAGTTACTGGCAGCATTCAGATCGGGGGGGGGGGGGGCCCCACACTCTTGGACTAAGGGCCTCAGGTTCTCACTGGCTGCTGGCCAGAGGTCTCCTTTGATTCCTTGTTACATGGACATATCCATAGGGAAGTTCACAACATGACAGTTTGCCTTCCCCACAGTGAGGACTCTCTGAGATCAAGAGAGAAAGGGCTTTCTGTAACCTAACCTCAGAGGGGGCACCTGTGATCTTTGCCATAGCCTACTAATCAGAATCAAGCCACTAGGTCCAGCCTGCACTCAAGGGGAGGGGATTATAGGAAGGGCAAGAATACTAGGAGGCAGGAACCACCAGGGACCCTTTTAGAGGCTGTCCACCACAGGCATTGAACTCACTGAGTTTAGAAGCCTAGCAAAAAAACAACAACAACAAAAAAATGAAAACCAAAAAATGCTTCTCCCAAGGTCAGTTTAGTGGTTTGTCAGTCAATGAACAATACTTGTTGTGTATCTTCTCTATGTAGGAGGTAACTAGTCAGTTAGGTGCTCCAACAGTACAAAGTATGCTTGAATCTTTCATAAAATATTTGCTCTATCTCCTCCTGTTCCAACATGTGAGGCTTATGTTTATTTCTTTGTTTTATTGACTCTATAGTTACAGAATATAGAAAGTAAAAATTACTTGAGGACATGGGATAATCTGTTCTGGGTAATCCTGTTGGGGAAGTATTTAGGAGCATGTAAATATTATCTAGAGTTAATAGAGGTAATATAGCTTAGAGCCTGAGAGTTTTGACCCTGTAATCGAGGGGTTTTAAATTCAAATATTGACTCCAGCACTTAGTAGTGGTGTGACTTGGGCCAAGTAAGTTAATTTCTCTGTCTCAATTTATTTAGCTACATGATGAGGGTTAAAAATAGTTCCTGCATCATAGGATTATTATATGGATTAAGTCAAGCCATGCATTTGAAAAAAGGAGCAGAGCCTAGCACACAGTCGGTACTCAATAAATACCATGTTATTATATGATTTATTGGGATCTTGATGTAGGGTAGAGGTTACTAGATCATTTCTAATTGAGGAATCTGGAATTCAGGGCTCATTCTACCTGTTAATTAGAACTCTACACTATGCCAGTACATTTGCCTTTATCCCCCCCCTTTTTTTATTTTTTAAATTTATTTTGAGAGAGAGAGAGAGAGAGAGAGAGAGAGAAATTAGGATGGAGGAGCAGAGAGAGAGAGGGAGACACAGAATCCCAAGCAGGCTCTGCACTGACAGTGCAGAGCCTGACACTGGGCTTGACTCAGGGCTCAAACTCACAAACCGTGAGATCGTGACCTGAGCTGAAATCAAGAGTCAGATGCTTAACCAACTGAGCCACCCGGGTGCCCTTTTATTTTCCCCTTTATACCAAGAATTCGACCGTGCTTTAATGTCCTTTAATAATACATTTCACACTCTCCCCACACATCTTCTTTGCAGGGTGGGGGCGGGGTCAATCCTTACAGTGTTGACATATTCCTTAGCAAAATCCACCATTATCGTTTTATGGCAACCCATTTGCAGGTAAATATGATGTATTAGAAGAAGAATTCCTGCCTTCACCAAGCTTGAAGAGTGATTTATATACAATGACAGGTTAAAATGAGCTAGTTTCCCATGCTGATATAAAACAGGTATTGGGAATTTTGTCCTTCCTGGTCCCTGACTCTGCTCACTTAAAAGGTGATTTATTCTGATCTACTCCTCTATTTTTCCTGACTTTGCCATTATTTTCTCATGAGCTGACATCACTCTAAGTTTTCTTACTGCTTTTTGTCCAGGAGGCAAGTCTCCAGAAATCACTGACCCTCTTGCCTTTATTATTTTTTTTAATGTTTATTTATTTTTGAGAGAGAGAGAGGTGGGGGAGGGGCAGGGAGAGAGGAAGACAGAGGACCCAAAGGGGCCTCTGCACTGACAGCAGAGATCCCGGTGCAGGGCTCGAACTCTGGAACCGGTGAAATCATGACCTGAGCTGAAGGCGAGCGCTTAACTGACTGAGCCGCCCAGGCACCCCTCTTCTTTATTTTGACGAGGCTTTGTTTACTCCCTGCAGCAGAGTCAGTGTTTACATTCTCTTTGGAGTTTATATCAGCCCCAATCTTGGGATTTGGGGGGCCCCACCCCCCCTCCACCACCACCTCTATGTTTCCAGCTCTGTCTGGTACCGGCCAGAGTGAGCTGATAGGAATAGCGACTGCTGTTGTTCTGTGTGTTCCTGGGAACGTTGTAGCTCAACATTCATGTTTATCTGCTCCTCTGAGTTCTTGTTAGTTTGATGCCTTTGGTTGCCTGGGGCATAGGAAATAACATGTGTTTTGATTGATAGCTTTGAGTTGTAATAGATAATTGATGCCGTGCATCCTCAGCCAGTTACCGTTACCCAAACCATATGGTTTTGTATGACAAGGAGAGCATCCTCTTAAAAAAGAAAAAGAAAACAACTGGATATCAGCAAGTTATTCTTGTAAATATGTATAGTTCCAGGTACTCCTTGAAAACAACTGAACTAGGCCTTCACCCCAAAACTTGAGTACCTGCTCTGTTTAACGTTGCTGAAGAACTGAAAACCAGTCAGCCTCTTCTTGCGTTGAGAGTTTCACCCTATGTGGAATCAAAAGGGACATTGTGGTGCCAATGGGATCAACAATGACGGTACACTAATTGCATGCCAGCCTCTGAGCCCAGAGCTTTACTTGGTCAGCTCATCGAACACTCACAACCTTGAGAAGTACTACTATCCCCGTACCACCGAGGGGAACCTTGAGGCCCAGCGGGGGCTCCAGAATTACACATAGATGGTTGATCCAGGATTTAGTCTCAGCTCTGTCTGATTCTAAAAGCTCACTCCTACTGTGTTGAACAGAAGGGCGCTGTACTGGTCAACAATGTTGAGGCCCAGCTCTACGTCGCAATAATAACAGCTAAAATCTAGGCTAATGTTAACAACTCAGGGCGAGAATGTGGAGAAACAGGATCTCTTTTGCACTGCTGGTGGGAATGCAAACTGGTGCATCCACTCTGGAAAACAGTATGGAGGTTCCTCAAAAAATTAAAAATAGAACTACCCTACAACCCAGCAATGGCACTACTAGGGATTTATCCAAGGGATACGGGGATGCTGTTTTGAAGGGGCATGTGCACACCCATGTTTATAGACGCACTATCAACAATAGCCAAAGTATGGAAAGAGCCCAAATGTCCATAGATGGATGAATGGATAGATGTGGTATATATATAAATATATATATATATATATATATATATGTATATATGTATAAATATATATATATGTATATATATATGTATATACACATACACACAATGGAGTATTACTCGGCAATCAAAAAGAATGAAATCTTGCCATTTGCAACTACGTGGATGAAACTAGAGGATATTATGCTAAGCGAAATTAGTCAGAGGAAGACAAATAAGACTTCACTCATATGAGGACTTTTAAGACACAAAACAGATGAACACAAGGGAAGGGAAGCAAAAATAATGTAAAAACAAGGAGGGGGACAAAACATAAGAGACTCTTAAATACGGAGAACAAACAGGTTACTAGAGTGGTTGTGGGAGGGGGGGATGGGCTCAATGGGTAAGGAGCATTAAGGAATCTACTTCTGGAATCATTGTTGCGCTATATGCTAACTAACTTGGATGTAAATTTAAAAAATAAAATAAAAATAAAAATAAATAAATAAAAATAAGAATAGCTAAAATCTATACAAGAGCTTCCTAAATTTCCAGGCACTGTTGTAAGTTTTCAGTATTCAGTCCCCAGAACAACCCTGGGAGGTGGCTATTATCTCCATTTTACAGATGAGAGAACTGAGGCATGCATTGCTCAACATCATAGAGCTTTTAAGTGGCAGATCCAGAATCTAAAGGCAGGCAGTACGACACCACAGTCTCAAAAATGCATCTAAGCTCCCATACTTGCCAGCATATTTGATTAATGAATCAGGTTATTTGCAAATCCCTTTGTTTCAGTTATCTATTGCTACATAACAAACTACTACAAAACTTAGAGGATTGAAGACATCACTTTCATGATCCAGAATTCGGGATGGGCTCAGCTGGGCCCTTCTTGGATCCACATGGCATCGGTTGGGGTGAGCTACTTCCAAGATGACTTAATTCACATGCATGCTTGGTGCTTTGTTCTTTCTCTCTCTCTCCCTCTGTCTCTATCTCTCTCTCTCCCTCCCTCCCTCTATGTCTCTGTTCATATGGGATCCCATCTCTGTGTGGCCTGGGCTTCTCACAGTATGGTAGTTCCGGGGCGGGGGGGGGGGGTTACATTTCTAACCCGGCAGCTGGCTTCTAAGATGCAGAAAGAAGTATTTGCCAAGCCCACTGAAGGTTATGCTTGGAATAGGCACTGCATCACTTTTACCGTATTCTAAAGGTCAAAGCACTCAACAGGGCCCTACCCAGATTTAAAAGGTAGAGAAACAGACTCCACCTCTCGCTGGGGTGGTAGCAAGGTCACATTGCAGAACAGCATGTGGGGTGGGCCATTTTTGAAAAATGTCATCTGCCACACCCTCCTTCCCAGCATGATCAGTCATGGTTTGGAGACTTAAATGTCACAAACAGAATCAATCTGGTAAAGGAATTGCTGTTTACCTCACAGCGCTGTGTCATTTATTTTAGCACTGTAATTTAAGAGAGTGTCCTTACATAATATATGAAGGCATGTCTTACGCATTAAGCCTACAACAAAGCAATCCAACGGTGTTTCTTGATGGAATAAAATTTCATAATTTTTGATGCCCAAGAAAAGTATCCGTCAAGAGAGACCCATTCTTCACCTAGATTTGAAATAACTCCCAATATAATGCAAAATCCATTGAGGGCAGGGGTCATAGATGAGACACCGTTTGTTTTGTGGAATGAGCATTGTACATAAGCCACAGACATAGACCTTTTGTCATCTGGACTGGCACAACTCAGGAAAGTCTATTGATCATCCTGGACACACGTCAACCATCCCAGTACGTGGAGGTGTGCTCACTCAAGGATGTTAAATGCACACTGTGCATGAAGTCGGACTGCCTTTGAAAGAGTATGGCAATTAAAGGCTGTTAAACTCCATTCAGGAGCTATGAGAGCAGATCACACCACCTGGCTTCAGTACCAACATGTTTCTGCACTGTATGGCATTTCCAATAATGTGCAGTATGGCTCTGAATTCAAAATGGAGGTGTCTCTGTTGCATGGAATCCATGACTGGTAACAACATTTCCGATCTTTTTTTTTTTTTTAAATGCCATTTACCAGTGTTGTTAGAATTACCAAGTATTCATCAAAATAACAATGGTAACTTTTCTATGAATGTAGCATGCTGCTATAATCTACACTGAATTTGCTACCATCCCTATTCTTTTATGTTTCAGTAAGTATTTATCCAATATCCCCGTACGGTTTGCTACTGTGTGTTGTTACAAAGAGCACAGCAAGAAAACTTGGGACCTGGCTGGTTTATCATACTGGGTGTCAGTGTTCAAGCCAGTAGTGCAATTAGAATTACGTATCTTCAGGAATTTTGTAATAGCATTCTCAAGACACTGTGTGAGAATTTAGGAACTCACAAAGTTAAACAAATCCAGTTAAGCTGGATCCAGATCTTGACCCACCTCACATTAAGGATAAAAACGTACCTGTTCCTCTAAGCTTAAGATGAGAAATAAAGAAGATCTTTCACATCTAATCAGACAAGGCATTTTTGAACAAAACAGATTGTCCAAGCTTTCTTGCTTACGGTGATTATATAATCACGTGAACACTTTGAAGAACAAGGCATTTAAACAGAACTTACACTCTGTTCCATAAACTCCTTGGTTTTCTTTCCGAAGGGAGATATTACATGATTTGACCTCACCCAATATTATTTCACCTGTTATTTAACAATTATAATTGGAATCACTTAAACTCTCATTCATCAAAGATCAGTTGGAGTATAGGACTTTTGGTTGGAAAATTCTATTCACCCTGGACTTGACCATTATTCTATGGAGAGCGTGCATTCTTGGATTCTGACTGTAGCCAGGTGCTTTGATGGAATGTAATCCAGGGACCAATAGATGATGACCTTGTTGAAGAAATTAAGGAAGCCCTTAAAGAAGATTGCAATACGTAAAGATATCCCTGTGAAAAAGGGAATGAGATATCAGAATGCCCGTGGTTTCACATCACTGTAACTGGTATACGCTCTACTCACTGTGTACCTTTTGTAGGTCAAGTTTCCAAGAACTAGACTCTGACACAGAGATTTGCATGTAGGAGGTTTATTGCGAAGTGTTTTTTGGATTAATAACAATGGAGAGTGGAAGAAGCAAGATGGATAGAGGAAGAAGTTGAATTGAGAAGCAATTACTAGAAAAGCCTCAACCAATCATATGGACTGGCCCTGAAGAATGGTCTCACATTGGGTCAAATGGGGCAGCTCTTTATGTACCCAGATTGAGCCGTCATTGGTTATGGGTTCAACATGGGAAGGGGGTATGACCTTGGATGATGCAGCACTCTTCAGCAGAGGACAATTTCTAGAGAGGGCTAACATATAAAGGCTTGCAGCTGCCAACACTCTCACAACCTGAAGAAATGAGAGCTTCAATCTGCAGGTAGCATCTGAGCTGCACATCACAGCATCCACTACAGTATTTATACTGTATAAAGCAAGCACTCTTGCAACAATTAAAGACATTTGCGTCTTTCTAGTTATTAACGTCTACTGAGTTTTTATTCTACAAACGGCACTCATTCCTGAGCCCCTTCGTGATAATACTGAAAAAGGTATTTCAGGAATATCAAGCAGTTATTCATTTCTTAACCTATCAGTGCATTTTCGTGAACATGTATTACTTTTTCTTACAACCCATGCTTCACCTTAGGGGGAGAAAGTGCCAGATAGTTCTTGAGGCATTGGTTGCTTTGTACTCAAAAACAATGTCATCTGCATAACCAAAATCCCACACAAATTGGAAAATGAAGATCTGCTATTATTTCAGGATTCTAACACTTTCTGACTACTTCATTGTCATGCCTTCACAATTCATAAGAATCCCTCTGCTATTTTTTTTTTCTGAAACAAGCCTCACTTATTTCTTTGTCTATTTTTTCCATGCTTCCACATGCTTCACAAATATTAACTCATTTAATCCTCAAAATGACACGAAGGGTTAGGTAAAATTATTACACACATTTTACAAGTGAGCAAATGGAGGCACAAAGGTTAAGTAAATCACACAGCCAGTCAGTAGTAGAGACAAGATTCCAACCCAGAAAGTCTAACTTCTAGAGTCGCTGTTCCTTATCCCAGTGCTATGCTATGCTCCCTTGTGATATCAGATGCTGATGCCATGTGTCTTCTGATACCCCACATGAAAGATGATGTGAGATCTTAGATGTGAAACACCTATTTCCCACGTCTTGGAGCTATTTAAACAATTTATTAGTCCCATGCGATCCCAGTTCTGCCTCTTAAATGTGTGTATGGTATATATGTGTGTGTGCACGCACATGCGTGTGTGTTGAAAGGAAAGTGCTGCCAAAGGTGATAAGGGGGTAAAGCAGAGGGTGTGAATAAAAAAGAAAAGATCTTTGTACATATGAAATTTATGTTCTTGCTCTAAGAGGAAATAATCATATTATTCTGCCAAGATTGTGTCCTAGAATCTCATGGAGGTCTACACTAGAAATTAGGCTGGTGGTCTAAAGTTACTCCTGATAAAAAAAAAATTTAAGGATGGAAACCTAAAGCAGTTGCATCCAGTTCAGATTAGTTAGGAGATCCTACCAAAGTGATCTATTTTTCCATGTGAGATTAACCAAAAAATTTTGGTCAAGAATATATAACCATTTTTCCAGACCACAGTAAGAATTTTTTTTTTCTTACTATGCTCAATTCCTTTACAAAATATCTTGGAGTTCTTCCAATTTTATCTTAAATGTCACAGATACGCACCAGTTATTGTAACAGATATTGCCTTCTACATCCATTTCTAATGGTAGGGCCCTATTTACCTCTCTTGCGTTATGCTTTTTGAAAAAGAACTTTGTCAGAACTGTCACCTAGAACAGTGCAGGCTCCTAAGACCTGGGCAAAAAGCCATTTTGCCTGAGCTTCATTGCCTTACATGCTATTTTCCCTTCAACCTTAAGACCCAGTCTTGCCTTATGACTGATGGGCCAGCATCATAAAATTTGCTCTCAGGCCTTCCTTCTGCCTTGGCTGTAGATTTCAGGCACAACAGAAAAGGTGCAGATGCTGCTTGCCTAGATTCTAATCTCCTCTCTCTACTGCAAAACTGACAAAGTCGTTTCCTGCCCAGATAATTGTGGGTAGAAGATCTAGGCGGTACATAGTTTCAATCGCAGAAGCTTCTCACAGGTGGGTATGACAACAAAAGACTGAAGGTTGTTGTTTTGGATTTACTTTCTAGCCAGACATCCTGCAGATTCCCCAACTATGTGTTGAATCATTCAGCCACATCACCGGAGCTGAAGTGGAGAAATCTTGTTAGTGGAACATATGGCCATAAGCCAGCCAGGACGAAGGCCAGCTTCAAAGCATTCCCTCCTGGTTTCTTAAAGTGGGATTCCTCAGACCACACGAGATCCATGAACATATTGTCAGAAGCCTGTGAGTGTTCTATGAAACTTTACTAGTTCAGTCTTTAGATTTTGATAATAATTTTAAAATATTAAATTAAACATAATCCATATGATCCTGTTGACCAATTAACCCTGAGTTCCATCACTGTATTTCAGGGTCTGCATGTGTGGTTAGGTTTGCTATCACATTGGTGTTAAATAATATATCACTTGATTGTCATTACCTGTATTAGGGTTCTCCAAAAAACCAGAAACAATAGGATATAGGTAGGTAAATAGATGATGAGGATGATGAAGATAGATAGATATATATTATGGAAATTGGTTCCTGTGAGATTATGAGGTTTGAGAAGTCCCACAATCTGCCATCCACAAGCTCAAGAATCAGGAAAGCCAGTGGTATAATTCAGTCAGATTCCAAAAACCTGAGACCCCAAGGGCCACCAGTATAAGTCCCAAGTCCAATGATCAGAGAACCAGGAACTTTGATGTCTGAGGACAGGAGAAGATGGGTATTTTAAGCTCAAGAAGAGAAAATTTCCCCTTCCTTTTAGTTTTTATTCCATTCAGGCCCCAGCGGATTGGATCATGCCCACCCACACTGGAGAGAGTGAATGTCTCAGTCTCTTGAATCAAATGCTAATTTTTTCCAGAGACACCCTCACAGATGCACCCAAAAATAATGTTTTATCTGGGCATCGTTTATGCCAGTCAGGTTGACACATGAAATTAACCATCATATTATGTAACTTAAACAAAATGAAGTAGATATAATATATAAAAGATGTCTTGAGTCTCCAGTAAAAGACAAATGACCTAACAGCCAAGACAGGAAGAGCAAAAGTTTCACAATAATTTGAAAAAGAGGAAAGTGATGGAAAAATCGAGTCGTCTTAGGGCACATGGTAGTAAAAGTCTGTTGAACTCAAAAGAACCTGCCCTATAGCAGAACCACTTACAAACAGGCTCACCCCTGCCCCAGAGCCTTTGCACTCACTATTCCCTCAGATTGGAACACTCACCATGCCCCACTCCCAATAATACCCAAATACTCACTCAAGTTTTTTTTTTTTTTGTATAATTCATTGTCAAATTGGTTTCCATACAACACCCAGTGCTCATCCCAACAGGTGCCCTCCTCAATGCCCATCACCCACTTTCCCCTTTCCCCCCACTCCCCAGGAACCCTCAGCTTGTTCTCAGTATTTAGGAGTCTCTTATGGTTTGCCTCCTTCCCTCTCTGTAACTTTCCCCCCGCTTCCCCTCCCCCATGGTTTTCTGTTAAGTTTCTCAGGATCCACATGTGAGTGAAAACATATGGTATCTGTCTTTCTCTGCCTGACTTATTTCACTGAGTAGAACACTCTCCAGTTGCATCCATGTTGCTACAAATGGCCAGATGTCATTCTTCCTCAATGCCAAGTAGTATTCCATTGTATATATAAACCATAATTTCTTTATCCAGTCATCAGTTGATGGACATTAGGCTCTTTCCATACTTTGGCTATCGTTGAAAGTGCTGCTATAATCACTCAAGGTTTTGTAATGTCACCTTCTCCATGAGGCCTTCCTGTATCACAAGTGGCAATTCCCTTTTCCTCAAATTCTTTCCCTCTCTTTCCCTAGATTCTTCTCCTTAGCACTCATTATCATCTGATACACTATGTATTTCACTCATGTATCCGGTTTATTATCTATCGTATCCCAGTAGAATGTGAGCTCCATGAAGGCAGGGAATTTAGTTTTGTTCTCTGACGTATCTACAGCCCCTAGAAGAGTGCCACTGGAAATAACAAGCACTCGATTAATGTGTACTGAATGAATAAACGCATAAATGAATGAATATTTACACTCTGAATACCAGCTTGGCTTTGTCACATCCACCTTATTTATCACATTAATGTTGTTAATTTATATTTTGTCACTTTGTAGTTTTGTTCATATTTCATTTGTAAGCCTATCTTTGATTTATATTTGTACAATAGCAATACACACGAGTGGCTTATTATACCTAGCATTATGTCCCTACATATTTAAATAACATAATAAGAAATAGTAAAGCTGCCATTTGAAGTCTTTGGGGTTTTTCTTTCCTTTTTAGACATTTTTATATTGTTCACACTTAAAAATAATATTGGAGGGGCGCCTGGGTGGCTCAGTCGGTTAAACATCCGACTTCGGCTCAGGTCATGATCTCGCAGTTCATGAGTTCGAGCCCCACATGGAGCACTGTGCTGACAGCACAGAGCCTGGATCCTGCTTTGGATTCTGTGTCTCCCTCTCTCTCTGCCCCTACTCTACTCACATTCTGTCTCTGTGTCTCTCAAAACTAAATAAAAGTTTAAAAATATTTTAAATCACAAAAGATAATATTGGATAAGAAGAGAGCTGGCTAATGAGAGTGTCAGGAGGGATCCTATTTTCTGGGGCATTCTGTGACTCAATCCTTGTGTTGGATTTTTCAGATTCCCCTTCTCCCCTTGCACCTTGCCTTGGGTAGCAAGAATCACGTGGAACAAGAAATAGGATGTGGGTTGTTAAGTAGTAGTTTTTACAAGGAAAAATAAAACACTGTTACTGAAGCCAGCTCCTGCCTTGCCCATTAGTGTTACTCAAAAATTGCAACAGCTTTAAGAATCCATCTTTAAAATAAGGTCTCATTTCTCCGAAATTGTAGCTATTGTAAAGCACATTCAGAGGTTTATATGGTAGTATATATTTTCCCCCTTAAGCTGATGGGTGTAACTATTAGGCAGTTGTTGAATGCACTGAAAAATCAATTGTTCTGGGGAAGATTTCCCCACCAATTGTTCTATCCCAAAGTGTTTTGATGGTGTTAGCTCAGTGTTTCAGATGCTTGCTAAGCTCTTTTTTTTTTTTTTTTTTTTTTTGAGTGATTTCTTTGATTGTTCGAGAAGGCCCAGGACAGTATTTTCAAATATAGAAGGAGCTCCATAATTTTGAAAATATTTTATAAACAGGCTCTTCCAGCTTCAGTCTTAGAGGCAGGAATAATACACTATATTCTGGGGTTTCGAATGCTCCATCTCATGGCTCAGTCGGTTAAGCGTCCAACTTCAGCTCAGGTCATGATCTCGCGGCTCCTGAGTTCGAGCCCCGTGTCGGGCTCTGTGCTGACAGCTCAGAGCCTAGAGCCTGCTTTGGATTCTGTGTCTCCCTTTCTCTCTCTCTCTGCCCCTCACCTGCTCGTGTTCCGTCTCTCTCTGTCTCTCAAAAATAAACAAACATTAGAATGTTCCACCTCAGCCCACTCCCTAGCCCCACATCAACCATGGATACCACACGCAGTAATTCTTTAATTTTTTTAATGTGTATTTTTTTTTGAGAGAGAGAGAGAGAGAGAGAGACGAGAGACACACACACAGAATGTGAGTGGGGAAGGGGCAGAGACAGAGGGAGACACAGAATCGGAAGCAGACTCAAGGCTCCGAGCTGTCAGCACAGAGCCTGACGTGGGGCTCCAACTCATGAATGGTGAGATCATGACCTGAGCCGAAGTTGGACGCTGAACCGACTGAGCCACCCAGGCGTCCCATACATGCAGTAATTCTTAAATCCCTCTTTTAGCCACGAAACAACAACTAATTTGCAGCTTAAGCTTCGGAACTGCGTGCAGGAAATCTAGTGATCACAAAATGGCAGAGAAAAGAGAAAAGACAATGCTTCAGCCTATATGTAGGAAGTAGGGATTACCGATGGGCAAACTCCCCTTTCTCTCTTTCTCCTTCTGAACACAAAAAATACCTCCTGCTACTGGATTCTGTGTCTAAAGAAAGCCAGAATAAAGCAATAGTCCCTCGTGATCCCAACCACCAGACCACATTTTTCTGAGACCGATGATTCACCTTTTAATGTGTTGCATTATCTTACTACTGCATCCAATGGAGGTAAAGATCATTGTAAACATCATACCGTCTTCTTTCTGGGCTGTGATGTTGGATCGCATGTGTCCAGTGGGAATCTTCCATCCCCTGGGACAGTTAGCAAACACAGAGTTTACTTTTACTACTGCATTTCCCTTTCCTCAGTGTTTCATAGAGCACGTGGGCTTTGAGAAATCTTTTGTCTGCCTCACTTAACCCCCACCCCAGCTACCCATTATCAAAACCATAAAATTACGTAAAGCAAAAAGACTCGGGCCCCTGAAAACCATCTGAGGAAGTCTTACTATGCACAAAGCTTTGCGCAAGCATGTTTCTTCTTCATTGTCTAACGGGCTCTCGTTCTGACACACGAATCACACATTTGCACTGAACGTTCTTGTCATTGAGCATTTCCAACTGCAACCTCCTAAAAATATCTTTGAACTTGGCAGTAGGATGTCAAGACCTTTCCTGTTGCCCAAAAGGATCGCCATGTCTGCACCTGATCTCCAGCCTGTTCCATTCCGCAGAGCCTTTTTATTTTACGCTAGTATTTCCTAACTCTCACCAGAGGCTTGTCTTGTCCCTTAACCAATCCTCTTAGCCATGCCTCCTCTTGGATGCCATAGTAGTTATCTATTGCTGTGTAACAATACTACCACAAACTTAGCAGCTTTAAACAATGCATTTCTACTTATTCTCTCAGTTTCTATAGGTCAGAAATCCATTGCAGCTTAGATGGGCCCTATACATCAGGGTCACTCACGAGGCCTGACTACTAGCTGGGGGTGGAGTCTTATCTGAGACTCAAATGAGGAAGGATTTGCTTCTTTTTTTTTTTTTTTTTTTTTTTTTTTAGTTTTTAAGGTTTTTATTTCATTATTTTGAGAGGAGGGGGCAGAGACAGAGGGGTACAGAGGATCCGAAGCAAGCTCTGTGCCGAGAGCAGAAAGCCTGATGTAGGGCTCAAACTCACGAACTGGGAGATCATGACCTGAGCTGAAGTTGGGCGCTTAACCAACTGAGCCACCCAGGCGCCCCGAGAAGGATCTGCTTCTAAGTGCATGTTGTTGCAACAGGATTCTGTTCCTTGGGGGCTGTTAGCCAGAGGCCACTTGTGTTTCCTTGCCATGTGGACCTCTCCAACATGGTGGTTTACTTCATCAAAACTAGGAAGGGAGAGAATCTGCTAGAATGACAGAAGTCACAATTATATGTGGCCTAAGTGTGGAAGTGACATCCCATCAATTACTCTATTGGTTGGATGAAAGTCACAGGTCCCTCCCCAACTGGAGTAGAGGAGATCACACAAAAAATGTGAATATCAGGAGGCAGGGAAAATTTGGGGCCATCCTAGAGTCTATTCACCACAAATACTCCACAACCAAAAACAATCTCTAAAGCTTTACTAATAGAAATGAAGGAGTGCTTGGGTGGCTCAGTTGGTTAAGTGTCCAACTCTTGATCTCAGCTCAGGTCTTGATCTCAGGGTCATGAGTTCAAGCCCTGCCTTGGGCTCTGTGCTGGGCAGGAAGCCTACATTAAAAAAAAAAAGCAAGCCTACACTTCTGGGGTGCCTGGGTGGCTCAGTCTGTTAAGCATCTGACTCTTGACTTTGGCTCAGGTCATGATCTTGTGGTTTGTGGGATGGAGCACCGAGTCAGGCTCTGCACTGATAGCATGGAGTCTACTTGGGATTCTGTCTCTCCTTCCCTCTCTGTCCCTCCTCCGCTCTCATGCACAGGCTCTGTAAATACATACATACATACATAAGATAAATTAAAAATTAACACACTTGCCAAATCAGTCCAGCTGCAGCAAATACTGTTGATATCTCCTTCATATTCCCCTAAGCTCAAGTAATTTTAATGCACCCTGGCTTGACTTGTGACTGCTGACATCTGTATGTCTGTATTTGCAACCTTCTCTCACATAATGAGCCTGCTCTGCCCAGAGGATACATTTTTCCTTCTTCCACCGTAGTGGACTGTTCTGAGATGCAATGGTTCATACAGCCTTTCTGTAGAAGCCTCATAAGACCAGGCAATTGCCTCTACTTGTTATGAAGCTGTGGCTAGCTTGAAACAAACAAAAGCCTCTAATATCTTTCTCCTGCCTTCCCTACTTCAGTACCTTTTCCCTTCACTCCTGCTTTCTTGGATTTGCTCTCTAAAGTAAAGTGGGGCGTGAAAACTTGTTGCTTAAAACTGTTTCCTGGGGAACTCAGGCTAAGACTGATAAAATATCCTCTCATTCCCAAACCCCAAGCATTTTTCAAATATTACTTCTTCCTCACCCCCAAGTACCTATTGGGTTTAAACCCTGCCCTGAGGTGACCATGAAGTACTAACACTTCTGTGCCTCCCAGTCCCGTTTGCCCATAACCAAGATGGAACGGCTGTCCTTCTTCCTGAGGCCCTTGTTCTAGTACTGGGGAGCATGTTTATTATATATGATACTCTCTTAACTTATCCTAAGGGTATTCCTGTTGATCTTTCAGGGTCATGGTTCACCTTGTGAGCTATAAAACCACCACGGGAGAAAGAGTAGTTCTAGCTAAGATACAATTTTAAGAAGACACACAAAACAAAATGGAAAAAAAAAGTGGGGAGGGGGGCCTCAGGCTGCTCTACACGTCTAAAGTAAAGCTCCAAAAAATAAAATAAGCAGGCCACACACAAGGAAGCAGGCAAACTTTGTTTTGCTGAGAGGACTCTTTTCCTTGGGTTAATTCCAAGAGGGAACAGGCGCTGAGTGAGTCACAGAATAAGTAGGGCAGAGTTTGCCTTTCAGGGAATGCAATAGTGTAGGCGTACCCATAGCCCCTCAGGGATGCTCAGCAGGCACGACTTCCCAAATCCCAGACTGTGTCAGGCAGAAGCCTACCATGCAGAACTTACACATCCATGCAAGCTCGCTCTGCTTCTGTTCCCATGCCAAACTGAGTCTTCAGAGTGAGCTCATCTCTCTGTTTGATCTGTCTTCTTAGTGAAAAGATGGGTGAGGCAGAGTTGGATCTGTGGTTGATAAGGGATCCCCCAACCTGGAGCTGTGCCAAGCTGTGGGAAAGACACACTAGAAATTTGGCCCATGCGGGCTGAGAGTTGCTCAGTGGGGTGTCATAGCCAAGGGCTCCAAGGTAGGTCCTGAGACCAGCATACAGGGCCAAGGGTGGGATGTGCGGGAGGGGGAGTTCTAGAAGGAAAAAAAATTCCAATGGGCAAGGAAAAGTGACCCTGTCTAGTACCAGGGTTCAGAAGACTACTGCCCATAGCTGGGTATTTACGGAACTGGGAAGTCCCATGTTCCAGAGGCAGCAGAGACACTGCTCTAAAGTCAATGAATACGTCACAGATTTTGATGTGTGAGACAGACTCAAATCCAATAACTCATGATTTAGTAGTTATTTTGTGGTGATTGTTTTCCCCTAGAAGCAAACTCTTTCCTCAAATGCAAACTGACAGGGAAGCATAATAAATAAAGCAGATAAGAGAGAAGCTGTTCTCATTGAAAATGAGGCAGTAAAGATGAATGGGTTAAATGTTTCCCCACCTCCTCCAAAATCTGAGCCCGAGTTCCTTCTGTGCCACTTCTAATGTTCCATGGGATAGCCTGTGAAACAAAAATTCTATGCTACCTGAGAGCAGACAAGTAAGGAGACTGGGGTAGAGCATTAGGGGTAGTGGAGGGGAGGGAGTTGAAGCAGACAGTTCCCACTCATCCTGCCACTGATAAGCTTATGAGTTGAATATTTTAGAGTGCAAGTCTTGCCTCCACAATGCCCATGGAAAACATTCATGAGTATTCAAAGCTCTAGTCACTGTTTAGAAAACACTGATAGTCTTGAATGTTGTTCCTCATTATCTATCCGTGTGTGTGTGTGTGTGTGTGTGTACCATAAAATAAAGACCTCTTTCTTGCTTTTTAACCTGCAGATAAATTACCCAATACTTCTTGTGTCTTATCAAAGCAAGACTTTCAGAATAATGATCTTTGATCAATGAATGATCTTAGACTTTATTCTGCATCATCAAAGACTAAATTATATTCAAGTGACTTTAGTGTTAAATTTATTTTATTATACATCACTTCTTTGAAAAACCATCAATGTCTATGAGTACAGTTACTCGCAGTGTATTCCTATCTAGTGGACATTTAGTTTCTAGCATTTTAGATAAAAGAGAATGTACTAACCCTTGTTCGAACATTATTATTTCATAGACTCTCCCTCCCTCCAAAACACCCTCAAGTTTTCTGTCCTCTGTCTTCTCTACCTCACTTGGCAAAGTTTACATCATATTTTATTTTGCTTTCTTACTTTGACCGTGTTCTTTTGGTCAGTTTTTCCCCTTTGGGCTTTTTAATTGCCTATGGTTTTTTTCCCTTGTTATTAAATAGAGCATATGTTTTCACCTAATCACCAAGATGACCCACTTTGCTTAAAGACATTTTTATAGGAACTTCATATGCCTGTGTTTAATACTGACCTGTTGCCTTAGAAGCTTTGCTGTATAATTGTCATCTTGGAATTTCTTTGCATTGCACTGTTTCTTGGCTCTCAAGTCTTCCATGTTTTTCTCATTCTTGGATTCCTTCTATTTTTGGTTTTGCTGAACTACATTCTCAAGTAACTTTATTTTTTTCAGAAGTATGTGTAGTTATTAAACTTCCTCAATCCTTACCTGTCTGAAATGTCTTTATTTGGCTTCTTGGCTTTGTTCAAAGTTTTCCGGGGTATAAAATAGCATGTTGAAAAAAAATGTTTCTTCAGAAGTTTGAGACATTGACCCATTGTCTTCTAGAATGTGGTGTTTGTAAAGTCATGTATCATTTTGTTTTTTTTTTTTCCATCTCCCACTGACCCCCAGAATCTTCTAGGATTGTGTCTTTATCACTATTATTATAAAATTTTAATTATGTGTCTCAGTGTGAGCTTTTCTGTACTTATTCTGTTAGACATTTACTGAGCTCTTTGCAGTTGAACATATGATTTTATTAAACTCTGGGAAGTTTTCTTCTATTATTTCTTTGGTTATTTCCTTCCCTTCATTTTCTTGCTCTATCTTCCTGGAACTCTGATTAGATAGATACTCAACTCCCTACATGTGATCTTCTGTATCTCTTAATTTTCTTTTTATTTTCTCTCTTTTCTCAAGTGTATTTAATAAATATTTTTAATTTTCAAGAATGCTTTCCTTTGCATGCTGCTTTTTATAACACCTTATTCTTATATTATGCATGCAACATTTTCTCGAATCTCCCTGAGGGTTTTAAATAGCTTTCTTCTTAACTTTCAGTTAAAGCTTTTTTTTTTTTCTTTCAGCCTTATCTTATATTCCCTGAATTCCTTTTTCTTCTGGGATCTTTTAAAAATTATTACATTAAAAATAATAATAATTAAAAAATAAAAATAAAATAAATAAAAATAAAAATTATTACATTAAGGGGTCACCTGGGTGGCTCAGTCATTCTCATCACGAGAATCCAACTCGTGATTTCTGTGCTGATAGTGCAGAGCCTGCTTGGGATTCTCTCTCTCTCCCTCTCTCTCTGCCCCTCCCCAGTATGTGCACACGCATGCATGCTCTCTCTCAGTCTCCCTCAAAATAAATAAATAAGCAAAAAAATTATTACATTGGGTTCCTCTATCATGAGTTTTTGGTTTCTTCAAATGCCATGCAATCTTTAGTTGTACATTTGAACTTAGAAATATGGGAACAGGTTGATTTTTTAAAAACAGTTGATACTAATTTCCCTCTGGAGCTATGTAGATCTGTCTTCACCTGAGAGGGAAGGCATATCATTCATGAGGGAGCTTTATTTCGGGGGGTGAAGGACAGAAATAAGGGAGGCAGGCTGAAGATCTTCTCTGTAGTTAAAACTAAGAAACTTTTCCTGCAGGGCACCCCAGAACCACAATAGGACTCCAGACCTTTCAATTTCTTTATAAAGTCATTCTCCTATTCAAAAGTAGAGGTAGTCCTCCTACATGGGGGTGAGGGGAGTGGAGTACCTGTTATAGCTATTTTTGACTATATTGACTAGTCAATATTGACTATTTTGACTAGTATTTCTGTTAATCATTATGAATTCTACCCCACTTTGCAATCCAACTCTTTGTACCTGACAGCTTTTAGCTCAGAATCCCCCCACCTTCAGAGGCTGTTCAGCGACCTCTCCCCCTTCTGTGTTGTGAGCTTTGCATCCACCACTATTTCATCTGTCAAAATAACCCCTTATGTTTTCAGTCTTTCAGAAATTTGCCAAAATCTCTGGTCAATCCATGGCCCTTTATCCCCTTTTTAGTTCTATTATAGATGTATTCCCTTTTATACTTCTTTACTGTCATTTCAGTGAGGGTGGGAAAGAAAAAGCGTAGTCTGCCATCCTGAAGGAGGCTGAATGAATTTTAGATAAACTTCATTCGACTGAAGTCTGCTCCAAGGGAAAGAGAATTATAGAAAGAAGTCAGGCTATTTATGCTAATTTTTATGTAGTAGTTCTATCTTTCAAATTCTGTTTCCAGAAGTTCCCTTGGCATTCTAAATATTAAAGTGCTGGTTGGCATACATGCTCTATTACTAAATTATACATGATCTAAATTTAATAATTGTATGCAAATGTTAATTGTTATTAAACTACACATACTGCACAACTAAAATCTGTAGGCACGTGTTGACAAAGTTCATAGTTTACAAAGTATTTACATATATCTCAGTTGAGCCTCTCATCACAAGCCTTTAAGGTAGGTATATATCAGGTTACACTAGCTGCTACATAGTTGTGAAGACAATTAGACTGGTTTGTTTCTAGTCTTGGAGTCACCAGTGAACTTGTGAAAACTACCTCCATCTTCTACAAACGACTTAACTTTTCTTGTGCCCAATTTTCTTCTCTGTAAATTTAGATTAATAGTGGTAATTCCCTCAAAGGGTCATGAAATTAGAATACCTGTAAACAAGAACAGGGCCTGGCACATAATAAGTGCTCAAGAAATATTAGCTATTGTTGTTGGTGGTGGTGGTATTATTTTCTCCATAATTGTCTCTTACTCCCTTTTACATATGGCAAAACTATGTGGCATTAGTCAAGTCACTCTTAGACTCAGTTAATAAGATACAGATCCTGGATACAAATTCATGTGCTCTGACTCCAAATTCAAATTATTTCTTATACACCATATTGTTTCAACATGCTAGAAGATTAAAGATTAAAGCTAAGCATGATCATAAAATTCTCTTCCCTCTCCTTAGCCACTAACCAAAAATGTGGTGCTATGCAGATTCTATGGATAGAAGAGGGGGGATCTATTTAAAATAGACATTCAATATCCTTTGTGCTTTCTCAACACTTGCCTATTAAACCTTTGTCACAATGTGTTGCAGTTATTAAGCAAACATTTGCCCCAGTTAAAGGAGCTCCTTGAGAACATGGACCGGATCATTCATTTTCGCATTCCCAATGCAATATAAACAAAATTTATGTAACATTTCAAGTTCAAGGATATTTGATTAAAGTTACTTAAACAAAGAGGCATTAGTGATAATACCAAAATCTACGTACTCACTTACACATTCTTGGGTCCTCTCGAGACAAGCAACTTACAATGATGAGACTTAGTGTATGGACTTTTTCAGATGAGCTGAACTACCAGCATATCAATACATGGAGGGTAAATGTTTAAACAAACGAAATGGTTCGAGTCCCAGATGGTCAAGAACCTGCCAATGCGCATATTATGTACCGCTAGTGGTTACTCTTATAGATTCTATAATTCCTTTGGTTTTGCTATTTGTCTTTTTACAATTTTTTTCTCCTGCTTGCATGACACTTACACACTTCAGACTGTTTGCACACATTCCTTCTGAATTGAATAAGTAGGCAGTATAATGAAATATAATGAATGACAACATAATGAAATATAATGAAAATCAAATGTCAATATTGTTTTGTCTGTCTTTACACAATAATATACTATCTTGTTTCGTGTATCTTTCATGTGTCTGTTGGCCATCTGTATGTTTTGTCTGTGGCAGGAAGAAAACAGCAACATATGATGGAGAAGAATAAAAGTAATGCACATGCTATTTAGCATTACTTACTTATTTTCATGCAATACCATTAATATCCCTGGAGGTATCCCAACCTGTTTATATTCCCATCTGTTTTCTAGATATGTCTCCTGGGGCAAGGGAAATAAAAGCAAAAATAAACTATTGGGACTACATCAACATTAAGAAAAAAGAAAACAAAAGCTGGAGACATCACAATTCTGGGTTTCAAGTTATATTACAAAGTTGCCGTAACCAAAGCAGTATGGTGCTGGCACAAAAATAGACACATAGATAAATGAAACAGAATAGAAAACCCAGAAATGAACCCACAATTATATGGTCAATTAATCTTCATCAAGGAGGAATGAATATCCAATGGAAAAAAGACAGTCTTTTCAACAAAGAATGTTGGGAAAATGTGAAAATTGAATAGCCACATGCAAAAGAATGAAGCTGGACCACATACAAACATAAAGTCAAAATAGAGTAAGGACCTAAATGTGAGACCTGGAATCATAAAAAATCCTTGAAGAGAACATAGATAGTAATCTCTCTGATATTGGCAGTAGCAACCCAATGTCAGACAGGGGATAATTTTTAGGAATAGAAAAAGCAGACAGAAAATTAAAATATAATTTCTTTCTTCTTTATCACAGGGCACCAGAAGGGCACAGATTAGAATCTTGGAGTTGATACCCCATAACTACAGATAGCACTCAAACTATGACAAACCTTTAGTGAATTCCAAAGGTAACATGGAGGAGCTTCCACCCCATGATGATAACTTGCATGTATTTTCTAACAGATGGCATGACCATCCACATTTTGGGTATGTTGGATGGATTTTTAAGAATGTAGCTGGTATTTATTTGTTGTTGGTTGGACTTGAGATTGTCATGAATCGGTGTCCACACAGGGGTTCACTCCTGATCAGAGCCTGATAAACCAACAGGCCAGAAATCCCCAATACACTGTGGATAGATAAAATGAGATTTGGGGGTCCTGCAGGACCTGAACAATAGGCTGATTAAAGCTCCTATGCCAAGAGTTGGGGACAAGGGGATCCTGTCAAACCAATCCCTAAGTGTGGCAATGCTTAAGGCAGGTGTTCCAACCCCTGTTTATTTCTCTCTTTGTGCCTTCATTACTAGCTTTGCACGCCACCTTGTCAAGAAAAAGCCAGTGACCACACGTATCTCTGACACTGCAGCCAGCTGTAGATGGTATAGATGACTCATTTCTGACGACTGGACAGAGATGTTTTGGTTTGACATTAGATTATTCTCAGCTCTGCATTTTTTTTGAGAGAGAGAGAGAAAGAGAGACTGTACACATGAGTAGGGACAGAGGGAGAGGGAGAAAATCCCAAGCAGGCCCCACACTGAGCACAGAGCCTGACACGAGGCTCAATCCCACAACTGCTAGATCATGACCTGAGCCAAAATCACGAAATCAAGACTCAGACTCTCAACCAACTGAGCCTCCTAGGCATCCCTCAGCTCAGCACTTCTAATGTTAGAGGTCTGTCACAGGTTGGTTTTCCTAGGAAGCAGACTTGGGGAGTTATTAGAGGGGCTCTTGGGAACAACACCAGGTTTGGGGAGGGGAAGAACGAGAGACTGGGCTGAAGGAGAAGCCCATCTGTGATGAAGTCTCAGGGCTAAGTCTTGGCCAGCTCCACAGGGAGTGTTGAAGCTGGAATTGCCTTTCAGAGTTGTCCCGAGTTGGGTCCAAATGAACAAGTCCATTAGAACCCTACACTGATCAGTCATTGGTTTTGGGCCACCTCAGGAAGGAGCTGTGATCTTGAGCCAAGTGTTTCTTTTCAGCTGAGCCTGTCCTGGAGAAGAGTGGGCGGACAGTGGAGGGCTGTCTGTAGAGAGCACTCTCAGCAGCTCTAATGCTAAAGGGGGTCTGCATGGGATATCACAGTGTTCGCCACAAGGTCCGATAATGGTGCAACCAGGTCTCCGTTCAAGAACCAAGCCTAGTCTGTGATGTGAAGAGTATGCTGGCTCCTGTGATATGTCCTGCCTACCTGTGAGCAGCAGAGTTTTCCTTTGTTCAATGCCAGGTTGTGATTGATCCTGTAGCCCCATGGAGAGCTCCAAGACAGTGCTAACAATATCAAAAAGAATATTAAATAGGGGCGCCTGGGTGGCTCAGTTGGTTAAGCGTCTCTCTTGATTTGGGCTAAGATCAGGATCTCACAGTTCGTGGGTTCAAGCCCTGCATCAGGTTCTGTGCTGACATCGCAGAGCCTGCTTGGGATTCTCACTCTCCCTCTCTGTCCTTCCCCTGCTTGTGCATCCTCTCTCTCTCTCTCTCTCTCTCAAATAAATAAGTAAACGTTAAAAGATAAATATATATATTAAGTACAGGCAATGATGTCTGGCACTGTTCTAAGCCCTCATCGTGTGTTATTTCATAAGTCCTCACAACCCCATGACATCAGTAGTTTTGCATCTCACAAATGAGGAAGCCAAGGAGACAAAGCAGAAGGGGACCATGAGCACCTCTTCTTCCGTCACTCAGAGAAGATAGGAAATTTAGACGTAGTGGGTTGTCCCGAGTGCACCACTGATCTTTCTTGTTTTTCTGCATTGTTTTTCTGCTCAGGCACCCCCAGAGGAGGAAGGTACCTCCTCACACAGCTAGAAAAGGCACAGCGTCAGCCTCGAGAGGGTGTCAGGTGCTGGTCTGTGGTGAGGTTTTCTAGGAAAGGACAGATGCTCCCTGAAGGCTTTTCTGAGTTCTAAATATAAGAACAGCCCCCAAATCAATTTGAAAACACATTTCAATCTGTCTTCAATTTATATTCCCCATATATAAAAGAGGAGATGGTGTGGCTATATACAAACATGGCCTCCCCTTGGCTTCATAAGCCCTGGGTGATCTTTTGGTCTCTGCTGCTTATGAGACAGAGAATTTTACCTCTAAGGTGAGGGAGTTGGAACAAAGGGTCTTTAAGGCCCCTTCCAGCTCTAAACATTGTATGCTGCTATCAAAGCCCATAGTAGCTAATAAAGAGACTTCTGAAGAAAAAAAAAAACATTCTGAGAATATAAAGTGCTGTGTGTTACTGTAAGTAACTGAATGTGGTTCTTACCTTTGGCTTGGATTCATAAGACAGAATTAATTCCTTTATTTCATAAACTTGAAACTGTTCTCGAAGTTTCAATGAATTTTATTTATTTATTCATTCATTTATTTTAAAGTTTACTTATTTATTTTGATAGAGAAAGGACGAGTAGGGGAGGGGCAGAGAGAGAGAGGGAGAGAGAGAGTCCCAAGCGGGCTCTGCGCTGTGAGCCCCATGCGGGGCTCGATTCTACGAACGTAGAGATCATGACCTGAGGGGAAATTGAGAGTTGAATGCTTAACCGACTCAGCCACCCAGGCGCCCCAAAGTCTTAATGCATTTTAAAATTAAAATGTATACCTGGCTTTACATCTAAAGCCTGCTTCCTGCCCTCTCATTTCATCTCCTACTCCTGATGATGAAGACACCAAAGACGTCTTCAAAGAGAAGGTTACTTGAAGCAGCGGCCACTCAAGGCTTGCCTTGTGGGAGCATTTCACTCTGTCTTCACTGGTGCCCCTCACAGCTCATGGCCCCAAAGCTTGAGGGGCCTCAGGTAACAAGCTGTATCTGAGCGTGGCCACAGTTCCTGTCTCCAAGAGGCCCGTGGTCCAGTTGGAGACAAGAGATACGTTCAGAAATATCTGACACGGTTACAGAAATGATCAGCACTTTAGCAGGTGTAGAGAAAGATGTGTGCACGTAAGAAAAATGGTATTTTTGAATGTATATTCAATATTGATTTGAGTAGTTTCAAATATCGAATAAGAACCATTCAATAGCATGTATTGAATAGTTACTAGAGGCCATGGGTTTTACTAATATTTTTTCATTTAATCATTCCAACTACTGGGAATGGAAGGTATTATTTATTATTGTCTTCATTGGATTGTGAGGAAACTCGACTCAAAGAGGTGACAAGCTTTGCCTCAGATGACTCAGCTAATACATGGTGGAGCCCGGGTACACATCCAGATCTTTCTGACTCTAAATCTGCTATTGTCAATTACTAGACTCTTCTACCTCCCCCAAGGCAGGCACCCACTATTCTGACTCAGGAGTTTGAGGTGTGGTTTGCACTAAATGTGGAAGACTGAGTGAAACATGCCGTGAAAACAGGAAGACAGGGACGCCTGGGTGGCTCAGTTGGTTAAGTGTCTGACTTCAGCTCGGGTCATGATCTCACGGTTGGCGAGCACGGAGCCCGCTTCAGATCCTCAGTCTCCCTTTCTCTCACCCCTCCCCCACTTGCTCTCTGTCACTCTCAACATAAATAAATACACTTAAAAAAAAAAAAACACACAAGGAGACATGTATTCTGGGCAAAAGGAAGAGCCCAGGCAGAGATGGAGATGTGGCAACAGTGACTGAGTGTGTGTGTGGGTTGGTGGGTGAGGATGTGGTGTACGGGAGGATGAGGAGGATGGACTAGACAAAGAATAGCAGGAGGACAAGTAGGGACAGTGGTCTGAGTTTGGCTGTGGTCTGAATCAGGCAGGATACCTGTGGAAGTTTCTTGGCAAACCTGTGCACAGTCCTGCCATTCAGTGTGATGAATTTCTGCAAAATTGTATATACATCACACACACACACACACACACAGTAACTGTGAGGTCTGACACACACACACACACACACACAGACATACACACACACACAGTAACAGTAAGGGCTGTCCCACAGAATTGAGCTCAGCTAATTAAAAAGCTGTATTGTAGAGGAGTGGTTCTTAAACTTGACAGTCCATAACAATCCCCTGGGAAGCTTGTTAAAGCACCAGTGGCTGGCACCAGTCCCAGAGATGCTGACTCAGGAAGTCTGGGGCTGGCCCTGAGAATTTTGCATTATTATTATTATTATTATTTAAGTAGGCTTCACACGCAGCTCAGGGCCCAACTCTGGGCTTGAACTCATGACCCTGAGATCGAGACCTGAGCTGAGATAAAGAAGCAGACGCTTAACTGACTGAGCTGCCCAGGCACCTCGAGAATTTGCATTTTTAAGCAGCTTCCAGGTGATGCTCATGGCGCCAGTCTAGGGACCACACTGCGTGGCGCTAGTGTAGAGAGGGCTCTGACCTGGCTATGAGTGAAAGGTGAGAGATTCAGCATTTGAACATTACAATCATTCCCTTTCTGAAACCAATGTCACGTCTGTGCTCCTGTCCCCATCTCTGTCCTCCCCACCCTGTTCCATTCCAGACCCTACTGTGTGGCCATGAGGTCTTTCAAAAATAAGAGTCTGACTACGTTGCTCTCCTGCTAAACATGTTAGCGGGTCCTTTGCCTTTGTGTGGTACATGAATCCTTCCAGAACCTTTCTTGTCTCTTTAATCCCTCCCCTGCCCTGGAAAAGGACACCTTGCAGAGCCCTGAAAAAGCCACATTACCTCTTTTTTTTTAAGTTTATTTATTTATTTTTGAGAGAGAGAGAGAGAGAGAGAGAGAGAACAGGGGAGTGGCAGAGAGAAAGGGAGAGAGAGAATCCTAAGCAGGCTCTGCACTTAGGCTCCCTGACATGGGGGTTGATCTCATGACCATGAGATCATGACCTGAGCGAAATCAAGAGTCAGTCGCTTCACCAACTGAGCCACCCAGGCGCCCTGGCATTGCTTCTTTTCTGCATCGGGAATGCCAATCTTCCAGGGCCTGCCCCTCTTCATTCAGAAATTCCATTTCTGGGGCGCCTGGGTGGCTCAATCAGTTAAGTGGCCGACTTCGGCTCAGGTCATGATCTCACGGTCTGTGAGTTCGAGCCCCGCGTAGGGCTCTGTGCTGACAGCTCAGAGCCTGGAGCCTGTTTCACATTCTGTGTCTCCCTCTCTCTGACCCTCCCCCGTTCATGCTCTGTCTCTCTCTGTCTCAAAAATAAATAAACGTTAAAAAAAGAATTAAAAAAAAAAGAAATTCCATTTCTTCTGCAAGTTGTTATCCTCAAACTAAACTCCACAGAAAGGTGTTTCAAGACCTTGGACGATGCCCCTTAAGTGCCGCTGTATAGCACTCCGGCACAGTAGAGAAATGGTCTGGTGACAAGGCTGAGCTCTCCACTGATCTGGCAGCTTCTTGAAGACAAGCTCTGGGTCTCAGCATTTAGTGCCTGAATAAACAACTTAATATATTATAATTGAACTAGTGTTATTCCAGACCTGGCAAGAATTAACCGTCACATCGGTTCTTCCTGGAGCAAAGGATTATGTGCTTTCTTCGAGTCGGAGCTACCACAGGAAAAAACTCACTCACAAATAGCATAAGGAAATGACAACATGCCATTAATATCCCAGAAGAAGCTGTATCTGTTTTAGGATTTTTCCATCTGGGCATTACAAACCACAAAAGCAACTGTTTTGCCTCCACAAAGAACATATTTTTTTTTTTTTTTAACAGCACACTTTCCAAAAGGACCCTCCTTCTGTTGCATTTTGATCTCTCCTGATTTAATTTAAAGTTTGGAGATGGGGTCTGACCTTATCTATCAGCGGCTGAGCTGTTGTGTCATGGAAATGCAGCTCGAAACTCATTAATAGGGTAGCCTGTGTATTATAACTTAGAAGCTCTGGGTTATCACTGATGCTTGCAATTGCTATGGAAACCGGGTTCATATGCACCTTTCAAAGAGTCTACTTTAAAACAGGAAAAAAAAAAAAGGAAGAGGAAGAAAAGTCTTCTTGAAAGAATAAGATATTAGTATCCAACACGCATAGTCAGGTTCAGTGATGCAAAAATGCTCAGCCTACACGATGATAAAAACAATTCTTTATATTTTTTAGGAGCTAATAATGTATAACCTTGTACTAGAGAACTGTGTTTATCCTGGTGAGGAAGAATGCCTACGGCAGCTTTCCCCCCTGCCCACACACGTGCACGCGTGCGCGCACACACACACACACATACACGCACAGACACACACCTGCAATTTTCAGCTTTCCCCAGACTTTCCGCAACCTGCGTCCCTAAGTCCTCCGAAAGCCGCTGCATATGCAGCTTCAGCCACTCAAGCCCAACCAGTGTGGACATTAGCAGACAGCTCAGCCTCTGCTGCTCCCCACCCGGACGAGTACCGCGTGCTGCGACCATTGCTTATGGGCTGAATTTCCCCATTTGGAAATGGTACCGCTAAGTGGATCAAGTTTCTTATCGAAAAAAATTCCAGTTGTATCCCTCCACCAATCTGGGTTTGGGATGTTCCACCCTGCATCTCTCTCCTTGCCCACATTTCTCCCCAATAATCCTGTCAATCGAAGTGTGGCCAGAGGATAGGGTGAGGGGCGGAGGAGGGTGTTTGATGACAAATGACAGAAGTGGCTCCTGGGTGGTGTGGCCCTGCACACGATTATCATCTCCCACTCCTCTCACCCCTGAATCTCTGTCCTTCCCAGGCACCTCATTTTGCTGCCACTCACCAGTCTCGAGCTAAGGTGCTCCAAAGACTTGATGTGTCACCAGGGTGGCACAGGAGTGGCAGGACTCATATCCCACTTATAAACAGAAATTGCCTTAAGAATCCAAGAAAGGGACACACAATTTTAACACCTTAGAAAAATCCAAGAAGTTTATGGTCTTGAGTGCTGTCGTTTCTTTCCAAATATTTCCCAACAAAACTTGGCTCTCCATCTCCTTCTTTTTTCTTCCCTCTCTCCTTCCTTTCTGCTTTGCTCCAGCCTCACATGACTCTCTTCCTGCTACTCCCCTGAGCTTCTCTGTGCTTCCTCCCCATCAGTCTAGGTGCGGGGGATTAAAAGTATAGGGATATGCACTTCTCAAACCAGCACTCGCCCTGACCCCGGGTTTCAACAACGGGCCCCAATGTTCCAGAAGAGGACAACAGAGCTCCAGAAAGCACCATCCAACAAAAGGAAGCATGGCTTATAGTTCAGATTTTACATAATCTGTTTCACTTCTGAGACGAAGCATCTACATTTCCTCATGCAAATAAGACAACAAAACTCTGAGCATCATCTTGAGGTAAAGGATTCTCCAAGTCGACGCCCTGCTCTCAACGCAGAACCATTTGCTATTCCCTCCAATGATCTCATCTCTGTTTACCTCCCCACTTGTGAATCCTTCTATGGCTTTCCACTAATCCCTTCTGAGGGCTAGACTCCCTCTGTCCTCACGTCCAGACAGAAGGAACTCAGAAGACAACACCTCTTCTGAAGGCTGGTGCTCACCCTTCGGGCATCTGGAAACCACTTACTGGCTTTCAAGTCATTATGTCTTGTCCCTCTTTTAATACAAGCACCCTCTTTCCTGGAAGACATCATAAATGATCATTTCAGAACCATACAGGTCTTCCCCACTTGACTCAGACCTCCTTGGGGGGCGGAGGCTGTGTTTCATTCATCTTTTTCTCCCGAGCACTGGCTACTGCCCCTGACACATGGCCATGCTTGGTAAAGGTTTGTTCACTTGTGGAACGTGCAGTTGATACATACACTACATCCATCCAGTGGCATCTTTGAGTGAATGTCTCGGGTTCTTTGCTGAACACCGACTCAGAGCAAAGAGTGGGAGGGAGTAGCACAAGGACCTGGGGCTCAGGGCAGTGTGGGGGCGGGGAAGAGGGGGCAGCTCCCAGATTGGAGAACATTCTCCTTCTACCACTCCCACTTTACAGCTGTACATGAAAGCAGCCCCTGCTGCATTGTCAGGGTAGACACGTGTGCTTAGGGAGCAGGCAGGAAGAAGCCTTCAGTCCCCATCAAGGACCTGAATAAAGCCAGTGTTGTATAGTGGGAAGGAGACTATGCCTGAGTAAGCCAGGCCTGGGCTTAAATCTTGATTCCATCATTTAGCAGCTGTGGATTTGGATAAGTTACATAATTTCCTTTATTTTGTATTTATTTTTATGTTTATTTTATTTTATTTATTTTATTTAAATAGCCTAAGGTGGAGCCCAATGCGGGATTCAAACTCACAACCCTGAGACCAAGACCTGAGCTGAGATCAACAGTCAGACTGCTTAACCAACTAAGCCACCCAGGTGCCCCCAAATTTCCTTTACTTTAAATTACCTCAAAAAATGGGAAAAACAATACTATTTCAAAGGATTATTGTCATAATTGAAGGAGACAATGTTTTTGAAGCCCTACCGCAGTGAACAACACATCACATATACTCAATAAATGGCAATCATTAGTCAGAGTACTGGGAGTAGTGTTGATACAATTATTGGGTTCAGCAGAAAAGAGAACTATCCTTTTCCTCATTGCCCCTTCAGTAAGAGTTTGTGTCCTTTTTATAACAGTTCAGAGAGTTAATGATTCATTGAGAACCAGTCAGAACTTTTAGAGCTGGTGAACTTAATCCTTGATTCCTTTTTTCTCATTTTTTTCCTCCCCTCCCTTTCCAATCCCTCACTATGGCTACCTCTTTCTCTCCTTTTGTCTGTATAATGACCCCCAATTCTGACCCATTCCCTTCCCAACGAATACTTGATACCACGGTCTTCATTTATTCTACGGTGTGAATGGCTGATAAGCACCTATGATGGTATTCCCAAGTGATATTTGCACACGAAGAAGAACAGAATCCTTTAACTGAAAATATCAAGATCCTTTGAGTTCAGTGTTTGTCAGATTACAGGTTGCAATTTAAAGGAACCAAGTGAGTGGCTCTTGGCTATCATTCTTTTCATATTATTGTGCCTTATTACATGTTACTCAGTGTACTAATGTAGAGGGAAAAAAACATAAACAATTTCCAAGTCTAGGGGACATGTAATTGCTTTAACCTTCAAGTAGAAGTTACTCTTATTTAACTATCCATTTTGCTCCATTACATGTCCCAGGTTTTAAATTACCAGCCCTGCTGAATCTCAGACTGAAAAATGAGTAAACAAAGGCTGACATCAGAAGAGTTAAGGAGAGGAAATGATATTGATAAAGAGTTGAGCCTGGAACTGAACATTCTCAGATTCCTTTCTCCAAAGGAAAAATCTAACTTAAATAATAAGAGTCGATTTTCTTTTTATTTTTTTTAATTAAAAACATGTTTTTAATGTTTATTTATTTTTGGGAGACAGAGAGACAGAGTGAGCAAGGGGCAGAGAGAGAGGGAGACACAGTATCCGAAGCAGGTTCCAGGCTCTGAGCTGTCAGCACAGAGCCCGATGAGGGGCTCGAACCCAGGAAGCCCATGATCATGACCTGGGCTGAAGCCGGATGCCTAATTCAGTGAGCCACCCAGGCGCCCCCATTTTCTTTCTTTCTTTCTTTCTTTCTTTCTTTCTTTCTTTCTGATGTTTATTTATTTTTGAGAGAAAGAGACACACACATAGAGAGCAAGCACTGGAGGGGTAAGGGAGAGGGAGACACAGAATCCAAAGCAGGCCCCAGGCTCCAAGCTGTCAGCAAAGAGCCCCATGTGGGGCTCCAACTCACGAACTGTGAGATCATGCATGACTTGAGCAGAAGTAGGACACTTAACGGACTGAGCCACCCAAGCGCCCCATAAGAGTCCATTTTCTATACAGCTCAAGACCATGTCACTTAATTAAGAAATGACAATTTGCAAAAAAAAAAAACAAAAAAAACAAAAAACCTTTCTGGCTCACATCTGACTAGGGTACCAATGGCACCATGCATCAAAGGAAAAACTGATAAATTGAACCACATCAAAACTAAAAACTTTTGCAGAGCAAAAGTCTCCATAAGAGGACAAAATAAGCTACAGATTATAGGAAAGATTTGCAAATCAAAGAACTCTCAAAACTCAACAGTGAAAACAATCAAACTAGAAAATGGGCGAAAGACATTTCACAGAAGAGGATATACAGATTGCAAATAAGAACATGAAAAGATGTGCAACCGCATTAGGCATTAGTGAAATGTAAATTGAGACATCAGGCTACTTTTATAAAAATGGCTTAAAAATAGTGATAATACCAAATGTTGGTAAGGATGCAGAGAAACCGGAATGCTCCTTTATGCTGGTGGGAATGTAAAATGGCACAGCCGCACTGGAAAACAGTTTGGTAGCTTCTTGAGAAACTGCGACTACCATACGAGCCAGCAAGTGCGCTCCCGGGCATTTATCCCAGAAAAGTGAAAACTTATGTTCACACAAAAACCTGCGCATGAACGTTCACAGCAGTTTCTTTTGTGATCCAAAACCTGGAACCACTCCAGAGGTCCTTCAATGGATGAATGGATAAACAAAGTGTGGTACATCCCCAAAAGGTTATATACTGTATGATTTCATTTATAGAACGTTCTTGAAATGACAAAATTATAGAAATGGAGAACAGATGTGGCTATAAAAGGGCAACATGAGGGATCCTTGTGGTGATGGAATGTTCCGTAGCTTGAGCGTATGAATGTCAATATCCGGGTTGCAGCATTGTACTATAGTTTTGCCATATGTTACTGGGATATAATGATTTATAAGAAATATATATTTGCTCATTCAAATAACCCAAAGTTTATTTCTCAGATACATTTGGACTTCCTCCACAGTTCCTGAAAACACTTCAAAGCCATAAAGGTGAAATGGGTATCTTGTTAAGGAAGGTGACCTTTGGACCCCATGCAAGGACAAAGGCTGATTGCCAGGGGAACCAAGTCTGAATAGAGGGTTGGAACTTTCAGTCCCACCCCCTGACTTACAGGGAGGGGAGGGGTCAAAGGTTGGATTAGCCAATGGTCAATGAGTTAGTCAGTCCTGATGTTATGCAATAAAGCCCCCATAACAACCCAAGGAGATAGGGGTTTTTCGGTCCTTGTTTTTGGAGAGCTTTCATGCTTGGGGAACCAGAATGCTCTCACGTGCCACCGAGCTGGGCTCCAAGCTCCATGAAAACAGAAAGTCCTTTGTTCAGGACCCCCCCCCCCTCCATGTATCTCTTCATCTGGTTATTGATCCACATCCTTTAATAAACTGCTAAATGTAACTGTTTATCTGAGTTCTGTGAGCTGCTCTAGCGAATTAATCAAACCTAAGTTCTTTGTCATTGGAACCCCCCAATCTGTAGCTGGTCAGTCAGAAGCAAAGGTGATGGCCTAGGGTAGTGACTCATGTCTCAAGTGGCAGTAGGAGTGCACCTTTAACCTGTGGAATCAGATGCTATCTTCAGGTAGTGTCACAATTGCTTATTGTGTGGGAAGCCCCTCCTCCCACACTGCAGTTGGGTCCAGTAACCCTAAAAGAGTTAGGTGGGTAAAGAGAACTCAGGATCTCTCTGTATCATATCTCACAATTGACTGTGCACCTACAACTATCTCAGTAAAATTCTAAATTAAAAAAAAAAAAAAAAAAAGGAGATACAGAAAACACCTCTGGGCTTACTCCTGTCCCGGAGCTATAATCATGTTACTGGTTGCAAAGGACTTTGTCATAAAAGTAAAATTTCAGTTTCCTAAAAGCTAATTAGGTCACATGGTCAACTAATAATACCAATTATTTAGCAAGCTGTAAACCAAAAGATGTAGACACTTGGCAGCTGAATTTTATTTCCTACTTGTCCGCACATTGGAAGACTGAATAGGTCACAGTGATCAAAATAGAAATAACCCTGTTTCAACAAATGATAAAATATTTGAGAGAAGGAAGGGTTGCCAATGTCTAGAGAGTCTATGATACTCCATAAAGGGTTGTGTGTAGGTGCCACGAGGATTGTGGAAAGGGTTGAGGTTAAAGGCAGTTGGGGGACAGTACTGAAGTAACATGGGATTTTTAAAAATCTTGACATCAAATCTGCCCACCTAGTGTACAAGACACAGTCCCGATAGGCATTGGCACAATTTTAATCTAATAACTAATGAAAAGGAATTATTATTTTTTTTTTTGAGAAAAAAAAGTTGCCATTTCCTTGTACACACCAAACGAAAACTAAGAGAAAGCATAAGGGTATTAAGTTAAGGAAACGGAACAATAAGCCTTAAAATATATCCTCCTCCCCCCTAAAGAGAAGTGTTTTCCAGCCTGAATATTCATCAGACTATGTCACGTACCATAGCAATTGCATTTTGATTTTGTAACAAAACGTTTTCTAGAAAAGGCAAGATGTGGAAAAGAAAAAAAAAGAAGAAAGCTAGCATATGTACAAGTGAACACAAATTAGTCATCTTTAACATCTATCAAGCTATATAGTGTATACAGTAACCACTATTTGTATAAAAGATGGTTTTGGACTGATGCCACAAAGAACCGTGCACAAAAATATCAGGCAGTCATTTTGCAGGTAGGGTATTATTCCCTACAGGTACAATTTAATTACCGAGGTACAATGTAAGTGACGAGTATTTCGGTGTTACAGCAGGAGTTCCAAGGCAACGGCGGCACGGTAGAAGGTAACTGAGGTTGTATGTGGCAAATGAGCGTGTGTTGTGGAGCAGGTGTTGTCTAGGCGTGGTATGAGTGGGTTTGAGGTTCATCAGTTGTCGATCCTTCATGTGAGTCTTCAGCGGCAGTGCTGGCTTCGTGGTTACTAGGCGGAGTTTCTTCGTCGTCGTCGTATAGGAAGTTTTCGAGATAATTTTTCTAGAGACCTTGATGTTCAGGCCTTTGTTGTAATGCAGCTTCCTTTTCAGTGTGAACTTCTGTTGCTTTACGCGCCTATTGAGAAAGATCCTATTGCCGTGTGCTCCATCATTTTCAGGCTCGGAGGTATCAGTGGCGGCTGGTTTCTTAGCTGAAATGTCCGGTGTCATGGCTTCTTTGCCTTCAGGATCATTCACGAGGTCTTCATCATCTGCCCGGCCGAGATGGTGACTGCTGGGTTCGTTTATCTTCATGAAGTCATAGTTTCTGTATGCGGGACGGGATGTCGCCAAGATGTTCAGTTGGTCCCACTTTTGGGTCTTTTTTCTTTGTACCTCCGGAATGACCCCTCTGGACTGCTGCGTGGAGACCACCACCGAAGAAACAGTGGAACGTTTGTTCTTCAAAATCCCCTTGATGGGCCGGCGGGAAGCACTGGAGGCTGTCACGCTGGTGGGGGAGCGAAGGGCCTACCCGTGCACCCAGGCTGAAGCCGCAGAGTACTCTGTTCTGGATGAAGGTCCCAACGCCCTATGAGCTTCACCCCAACCCAACATCACAAATGGCATTGCAGACCACGCCACAGAAGTGACCACCACCATCATGGTCGCCATCATGGCCGCCGTCACAGCCTTACGGCCCACGCTGGGTTTCATTTTATAAAGAGTAATATAGGAAATATTCCCGCATTGCACATGAAACAGGGAAGCACTATTTTGTGAATTTCTATGTAGCCTGTCTGTGTACGGGAGGCTCTGTAAAATGTAGGTCTTACCTTGGGTCCCTGTCAAAAATTGCAGTCACTACCTTGGTTGGAAAGATTGGAACTGTAGGTGCTAGAAGATGATTACATTCTGCTCCTTCGGTTGCCATGCACACTTCCCCCTCCCCTACCTACTTACTTACGCAAACACACGCGCACAGGACACTTGCTCTTGGTTTCCTTCTCCACCTCTTGGGAAATGGCCCCAATATCCAGCCAGTTAGACTAACGGGGAAACGTGGCATCCTCCTGGGTGCTTCACCCTCCAATCCAGCCACCACCCTCTTTCAAGTCACCGCCATCTCTCGTCGGGCCTATAGGCACAGCCTTTGAACTGCGCTCCACCTCCCAAAACCCTTCCTGCCGCGGTCCTGCCTCTTATCCACCCTCTACCGAGAGCAGTCCTTCAAAAACGCCTGTCAAATCTTGTCACGTCTCTCTTTCAAACCCTTTAACAGCTGCCCATTTTCTGTAACACAAAGGCCAAAATCCAGAAGAGGCCAAGAAAAAAAGCAGCTCTCTGAACTCGGACATACATCTGGAACATTCTTCCCCTAAATTCTCCCCCACCCTGCCTCCAGCTTTCAATTCTGGCCTTTCCATTCCTTTCACCTTCCTTTTTGCCCCACGGGCTTTTTCTAGGTTCTTCCCACAGCCTGGAATGACCCTTCAGTTTTCAGCTCAATCATTATTGCTTTCTACAGCCCTGTTTCCTGAGCCCGAGGGCACACTGACCTTCCTCTGCTCTCCTGGTTTCTCATGCCCCTTGGCACTTGTTGTGATTATATTATCTGTAGACACACTAGATGGTCACCTCCAAGAGAGTAAGGAAGATGTCTGTTTTGCTCACCATTATCTCCAGCTTTGTATCTTGCCAACACGATGCTGTACCTGGCACATAGTAGGTATCACAAAAATATTTATTGAGTGTATGATAAATGAGGGGTAATGGGAAACTGAAAGAATGAGATGTGTGAATACAGAAAAGAGGACTCCAAGTCATTAACAATTTGTCTAACCAGTCATGTGGAAAAAAAGGAAAAAAAAAAACCCATATGTGGAATTTGGGGGCTGTTATGCGAGTGACTTTGGAATGTTTTGTCCCTTGCAGGCCTCCTGTTTCACATGCGGTGACATTCTTCCAGAAAACGAAAAGGAAATTAAGACCCAGTTTCACATTCCCCCCTCCAGGTAGCGGTCACAAGATTTTTTTCTTTCCTTCTGATAACATTTTGCTTCCTCTTCTCTCCCTCAAGGTCTCTCTGCATTTTCGAAACACAAAAGCAAAAGCATGAAAGAACCATAAAACTTTTACAGGGGCCTTGAGCACCTCCGAGTTCAAGTTGTCCTGTATTCTCCAAAGTCCTGCTAACTTTAGGAACTCTGCGATCACTTTAAAACTGTGTTATTCATCTCAGAAAAAGACATTTCCTGATACCATACTCTTTGGGAAAAAAAAAACAAAAAAGCTGTATTATGTGGTGAGGGCTTTCAGGGATTCAAAAGCTGATATTCAAGGCTATAGGAAAACCCTCTGGTATGTGAGAGGAAGAAAAAACAACCTTCATTATGCAGAAATACTGCAGGCTACCCTTTTAAAAAGCCTAACTGCAAGGCAGCACAGAGCTACACAAATGTGATTTGTCCTCCTGGATGGCAGGCACAGTGGGCCTGTGCATGTTTAACCGTAAACAGGATGTTAAGGGAGACGCTGATTCCATTGCACTGGGATCCTGATCCTGCTTTTATCTGTACACAGCACCCACCCCCACATACTGTGATCTGAATATACGAGCTGCTCAATATATAATGAGTCAGCGATCCGGTAGTTCTTGGCGTTTTCTGAAATTCATGTTTCAGTAGCACAGTGGCAGCTCTTGCTGGGGCAGGAGCACGGCAATTGTGACCTACTACATGGGCCACAGACACGATTGTTTAAAGAGCGAAACCACCAGGCACGACAGATTGCACCTACCGTTTGCTAATTAGCTGCTTAATGAAAATCTCCTTAAGAGAAATCCAAGTTTTGACTTCTGGTCATCAAACTAAAAATTCTCAATCTCCGCAACACTACCACAAGCTTCGGAGTTAGAAAAGATCAGCAGTCTTTCCAACATTCCTCTTTCTTTACGCCATTCGCTTGCTATTGCCCTGGGACAAGAGCGGAGCAGGTATGTCTGAGACTCCAACGTGCACACGCGCGCGCGCGCACACACACACACACTCCAGGGTTAACTAAAACTTTTCCAGTCAGTAATACATTATATGAAATTTAATAACAGGCCTAGAAAGTCCTTTCAATAAATATTTAGTGACCCTCCGCTGTATTTCCAATAGCAGAACCTTCATTTCAAATACACAAAAGGTGAAATGGTATTTCAGTGGTTCTCAATAAGTAAATGTGGTTTCTTAGTTTGGTTTGGTTTTTAAAGTTTATTAATTTATTTTGAGAGAGAGTGTGTGTGTGCATGTGCGGAGGGGGGAGGGGCTGAGAGAGGGAGAGAGAGAATCCCACGCAGGCTCTGCCCTGTCAGCGCAGGGCCCAACGAAGGGTTCGAACTCCCAAACTGTGAGATCACGACGAGCCCAAAGAGGGGTTCGAACTCCCAAAGTGTGAGATCATGACTAGAGCTGAGATCAAGAGTCAGACACTTACCAGACTGAGCCTTCCAGGCACCGCCTCAATGGGTTAATATTTGATCACTACATCTAAACATCCATGCTGTTCTTTCATCACAGTTTTAAAATACATTAAACTATAATACTGATATTTGAAATTCATTTGAACCCTCTGATATTTGCACAGGATCAGAGTATTCTACAGAGCACTGCTTGTTAATGGTGGCAGGAGATGACTCCACAGCTTTGTTTCTTCGGGTGAAAATCACCTCTTTTCTATGGAGACTTCTCCAAGTGCCGTAAGTACGGGGGTTGGTTCAAAAGGAGAACCAGGCCGGGAACAAAGAAATTCTCAACTAAAGGTGGGAACACCTAAGAAACCAAGACTTCCCATCAACAAAGAAGGTATCCCAGATGTTCCACTGGGTGCCATTAGTGAGAGATTAGTAAAATTTTGAGAAGGCAGTGGGTTACTTGGGGACCAACTGTGCTTCCGGAAGTGGAGATTAATACTAGTTCAGCCACGTAGTATCTGAAGTCATGCATCAGTTTATCCAAGAATGGTTCATACTACTTGGAGAATTATGTTAGCTACTGTGTGGTATGGAAATAGAAGTTCTACTTGGTTTTGAATGTATGTTTCTTGCCCAATTTCTCTCTCTCTCTCTCTCTCTTATATTCCAAACCCAAATTTCTGACATTCTAGTAAATATCCCTATCTTAGATTGTGTTCCCTTACAAGCTGACCCTGAGACAAGGATTCAAGTGCCAGTGGTCTATACTTGGGAAGAGATTTGCAGAAAACACTAGTAAGGGAGTGGGGAGGGGCATTAATTCTCTAGCACTCTGGATTCCTCCAACACATGGAGGGCCCATGTGTTGATGCGTCCTCTTGTTGGGTTCCTCCCATCCCTTTTCACAAACCCTCTCCTGCTGTCCTGCTCCCTGGGCTCACAGTCCTAAATGAAAGGCTCTCCACCTCTGCTTTCACAGGCAGAACCCAGACTAAGACAAGGATTGTGCATGTTATCTTCAGTTCCCCCACACCTAACACATAATTCACACCTATCCATACTCTGGCACTTGCCCATATTTCCATAAAGTGATGAATGAACTGAGGAGAGTGTACAAAAATCTTTTGAAAGGAAGAGTCTGACAATATGGGCAGATCTAGAGGGGTTAAGGGAGGCAATGACTTTCTATCTTTCCCGTTATAAGTTTTAAAGCTGTAAAGCTTTTATTTTCTCTTTCCAAATGAAATATTACATAGAACTCCAGAAGAGCCACCGATGAAATTGGAGCTAGGAAGCAATGGAGTTGGTCTGTCTGAGTGAAGTGGGGACCCTGGAGTCATTATCACTTGGCCTCCCAGAGGTGGTTCCTAAGGCATCACGGAACCTGAGGAGGGAGACCAAGTTGAAAACCACCACAAAAGTGAGTTA
This sequence comes from Herpailurus yagouaroundi, assembly GCF_014898765.1. NCBI lineage: Eukaryota > Metazoa > Chordata > Mammalia > Carnivora > Felidae > Herpailurus > Herpailurus yagouaroundi. The sequence continues at coordinate 20,313,228 of NW_024420586.1, forward strand.
TTGCTCAAAGCATGAGTGTTCGGTTAGCCCAAGTGTTGGTTTTCTCAGTGGTCACTTGTTTTCAGATTTTCTACTGTAGTGAATGACAACCACACTCACTGACAGTAGGTCACAAAGGAAACAGGACATCACTGAAGATTTGTGATGTCACATAGTAAACATCAACTTAGCCCTCCACCCCCAAGGGGATAACCTAGTTTGGGAATGTTAAGTGAAGAGAAAAGTCATCAGTGGGAATGTCTGCCAAGAGTTATACAAAATAAATAAATAAATAAATAAAGTCAAAGATAGCAGAAAACAGGCTTTGTAGGGACTGGCTGAAGAGTTTATAGTAGAGAAGTGTTCTTCCTGCCCCCTAAAGGACCCTAAGATGTGTCATAGGAAAATGAAAAGGGGTTCCTCTTCTTACTCTTGACTCTGCATGTTCAGGGAAGGAGCATATTGATAAAATAGAACATGGTTTCATCAAGTTCTTTTCATATATAAACATTATAAAGTTAGATTCCAGACAGTATTATTCTGGCTTAGATGGAACTCCTGAAGGTTCTATCAGCCAAGCTCGGGAGGCAGAGATGAGAAGGGGGATTGATGTAAACTTGGGGAGGTATCTGATTTGAATAGGAGATGCATACTAGAACCCCTGACTCCCACCACTTCTAGAAGGGACATTTAGCAATGGGGCACATGTACCGCCATAGCAGTCCCAGAGGACTCACTGCCTAGCCTGCTTCAGATTCTGTGTCTCCATCTCTCTGCCCCATCGCCACTCATTCTCTGCCTCTGTCTCTCAAAAATGAATAAACGTTAAAAAAATTTTTTTGCTTAAAAAGGTATGGTGGCTTGTTCAGGGTCACACGGGCAGCCCGTGGCACAGCCAGCACTAAAAATCTGCTGTGGCAGTGCACTTCCCCACTTGCTACACGCTCCTTCCAGAAGCAGGTGGTGGGAGCCAGAGTCCCAGCACATGTCTCCTATTCAAATCAGATACCTCCCCAAGTTTACGTCAAACCCCCTTCTCATCTCTGCCTCTTTGGCCTACACGTTCTCCAGGAGCACTGGCACTTGGAAAGAACAAAAGAAACAGCAAAACCACCATTTCAGAAGGATTAAAATCCTGAACCTTGTGTCCTCTGGGTAGGAAGTTAAAATATGAGGCAGGAGCCCAGCTGGAGGCACAAGTGGAAAAGTTTTTTGGGCAAGCAATCAATAGGCCAGCTGACCCAAGTTTTCTAGTTCTGGATAAACCATAGTCAAATTAGAAAAGCAATAATGTGATCCAGGGCAGCAAAATTCAATTTTGCCAACAACACTGAGATTCCTTGAGGCGGCCCTTTAAAGATGACATTATAGACAGGATTATTTCCCCTGTGTACAAATATGGCTGGGGGACAAAAACACACACATGGAGATATAACCCGATGTGTGATCCATTCTATCCTGGAAACAAATTTTCTTGTTATTATATATCTATATATTTTTTAGAAAGAGCATTATAAAACCAGCAAGAGAGTGTAATAGAAAAAGAAATGAAACGCTGCAAGTCTTTTCTATGATGTTTCACATGCAAAAAGAAAAATAACTCACAGGATCGTCAGATTTCTTAGAAGCTGCAGTAAATATATTGTTAGCATCCCCATGACTCGCTAACAAGATGCTGTCTGCAGGGAGGTGGGGCAGGAAAGCTGTCACCAAATTCCAGTCAGTGATTTATAGTATTTGTGACTACCACATGCAAAGATTGTCAGCTGGCAATTTATTCTGGCTGATGTAACCCGACAGAATCTTCTTCTTTTCTGACAACCAGTCCAGTAAGTAAGGTTAACACGTTTCAGCTCTAATAAACAGAAGGAAACCTAGCAGTGCAGTTTGGTTCCGTCTTAGTCATGCCTGTGTGTTGGTTGTGTTTAAACAGAGGCAGCGAAACAGTTCATGGCAGCCTCTAAGACACGGACAGGAAGGAGGGAGTCGAAGAGAGTAGAAGAGTGGTTGTCAAACTTCAATGTGCAACAGAACTCCCTGGAGGGCTTGTTAAGACGCGGAGTACTGGACCCCTCCCCCAGGGCTTTGGATCCTGTAGGTCTGGGGCAGCAGGAATCTGAGAATTGGCATTTCTAACGAGTTCCCAAGTGATGTTGACTGTGTGGGTCCCAGGGCCATATTGGAAAACCACTAGAGGAGAGCATGGTTCTGCTCCATCTGGCAGGGGAATCAGACAAATCCAGGTCCAGAGGGAGGGGAATGCATTCGGCCAGAGGCAGACCATGAAGGCCTTGTGTAGTGGGTGTTTTTCAAACTAGGCACTGGAGTGAGGAAGGGCGAGGGAAGGGCACTTCAGGCAAAAGATGGAGAAGGTGGTCTGTGGCAGATAAGTACAAACGGTCTTTGGGATTGATCCGTAACATCCTGCAGTGGTAGAATGGCCACTCCTTTTATAACTACATGTAAGAACAGCCCGTTGCTCTTTGTGTAATCAAACATTCACACTGATGACCTGAATTGATAGCACATGTAGAAAGAAAAGTAGGAGTTGGCAGGGTGGGTTCCCTGGCATTCCCTCTAACTGATTCTCTACTGTTGTCTGCGCTTTTTCAGTACAGACCAGAGTCACATGAATAATTATTCCTCAAAGGCAGAGTCAGTTTCTCTTAGCTGATAGTCTTCCCCAGGGGACTGTCATTGTAACAGGTTACACAAGCCTACATATATAGGCCTAGGTGACCTATATATAGGATCTGTAATATATATATATGATATATAATCCTATATATAAGATAGTGGGTTGGTGGCATTTTAGGCATCTGATAGTGGTTGCAGTATATATTCTTTTGGACAGTGCAACTCTCTCGGCACCGTTGAAATATCGTCTCAGAGATAGGCCCCTGCAGGTTAGGCCGGACATAGTTGTCCAAGCATGCTTCCAACAGCCAATTTCAGGGGCTCTCATGGCCCAGTTTTCACAAGAACGCCAATTACAGCTAGATGGAAAGTACCTTACATGCAGAGATCCTGGTTTTTTTTTTTTTAATTTTTTAATGTTTTTATTTATTTTTGAGACAGAAAGAGACAGAGCATGAGCAGGGGAAGGGCAGAGAGAGAGGGAGACACAGAATCCGAGGCAGGCTCCAAGCTCCGAGCTGTCAGCACACAGCCCGACGCGGGCCTCGAACTCACGGATGGTGAGATCATGACCTGAGCCCAAGTTGGACACCCAACCGACTGAGCCCCCCGGGCACCCCAAGAGATCCTGTTTTTGATGTCTTCTGTGTCTTCTGCAGCTCCTCATGCACACGGTAGGGGCTTGAGAGTGCTTTTGTTAATAAATAGCAGGGAATCAATCCAAGCACGTCTGTCAGACAGTCTTTGTTTGGGGCTGGCCAACTGATGGCTGCCTTAGCCCTGACAGAAAATCCTCCAGCAGCGGACACAACTCTCCAAAGGGATTAGCCCCCATCCCAATGTAAAATGGTCACTTTAGATAATTGTGTTCAAAATTATAGATTTTATCATCAGGGTTTCTTTGTTTTTGTTTTTGTTTTTGTTTTTTTAGCAACATGCACTTAACAAAAGATAAAACAGAATATTGCTTCATGGCTCAAACAGTATATCTTTGCCTCCACTGTTTTGTTTGTCTTATTAGGGTCAGTTGTGACCTGAATTGTTCCATTTCTCTGTGCCATTATACTTCCAAGTATTTCAGAAATAAAGTCCCTTTTTTTTTCACTTCATTTTTTATGGGGAAGTATTGAGTATGACAAGGCCTGCCATCACCTAATAAGAAATGGCTCTTGGGCCACTTACGACTATTAGTAAAATGACGTTTTCCCCGTGAGTATCAACAAGAAACTGAGATGCATGGGCAAAAAAAAAAAAAAAAAAAAAAAAAAGAAAGACCCAAGGGAAGACAATAGCCAAAGAAAAACAGAAGAATCAGGTTTATGAATTTAGCCTTGGACTGGTAACATTTTCAAATTGAAAATTTTCCTTTGGAGAAAAACAGAGACAAGCAAAGGGACACGAGGAAAGTGAGATTTGGCAGATCACGAGGTTTATTACTCTTCTGTAGGCTTCTTGAATTAGTGACCCAGTTTTCTGACAAAGAAAACAAAGTCCCTCCCATTGTCTGTTCATCAAGAAACCTGTAGCAGAGACAGTCATTTGCAGATCGGTTCTGAACTACAAGATGAAAATCTGTAGCACGACAGACATGCATACATAATGCATTGCTGCAGAATTGAGACTGGGTATCAGCGCAGACACGAAGTAATGTATTAGAAAACCACCATGAAGTATTGAATACTTACAAACACCGTTTTTCTTTCCTGACAGCATAATGAAAAGTTTCAAAGTGCTCTTGGCTTTCAAATTATAGTACCATTTTGTTTTTATGGTTTCATTTCCCAATAGATCTTGAGATATGTGCCAACAGTCATGGGGATGAGGATGGGTATGAAGATGAAATCACCAACTCAAAACTGTCGCAGCCAATGCTTGGAATCTTGAAACTTAGAGCAGATGCCTGAGTTATGGATCGCGATCGTGTGTGGCAGCCATCTGTCAGCAATTTAGTGCTGAGTAGCAATTGTTCTCCAGAAAATAGCTTGTCCCTTTTGGTAGCCGTGGCTGTGCTTGAAGGATAAAAGGTGGTCAAAAGGTCATCTGAAATTTTGGAGGCGTGGGAGCAGGAATACAGGGCTAGGTGCGGTTGCGGCCGCTGACGTCACATCCAGGCCCGTCATTTTTACCTAGATTCCCCAGATCTCTGAGTTGGAAGGAATTCAGCATTTCTCCAGGCCAGTGCTTCTCAACTTTATTTTTTTTTTTTTTAATTTTTTTTTCAACGTTTATTTATTTTTGGGACAGAGAGAGACAGCATGAACGGGCGAGGGGCAGAGAGAGAGGGAGACACAGAATCGGAAACAGGCTCCAGGCTCTGAGCCATCAGCCCAGAGCCCGACGCGGGGCTCGAACTCACGGACCATGAGATCGTGACCTGGTTGAAGTCGGACGCTTAACCGACTGCGCCACCCAGGCGCCCCAATGTGCTTCTCAACTTTAACGTGCTTATGGATCATCTGGAGATCTTGTTAAAATGCAGATTTTGACTCAGCAGGTCTGGGGGGCAAGATTCTACAAATCTAAGAAGCTCCCAGGTAAGGCCAGTGCTGCTGGTCTGTGGAGCACATTTTGAGTAAGGTCTAAGGCCAGTTTTATTTGTTTTGTTTTTGTTTTTGTTTTTCACCTATAGTTTTGAGACATATAGTGCTCTGTAATTATGTCACAGGTAATTTGTTACCAGCGCTAGTGAATCACCAAGTTTCTTCCACTGTAACTGTATATCTATTGCATGTTTCTGTCTCTATTTCTGTTTCTGTCTCTATATCTACATCTATGAATTAAAGTAATCTAAGATTATCCCCATAGCGTTACTCTCTTTGACATTGTTGGGGAGGAAATATTTTACTCTACCCTTTAAGATTCTTTTGGCTGGTCTACCAATGGCATTGACATAAGACAGATTAACAGGAGGAAATACAATTTAATTACATACATATGGGGACTCCATAAGAATATGAGGCCCCACGCAGTCAGGCAGTTGAGGCTGAGATGCCGTCCAGAGCTAAAGGGGCTGAAGTCTGGGACTTCAGAGGGGAGAAAGATAATTCACAGGAAGATGAAAAAGAGCAAATGCTTGGTAAACAAATGTGTGCTGGGCCATACAGAAGCCATGAGACACGGAGAGGAATTTTAACAGACTTTACCAGGTTCTTCTCAGTCTACCACACCTAGTTCATATTATACTGTAGTTATTATCTATGGTGATTGCTCCCTCTCTGAAACAGTCCTCTGTCTAAATTGTTTTAGGCAGTTAGAAGGAAGTTCAAAGTTTCTTCCTGAGCCTTCCATTTCTTAAAAATAATCAGCCTGAAATAATCCACATGCCAAAGAGACATTTTGGAGTGGCAAATCTTGCTTCACTACAACATCTAGCTTCTGACACACTCTTCTCGGTGGAAGAGAAAAAGGTAGACTCCTGTCAGGGAATTACACATAAGCCTGGTTATGGCTTTGGGAATGTGTTACACATGTGAATGTCATCTGCCATGAGTGGAGAAGAGATTGAGAATCGCTAGTCTAGTTCAATCTCTCACCCGATGATTTGAAAAGCAGGTCACATTAACCCCTAAATAAATATGGATTAGACTTTTTTTGAATTTACAAAAAGAACACATCTCCATTAACATATTTAAACAGTGAATATCTATGCACAGGAAGAAATAATCAACCCTGTGTTAACTGTTCATTCTGTGTACTTCACGATGGGAGCTTTTCTATACTTATGTAAACATATTTTTTAATAAAGTCTGTCAATTGCTCTGCAACTTGCTGTTATTATTTAATATTTTGGAAGCTATTGCAGGTCTATTAGAAAAATATAACCAAGCATTTTCTTATTTAACGTTTTAATCAGCTTAAAAATAATTTTCTTGGTCTTTAATTCTGCTTTTGTGTTCATAAACTACTTTTATTAAGCAGAGAATGAATATCATTCAGAGTGTATTCCCAGGACACTAAAATGTAAGTTCTATGAATTAGATCTTTGTCTGGATCAGATGTATCTCAATTTCCTACAAGGGAGCCAGATACATAGTAAGTACCTGACAAATATGTATTTAATGAGTTAATATCAGCTAGACAGTGTGAGGGCAACTGGGAGATGGGTGGGGAGATCAGGATAGATCCCAAGGGAAGGGGCTGAAATATGCCTTGTATCTATTAAATGTTGGTCCTTGACATCATCCATTAGGTGGGTAAATTGGGTTTGTGTCTAAATTTTGTTTAATGGCTGATCACATAATGAAATGGTTTTTCTTCCCTAGCAACGTGGTAAAATGGATATACATTTTATTTGCCTTTTTAATGTACTAAGATTACCCCAAGGAGATCAGTTAATTAAAAAAAAAAAAAAACGAGCCCCTCCCCCGTTCATGCTGTCTCTCTCTGTCCCAAAAATAAATAAACGTTGAAAAAAAAATTAAAAAAAACAACAACAACAAAAAAAAACAAAAAACGAAAGAACACTATATAATTGACAAAATTCTTTCTTGTGGTTTATTTATGTTCTCTTCTCTGATAGTCATGATATATCTATATCTTAGATATAGATAAAAATCTAGATATAGGCTTTTGACCCCAGTTCCTTGTGAACTGGCTTTTGACCCCGGTTCCTTGTAAACTGCAAAAACATTCACTTATTAAACAAATATTTCTAGCCTTAGCACTAGGACCTAGGGGCCATGCATATAGATCTTGGGCACTAAAATTAGGGTATGAAAGCAAGATGGAAGAAATGCCAATATAATATGGACCCTCATGCTTAGCACAGTACCATCCCTTAGAATGTTGGAAACCTTCACAGCCACTCAATAATTCTTATACTCAACCTCCAAGTAAAGAAATCTGGGTATTCATTTTGTGAATCAGGAGCAAAAGAGGCTTAGCCATATTTTGTACTGTGCTGATAACACTCAAGTACACTCTTCCATGGCCTTTGGCTCCATCTGGGGACAAAAAATTATCAAGTCATGTGGTTTTCAGATGATCTAGGACATCTAGAATTTTGACGTTGTTATGCAAAGAGGAAAACAAAGACTCTTTGCTTCAGGGGAATTAGTTATAAAGATTCATTCAAGCTTTGAACTTGTTTGTATGCAATTCTACACCTTTTAAGATGCAAATCATTTTGCCAGATAAACCAGAGGAGATCTGTTGAGAAATACTGTGGACTTTGGCAGTTTAATAAAAGGTCCATTTTCAAAACATTGCCTTAGGTAGTGTGGGTCATGTCAGGTGATCTCATTCTGAGGCTACTGGAAGTTAATGAAGGGGCGATAACTTCTGACAAATGGTGTTGCAATTTAATATAGTGAACACAGTGAGGATGGAGGAGGCCAGATTCTATCCTTGCTTCTGTAGCTTAGAATCTTTGTGAACTTAAACAAATTCCTTAGCCACTGTGAGCCTCGGTTTCCCCAGGTACAAACCAAATAAATGCTAATATCTTCTTGACAGCATTGTAGGAAAAAAATCAACGGAGATATTGTGTGGAACACTGGCTCAGTGCCTGGTCCTCAATAAGTGGTCAACAAAGTTAACTAGGATTGTTGGTAATAAGAACAAAACATACATTCTAAGCACGAGAATGTATTAGTTTGGTTTACTGTAAATTCCTTCCACCTCTCTATTTGGAGAAACATCTAGCCAACACAAGGACTCAGCTTCCTGTTTTTATTTGGCCATCATTATAGCTTGCTTTTAAACTTTTGTTTTGCCTGGACCTTGAGCGTCAGAAAACTTAGAAGACGCAGGAGAGAGAATAGTATCTTAAAATTGCACTTTCTTGCAAACTAGCCTTGAACCTATTTGGCCAGATCAGTCCAGAGTGGCGCTGAAGACATCTTTTGCCCTCTTACTGACTCAAGACGAGCTGTCAGGAATTGATTCCCTGTTCCACTTTAACAAGCCCATTTTGAGTCATTATGGTTTCTTGGTTAAGTACTTCTGAAACACATATTCTTTAACGTTGTTAAAGAACGTTATTTCAGCTCCTTTAGAACCACTGCCATCTATTATGCTGAGCAATCTTAGTATTCAACTGTTGTTAAGTTAATGCCTATATATGTAGTAGAAACTGATATGAGGAAGAGTTACTATGCTAAGGCTTGTGACAGAAAAGCAAATATTTCAAATCTGTCATAGTATGACTGGGTGGTTACAAGGCATGGCATTTTTTTATGTATAATTTAGTAGTCATAAGCTTGCATCTCTCCCAAAAAACATGAATTGTGAGTCTTGTTATTGTCCCCGAAACATACATTATTAGTCCTTCATTACTATAGGTGTTGTAGGAGAGATTAGGTCTGTACACTGTCAAGTTAAAAGTGTCAGGAAGCAATAATTAAATAAAAGTGTTCATTTGGAATCAAAGAATTGCAATTCGGGGCACATAGATTTGGGCAGCCACTCACATAGCGTCCCACTAGGGAGCAAAAGTCAGGAATTTTTAAAGACAAAAGGGGATGCCTGTACATGTTTATAAAGAATTTTGATTGGTGTTAGTGGCAGAAAATTAATCTTGGCTAAATACAATTGGTTGCTAAGGCTGTCACTAAGCAAACATCCATTACCGTAGCAAGCTGCAGATGTTCCTGCAGAGTCCTTGGAGTACTGGGGGTTTGGTTCAATTCAAAAGTTCGTGGTTCTACCCAGTAAGGATGTGCATAAGGCCCACCTCTTTAATAGCCTCCCTGCTCCATTTGAAAACCCCTTGACATAACTGATCCCATCTCATTTCATCTCCCACGACATTAACCTGGAGTAAACAATGGACAACAACAACAACAAAAACAAAGAAACAAATACAACTAGGTTCAATAGAAACCAGATGACTTCTGTCCCTTCTAACACCCGTTCTCTGGGCAGGAACCAACGTGAGACTTTTCAGTGAATCAGTCATGTTATTCCCTTGCTCAAAAGGCTTTATTGTCTTTCCACTGAATCCAGAAAAAGAATCTGAATTCCCTCCTCAATAATCCACCTGGTGTATTACTGGGGCCTTGCCTCTTCCTTCCTCCCTGTCTTCATCTTCCACTGTCTCCCCTCTATCACTGCCTGCCTGTTTCTCTAAATACAGTGTGCTTCAGCCCTGAGAACTCTGCATTTGCCTTTCTCTCTGTTTAGAGTGCTCTGTCCTTAATCTTTTGTATTCAAGACTTTAATGTCTCAGCCCAAAGGTCTCTTTCTTTGTTACGCCTCCCTTGACACCTCCCAAAATAACACGCTCACCATCCAAACACTCTCCGTCCTTTTGTCTATTATTATTACTACTAAATACAGCACTCATCACCACCCAAAATTACGTTCATTTCTGTTTTCTTATTTGCTATCTGTGTTTTCCCACTAGCATGTTTTCCAAGTAATGAATGCATCTTATTCATTGGTATACCCCCAGTGCCTGAATCAGTACCAGGCACAGGGTACGCACTCAATAAATACTTGGATGAATCTTATGGTGATGCCTCAGAAAGGTGCTATGTCTCTCTTAGGTGCGTGATAAAGTGTGCTATTACCTAAAGACAGGTTCTCATTCGAGCTCTGCATTTACTTAGCTGTGTCATCTTAGACAAAGTATCCACATTGCTGATTTCTACTTGATTCATCATTAAAATAAAGAGAAGGATGTAGCAGGGTCTTTCAAACTAGAACCAAAAAATTAATCATGGGTATGCCTTATTTTGAATATTTCAAAAAGATTGATGAAAATCTGACACTTTCTCCATATTATATTTGTAGAGAGCAAATACAATATCAATTTTGTTTGGCTTTGTCTGAAATTCTATTAGTTCAGAATAATTAGCAGTTTTATGTCTTTTATTTATTAAAAGAGTGAACAAATCAAGGATAATTTAATTCTTTAGTTAAAAATTTTCAAATGGGAAAATAAAAGAATGGGTAATTGGTGCTGAAAAAGCATTGGAGAAAATGAGCTGTGAGTGTCTTATCAGCTTCAAAATTCTGTGATTCTTAGCACACCATTCAGAAATTCTAGTTGCGAGCAACAGTCCATTCTAGCCAGTTACCGCAGAAGGGGATTTAATAAAGAATGGCAGGTACCCTACAGAATCTCCAAGGCAGCAAGTAGCAAGGACTAAATACACCCTGGGATTGCAAAATAATGATACACTAGTTCTATCATTGTCAGTTGAATTTTTACACAGAATTTCCTGGTCAAAGCTTATTGCATGATTTATGTTGATAGATAATACTAAGTTTATACCCACAAATCTTATGACCAACAAAGAATGGGAGAGAAAGCCCTTTTCCTCACATCCCTGCCAAATGCCAAGGCATTTGTGGATTGTTGGCCATCCATCAAGGCTATGTTGAGACATCTTATTCCTCTCTGCGTGGCCCTCTTCACAACCATTTGTTCTCCTAGACTTTGTTGCCACTTTGGGAATCCAAACAGATATTTAAGGTATAAATCCCTTTGTTCTTTGGTCCTTTGGCTTCCAATGAGGTCTTTCCAGCTCCTTAGAACACTAACTCAAAAACAAAGGCTCAGAGATGCCTAGGTGGCTCAGTCGGTTAAGATCTGACTCTTGATTTATGCTCAGGTCAAGGTCTCATGATTCGTGGGTTTGAGCCCCCATGTTGGGCTCTGTGCTGACAGTGTGGAGCCTGCTTGGGATTTTCTCTCTCCCTCTCTCTCTCTCAAAATAAATAAATAGGCCTTAAAAAAAGAAAGAAAGGTAGAATTATTTCTCTCTCTTAGAATCACAGACCTCTGGGCTCCTTGCTTTTCTTCTGTTTCTCCTACTTCCCACTATTCCAAGAATATTTTTCCAATCTGAGTAGGAGTGGTGGTGCTCTATTGTCACTCATGTTATTCTTCTAAGCATTGTCTATGCCCCAGCTCTGCTCTAATTAAAACAGAAGTCACAATATGGTGGCCAAGAGTCCAAATTTGACCATAGATTAGTTTTATTTGGGTAGTATTTTTAAAAGAAGTTAATTGAAAGCTTTTAAGTAGACCAAATATTTTTTGACCCAGAAAACATTTTGTCACCAAAACAAATAAAAACCCTCCATAAATGTTTAAAAGTATTTTTTCTGCCTGTGCATTGTCTTTGACCAATTGCCAATTACTAGAACTTTCTTCAGAGCTCAATACTAGGTTCTTTTCTCTTTTCCTCTTTATTCTGCCCCTAGCACATCTTTTCCATGCTCAAGCCTCTAATCCCCATCTATATGTAGTGATTCTTAAATTTATATCTCTAACCTAGATCTTTGATTTTCAGCCTATTTGGCATCTCTACCTCTGTGTCTTGAATATTTTCAAGGTCAACTATTTCAAAGCCAAATTCATGATCACTGTTTGGTCTTCTTCCACTATGCTGTATTTCAGCAAATGGTACCATAGTTCTCCTGGTAGTACAAAACCATGCAAAAGAACACAACAGAGCAAACAACCAAAAATTGGAGTCACCCTTGATCTCTTTCGCTTCTTCATCCCCTGTATCTTATCTATGAATACTAACTATTGCCAACTCCTTTATATTGTTACCTGCAAAGCATAATGCGTCTGCCCATTCACCTGTATTTCTACCATGACCTCTCCAATCCATGCTACCATCATCTCTTGCTTGAACAGTCACTTAAGTGATTTCCTTGCATCCATTTCTTTCCCTCTGATTAGCTTTCCACCAAGGATCCTAAGTGAGCTTTTCAAAATGCAAATCTGATCATGTAAGTTAGCCAAGGTTCCTTTCCCCCAATTACCTCAAACAGATGAAGATTTCAATCTTCACAGGGTCTACATAGCCTGTATGGTCTGGCCCCTGACATTCCTATCATATCTTGTGCCATGATGCTCCTCTTAGATTTTCCTGCTATAATCATACTGGCTTTCTTTTGGGTTCATCCACTAGCCATATTCTCTCCTTTAAGACTTTAGCAATCTTCTCCACCTCCAATCTCACGCCAAGGCTGGAGAACTCTTATTTCTCCTTCAGAACTCAGCTCAAGTAATACCTTCTCATGGAGATTTTCTCCGACTCTCCGGACAACCTTAGATCCCCGTGGTACATGTGTCAAAATGCCATTATTTTCTTGCAAAGCTGGGTGGACATTTGTCTTTTTTGTTTTCCTTTGGCCTGCCACTAACCTAACTTCTTAGTTAGGAAAATTCCCTGTTGTGGATATTCTGGAGTCAACATATTTGGGAACAAATTCAGCTGACTCTTGATAAGCATATGACACAACTGATGGAGACAGAAAGAGCACAGGAAATCAAGAGAGAGTCTATACCTCTTAAATATGTGGTGTGCCATAAGCACCTGTCAGCATGTTGAACAGGGGGAATGGAGATCCCTATCAGGTGTCTCCAGTGGACTTATTTGAATAAGGTCTCCATATTAGTTTCCTACTGCTGCTGTAATAAATGATGACCAACTCGATGGCTTACAACAACACACATTTATTCTCTCACAATTCTGGAGGTCAGAAGTCCGAAATCAAGACTTCTTGATTTCAGATATCCCTGGGCTGAAACCAAGGTAGCTGCAGAGCCACACTCTCTCCATAATACCTAGGGGCATATCTGTTTCCTACCTTTTCTTCTAGAACTGCCTTCCTTGCATTCTTTGGTCTGGGGCTCCTGCCTCCATGATCAAAACCAGCAGTTTAGAACCTTGCTTCAGTCTTCGCATTTGTTCTCTTCTATTCATAATGTCTTCCTCTGCCTCCCTTTTATAGGACATGTCATTACATGGGACTCATCCATATAGTGCAGGACAATGTACCCATCTCAAGATCTTAACTTCATCACATTTGCAAAGTCTCTTTTGCCAAGTCTGGTCACATTCGTAGGTTTCAGCGATTATGACACAGACATCTTGGGGCCATTATTCAACCTACCATCATCTCTCTCCTATATTAGCTTTTCGGCTTCAAGACCTGCATCTATTTATGATCGCTGTTGTGCTTAGCAGACCCCTTGACTTCTAGTAGAAACTTAGAAAATATCTTCTAATGCGTAAATATGATTGAGCATCTTTTTGAAGGATTATTAACCCCGTGTGGCTTACTTTTAGAGATTTTATTTCATAGTTTTGTGCTGGCATTAGAGTCGGGCACTTTACACTTTCACTTGCTAACCTTCACAGAGTAAGTGCACACTTAGCGTTAACATTACTTAATATCAGCTCTAATTTTTAACAGGTATTCATATAGGTTTAGGGCTATAAGATAATTTGTCCTAACTTCTCTTTCACAGAGGAGAGAATAGAAGTCTAGGAAACAGAAAATGATTTGCTCAAGAGTAAACTGTGAAAGTGAGGTCTAGTTAGGATTTGAACTGAGATCGTGTTCATTGCACCAAATGAGATCATGTGATATGTTGGCCTTTCCTATCACATGCTGTGAGACTAAAAAGAAGTTACTTTTTCTTTCCATGATTTAGTTATATGTTTCGTATAATAAAGGCAATATTTGCCTTTCATATTTGTGATAAGGATTAAGTTATACAATGCATATAAGTATATCTAAGACACCAACAAACATTACTGACTCCTGCTCTTAGGTTGTTGATGGCATATTTAGGCATCTGAATGCATTTCATATTTGTAACTTTCTTTCAAGAGCACTCACTAAACACAGAAAATTTATATTTTTTTATTAAAAAAAGACTACCCAATAAGGATGTAAGGCAAGGAGGATTATGCATATTTTAGAATTCTTTAAAAAAATTTAATGTTTATTTATTTTTGAGAGAGACATACAGAGACAGAGGGCAAGTGGGGGAGGGGCAGACAGAGACAGAGACACAGAATCTGAAGCAGGCTCCAGGCTCCGAGCTGTCATGACAGAGCCCGACGCGGGGCTCGAACTCATTAACCGTGAGATCATGACCTGAGCTGAAATTGGGAGCCTAACTGACTGAGCCATCCAGACACCCCGATATTTTAGAATTCTTAACAGATTTTTGGGACCTAAAGGCTTGACCAATTCTTAGTTGTAATGGCTAGAACAACTAATTTTCCCTGAAAGCCCAAGTTGCCAAATAACTGGAAGCTATTAAAGGGTAAAGATTAAAGGGTAAAGATTTAGAAGCTTAAAGGGTAAAGATTTAGTCACTTAATTTTTGCTTTTAAGTATTTGTCAAGAGAAGCATCTTACCTAATCCTACCTTTGTCCCTTGAGATAGGCTATCATAATTCTATAATGCTGAGTAAATGTCTTCGTGCAGAAACTAATCATAAAAAGGATAGTTTAGAGATTTCTGTCAGGAGGCCCCTTAATCTTGCTCAACACAACACAGAAGGAAAGAAAAGATCATGAACCTTGAGTGACATGACAAAACTTGTCACATTCACAGAAAGCTAAAACAGGGAAACAAGGAGGTTCTGGTGACATTCATTGTGGGCAAAAAGAGAGAAATGAAAAATAAAGAAAAGAGTATTTTTTGCAAAAAAGTTAGAGCCTTGGGCACTAGGAGGCTTGTACAAGGATGTTCACAGTTGCATTGTTTATAAAATAAAAAAAAAACTGGGGAATGTTTGTCCACTGATAGATGGGTTATTAAATTGAGTCATAATGCATTTATATGCTAGAATATGGCACAGCAGTTAAGAACAACGATGTAGGTCCCAAGACGCATGCTTATAAAGAATATAGATACGTTCTGAAATTGAAAAGCCAAACTGCTATTCATATTAGAATAAGACAAAATAGAAAATTATTTATTTCTGCTTTATTTATATAGGAAAATACCTGAAAACATACACATCATAATGACAGAGGTCATTGATAGCTTCTTTTTTGTTTTACTGGGAGACACTTCTGAGATAGGTTTCAGCAGACAAGGATTCTCTTTATGTTATGTGCTTTTTCAAAACTTATAAAACATGTTCGGGGAACCTGGGCGGCTCAGTCGGTTGAGCGTCTGACTTCAGCTCAGGTCATGATCTCGCGGTTTGTGAGTTCGAGCCCTGCATCGGGCACTGTGCTGACAGCTCAGAGCCTGGAGCCTGCTTCGGATTCTGTGTCTCCCTCTCTCTCTGCCCCTCCCCCACTCACACTCTGTCTCTCTCTCTCCTTCAAAAATAAATAAACATTAAAAAAATTTTTTTAAACCTATAAAACATGTTCGCGTTGATTATTAATTGATGTAATAATTAATAGCAATTTACTAATTATTATATAATGATAATTTGGTGGGGAGAGAATTCTACTTGCAAATCATTACTTAATGGCACTTTTTATAAAAGATGCTCCATTCTTTTCTGACATCCAGTGTGGATGATCATGTTACGGTTAAGGTAATTCTCATTTCTATAGAAATGACCTATTTTTATCTCTCTGGAAGGTTTTAGAAGTTGTTTCTTTATTCTCATTATTTTCAAATCTCACAGTGTCTTTAAATTTCACATGGTAGGCCTTTAAATTAGACCTCCAATTACAGAATCTCCACTCTTCGCAGGTTTTAGAAAGTTTCTTATTTATTCACTAATATTCTCCTCAGGACTTCCTTTGGTACATATTTGTGAGATGTAGAGATTATTTTCTATATCTGTAATATTTCCCCTCATAATTTTATTCACTTTGTCTTTTGGGGGGGTCAGTATTGTGGGAAATTTTCTGAACTGAATCTTACAACCTTTAACTGAACTTAATATTCCAGTAATCATATGTTTAATTCCAAAGAGATCTTTATTGATTTGAGATCATTTCTTTACCATTGCATCCTCTTCTTGTTTTCTGTATGGCACACATCTCTGTGTGCTCTGCTTTTCTTCTAAGCTTCTAACTGCTTGTAGAATGATCTTTCTTTCTCTAGAAAGCTCGTTCTCTCTCTTAATTTTGCTTTCATTCATGTAAGGTGTTCCCTCAGATATCTAACGATCCCTAGCTTTTAATGCAAATACAAAAATTGGCATTTATGGGGACACCTGGGTGACTCAGTCAGTTGAGTGTCCAACTCTTGGTTTTGGCTCACGTCATGATCCCAGGTTGGATCAAGCCTTGAGTCCAGGTCCCCACTGAGCGTGGAACCTGCTTAAACCTGGGTGGCGCAGTCGGTTGGGCGTCCGACTTCAGCCAGGTCACGATCTCGCGGTCCGGGAGTTCGAGCCCCGCGTCAGGCTCTGGGCTGATGGCTCAGAGCCTGGAGCCTGTTTCCGATTCTGTGTCTCCCTCTCTCTGCCCCTCCCCCGTTCATGCTCTGTCTCTCTCTTTCCCAAAAATAAATAAACGTTGAAAAAAAAAAAAAAAATTTGTTTAAAGAGTCTCTCTCTCTCCCTCTATCTCTCTCCCCCACTCATGTTCTCTCTAAAAATTAAAAAAATAAAAAAATAAATAAAAATATTTTTAAAAAGAAGTGGCATTTATTGGAACACTAACTGCAGTGGTTAATTTTATGTGTCAACTTGCCTGGGCCAAGAGATACCCAGACTTTTGGTCAGTCATGATTCTAAGTATGTCTGTGAGGATGTTTCTAGATGAGGTTAATATTTGAATCCATAGACTAAGTAAGGCAGAGTGCCCTCCCTAACATGGGTGGGCCTCAGCCAATCAAAGATTTGAATAGAACAAAAAGGTTCAGTAAGCCAAAACTCTTCTTGCCTGACTATTTGAGTGGGACATTGGTTTTTTCCCCAGCCCTTAAACTCAGACTGAAACATTGGCGTTTCTTGGGACTTGAACTCACCAATTTTTGAACTGGAACTTATACCATTAGCTATCCTGGTTCTCAGGCCTTCAGAGTCAAACTGGGTCATCAGCTCTCCTGGGTCTCCAGGTGACCAACCACAGTCCTTGAGACTTCTCAGCCTCCATAATCACATAAGCCAATTCCTTACAAGAAATCTTTTTGTATTTACATATAACATATATTTTATAGGTTTGCAAAAATGCCTTGGTCATTTTATTAGTCAGGGTTCTCCAAAGAAATAGAGAAAGAGAATATGCACGTGTGTGTGTGGATGCGTGCGCACGTGGGTGTGTGTATCTTATTGTTATATATATCAACCAACTGTTAACAACAACCTGTTGATATATATGTGTGTGTGTATGCGTGGTGTGTATATGTGTATTTATTGGTTATTATAAGATACTGGTTATTGTTGGGGCACTTGGTTGGCTCAGTCGGTTAAGTGTCCGACTCTTAATCTCAGCTCAGGTGTTGATCTCAGGGTCATGAATTCAAGCCCTGTGTTGGGCTCCTTGCTTGGCTTAAAGACTACTTTAAAAAAAAATATGGGGCGCCTGGGTGGCTCAGTCAGTTGAGTGTCCGACTTCGGCTCAGGTCACGATCTCACAGTCCGTGAGTGCGGGCCCCTGTCAGGCTCTGTGCTGACAGCTCAGGGCCTGGAGCCTGCTTCTGATTCTGTGTCTCCCTCCCCTCAGCTCCTCTCTGCTCACATTCTGTCTCTCTCTCAAGATAAATACAGATTAAAAAATTTAAAAAAAAGATACCAGTTCTTGTTAACAATTGATTAATATATTTAACAATAGGATATCCTATATATATCCTATTGGTTCTGTTTCCCTGGAGAACCCTGACTAATACACTGACCAAGAACTTATTGCAAGTGGCTGGTGTTTGCCAGCTGTGGACTTCACATTAAAGAAATCAGGTGAGGGGTGCCTGAGTGGCTCAGTCGGTTAAGTGTCCGACTTCAGCTCAGGTCATGATCTCAGAGTCTGTGAGTTTGAGCCCCGCATTAGGCTCTGTACTGACAGCTCTGAGCCTGGAGGCTGCTTTAGATTCTGTGTCTCCCTCTCTCTCTGCCCCTGCCCTGCTCATGCTCTGTCTCTCTCTGTCTCAAAAAACAAACAAACAAACAAAAAAAGAAATCAGGTGAGATGCACGTGGGGAGGTAACTATCATGCTGGGATTCCCCAAATTCCAAAATGGGGAGACTGTCTTCTGGGGCACCCTAATCCATCATAGATGCCCAAATGTATCCCATATATTTTTATTTCTTTTAGTTGGATATCCTTTCTTCTTTACACATTGAGAGATGGGGAATGCACATAATGTATGCTGTTTTGCGTGCATGTATTGGAAAGAGACTGAGGAAGCCAACAATTACATGTTCAAATACTGCTTTTATCACCCCTTCTTACTACTGCACCTGTCATGCTGGCTAGCTTCCATGCTGAATTCCTTTCTAGGCTTTTTCCAAGTCAGTTATCCCCCCTCCCTTCCCCACTGCAACCCATCCCTCTGTAAATAGACTTTGGTTTTCTCCTCTTTGCTCCAGGTGTTATTACCTTTCTATTCTCTTTCTGTATTCTAGAAAGTTGTTGATACCCCCCATCTGATAATGACTTGCATTCTCATTTTTTCATTTTTATGGGTTCACCTGTTTTTCAGTAGCTTTGCTATTATTTTAATAGGGTTCCTTGAGAGAGAAGAAAACCACATATGTGGTCATTTGCCATCTAGAGTAAAAGAAGGGCTTTAGAAGTGCTTTGGGTTATAGAAGAAGAATATTAAAAGGAGAGAATTTTTTGATTATTCTTACTCTGTAGTAATACTTTTCTCTTTCTTTTCTTTTCTTTCTTCTTCTTTTTTTTTTTTTTTTTTTTGGTCAAAACTAGTGTGCATCCTTTATGACTTTTAAGAGTCCTGGAGTGAGGCAAAACTAGACCTTTTAAGACCATTCACATAGGTGTGAGCATGTGTGTGTGGACCTATGAATGTGTGGTTATCTCTTGGTGTAGTATTGGAGGTTCATCAAGAGCCTTGGCTCACACTAACAAATGGGGGGTTAGTGTGCAGCAAAAATACTAAAAATGTAAATAGTAGATATATCGATAGATGACAGATACATAAGACTTGAGATGAATCTGATCTCTGAGTTTGGGGCTAGGATGGGCTAGAGGTTAGTTTAAAGCAGGGAAGCCAAATAATGGTCTTGGTTATATAGCAACAATGTTATCCTGACCTTAGATTACAAGTAGACAAGACTCCAAAGGGCTAAGTATTAATGTCTATTCTGCAATGTTGCCTATGAAGCATGAGGATAGATGGAAGGAAAGTCAGGAAGAAAAGCAGTATTATTTCTGATCCTATGATCAAACACTTCTTCTTGGCCAATTCAGATGTCATCAAAACCCCTTCTCTTCTCCATTTTTCCTGCTAGCGAGTGACAAACATGGTTTTCTGGTGTTCCTTTCTCTCTACTAGCGTGTACTGGCCTCTTTGATCTTGGAATGTCCTTCTGAAAATCCTCCTAAATGAGTAGAAAGTATGTGAGTATATGAGTCCTCCCTATCTGGGTGGTTATTTAATCCTCAATTTCTACCAGTCCTTATTCATCAGATCCCAGAGAAATAGCCCTATTTACAACGGAAATCAGATTTTTTTTAAAAAAATGAGGTCTTGATTTATGCATGAAACAATACTAGGCTTGAAGATATCTCTGGTCCTGTCTAGACAAAGAGAATAAATATCTTACCTTTGATGGTCATGGTCTGAGAGGCCAAAGTTGGCCTTTCTTTTCCCATTTCATAGATTTCTTGAATGTTCTAGTTGAAAAGGTCCTTACAGTTCTCATTTCACAGACGACAAAACTGAGACCCAGAGGCATAGTAATTTACCCAAGGTCAAGTGTTTAGTCATCAAAGATCTGGGTCTAAAATCCTTGTCTGCTATTATATGTAGTTCTTCTTCCATAATAATCAAAATCATGCTAACAGACAAATGTATAGACATAGACATATAGACATAGCTACAAAGTACCAAGTTTGCATGTTGTCAGTTTCCAACCTTCTTGGGAGCTTTATGGATATACTCTGAAATCAATCCCCATAGGAAGAAGGCAGGGAGAGACCAAAGAAAGAGGGAAACCACACCAAGTTGATAGGTGGCCATGTTAATAAGCAAAGGGAACTTACATACAAGGCTTGTTTTGGGCGGCAGCAAGATGAATGGATCCCTGAACCTGCCTACCAAAATCTTAAAAGTTTATAAAGAGGCGTTAACGGGGTTCAGTCAAGAATACTGTGCAGGTGGTCTCAACACCACATCACTATCTCAAGGCTCTGTCCTTGGACCAGCCTCTGGGAGACAGAAAGGCAAGTGGAACCCACAGTCCAAGGGCAAAGGAAGGGCTGTGGAGCCTCTGACTGCTTGGGTCCAGTTCATGGGTCAACCATTGGTCACACCTTTTTGATAACCTTCCCCAATGCATGTGTTCTTATAATATCTCCCAGGTATGCATGACTATTGTCATCTCCATTTGTTTGACAGATAAGAAAGATGAAAAAAGAACTGTTAAATAACCTATCCAAAGTCACACAGTTAACTTGCAGACCTAAAGTTCAACACCAACCAATCTGGCTCCAGAATCTATATTTCTTCTGCCTCTCTACATGGTGAGGGTCCCATTTTGGTGAATATGTTTCCTTTTTGTCAAATGTTTATTTGTTTTTTAGAGAGAAAGAGACAGACAGAGCATGAGCAGGGCAGGGGCAGAGACAGAAGGATTCACAGAATCAGAAGCAGGCTCCAGACTCTGAGCTGTCAGCACAGAGCCTGATGCAGGGCTCAAATCCACAAACCGTGAGATCATGAGCTGAGCTGAAGTTGGACACTTAACCGACTGGACCACCTGGGTGCCCCTTGGTGGCTATGTTTCTAAAGTGAGGCTCTTCTCAGTAATCTCTAGTGTGATAATAGTATAAATAACACTCGAGGCACAGAAGTCCTTTACTTGGATAAGAAAATGACAAAGGGGAGAAATTAGAAAGACTTTCTATTTGAACACAAATGTAAGCTACAGAGACACTGGAACATAGCTGGGACATTGCCATTAGAAAATGAAATGATCAAACATGGACAGAGTCACCTAGAGTTGCATAAGCTTTTTGTATTCTTTTCTCACTGGCATTTTGCCAGTTGCTCTTACAAAAAGCAGGTCATGTCCTCTGCTGTACTTTCAGACCCTGCACATAGTAATATAAACTGGAATGGAGAAACATACACCACTGGGAAACTTGGCCTTGCAAGCTCAGATGAAAAAGTTGGCTTCAACTCTCCTTGCAACCCTAGGCCCGTTCAGGAGCCTGTGACTGGAAGGCACATGTAGTTCACCCTTGCCGGGAAAACCAACTCTTGGCACTTGACAAACAATAGCTGTATCGGTTATCTATTGCTGCATAACAAATCACCCAGTACTCATTGGCTTTAAATAACAATTTATTATTTCCCATGACTCCATGGGTTAGTTGGGTGGTTCCTATGCCGGTTTTGCCCAGAATCACTTATTCAGCTGTATTAAGCAGAAAGGACAGGTGGGGTCTGAGTTCTGTTAGAGTAGCTGGGAGGACTGGACGTTTTGTAGCAGGATTGTCTTAGGTTTCCAAGACAGCAAAAGAAGTTGTAAGACCTCGTAGAGCCTTAGTCTAGAACTTATATAGCATCACTTCTACCACACTCTATTGGCCCAAGCAAGTTATAAAGCCAACCTTCATACAAAATTGAAGTAGACTGCTCAAGTCCATGAATTCAAGGTGGTAGGATTCACTGGGGACTATGTTGCAGTACTCTAACACTCAGGACTTTAAAAAAAATTTTTTTTAATGTTTATTTATTCTTAGAGAGAGAGCACAAGCAGGGGAGGGGCAGAGAGAGGGAGACACAGAATCAGAAGCAGGCTACAGGTCTGAGCTGTCAGCACAGGGCCTGATGCGGGGCTTGAACTCACGAGCCACAAGATCATGACCTTAACCGACTCAGCCACCCAGGCACCCCTAACACTCAGGACTTTTTAAAGCCAAACCAGTCTTTCTTTTATATGATTGGCTGGGGTAGCAGCGGCTTAAGCAACAGGAGAAATAGCATTCATTACTCAGCTCCCCTTTCAGAAAAAGGCATCATGCCAGAAGAAATGTATGAAACATGGCTATCGATTGAGTCTTTCTTTATTTAAATGATTCTCATGGCATCTAAGTGACTCTTACATGGTCACAGCACTAAGAGGGTGGGCCAAGGTAGATTTTATCTCAGGAGGTAGTCGAGTATTTCTGGCTTAAAGTTGGTTAGGGCTGAGAGAAGGGAAGGAGGTTGTACAGAATAGTGTTGCCACAGGGCTTTTCATACCTTAAAGCCTGGGTTCACAAAATAAATACCCATGTGGGAAAGGGGAGGGGATTATCACCAAAGTATTAATTAAAACTTTGTTTCCCCCTTCAGAACACTTAGTAACAAAGCTGGCAAAAGTTTCCAGTGATAGAAGGTTGGTCCTTCCCAGTCCTTTACTAAAATATGCTGCCAAGGAGGTAGCATAGTAAGGTGTGTGTGTGTGTGTGTGTGTGTGTGTGTGGTGTGTGTGTGTATGTGTGTGTTGGGGGAAGGGTGGCAAGAGATTTTCTGGGACAGATGCTCTAAAAGGATATACATATTTGCATCAGATAATCTTAAAATGTAATCTTGCAAAAAGTTTAATAAACTTCTAATTTTGTAGAAAACAGCACCAAGATAGGCATCTGAGTACTGCAAATGGATATATTAGCAAAAAGGTTCTTTCGTTTATCCACACAAATCCTGATTATCCACAAAGCAAGTGGGGTAAGCTTGATCAAAGTCCAGTTATCAGGCTATTTCTGCTACATTTCTTGTTGGTATCCATACCCAAAACAAGTGCCAAAGGTCAAGGTATTCCATAAGCCCCTATAAAAATGCGTGGCAACCATTTGGTATAGTTCCGCAACTGACTGCCCCTGAATGGAAGGTTCATGAATGTTGCGAGTGGGGTAAGGCCTTTTCTGAAAGGAAATATCAGATATAAATTTCACTTCATTTGCATTGTCTATCAATCCACCTAAGACTAATCTTTTAAATACAGAGGTGGCTCAGATCTGTCAGATGAATATTTAGGCCCATTGTTCATGGCTTCCTGCTTGAAAGAAGATAGGTCAGCAATCCAGCTAATGCAGTCCACACATTCTGGTGTCTGTCCAGGTAAAAGATACTCAAAAGTCAATGATGAAAAGAAAATTATACACATTTACACTTCCTCAACAGTATTGAGCATCCAACCTGGATGCCTCTCTCTCCCTTTCTCTCTTTCTGTCTCTCTCTCTGTGTCTCTTTTTCCTCTTTTGCCTAATGACTCTGGTGAGAACCTCCAGCACAATGTTGAAGAGAAGAGGCAAGAATAGACATCCTTGTATTGATTCCGATGTTATTAAGGAGAAAGCTTTCAGTCTTTCACCATTATGTATGATGTTATCTGTGGGTTTTTCACAGATACTCTTTAACAGGGTGAGGAAGTTCCCAGTTTGTTGAGTGTTTTCATCATGAAAGTGTGTTTGATTTTTTTTAAATGCTTTTTGCATCTACTAAAATAATCGTGTTTTTTATGCCCTTAATTCTACTAATGTTGTATATCACATTGATTAATATGTGGGTGTTAAGCCAATCATGAATTTCTAGAATAAAATTTTTAGCTGTGTTCTGAAGAGCTTGTGAGAGTATAACTGCAGGGGTAGTAACATTAGTGAAAGCCCACCCCACAAATAGGAGAAGCTACTGTATTGGATTTGTGTGTGCATGTGGACACGTGTCCACCTGCGCATGTGCACACATCTTTGCTCTCTATCCCTCAGCCTTGAAAAGTTGCAAAGAATCTAGCCATCCACCTGGGGTTGCATGTAGAAGAGTTACTCAAGGGAAATTAGAATCTCAAGTTCATACAATACATGATTTAAATTCTGTATGCATACTCTACATGACAGGAAATAACTGTAAGTAATGAAATTCACTTTAAAACCTCATTTGGAACCAGTACGGGAAGGCTGCTTGCTGTCTTTTGGGGAACCAGGAAGTTACATTTATTAGTCACATAGTTTCCTGGGGCTGCCATAAGAAAGTGTCACAAAGTGGGTGGTGGCTTAAGAAAACAGAAAAGTATTCCCTCACAGTTATGGCTGCTAGAAGTCTGAAATCAAGGTATTAGCCAAGTTGGTTTCTATTGGAGGCTGTGAGGGAGAATCTGGTCCATTTGTCTCCCGTAGCTTTTGGCGATTACAGGCAATCCCTGCGTTTTAGCTCCATCACACCGATCTCCGCCTCTGTTTTCAGAAAACATTCTACCTTGTGCCTCTTCATATAGTTTTCCCTTGGTGCATGTCTGGGTCTAAATTTCCCTCAGAAAGACACCAGGCTTTGGGTGGGGGCTCATCTTAATCCAAGATGACCTCATTTTAACTCGATTATATCTATAAAGACCCTATTTCCAAATCAGGTCACATTCTGAGGTTCCAGGTAAATGTGAATTCTGGGGAGATAGTATTCGACCTTAACTTCCTTAAATCAAGGATTGTAGGAAACCATCGCTGATGCTCACAACTTACTGTAGCACCTTGGCAAATATGTGAGCCAAGAATATCCCATCTGATCAAATTATGTTTAAAGTACAAAAGGAGAAAGACAAATAGTGTTGAACATGCAAGAGCTCAGGGAATCTCGTTGCCACAAGCATTTTCTGAGAAAACTAATGGAGGACAAATATAAGACAATAAAAAGATTAACAAGGAAATCGCGAACAAATTTACAATGAATTTTGAATGTATTTAACAGTAGAAACAAGCCTAAAACACATGTGTGAAAGAAAGTACACAATAGAATGTAAAAATGATATATAATGCTAATAGGAAATG
Organism: Herpailurus yagouaroundi; assembly: GCF_014898765.1. NCBI lineage: Eukaryota > Metazoa > Chordata > Mammalia > Carnivora > Felidae > Herpailurus > Herpailurus yagouaroundi. The sequence goes on from NW_024420586.1 coordinate 20,338,458, forward strand.
ATGGTACAGCTAGGGGATTCTGTCAGTGCCCCATCTCTATCACTGCAGCTTTACCAGTTCAGTCTGTTCTAGCCCATTCTATCTACCAATATAGTTGTCTTTTTCCTGAGGGCAGCATGAAAGAGGTACCATGGAATTAAAATCCCCCAAGAGAAGGCTTCAACCAATGATTGATGGGATTTGGTGAATAAATACTCTGGATCCCCTGATCCTTGGAAAGACGACTCTGACGCATGTGTATTACAACCTTTTCCAGAAATTCTTCACAATATTAAGCTCTAATTACCCACAGAAGTAGCTGGGTTTTATTGGTTGCTTTGTCTTTCCCCGTGTACTTGCTTACTTTCCTATTGGTATTCTTGGCCCTTCACAAATAAAGAAATTACACTTGAATCATTGTCTCATGATGTGCCTCTGAGGGAACCCAAATTAAGACAATGTAACCAGCCACAATTGATTGGGGGAGGGAGAAAGAAAAGATAAAGTATTGCACATATCTAATTGCCTCATCTGTAATTGCTGGGAGTCCAAGGAGATAATTTAAAGTTGCAAATATGAAGTCATAGAAGCATAAGCACAGTTAACTATAAATGGTAAACAAAAATATAATATAATTAACTAAAACTGACTGGTAGAAGTGAAGGGAGGAAATGAAGAGGAAGAAAAAATATCCTAAGTTTATCATTGCTCAGATAATAGATACTGCTTAAGAAATGGAAGATTAAGGGTATTATGTAAATTTACAGTTAGAAAGTGAAAATGGCAAAGGAAGGATGCCAAAAATTCTCTCCTCCATAAAAGCAATGAGAAAACTGGCAAAAAAAGAAAGAATCAGCTTTTTCAGAACTATGGAAATTAACTAAAAGCTTGCAGCAATCCAGGGAATGTTTATTCAAGAAAGACAGCTGGTAGATCTTGGTAAAAACAGCAAGCTTTGGGGGCATCTTAACTTGTCCTGGGCTCATTCTCTGCTTTCCAGAAGCACGGTGACCTTGAAACATTTCAACCCGCACTGATGGTGAAGACTGGCAACTACTGGAGAAAGAATAGTGCCGAAGCTAGTTCAAAACGTCATTCCCCCAAACTGTCAATTTGTGACCTGCCTGTCAGTTGTGGCCCCACAAGACCACATTGGCAAGCTGTCTGTATCTTACCCAACTGGAAGCTTACCCAGTGTGAAAAGCCTTATCCCCCAGGGACATTTATCAAAAAGCAATTACAGACCATTGTTGACCTTCATGGCTGCCTAAGGCAGTGCGTAACAGTTGAGGCAAATAACAGACTAACCACAAAAAAACTTGAAAGCAAAACTTGGGGAATGAAATTCCAGTGGGACAGTCAAAAGCTCTGATATATTCCTGGAAATCTAGAAGTCCAGGCATATGCCTAAGGCTGTTTTGCATGCTTAGGGCTGTGCACATGAACACAGGGCCTGAGGAGGCCCTGAGCTCTCACCTCTAGCTGACATGGAGATTCTGTGCAAGTAAGAAGTGAAGGCTAAGACAAAATTTTAAACTGCTTGGCTAAATGTTGAAGGCTTACCCCAACACATACACAGAGCCCCTCAGCAAAGACTAGGAGAGATTTGCCAGTCTCAGGCATTTAAGAAAATCTCTGTCCAATCATTAGCTGGCAACTCAGCTAACCAACTAGAGACTCAGTGGCCACACATGACAAAGACCTTATGGAACTAGTTCAGAAAAGTCACTAAAAATAAATAACAAATACGACAAAAACAAAAACAAAAACAAAAACCTAGGGAGGGTGAAGAATCTGATTTTCAGAGTTATCACATGATATTATTTCAAATGTCCAGTTTTCAACCAAAAAAAAAACCAAAAAACAAATTATGAGACATATAAGTAACAAGAAAACCTGACCCATGCATAGGTAAAAAAAAATCAAGCCATAGAAAATGTCCTTGAGGAAGCCCAGACTTTGGACTTACAACACAAAGACTCTAAGTTAGCTATTTTAAATATGTTCAAAGAGCTGAAGTAAACCATGTCTGAGGAACCAAAAGTATGAACACTGAATTCAGTTTCACTGAATAAGAATACCAATAAAGAGACAGAAATTGTAAGGAGGAAGCAAATAGAAATTTTGGAGTTAAAAAGTACACTTACTGAAATAAGAAATCCACTACTGCGACCCAGTAGCAGATTTGAGCAGGCAGCATACCTCCATGCACATAGTAGGAGTCCTTGAAAGAAAGGATAGAAAGGGGCAGAAAGAATATTTGAAGAAATGATTGCCAAAAGCTTTCCAAATCTGATGAGACGGTCTGAACCTACACATCCAAGAAGCTCACCAAATACCAAGTAGGATAAACTCAAAGAGATCTACACTGAGACACATAACCAAACTGGCAAAAACCAAAGACAGAATCTAGGAAGCAGAAAGAGAGAAGTGACTCATCACATAAAGGAATCCTCAATAAGGTTAATGATTTCTCATCAGAAACCAGGGAGCCCAGAAAACATGGATGTTTATAGCAGCATTATTCATAATAGTCAAGAGCTGAAAACAACCCAAATGTTCATCAAACTGACACATGGATAAACAGAAAGTGGCCTATTCATACAGTAGAATATTATTCGGCCATAAAAAGCAATGAAGTACTTATACATGCTACAACGTGGATAAACCTTGAGACGTTATATTACATGAAAGAAGCCAGTCACAAAAAACCATATATTATATGACTCCATTCAGTTCAAAATAGGGAAATTTATAGAGACAGAAAGTAGATTTGTTAATACTTAGGACTGGGGAGTAGATAAGGAAATATGTTTGCTAATGGGTACAAGGTTTCTTTTCTGAGGTGATGAAAATGTTCTCAAATTGAATGGGGTGGTGACTGCACTAAATGAATATACTAAAAACCACTGAATTGTACATTTCAGTGAATTGTGTGGTATGTGACTCATATTTTATTAAAGCTGTCAAAAAGCAAAAATACTAATGGGAGTCCCTCAGGCTTACATGGAAGGATAGTAGACGGTAACTTGAATCCACATGAAGAAAGACAGAGAACTGGTAAAAATTCAGCCATCCAGCTGTTCTCACCACCACCATGCTATGAATGCGTTTTTGTGGAGAACCTTCTATACACTAGGTCCCATGCTAATGAGACCAGCAATCTGTACCCCTAGACCAAGGAAGAGGACAAACATGGAACGTATCCTTTTCCTCGTGGTATGTAGTAAAATAAGCAACAGCCAGGTCACTGCAAATTATCAGCCCAAAGCTGGAGCCTTTCCATGCATCTGTTCATAGATCCTTAATACCCCCGTGAGTCAGAGACTGTTGACTTCTCTGGAACTCACTTTTCCCATCGGTGAAATAAACCCAAAAGATTTGCCCCCAGGTCTCAATTCATAATAGAAAATAGGCTCAACCCCAAATTCCAGTAAGTTCATTATTACATCATATCAACTCAAAGGAATATTATGTAAGCATTCTTTATGTAGTTATTAAGACTATGGTTAAACATGGCATACATTTTGACATGTTAAATGAAAGAAACACAATACAGAGTTTCATTTCTGCTGTGTTTACAACCTTGTAATATATGCAAAATTGAAATAGATTACAGTTATAAAGAATTACTGATATAAGAATATAAATCTTCTTAAAAATATGAAGAGTCTACATAGTGAAAGACTTAAAAAATATAAATATAGAAACATAAAATGAACTATTAAGACAAAAATGAAACTGAATATATTTTTCATGTCAATAAATTTAAATGGGCTAAATTCCTTTATGAGAAGAGTTCTAGGTTGGTTCATAAAATGAGTTTAAACACATAAAAAAAGTGATTCCAAAAGTTAAAGAATTGGTAAATGTATATTAGGCATACCCAAACCGAAAGGAAGAGAGCTCATGATCTTAATTTCAAATATAATACACTAAGTAGAAACTCACTAATAGCAGGAAACAAAATATATTCTCATTGTCCAAGATAAATCAAGTTGTTAAAAAAAAAATGAGGAAGGCTATAGAATACCTATATCACTGGATCTTCAATTTGCCTCTCCAGACGCACATTCTTTCCTCTTCTGTCTTGCTCTGGTGCCCTGGGAAACCAAACTCTTCTGTGGACTATGCCAAATGCATCACTGGGTCCCCTTGTCTCCGGCTCCTGGTTAGGTTCGGTCAGTGGCGGAGTACTAGTGATAGAACAGAGGATGGAAGGAGAATGAATGCAGAGACTTAATTACAATGTCTCCCTCCCGGCTGAGTTGCTGCAGGTTAGCAAGATCCTGCTACCAAAGCTCCTATCGGGTGGCCCTTTTCACATATGCTTTCCATCTCAAGGTACGTTGACTCTCCTTCTCCTTCACCTTCAGGCCTGTGTGTGGTAATGGCACTCCCTCAAATATCTGAGTTACTGGGGCACCTGGGTGGCTCAGTCGGTTGAGCGTCCGGCTTCGGCTCAGGTCATGATCTCGAGGTCCGTGAGTTCAAGCCCCGCGTCGGGCTCTGTGCTGACAGCTCGGAGCCTGGAGCCTGCTTCGGATTCTGTGTCCCCCACCCTCTCTGCCCCTCCCCCACTCATGCTCTGTCTCTGTCTCAGAAATAAATAAACATTAAAAAAATTTAAAAAAAAAATCAGAGTTACTGTTCTATCCCTTGTGCTTTCCCCTCTACTCTGTCTCTACCATTGTAAATTATCCTTTTATTAATCATTTCTCTTCTGGTCAACATCACTCATCATCAGGGAAATACCAATCAAAACCACAATGAAGAGCACCTGGGTGGCTCAGCGGGTTAGGCATCCTGCTCTTGGTTTTGGCTCAGGTCATGATCTCACGGTTTGTGAGTTCAAGCCCTGCATTGGGCTCCGTGCTGATGGTGCGGAGCCTGCTTAGAATTCTTCTCTCCCCCTCTCTCTGACCCTCCCCAGCTCACATGCTCCGTCTCTCTCTCTCAAAAATAAATAAATGAACTTAAAAAAAACCAACGAGATGGGGCGCCTGGGTGGCGCAGTCGGTTAAGCGTCCGACTTCAGCCAGGTCACGATCTCACGGTCTGTGAGTTCGAGCCCCGCGTCGGGCTCTGGGCTGATGGCTCAGAGCCTGGAGCCTGTTTCCGATTCTGTGTCTCCCTCTCTCTCTGCCCCTCCCCCGTTCATGCTGTCTCTCTCTGTCGCAAAAATAAATAAACGTTGAAAAAAAAATGTTTAAAAAAATAAAAATAAAAAAAAAAACCAACGAGATACTACCTCACATCTGTCAGAATGTCAGAATGGCTAAAAATTAACAACTCAGGAAACAACAGATGTTAGGGAGGATGTGGAGGAAGGTGAACACTTTTGTATTGTTGGTAGGAATGCAAACTGGTGCAGCCACCCTGGAGAACAGTATGGAGGTTCCTCAAAAATTAAAAATGGAACTACCTTACGACCCAGCAATTGCACTACTAGGTATTTATCCAAAGGATACAAAAATGTTGACTCAAAGGGGCACATGCATCCCAATGTTTATAGCAGCACTAACAATAGCCAAACAACGTGGCTGCAACCAGAGTGTATTATGCTTAGTGAAATAAGTCAGTCAGAGAAAGACAAATACCATGTAATTTCACTCATATGTGGAATTTAAGAAACAAAACAGATGAACATAGGGGGAAGGAAGGAAAAATAAGATAAAAACAGAGAGGGAGGCAAACCATAAGAGACCCTTAAAATAGAGAACAAACTGAGGGTCGCTGGAGGGGTGTTAGGTCGAGGGGATGGGCTAGGTGGGTGACAGGCATGCTGGGGGGCGGGCACTTGTTGGGATGAGCACTGGGTGTTATATGTAAGTGATGAATCACTGAATTCTACTCCCGAAACCATTATTACACTATATGTTACCTAGCTTGGATTAAAATAAATAAAATAAAATAAAATAAAATAAAAATCATCTCTCTTCAAGTTACCCAATTTAAGTATGCCCCAACTGTTTTCTGATGACATGAAACTAAAAGTCTTTCATAAGACGGACCTAATATTTACATATCAAACTCTACCTTGAAAATACAGAGTAAACTTTTTTTAGTCCCCATTAAACATTCATGAAGAAAAGGGACCATATATTGGTTGGTCTATGAGGAAAAACAAAACAAATCAAAACAAAATTTCAGTTCATTCCAAAGGGAGAAAAAAGGACAATAAAAATTCCCTTGTTCCGGTTCAATAATACCAGAAATTAAACATACAATCAGAAAATACTATCTATTGGAAACTAAGAAAAAAGTTGTTAGTTGAGTCAAGGAGGAACATACAAGTGAAACTCGGATTCTGAGTTACTAGATACACTGTAATACATGTGCAGAAAAACAAAGACAAGTGTTTTTGGTTTGTTTTTTGGAGGTTTTTTTAAGCAGTCAAGGATGAAAGAGCTTACTTAGAAAGATAGAGTGTGGGTTTTTGGCCACTTATGACAGAAAGAATAGTATTTCCAAAGTGTTGAGGGAAAATATTTGTTACCCTATAATTCTATGCCAGATAAAGCCATTAGAGTTATATGAGAACCAGGAGAGATTACTATTCATTGAAGCTTGGTGAACGAATAAAAGGAAGGGCTTCAGTAATAATCCAGAAAGAATGTGTAGAATATAAAACACAATGGTGAGCAAAGGAGTTGGAAAGCATGATAGTAATTCTAGGCAATTATCGGATGTTAAGAGAGAAACAAAGTAACTTTCGTGTGTTTAAGACAAGAAGGAGCCAAAAGAAAATAAACCTGAAAATGGGAGAGTAGAGAGGAAGCTCTTAAAATTTTCTGGCTCTTCCTATCCTTTGGACAGAGGCTAGAGATGACGATGACTTCTGATTTTATTTTGTATGTGTGTTAAAATCTATTGCAAAGTCACAAACGCCAATTTACTTAGCATCCAATGAACATTCACAATCTGTATTAGTCAGGCGTTAGTAGATACCCAGCAAGTAAAGGCAAAATGGAGGCCAGCCCATCTTCTGAGCTGTATTTCATAGAATAGAAGAAATCACCAAGTGCTATTGATACCCAGGATGCTCATTGTTGGCTCCCACGGAGGAATGATTTTATATATCGTACTCTCTACTGAATTGCTTTTTCGGTGAGTTACTTGGTGTCAAGGTCAATGGCCTGCATGTCATTGGTAGATTCTCATTCTAAATACTGGACCTGTTCTCAAAATGAAATGCGCATAAATAAAGAAGCAGCCTTGTTGAAAAGATTCAGAGTCACAAAACAAGTATCTGGAACCTTTGAGACGAAAGAGACTGCTTTCTAACATAGGGTTGTCTGATCGTAAGTTTACTTCATGGGGAACTTCATTGCCCTGTTTTCTCCCACCGGCTTTTCTTATAGCTAACTTGTATCTTTCCAGAGACCAAAACATGACGAGTATTGTGTGTACAACAGTTTTTAGCCCTGGTGAAGAAAGGCCAGCTTCTTTCTGTTCCAAATGAATCTTCAACTGTCCAACTACCCTGAGTTTCAGAGGCCACGAAAGGCTGGGAGTGGCTAGGAATTTCATCGGATGAACACTTCAGATTGTTCTAGAATGAGATTAATTGCCTTGTCCCCAGGTATAGATGGCACATTTTATTTCTGAGGCCTGCGAAAGAACTCCCATCTTCATTTTAAAGCTGCCTGGGGCCCCAGAAATGCAATGCTTGAACTTACACAAATTGGAAGGAAGATCAGGGAAACTCCCTATTCACATTTCACTGCTTTTTTTTTTTTTTTTTTTCCTTTCCCAGATTCCTGGGATTTTGCTGAGTCTGCTCCTGAAAATGCTTGCTCATCTCCCACACCCCATCTAATTAACTGGAAATTAACCTTCTCATTAACCCACAGATGGGGAAGCCTAGCCCACATATTTCAGCATGTGGATAACTCACATGGGCCCTCATGGGCCAGGATTAAAAACTAAATTCCAGTTGATATATGCAGGAGAAATAGAAGATATTTGAAATGGAATTTTCATTTCAGAAATCGGTTGCTAAAACATGTATGCTTTTATGTTAACTAGAAGTCCACACTTGGAATATAATTGTTAATCAAGGAAAATATTGAGTCATCTCAGGAACCTGATCCAAATTTCTACTGATTTTGCCACATCCTGTGGGTCTAACCTACTAGCGAACAACATGCAACCTGTTGCATGCAGGTTGGTTTAACACCGCCCAGGGATCACAGGGATCTTTTATAAATCCATGTCTATACTGAGGCCTTTACCTCTGCTAATTCTCCCCCATGTTCAGGCTCTGTATTTTCCCCTTTGTCAAGCCTTATGTAACACAGCAGCTCTATTTATTGACTGCCCGTCATTTTGGGGGCACTAATTTGAATGAAATTTCTGTTCTTTGATAAGTCCCAGGCAAATCGGTGCCTTAATCAACACCCATGCCTCAATTGCCTCTCACTTTACCTAGCCTTTTGGAGTCCTACTGCCAAAATCCAAGTATAAAGGTGAAAAGAAAGCAGACAATGGGTTTCCAGTTTTATGCTTGTCTTAGCAATTCTGTGAGAGATGTTTTGAAGCTCCTCTTGAAAACTCTGTGCCAAAGACCTGGTAATTGTTTTTTATGGTTTTCCAATGAAGTGTGAAGTCCTTCTAATAGCTGTCAATAGCTTTCTCTTCCCTGTAGCAGTGAACACTAAGAAAGAGGCCTTTAACAACCGTTCCTGGTTTGTTTTTTGTTTTTTTCCTCTCTCCCATCATGACTACTTTGGTCTGATGTCTGGTTAAAGACAACATTCGGCTTTTTAGCGCTGAATAGACTAAAAGGAGTCCAGGGTGGGTAGAATTAATCATGTTGGATCCCTCCTAAATTTCAAAAGGAAAGAAAATCATCACAGCTAATACATCACCCACTGTTAACTCAAAAATCATGGACTTTTACTCTGTGCTGGGCATATTGCTGGGACCTGAGGATACGTAGATAAATAAAGGAAGACCTTGTTCTCAAGTAACTCGCAGGCTAGTGGAGTAGAGAGAGATATAAATGAGAATACTCCAAGATATATGCTCTGAGGAGAGAGGTAACCAAAAGAAGAGGCTGATTCTAAGGGACTGTGAGCCTAGGTATATTTTATCACTATGTTTCTAGTACTTAACACAGGGGCCAACCTTTAATAGATAAGCAATGAATGTATGTTGAATTAAATCATATCACCTTACTCTTAGTGAGACATCCATAAGGACAGTGAAATAACCTTTAATATGCTCTTACTTTAATAGTGCAGAGTTTATTAAAAGGAAGACAAAGGCATCTTTTTCAGCTTTCCTGGGTATCTCTTCACAGAGATGAGTCGGCAAAACCATCCCTTACAAACCCCTTTAATTTTTTAAGAAGGCGCATGAACTTATTGATAAGTAAATGTTTAATTAGTGTTTGTTATACTTAGCGTAATAGTTTAGGTCAAATTTATGATTCATGAGAGCTGTGTTTTTATGTGCTGTACATGCTCCTTATGGTACATTGGAGTCCCTTCTGTGTAATCAATGTGCACGATATATTTCTGCCCATTATATGGGACTTGACACATAATTGTACTCTTTTCAATTGTTATGGAGGCTTGCAGTTGTTGTATCTTTGCTTCTATAACAAACTGTGGTCCATGTGTACAATTTATTTTATATCATATTCTTAGTTAGAAAAACAATCTCAATTATTACATTGTTCCTCGAGGAGAAAAGAAGTCCTGTTCCAGGAATCTCTGCTCTCCTCTTCGAAACGCAAGAATGCGTTGTGCTAGAAATTGGTGACTACCAATGCAGTCATGTATCACTGGGTATTTTTTTCACAGGGATGTCAGAGTTCTTTCCTCAGTCTGAATGAGAACCCTTACAATGACCGGGAGTCATTTTTTGCCCCCAGCTCCTCTCTCCTGGTGTTTCCTTTGCCTGTCCAGCTTCCTCATAGTTGTTGGTAGGTTTTCCCTTGAGACAAAGCTTGGTCTCAATCCCCGGGTCAATGCTGGGTGCCATAAATAGCTGAAGCTCCAGCTCACATCAAGAGGAACTTAGAATTAAGTTTTAATGCAACACACTAAGAGTCAGGTATGCTAGGAATGCGTATTCTCCTCTAATCCCTAGGCAGTAGCCCAGCCAAGTTAGCCCCCCAGTCTCGCCATGAATCCACCTACCACTTAACTGGGTTGAGATCCTGCTAAATTCTTGTCAAGCTCCTCCCTTGAGTTACCAGATCTCACTCCCAATATCCTCCACCACTACCTGAGGCCTACCTTTGAATGGACAGTGTTCAGAAACATGACGTCATCAACTTTTGTCCAACTAACCCCTGCCACCTGACATCCACACTGGACTTTCCCAAAGACCTTACCCTGGGCGCCCAGGGTCAGAATGCCTGACATGCTATATATGCCCTTAGGACAATGGATTTCTCTGTCTAGCCATCCTTCCCAGGGCAAGCCTCAGTAATCTTCCCAGACTTACTTGTCTTTGGTTTGTCTCCTTTTCTACTAACTCATGCTTCTGACGTACCAAGATGTCTCATAGCAGCACTCATTGGACCTTGGTTCCACAGATATGAACATTCTATTAACCCTACGCCCTGCACAATATCTAGCACAGGATGGAGCACCCAGAAATTTCTGCTGGGAGCATGCTTGGCCCCCAAACAGGGGGCTTGTCTACAGATCCTGGCTCAGGAACTTGGGACAAACAATGGCAGAGAATATGTAAATTAAACACTAAACATTATGAGTTTATAATTTAATGGAGAAAAGGAGATCAACCCACAGGAAATGAGAATGAATAATGCAGACTGTCTGGGCCTCGTGTTTTCTATGGAGATAAATGTTACCCTTTCCTACTCAGTCACTCAAGCAAGAAAATAGGCTACCTCACTTCTTTTTGCCCCTACTCATATTATGGGTGATCAAGTACCACCAACTCCTCATCTTTTTTTATTTTATCTTTTTTTTCTCTTTTTCAAGTTTTTATTTAAATTCCACTTAGTTAACATACAATGTAATATTAGTTTCAGGTGTACAATTTAGTGATTCAACACAAGCGTAAAATACCCAGTGCTCATCATAACAAGTGCCCTCCTTAATGCCCATCACTCATTTAACCCATCCCCCTACCTACCTGCCTCCATCAACCCCTCAGTTTGTTCTCTCTCGTTAAGAGTCTCTTGTGGTTTGTTTCCTTCTCTTCTCTTAACCCCACCCCCGCTTTCCCGTATGTTCACCTATTTTGTTTCTTAAATTCCACATGAGTGAAATCATATAGTATTTATCTTTCTCTGACTGACTTATTTTGTTAAGCATAATAAACTCTAGTTCCACCCAGGTTGTTGCAAATGGCAAGATTTCATTCTTTTTGATCATTGAGTAGTATTCCATAATATATATATATATATATATATACACATATATATATATATATATATATACCACATCTTCTTTATGCATTCATCAGTCAATGGACCTTTGGGTTCTTCCCATAATTTGGCTATTGTACATAATGCTGTTATAAATATCAGGATGCATGTATCCCTTCAAATAAGTATTTTTGTATCCTTTGGGTAAAAAGCATGTATTTACCCAAAGGATACAAAAATACTGATCTGGATCACAGGATAGTTCTATTTGGAACTCTTTCAGGAGCCTCCATACTGTTTTTCAGAGTGGCTGCACCAGTTTGCATTCCCACCCACAGCAATACCTCATCTTTTTTTTTTTTTAAGTTTATTTATTTATTTTGAGAGAGAGCGAGAGAGCAGGGCAGGGGCAGAGAGAGGGAGAGGGAGAAGGAGAATCCAGCGCTCACTGAGTCTGACACGGGGCTCGATGCCATGAACCACAAGATCATGACCTGAGCTGAAATCAAGGGCCAGACACTCAACCGACTGAGCAATTCCAGGTGCCCCAGCAATTCCTTTTCCTTAATGTCTCTCATATTTATCCTTCTTTTCTACCGTCAAAGCTACTACCTCAACTAAGGCCATAACTGTTCACTTGAACTATTGTTTAGCCACCTAGTTGACCTCCCTGCCTTCAAATTTTTCCTATCCTATCTATTCTTCATTTAGCTGTTTTAATGACATTTCTTTTTTTCATTTATACTGTTTAAAGCTAGCTATTTTTAATTATTTTTTAGCCCAAAGACACACATTATTCGGTCTAACACTACAGAATATCAAGAAAGGAAAATAATTCTCCCTGCTACCTCAGATGTTCATTTCTTTCCAGTGGTGATTCCAGAACATAGGAGAGCTTTCCTCATCTCCCACTCCTTTCTCGAGGCACTTCCATCTGCTTTTGTTCCTATCATTCGATGGAAAAGGCTCTCACCAAGGACAATGGTAATATCCATGTTTTTAAATGCAACAGAATTGAGACTTGCCATCTCAGCAGCATGGTGGCTCTATTGGCTATAGGTTCCTTTAAGAAACTCTCCTTAGGCTCTGTATTTATTTCCTTTTGGTACAGTAACAAATGCCCACCAATCTGGTGGCTTAAAACAACACACATTCATTCTCTTCCACTTCTGGAGGCTAGAAATCCAAAATCAGTTTCAATGGGCTGAAATCAAGGTATGGACTCTACGGGAGGATCCATTTCTTTGCATTCTCTCTCTCTTTCTCTCTGGTTTATTTATTTTGAGAGAGAGAGAGATGTGGGAGAGGCGGGGGGGAGGGGGGCGAGAGAGAGAGAGAGAGAGAGAGAGAGAGAGAGAGTCCCAAGCAGGTTCCACACCATCAGCACAGAGCCTGGTGCAGGGGCTCAAACCCCCAACAGTGAGATCATGACCTGAGCCAAAATCTAGAGTTGGACACTTAGCTGACTGAACCACCCAGGCACCCTATGTTTTTCTCTCTCTCTCTCTCTCTCTCGTTTTTTTTTTTAGCTTCTGAACGCTGCCTGCATTCCTTGGTTCGTGGTCCCTTTCTCCATCTTCAAAGTCAGCCATGCAACATCTTGCTTCATTTGTCATCCTTGCCTCTTCTACAGTCCAATCTCTTTCTCCCTCTCTCTATAAGGATGCTGGATCATTCCATGGGTGCTAAATGTAATCATAAATGCCTTTATAAAGAAAGGTTGTGTGATGGTTAATTTTGCGTCAACTGGGCTAATGGATGCCCAGATAGCTGTTAAAAACATTACTTCTGATTGTGCTTATGAGGGTGTTTCTGGAAGAGATTAGCATTTGATTCAGTAGATTGAGTAAATAGATCCACCCAAAGCAGTGTGGGTGGGCATGATCCAATCCATTGAGGGCTCACATAGAATAAAAAAGTGAAGGAAGGGCGAATTCTTTTTCTCTCTTCTTGAGCTGGGATGTCTATCTTTTCCTGCCCTAAGACATCAGAGTTCCTGATTCGCAGGCTTTCAGACTCAGACTGAATTATACCACTGGCTTTCCATGGGTCTCCTGATTCATAGACAGCAGACTGTGGGACTTTTCAGCCTCTATAACCACATGAGCCAATTTCTATAATAAATTTCTTCTTGTATATATCTCTATATATATTGTATTTTTTCTGTTTCCCTGGAGATCCCTGACTAATACAGACTGTGTTCTCGTTATATATTTGCTATTTATGAATCATAGTTCTTTTGAGGAAGTAGATTTTTAAATAAATTAATTTAATTTTGATACATTCAAATTACATCAAAGAAATATATTATTAAAGTAAATATTGTGAAACATAACCCACACAGAAATAAGTGCAAAAACCATACATCCCCCTCTTTGTTAAATTTTCCCCCAAGCGTCTTAACTTGTACAGTTTGAGATCTTTTATTCCTTTTGAGAAAGAGGAAAGCAGTGCTTGACATCCGGGAACTGGCTTGGCCCTTTCCTGGTGAGCGTAAACAACAACAATTTCGTAGAACACCAACGCCAGACAAGACCATTCTGCAACCCCGATCAAGACAAAGGCCAGACCACTCTGCAATCATGTCTGAACGCAGACGGAAACACGAACTCTTCCAAAGCACAGAAGGGACCCCTCTCCCACGCAGCGTGAGTGACTGCTGTTTTCTTATCAATTAGAGCTTTGGCCTCACTTGAATCTCCTCTCTTTCTAGAGATTGATTAAGATACTCAATCACAGAATTACCCTCGTTTCCGGACAGCATGCAATCCTGAGCAAAGTCTCATTTGGACTCTATCCCGAAGCCCCAGACGCAAGCCTGAATCGTGTAGTTAAGTCCCTGCTACCACCGTCTTGCTGAGATCATCCCTTGTGGCCTGCATCCTGCATTCTCCTTCACAACAATGAGCAACAAACTTAACTTGTCCACCTCTAGGTATGTTCATGATGGTCTTTGCCTAAAGGGCACGGACATTTTCCAATGTCAGTGACATTTTCTAAACAGTGTTTTCTAAGTGATTTATTGTATTTTATGTTTTATTTTTATTTAATTCTACGCGACTTGTATTTGTGCAAAGACAGCTAACATTTTGTGTGTGTGTACTAATTACACTGGTTTTGTGAATAGTCTCCTTGCTAATTTTCCTTCTCACAAAATCGTGGCAAAAAAAAAAATTCTACCTTCTCTTTTCCAACATTGATTCCTCGGATTCCTTTTTCTTATCTACTTGTATTGACTTGTACTTGCAGAACGGAACAAATATTTCTGATGATAATGGGCATCTTTGCCTTGTCTTTGCTTTATTGGGAATTTATTGAGTTTCTCACTATTAAGCATGATGGTAGCCTTTGGTTTGAGATATGCATCATGGAAGGAATTATCCTCATTCAAATTCTGGCTCTGCTACTTACATGCTGTGACTTTGTGCAAGCCACTTAAATTTTTAGTACTAATTTCTTCATCTGAATATTATGGCAATAATAACACTACCTCATAGGGCTTTGTCAGCATGAAATTCATTAAAAACTGTTAAAAGTATGAAAAAATGCTTAGAATAGTGTTTGGTTCATACTAATTGCTATATACATGCTTAATTATATAATTTCAATATAATGTAGCATAATATAATACAATATGATAAACAATACATAACATAATAAAACAATGATATTTCATATATTATATAAGTGCTATGTATTATCACTCTATTCTAATTAAGTTAAAAAAATTTTTTTTAATTTTCTTTTAATTTTTGAGACAGAGAAAGACAGAGCATGAACGGGGGAGGGTCAGAGAGAGGGAGACACAGAATCCGAAGCAGGCTCCAAGCTCCAAGCTGTCAGCACAGAGCCCCACGCGGGGCTTGAACTCACGGATCCTGAGATCATGACCTGAGCAGACGTCGGATGCTTAACCGACTGAGCCACCCAGGCGCCCCCTAGTTAAGTATAGAGATATTCATAGCATTTCTCCCTGGATGGATTTATTTTTCTTAAACATCCATCTGATCATGTTGCAACCCTGTCTGGACTCATCTTACCTGCAAAAGATGATGTGTAATTCCTTAGCAAGAAATTCAAGAACTTCCATGATATAACCCCTGCTTTAATTTCCAACCTCAACTACTTCCTCCCTGTACTCTCTGCTTTGGATTTATTAAAGAATATGCTCCATAAAAGTGTAAATGCAATATAAGTATTCCTATGATTTTTTTTCCCTGAGAGTTTTAGCAGTAGAAGATGTGGAATTTTATCACATTCTTTTGGGGCATTTGTAGAGATATTTATGTGATATTTTTCCTTTGAACCATCTTTTACAGCACGTATCTCACTGGGACGCCTGGGTGGCTCAGTCAGTTGAGCGTCTGACTTAAGCTCATGATCTCATGGTTCGTGGGTTCGAGCCTCAAGTCCAGGCTTTGCGCCGACAGAGAGAAGCCTGCTTCAGATTCTCTGTCTACCTCTCTCTCTCTGGGGGGCCCCCGCCCCCGGCTCCGCTCGTGTTCTCTTTCTCTCAAAAATAAATAAACAAACATTGAAAAAAAAAAAAAACACATGACACGATCATATGGACACAACACTGGCAGCAAAGCAAGACATTCAGGACCTTTCATGATCTAACTCTGCTTTTGGAGACTTGACTGTGGTCCTGTAAATAGGTTTTAAAATTTTCTCTTAATCCCAAACAATTTTCACCAGGCTGTGAGTTTTCAAGTTTTTCCTACTTCCTTGTGTTCCTGGTGTTGGCATCACTTCTAAGACAAAAGCATAGCATTATAGGTGTTGGCGTTTATTGATCTGAAACCCTTTTAATTTTTTGGAGAAGTCTCTTGCCAACCTTGTGTTCCTTCTTTGGGGCCCAGATGCCACTTGGTTAAGTGCGCATTAGTATGACTTCTCCGCTCACATGTAAAAATTCCATATGTATTTTAAAAAAAGGCTCTCATTTCAGCACTTAGGTCCTTGTTCTAGGAGTTTCCTGTTTACCAAGCATACATTATAGACAACTAAACAGTATTTGGAGATCCCCTCAGGGCTGCCTGAAAATTCCAAGGTATATTAAAATCGCGTCAACAATACTTTGCCCTTTCATAATATATTATGTGAAGGTTTATAATCTCTCCAAGGGAAACACAATTAATTTTTCGATGTTTTTCCCTTGTGAGAGAGGAGAGCATAATAAATACTCCTTCTCTGTACCTTTGGAGATAATTGGCTGGAAGATGATTGGGTGAAAATTGTTTTCTCACTCAAGGTCACTCTGCTGCACATTAGCACCACTGAGGCATGCTTGTGAATACCAGGAACATGCCCCTCAGACAAAGATTAATTAGATGCAAAAGTTAAAAGAGAGAAACAGATGAATCCTCAGCATGGCTTTCAGAATATAAGAAGTGCAGTCCATGTTAATGGCTGAGCTAGTTTTCAAAGCTAGCCTTTTGAACTCATCTTATTATGTATCTAGTTTAAAAGGCTTGTATTCCTATTAATAATGAGATTTTAAAATGAAAGGGAGCCACATAATGATCTAGCATTCATGCAAAGGAAATAATTATTTACCATAAAAGAATTAATTCACCAATGTCACCTAAGGAGCCAAACTGAGACGAAACCCCTGCTTTGCTCATTGTCTCCCATCTGCTTACAACCTCCCGTTGTACTGGAAAGGCCTTCACCAGGATTGCAAAGATGAGTATAATGTGGTCCCACTACTTGATGGCACACTTTTTAAGAGCAGCAATCAGGACAAAGATACAAACATCTCTGATAAAAGGGAGACGATGGCGGAGCCAGAAGAGAAATTTGAAAAAAGGGAACGATTACTCTCCTTGTTTTGCTCTACTGATGCCTTATCTTGCTTCACCATTTTATCAAAGCCTTTGTAAGTTACAGGAGTTAAAAAACATTACATAACAAGTCACATAATACAGAGGACATAACAGGACATAGTTCATAATCTGCCCCTCCATCCCTTCCATCTCCAACCCTGTTCAAGGCAACCAATGTCAAATATACAAGTTCCTTGTATAACTTCTGTACCTTTCTAGATGCTCATATTAAAATATCCAAACTTATTTTGTTCTTTTACTCAAAAAAACGGAATAATCCTACGTATCTTTTCATGCAACTTCCTTTTCTTTTCTTTTTTTTAGGCTTATTTTTATTTATTTTGAGAGAGAGAGAGAGAGCAAGCAGGGGAGGGGCAGAAAGAGAGGGGGAGAGAGAGAATCCCCAGCAGGCTCCGCACTGTCCACGCAGATCCCCATGTGAGGCTCGAACCCACAAGCCGTGAGACCATGACCTGAGCTGAAGTCAAGAGTCAGACACTTAACTAACTTGGCCACCCAGGAGCCCCCCTTCCTTTTCTTTTTAACTCTAGTTTAAGGTATAATGAACTAGAGACACCAATGCAGTTCAGTGGAGGAAATAGGAGTCTTTTCAGTGAACAAGAAATGAGTGGGTCTGGAGCAATTACAATTTTTTTTTTCAACGTTTATTTATTTTTGCGACAGAGAGAGACAGAGCATGAACGGGGGAGGGGCAGAGAGAGAGGGAGACACAGAATCGGAAACAGGCTCCAGGCTCGGAGCCATCAGCCCAGAGCCTGACGCGGGGCTCAAACTCACGGACCGCGAGATCGTGACCTGGCTGAAGTCGGACGCTTAACCGACTGCGCCACCCAGGCGCCCCGGGTCTGGAGCAATTAAATATCTGTATGGAAAAACAATGACCCTTGGCCATCTCTACCTCACATAGGTAAAAATTAATTTGACATGGATCACAGATTTAAATATTAAAGCATAGGAAAATGCATAAGAGAATATTGTGAGTATATGAATATATGACCTTGGAATTGGCAGTTTCAAAATAGAACAGAAAAAAAAAACACTAATCATAGATGAAAAAAGAATTCATAAGTTGAACACACACACACACACACACACACAGACCCTTTCTGCTTGGATCTCCAAAGTAAATACACTCATGTGTACTTTCATCAGTAGCATCTGAGAGAACCAGTGGCCTCCCACCTTGATCGACACATGGTGTTATAAGGCTTTTAAACTTCGCTGTTATTGTTGTGGGTTCTGTTTTCATTTTAGCCATTCTAATTGATGTGAATCTCATGGCGGTTCCAATTGTAGACTTTTTGGTAACTACTGAAGGTGGGCACCTTTTCATTGGCTGCTTTTTGGATATTTCCTTTTGTGAAATTTCCATTAAGGCCTTTTATTCATAAAAAATAAGAGAAGATAATGAGTTTCAGTTTCTTATTGATTTTGGAGGTTTTGGTTTGTGATTTAAACAACAGAAGTTTATTTCCTCACGGTTTTGGAGGCTGGAAGTCCAAAATCGACGTTGTCAGAAGTGTTGGTCTCTTCTGAGGCCTCTCTCCTTGCCTTGCAAATGGCCTTGCTCTCCCTGTGTCCTCACATGGTCTTCCCTCTGTGTGTGTCTATATCCTAACCTCCTCTTCTTATATGGAGCATCAGATTGGATGAGGGCCCTCATATGAACTTACTTTATCAGTCCTTTAAAGTCCCTACCTTTGAGGGCACTTTTAACGTTTATTTATTTTTGAGACAGAGAGAGACAGAGCGTGAACAAGAGAGGGTCAGAGAGAGAGGGAGACACAGAATCTGAAACAGGCTCCAGGCTCTGAGCTGTCAGCACAGAGCCCGACTCGGGGCTTGAACCCACGGACCACGAGATCATGACCTGAGCCGAAGTTGGACACTTAACCGACTGAGCCACCCAGGCGCCCCAGAAGGCACTTCTAAAATAATGTTCAGACTATATAAATATGTTCAGAATATATATGTATATACATATACACATATGTATATGTATATGTATATATCCTAAATATCTTTTTCCAGTCCAGATCTTGCTTCACCATCTTAATACAGTCTTTCGATAAAGAGAAGTTCCTAATTTTAATGGAGTACAATGAGCCAATCATTTCCTTTATTGTCAGTGCATTTTGTGGGGGCTAGCTAAGCAAGCCCCAAATCTGTAGGCAGGCAATCAGGAAGGCAAGGTCATGAGCAGGCTGGCACCCCACAGGCATGGGCATAGTATAGTTCATGAGCCGCAGGCAGGCAGGCAGCCAGGCAGGATGGGAAGATCACCAGCAGGCGGGAACAGCACCGCATGAGTAAAGCTTATTGTCCATAGACAGCAGGTTGGAAGGAAGATCCAGGAAGGACAGGAGAGCCATTGCAGACCCAGGCACTGTATGGAAACTCTGAGCTCGGGAAAGCCCTAAGCCCTTTATTAAAGGTCTTCCAACAGATTAATCAGACCCACAAAGAAAATGTCCCTTTTGATTGACTTAAAGTCAACCGATTATGAACTTGAATCACATTTGCAAAATCCCTTCACAGCAGCACCCACATCAGGTCTGTGTGTGCCACGAAAGGGGTATTGCCTCCCTTCCGTTCCTCACCTCTTGCCAGAGCATCTCCCTTGAAACTGTGATCCAGCCCAGTCAAGTTAACACATCAAATAACGATCACAGATATTCTCATATGTTATCTTGTAGAATCGCAACACCCAATATGGAACCGCAAGTTTAAATGCGGCTGTTTTAATTGAAATCAATTGAAATTAAGTACAACAAAGAACCCAGTTTCTCAGTCACACTAAGTCCAGCTCCAAGTACTCAACAATTACATGTGGAAAGTTCTATTGGATAGTGCTATTTCAGAAACTTTATTGCTTTGCCTTATCTCCCATTTGGAGCTCATTTTTCAATAGAGGATGAAACAGGGGGTCAAGATTTATTTATTTTTTTTCATCTGGAAAGCTAATTCATTGAGCCAGCATTGTTTATTGAAAATCCCACCCATTCTTACTCCATTTCAGCGACTGGTACCTTTGTTATATATTGGGTGACCATGTGTGTAACCTAGATGATCTATTTCTCGTTTTATTCAGTTCTGTTTGTCTGTTAGTGTATCCCTATACCAATGCTACCCTTTCTTAATTCCTGTCTCTCTATTATAAGTATTGATATTGGTAATGAAAGCTCTGCTATTGCTTTTCTTCTCCAAGATGGCATTGGTGGCTTTTGACCATTTGCATTTCTATATGCATTTTAAACATCAGCTAAATTTGCACAAATAATCTTCTTGGGTTTTCACTGGGATTGCATTGAATCTAAAAATCTGTATTAATTTGGGGGCATTCATAGGCATTTTATTTTGAATTTCAGTGCTGTTAACTACTGTCCAGTTTGTGCAGTTAGGCTCTTACACACATTCCCAGTAGCAATATGTGAAGTGTCTACTTCACTGTGCTCTCATCGCCACTGAATATCATCAGTCTTTAAAAATATATATTATCTGATATGAAAATATCTTGCTGGGGGGGGGGCGCCTGGTGGCTCAGTCGGTTAAGCGTCTGACTCTTGATTTTGGCTCAGGTCGTGATCTCACGGTTCGTGGGTTTGAGTCCATGTCGGGTTCTGTGCTGACAGCACGGAGCCTGCTTGGGATTCTGTCTCCCTCTCTCTGTCTGCCCCTTCCCTGCTCATTTTCTATCTCTCTCTCCCAAAATAAATAAATAAACGTTAAAAAAAAAAAGAAAATATCTTGCTGGTGTAATCTGAATTCTCCTAACTTCTCATAAGGCTGAGCATCATTTAATATCCCATTTGAATTTCCTTTTCTATGAATTGATTTTTTTTTTTTTTACTTAACGTTATTTGTGCTAATTCAATGGTAGGTCTCTTTGTATATTGTGGATGGAGTGGATACCATGCCATGCCACCCAGATGTCCTTTAAGGAATGAATCACTTATTCCATCATCTGCCTGGAGTGTTGGCTACTAGCAGGTGACAGCTGTGCCCTCTCTGGGAATTATTGCTGGTCAGAAGATGTGGCATCACCTAAGGTTATATTTCATAACTGGTGGATGCTGGCATACAAAGGCATGGTTTCTTATCAACTGACGAATGGATAAAGAAGATGTGGTTTATATGTATAATGGGATACTACTTGGCAATGCGAAAGAATGAAATCTGGCCATCTGCAGCAACGTGGATGGAACTGGAGGGTATTATGCTAAGTGAAATAAGTCAGGCAGAGGAAGGCAGGTACCATATGTTTTCACTCATATGTGGATCCTGAGAAACTTAACAGAAGACCATGGGAGAGGGGAAGGGGGGAAAAAAGTTACAGAGAGGGAGGGAAGCAAGCTATAAGAGACCCTTAAATACTGAGAACAAACTGAGGGTTGATGGGGGGTGGGGGAGAGGGGAAAGTGGGTGATGGGCATGGAGGAGGGCACCTGTTGCGATGGACCCTGGGTGTTGTATGGAAACCAACTTAACGATAAATTATATTTAATATAAAAAAACCCCAAAAAATCCCAAAGGCATGGTTTCTTTGCCTAAAGGTGGGACATCTCTGAAAGGCCATCCTGGCTTCAGAGTATCCCCATTGGATTAGCTGAAGTTGCTAGGGCAACTGTATCACAGTTCAACCTCTTCCTCTGCCCAGTCTTGCTTCCCTTGCTCTCCTGCAGGTATGTGATCCAAGAACATTCCCCAATAAACTTTTGCATGCAAAAAAAAAAAAAAAAAAAAAA
>NW_024420586.1:20365383-20480539 GCF_014898765.1 Herpailurus yagouaroundi
CCTTTTTTTAATGCTACCGCTCACACCTAGATATACACCCTTTCCCTCCCCGACCTAGGACAGAAAGATCATCCGAGAACACAGTTTTCTTATTATTTGGTAGAACTCCAGGGTGAGCTGTACAAAGTGTATGGATAAAACCATATTCAAATATTCACTAGGCTTTTTATTTTAAAGAAGAGGAAAAGTGATGGCATCTGATATTATCTTATGTAACCACACTGTAGGAGCAAAAACTCCAGTATCGATGAGCATTGCGCTATATGAAAACGTATTTGAAAGAGACCAGGTTGTCACCATTTTTCATTCTATTAATGTCTGCTTTTTAGCGACTTCATTGAATATTAGAAACCTTTGCACAGAGTGATATCAGGTGGAAAATATGACTCTCCATTTAGAATTTAAAATGATCTTGACTCCAAAAGCGTCGATTATTCTCTATAGAATTTCCACAGAGTGACTCTAACAGCTTTTTAGCTGACTTTATTCCGTCTGGCTTTGAAAAACAAATGTAAATTAAAATCAGAATATAGGTACAGGAATTGGCTTTGTTAATGTTTTCACAGTCACTTTGTGGAGCCTGGCTCATCACTGTGGTTCCCCAGGGCACTGTACTTACTGTAATGTTAAGGCCCTGGGAGAAATTTAGAGTTTCTTTCATTAAGCTTCCTGCTCCTTCCTTCCCTCAGCTCCCCCGTCACTGTAGTTTCTGACGTTCAGGTCCTGGGAAAACTATACATAGACAAAGGCATGTAGGAATTGCCGACTGAGCTTTCCATTTGGCACTGTCTTGCCTGGCTTTTTTTCAACATTTTGTGAAAAATAAATGGGTCAATTAACTACATTTCTGTGAGTATTACAAATCCAGTTGCTTTTAATAGAAAAAAAAAGCTAACTGATCTTTTCAGGCTGTAATACAGACTCCTATTAAGATAATTTGTGTTGAAATGATCCATCAGCAAGATTTTGGTGACTGTTGGGGGGCGGGGTTAGATATCTGGGGAGATATCCTTCTCTCAGGAAGTGTCCAGTCTCAAGTGAGCAGTGAGAGAAATTTACGGTGAACTAAACAAGTGTAGATGAATAAAATTATCAGAAGATAATTAGACCCCGTCAAATGTTAGCATGCATCGTAATCCCTTGGAAGGCTTGTTAAAACACCGATGACTGGGTCCACCCCACTATTTTTGATTTAATAGCCCTAGGGTGGAGCCTGACAATTTGCGTTTCCAACAACTTCCCATTTAATGTTGAGGCTGCTGGTCTGGTGACCACTCCGATTACAGAGTCTGAGAATTTGCTATAATTAGCGATGGAGATCTGATAAAAAGAAACCTGCATTTATAGGGGACCAACATGTGGCAACACCAGTATGAGTCATGCAGGAAAAAGGGGATAGAACTTTTGCAAACCTTTTTCCTGTAAACACCTCTTTTTAAATTTTTTGCAATGTTTATTTATTTATTTTGAAAGAGAGAGATAAAGAGCGAGCAGGGGAGGGGCAGAGAGAAAGGGTGACACAATCTCAAGCAGGCTTCACACTGTCAGCACAGAGCCCGATGTGGGGCTCGAACCCAGGAACCGTGAGATCATGACCTGAACTGAAATCAAGAGTCGGACACTTGACCGACTGAGCCACCCAGGCGTCCCCTTTCCTGTAAACTTCTTGAGTTTGGTGTGAGCTCAATGAGTTTAAGTAGCATCATATCCATTTTATTGATGAGCAAAGAGAGGCTAAGGCAGACTAAGCGACTTATCTAAGGCTGCACAGCCAATACAGTGCAGACCTCCTGCTCCAACCTAACCTACTTGGTATTAGTACTATTTTTACACATATCTGTGCAGACGTGTGTTGGGATGAAGTGTTGGGAATAGTATAGAGTCCCGGAGGAGGTCAGGCTCCCAGGGAAATTTGAAAGTTGTAAATGATAGAAAGCAGTGTGAATGCATCGGGCAGCCATGGGCAAAGATGCATAAGAACGGAACATCGATGTATAGGAGAGGGCAAATAGGGATCTCCAACCACGGATGTAGCAAGAGCTGGAGGCTAGAGACAGATCAAAAGTAGCTAAGGAAGGGCCCTTAGAGCCAAACTGCTACCAGGGCTAGAGTGTCACACAGGAAGTGCCTAAAGCTTTCTTTTGTATACAACTGAAAAACCTATTCTTAGATTGGGGCCAATCTGGAAAAGAGTGCTGCTGATAAAAGCACAGGTAATTATACCAGTGTCCCCACCCCATTACTCTACTGGGGCTGATTGCCGAAGCTGCAAGAGGGAAGTTTAGGAAGAGGTCAAAGGAGGAAAAACCATGAAAATAAACAACTAAACCATTCGCAGGATAGTGAGTAAATAACAGCAAGCACCAAGAGTGTTCAGAATATTTTTCTGGAATTGATGGCCTATGGTTTCTAATAATTCACTGTAATTAGTGATGAAGTTCTGATACAAAGAAACCTCGTGTTACAGACGAAGGACCCATTTGGGGCCAAAGCAAAACGAACCTTGCAGGGAAGAATGAGCAGAACTCGTGCAAGGAGAGGAAAGGATCATCAAGGATTCCATCAAGGATTTCACCACCGTCTAGATGGAAGCAATGCCCTCACCCGAAGTCGCAATCTTCTGGCTAAAAAATGCAGCTAACATTTGATGGTGAATTCCTCTGAGAGGGCTTCCTAAGACGGTCCCTTAATTTGGTAGTTACATTTGTTGATAGACATGATGCCTCAAATTAAGGGACCGTGTTAGGAAGCCCTCTCAGAGGAAGATTTTTTTTTAAGCTACAATTCCTGAGTGCATGTTCTATGGTATGAATATTGATTCTCAACCATTGATTCCCAATTCATATGGGAGGGGGGACCCAAAATTATTTCTCAGAAAATTCAGGGCCTTCTCTGCATATTTGACCACCTCTATGTGCAGCTGAGTACTCGCCTGGCTTTGCATGAGTTCCACATTTTATATTTTTAACTTTTATATGTTTATTCCACCAGCAACACAGAATATCTGTACTCCAGGTATATTCAAGGAATATAACCTTGAATTCATTTTTTTTTAATTTTGAGAGAGAGAGATAGTGAGTGGGATAAGGGTAGAGAGAGAAGAAGAGAGAGAATCCCAAGCAGGCTCCGGGCTGTCGGCGCAGAGCCCTATGCAGGGCTCAAACTCACAAACCACAAGATTGTGACCTGAGCCAAAATCAAGAGTCGGATGCTTAACTGACTGAGCCCAAATCTTGATTTCATTTTTAACTAATATTATCAAAAAGCTCGTTCTACGAATGAAGGAAAATTAAGAGACATGCAAACTCCCACTTCTCTAAAAGATATAAAATTTACCCTTGGATTAACTTAGGTCTTCAGAGAGCCATACACCTGGACCGTGTAGTTTTTGCCTACCCCCTCTCTTCCCAAATCCTGTTTTTATTGAATCACAATTTGGCTTTATGTCATTGACTTATGTTGAGGGACATTCCAAGAAAATGCTCAATGAAAACTGGCTCTGTTGTATGTTGCTGAGGATGTTTGGATATTTTTCATTGTATTAAATATCTCTTCTTTATAAGATCGCATGAAAGGAATTTCTTTCTGGCCTCTGCTGTACTACCTCTGAAGTCATTTTTGTTTTTTGTTTTCTGGCCATATTGAATAACTTATTTCCCTTTTGAGTTGATCATGAGAAAGCTTAGAGCCAAGTTCATGACTCCCATCTTATGAGTGCACAGGTCTTGTATTTACACTGGACATTTTCCTCCTAACCTCACATCTGGGTTCAATTTGTTTTTCGTATGTACATTATCCCCAACTTCATCATTTTCTCACTTGCTTTTATGTATATGTGTACATATATATTATATAAATTTTATATGTAAGACATACTACAGCTATTATTGTATATTTTGTATGTGTGTGTGTGTGTGTGTGTGTTTGTGTGTGTGTAATTTTTTATCTGCCTAATGTTTATTTCTAGCTGTGAGTTCACGGCTGTTTTCTGCCTCCTCCATCCTCATAAATTCATCTTCAAGAATGAAGAGTGCTGGAATGGGTCAAGGTAGAAGGCACCACTGTGACCTTAGAATTACATTCTATGGATTCTTTTTGTGTTCTGGCTTCTTTGACATAGCATAATTATATTAAGATTCATCCCTGATGTTGTATGTATCATTAATTTGTTTCTTTTTATTACTGAATGGCATTGCATTGTATGAATATACATACCCCAATTTGTTTAACCATTCACCTGGTAAGTGGACATCTGGCTTGTTTCTGGTTTTGGGCTATTACCAATAAAGTTTCTATGAACATGTACTTACAAGTCCTAGTGTGAAAGAATGTATGCTTTCACTGCTCTTGGGTAATTATTAATGGAGCCACTCCAGTGTTCTTTTGGGTAGTGTTAGTATGGTATATATTTTCCCACCACTTTACTTTTAACCTTTGTGTGTCTTTATATTTAAGTGAGTTTTTTGTAGGTAGAATACGGTGGGCACCTGGGGGGCTCAGTTGGTTAAGCACGTGACTTCGGCTCAGGTCATGATCTCACGGTTTATGAGTTTGAGCCCCGCATCGGGACCTGTGCTGACAGTGAGGAGACAGCTTTGCATCCTCTGTCCCCCACTCCCTCTGCCGCTCCCCTCTGTGTGTGCACAAGTTCTCTCTGTCTCTCATAAAATAAAATAAAATAAAATAAAATTAAATTAAATTAAATTAAATTAAATTAAATTAAAATTTAAAAAAAGAATGCAGGGGCGCCTGGGTGGCGCAGTCGGTTGAGCGTCCGACTTCAGCCAGGTCACGATCTCGCGGTCCGTGAGTTCGAGCCCCGCGTCGGGCTCTGGGCTGATGGCTCGGAGCCTGGAGCCTGTTTCCGATGCTGTGTCTCCCTCTCCCTCTGCCCCTCCCCCGTTCATGCTCTGTCTCTCTCTGTCCCAAAAATAAATAAACGTTGAAAAAAAAATTAAAAAAAAAAATAAAAAAAAAATAAAAATAAAAATAAAAAAAGAATGCAGTGGGATCTTACTTTTTATCCAATCTGACAACCTGTGCCTTTTAACAGGGTGTTTAGATTATTTACACTCAATGTGATTGTTAATGTACTCTGATTTACATTTACTATCTTACTATTTGCTATTTGTCTCATATGCTCTTTGTTCTTCTTTTTCTGCTTTCGTTTAGATTGATTAAAACATTTTTTTAAAAATTTAAGTGTAGTTGACACACAACATTGTATTAGTTGCAGGTATACAGCATAGTGATACAACAAGTTTAGATGTCATGCTGTGCTCACCATAAGTGTAGCCGCCATCTGTCACCATACAGCGTTATTATGATATCGTCGACTATATTCCCTCTGCTGCAACTTTCATCTCCGTGACTTATTTATTCCTTAACTGGAAGCCTGCACCTCCCACTCACCTTCACCCATTTTGCCCATCCCCTCGCCCTCTCTCCTCTGGCAAATACCAGCTTGCTCTCTGTACGTATGGGTCTGTTTCTGCCTTTGTTTACTTGTCTGTTCAGTTGTTTTGCTCTTTTAGATTCCACTATACGTGAAATCACATGGTATTGGTCTTTAGCTGACTTATTTCACTTAGCATAATAGACTTTAGGTCCCAGATTGATTTTTTTTTAATTTTTTAATGTTTATTTTATTTTTGAAAGAGAGAGAGGCAGAGCATGAATGGGGGAGGCGCAGAGAGAGAGGGAGACACAGAATTTGAAGCAGGATCCAGGCTTCGAGCTGTCAGCACAGAGCCCGATGCGGGGCTCGACCCCACAAACTGTGAGATCATGACCTGAGCTGAAGTCGGACGCTTAACCGACTGAGCCACCCAGGCGCCCCTGATTATTTTTTTATAATTTGACTTCAATTCCTTTGTTGGTTTATTAGCTGTAACGATTTGCTTTGCTCTCTTAGTGGTTTAATGTATAGTGTACATTTTAAATTTGTCACAGTCTACCTTCATTTGATATTATGCTACTTTGCATAAAGTACGAGTATCTTAAACAGTAAATTTCCATTTCTCCCCTTCTGGGCTTTGTGCTTCTGTGGCTGTACTCTTTACTTCTACCTGTGTTAGAAACCCCATTACATTATTCTACGTTATCTTTACCTTTGTCTAAGCAGTGAGTTGTCTTTCGAAAAGATTTAAATAACAAAAATATCTCATCTATTTACCCAAGTGGCTCTCACTCTGGCATCCCTCGTTCCTTTGTGTAGATCTAGATTTTTCATCTATATGATTTTCTTTTTGGCTGCTCAACTTCCTTCCTTAACATTTCCTGTAATAGAAGTCTTCTGGTGATGACGTCTTTCAGCAGTTTTAGGTCTGGAAAGGTCTTTATCTTACCTTCATTTCTGAATGCTATTTTTTGCTGAGTAGAGAATTCTAGGTTGACAGTTTACTTCTTTCAATACTTTAAAGATGTCGATCTGCTGTCCTTTTGCATTATTTCTGACAAGAAATCTGCTGTCATCTCTATCTTTGTTCCTTTGTAGGTAATGTATCTTTTTTTTTTTTTTTCTTCTTTTTCCTCTGACTGCTTTTAAGATTTTCTCTTTGTGGCTGGTTTTGAGAATCGGATGATGGCGTGCCTTTGTGTGGTTTTCTTCATGGTTTTTTTGTGCTTGAGGTTCATTGATCTTCTTGGAAGTCTAGGATTTTAGCTTTTACCAAATTTGGAAATTTGAGGGCCATTATTTCTTCAAATATTTCTGTCTAGCAGCATCTCTGTTTTCTCTCCTATAAGTATATGAATTGTATGCACATTAGGTGTGTGAAGTTGTCCTACAGCTCCCGAGCGATCTGTTCATTTTGTTTTCTTTTTCTTTTCTGTGTTTGAGTGTCTGTGTTACAGGTAGTTTCTTATACCATGTCTTTAGGTTCACTGTTCATTTATTCCGCAACTTCAAATCTGCCATTCACACCATTCCGTATTTTTTGCATATCACATGTTGAGGACTTTATCTGTATAATTTTGATTTAGGTCTTCATTTTTTTTTTAGTGTTTATTTATTTTTGGGGGGGGGAGGGGCAGAGAGAGAGGGAGACACCGAATCTGATGCAGGCTCCAGTCTATGAGCTGTCAGCACAGGGCCTGACACGGGGCTTGAACTCACAACTGTGAGATCATGACCTGAGCTGAAGTTGGACGCTCAACCGACTGAGCCACCCAGGTGCCCTGGTCTTAATTTTTTTAAAAACATCTTCAATGACTCCACCTAACATGTTCAATCTTTCCTGTGGTTTTTAAAAAACATATGAAATAGAGTTGTAGCAATTGTTTTAATGTCATTGTCTGCCATATCTGTGCCCCTTCTGGGTTTTAGTTGATTTATCATTCTTTTCATTAGGAGTTCTTTTTTCCTGTTTCCTTACTTGCCTGGTAATCTTTAGTAGGATGTCAGATATTGTGAATTTCACCTTGTTGGATGCTGGGTATTTTTGTATTACTAAAAATATTCTATCTTGCTGTGGGATGAAGTTACTTGAAAATGGTTTAATCCTTTTGGGTCTTGCTTTTAAGACCTGTATGTCAAGAATGGAGCAGTATTTACCCGAAGACTAATTATTCTCCACTACTGAGGAAAAATTCCTCTAATGACTTTACTTAATACTCCATGAATTATGAAGATTACCAGTCCAGCTGGTGAGAACAAGCACTGTAAATGGTCCTGTGCAATCACTAAGTGCTATTCCCTCTAGTCCTTTTGGGTGGTTTTCCCTTGGCTTTGGGTAGTTTCCTCACATGCACATGCAGTTGGGTACTCTACTAAATACTTGAGAGGGACCCTCTATAAATCTGCGAAGTTTCTCCTTGTGTAGCTCTCTTCTCTCCATCGCAATGTCTTGTTAAGTCTATTACTTCTCCAAAGCCTCCAAAGCCTATGTGTTATGAACACATAACAATATGTGTTCAATTCAAGGAATTTGATGCATACCGTCTGGGTTTGCCTTCAATCCACTGCGGCCTAGAAAGTCTCTCAAAGCTTTAAGCTGGGGCGATAGTAGGTTTCTGTCTCTCAGGGTCATATCCTTTATAGCCTGACATCCTATGACTTAAAATCTACTCTTTCATTTGTTTTGTCTAGTATTTTACTTATAATCAGATAGGTGGTAAATCTAGTCCCTGTTGCTGCATCTTGGTTAGAAAAAGCTCCTAGTCATCCTTTCCTTGGCTTTAGGTTTCTGCTCTCTTTTGAAACAACTCTGATGATTCTTCTTCCTCAAGTGCATGGATGGTCAGCACAGGCTATCTCTGCTCTGGTCTCTGGAGGGAATAGGTATTTCCCTTTCTATCCTTTGCCTTGGATTAATCCTTCCTCAACTCTACTTACCGTCAACCAGAAAGATGCTGTGGCTCAAGACTGGCGAGCATACCTGGGAGCAAGGGGTCCTGAAGGCCACTCAGTCGCCTCTAAAATGTGGCCTTCACACAGAAGCACAAAGGCCAGCTCTGTGTTTCAACGTAGCTCAGGAAGGATCGGGGTCCTCACACAGATCTGCCTCTCATGACCCCAGTAGTTGGTTGAGGATTTGGATATTCAGAATTGTGGTCTTGTGTCTTTTCATCTTCTAAGGCTAGTATGGTCAATCCATTTTGGAATAAAGTAGAAAGAAAGGAAGAAAAAATCTGCACTTAAATGCCAAAATTATACTTCGAATTCCTTAAACCTTGTTGTGTGTGATTCTGTTAATGGCATACAGTTCTCTTCCCTGGTTTTATTCCATTTTTTCTCAATCAATCTTTATTATTTTTAGAGTTTTAATTAAAAATCCCCTCAATATCTGCTTCTATGTAAGTACTTGAACTTGGAGGGTCCAGATGATAAATTATAGTTCGAATGAACAGAATATCCAGACAAGGTAAGCAGCCCTTGGATACAAGTGACTGGGGCTAGAAACATTTCTTTCTGCACATGTCATAATCCACACTAGTAAATCTGCATGTGCAGATATTTGTCATGGAAGTTGAGCCTTGAAAAATTTAACAAATATCAAAATTTTATACTTAAAATTCTAGACTTGCTCGTGGGAGTAATTAGCCTTTATCCAGACAGAGATTATCAAGCAATTTTTCTTCATATACTTACTCTTATCATTTACGGCAAGAATATTTTACTGTATTGGAAAATGTCCTAATGGGAAGAAGGTTAACTTTTTTATGAGACTATGACCTTCGGGTCAAATAACTCAGAATATTCAGTCTTCCTTTCAAAAATAGGTAACGACTAAAAATCAGCTGAGAAAAAGATTCCTTAGGAAACAGACTGACAATAGATATCCAAATTCTTGGTTTGAATCACTGGAAGGAAGTGACTGAAAATCCGTCTGCCCCCATCCCCTCTCCTTGGCAACAGAGAAAATCTATTTGTTAACATTCCTGCCAAAGAGTAAATTTTTCATTCATTAAACAAATATTTTATGAGCACCTACGAATTATCATGTATCATGAACCAAAAGGAGAAGGGGCAAAGCGAATGAGCATAAGCTTTGCCTCAAGACACACTCAAGTTGAGGGGCATCACAGTTATTCACATGACATATCCACTATGCCTCATGTTTCTCCTTTGTTGTCCTTGGTAAAAGGCACCAAAGGGAAGGAGGAAGGTACAGCTTTTATGATCAGAACTCTGTTAATTAAGATGGATTTGTGTGCCTTTTGTGCTGTATTGCATTTGTCCCTTTCTACTAATTAACAGTCTCCAGAGATAGGATGTGTCTAAGATTACTTTTCCAGTCCTTCCTTTTTTTTCCCTCTCCCCACTGGAACCATTAGATAGGAGATTCCACGAACGATACCAGGCAACTGTTTCATAAGTTTCAATGATTCGAGCTCCTATTAGTCTCCATTATATCAGGTGTCAACCTAAAATTGTCAGGAGGCAGGGTGCCTGGGTGGCTCAGACGATTGGCATCTGACTTTGGCTCAGGTCATAATCTCACGGTTCATGGGTTCAAGCCCCGTGTCGGGCTCCGTGCTGACAGCTCAGAGCCTGGAGCCTGCTTTGGATTCTGTGTCTCCCTCTCTCCCCCCACCCCCAACTCGCGCTCTGTCTCTCTCTGTCTCAAAAATAAATAAGCATTAAAAATTTCTTTTTAATTGTCAGGAGGCAATAACTAAATAAAAAGGCTTATTTGTGGTCAAAGAATTGCAATTTGGGGTACACAGATTTGGGTAGCCACCCATATAGTATCCCACTAGGGGGCAAAAGTCAGGGGTTTTTGAGCAAAAAGGGAATAGTTGTATACATTGTTTATAAAGAATGTTTGATAGGTGTTGACAGCAGAACGCTAATCTTGACTGAGTATAATTGGTTGCTAAGGCTATCACCAAGCAAAGTCTGTTACTGTAGCAAGTTGCAGGTGTTTGTGTGGGGGGGGGGGCGGTAGGGAGGGATCCTTGGAATATTTGAGATTTGGCCCAGTTCAAAAGTTCATGGTTCCACCAGTGAGGATACACATAAGGCCCCCCTCCTTAACGGCCTCCTGGCTGGCTGCATTTGAAAACCCCTTGAAGGGGCGCCTGGGCGGCTCAGTCGGTTGGGCGTTTGACTTCAGCTCAGGTCATGATCTCCCCGTCCGTGGGTTCAAGCCCCGCGTTGGACTCTGCTGAAAGCTCGAAGCCTGGAGCCTGCTTCGGATTCTGTGTCTCCCTCTCTCTCTGCCCCTACCCACTCACGCTCTGTTACCCTCTGCCTCTCAAAAATGAATAAATGTTAAAAGAAAAAAAAAATTAAAAAAAAAAAGAAAACCCCTTGACATAAGTGACCCCATTTCATTTCACCTTTCACCCAGGTAATATCAAGTATCTGCTATTTTTGAGAGACTTTCTATGATCCTTATCTGGTTTTGAATTGTGTATTCTTGGAGCAGGGTTAAAAAACAACAACAACAACAACAACAACTATAGGGGCAGAAAATAGATTAGTAGTTGCGGGAGGCCAAGAGTAGGAGAAGCAGGGGCAGGGGCAGGAAGGAGTTTGGGGGAACAATGGAAATGTTCTGTGTTTTAATATAATGGTGGTTACCATATGCACTTGTCAAAATGTATAGAACCATACCCTAACAGGGTGGATTTTATTCCATGTAAATTAGACCTCAGTAAACCTCGGGTGGGGAAGACTGAGTTTTAGGGCATGGCCAGTGTCCTTTAGGACCTATTACCTTAAGTCTGTGTGTGCTAGGGAAATGTTAAGAGATGTGAACTCATACAGGGATGCAATCTTTGGGGTAATACGTATTTCTACTAAGGTCAGAGGTTAGGGTAGGATAAATTGCAGCTATGGCTTGAATTCTGGATGGGAACAACTATTTCCTAATGTTCCAACCAAAAGTCTCAAACTAGTAGAAAAGCCATAAAATGGACTGAATGAGGGTCTGGCTTCTGGAACCAGACTGCCTGGGTAGGAATACTAGCCTCATCAGTCACTGTGTGACCTGTGGCAATTTACCTATTAGAAAATGACACATTAGTTTGTACCCAGCTGCATCAGCCAGCCAGTAAAAGGATAAGTAATTGTGGATATTTTCCTAATTAAGGCAGTGAAAGAAAATCACACTGCTTGAGGTAGAAACAAAACAAAAAGCTACAACAACAACAACAAAACTACAGGACTCATCAAGCTGACTATGTGCTAAGTACTCTTTTAAGCATTTAAATCTCACACCAACCCAATCATCCCTGTTCTACCAACGAGGAAACTGAGGGGTGGCATAGATGGGTACATGGCCAATGGTCACACTGACTGGCAAAGCTGGGATTCAAACCCAAGCTGCCTGGTTCCAGAAGCCAGGCCCTTATCCACTCCACTTCATTGCCTTTCTAATAATTAGAGAACAATAGTTACAACATTGGAAAATAATTGTTCCCATCTAGAATTCAAGTCAAGTCTAATTTCAGGGTTCACTTGTAATAAACGAAGGGCAATGTTCTCCTCACCCGCATCCAAATAGGGGAAATCAGGCTGTGTTCAAGTCGTTCATTTCCAGTCAAGTTATATCAAACTACACAGGACTCCATTTTTGACCGGGAAGTGAAAGGTAAGACAATATTTGGGGGGGGGGGGGGGGCGGCGGGAGAAGGAAGCCATTTGTGGGAAAGTCAAAAGGCAGGCCATGTCACAATTTATTATGAGTGTCAGCCATCTATAAAACCGCACCCCCTCCCCAATTTGGTTTCTTCTTAGATGACTTCTCCGTAGCTGCAATTCATGCCATTAGCCCTACATGTCCTGATAATACATTGGATTTTAAAACTGCAACCCCAGTAGCAAAGGCCATGACTCTACCACACACAAAAAGCCCTCAGTTATATATTCCTCTCCTTAGGTTTTATGTAAATGAAAATCTGTAGGAAATAAATCCATTTAGATATTGTTATTTCCTTAAATACTCTTATCTTGTTCCAAAAAATAAAAAAATGGGATACGGTGGGGTTTTTTCCCCTGCAAAGTCCATAAACACACGCATTTTAAAAATCCATATTTTCTCTAATTTCATAATAGATGATGCACTGGCCAAATAAAGACGCTACATAGTAGAATTCCTATTGGACATCGCATTCATCTTCAAGCCACAATCTTTTCCCATTTTTCTTTGTCGAAGACTTCTGGAAACGTTATGCTAAAAATAACACTTTTAACGTGAGTAACAGGTTAACAAAATGAAAGTTGCTATAGAAACGGAATGCACGCTTTAGAAAATGGAATTGTATGGAGAAATGCTATTTATCAGCTGCAGTGAATTGGCAAGAGCTTATCAATATATACCCCCGAGGTCTGTTTCAGATAGCTTGGTAGCTGCTAATGGCAATATTTCCCAATATTTTCCTGAGTCCGAAGAATGTATTCGATCAAGGATGCTCAGTTAAGAGGCAGGAAGAAGAAAAGATGGCTACTTCATGGATTCCTGCACCACTCAGCAGAAGCACAAGTGTAGGTCTATTAGGGCAGGGCCCTCATGTCTCCTTAATGCCGTGATTTATTCTGATGTCTTAACCATTAGTATTTGCAAGTCTCTGAGAATTATCATTTACGTGGAGGCTGGTGTGCTTGGATTGCTCTGAGTACTCAGCTGGCAGTGTACTTGGGCAAAGCCTTAATAATTGGGCATCTCCTGTTTAACTGCATGATTAAGGGATACTTTATTTACTGTCGCTCTCCGCCGGCAACTTTTGACTGAACGTTGCCCTGATTTGACCATAGTTTCTCCAAGAGGAACAAACAGCAGTTTTTGACGCCGTGCACCGCTCTGCTTTTATGGCCAGCGTTTTTCGCGCCATAAATCCAGACGCTTTACACTCATTAAGAATATGTAAGGAGACTTGACTCCGTAACATCCTCTCTCCAGAGTTCAACCTGTGCAATAAAACAAGCTCCACGGAAAACATGCATTTGGGCTCAGCTCTCTAAAAGCCAACCGCCCCCTGTCACCCCCGCCCCGTTGCAAAGAAGTTATTTCTGGTGGGAAAGTCATAGGCCATGCGTGTTCGATGTTTTGCTACCTCTGACCCAGATGGTTGTTGCCTCTTCCCCCCTCACCTCCTTCCCATGATAATTTGCCGTCTCTCTCAGCTTATTAATAATGGAGCCTCTGGTAAATGCACGTGGCCTTAAATGAGATGACTACACTGAGATTCTGCACCGAGATTACATAAGGCTTTAACTGGGCAGGTTTTTCCCTCCCCTCGTGCATCTGGAAAGCTTTCCTCCAAGGAATTTTGAGAGGATTGTGATGAGAGCTTCTCTGGAGTTCAGAGAGGTCGCCCCGGGACCCCCTTCTTGTCATGCTGTCTCCCCAGTACCTGGCTTCTCCCCGTGTGAGACAACAGTGGTGGGAAAAGACAGAGCTCTTGGGCTAGACAGACGGACAGTGAACAGGCTCAGGCTTCATCGCTTTCTTACCCGAGTCCACAATTTCCTCTAAGACATGGGAATGGCTCTCTGGAGAAAACAGAACGGAGACAGATCAGGGCACTTTTCCGACGTTATGGAGTTCTGGACCTGAAACAATACAAATGGTTCTTCTTTCTTCCCTTGACCCCAGAGAGCAGGTCATGTTCACAGGCAACAATACCGGACGGAGACTGTGCCACATTGGAGCCTCGACCATGTACGGGGCATCGTGCCTTATCTCATGCTTTAGCTCATTCCAATTTTACAACAGCCTTGTGAAGTAAGAATTATTCTTACAATGGTGAATCGATTCTTTTTTTCACTCCCACTCTTTTGGACACTGGTTCTCTCTCTTGTTGAACGCAGAAAGAAGTCAGAACGACTGAATGTCCTTTTTCCTTCTGTCACTTTTTAATGCGACATCTTCCTCAGGAAGAGATCCTAGTCTTTTCCTCCTCATAATGTTGGTCTGAAAATGACCATTTTAAACCCCTTTCTAAGACGCTTATCTTTGGATTCAATGTAGGAGCCAGTATGGCTTAGTGCAGACAGACGTCAGCAAGCTATCTAGAAAGAGCTAGAGAGTAAATATGTCAGGTTTTGCAGGCTATATGGTCTGTCTCGATGACTCAACGCTTCTGTTGTAATATGCAAAAGCAGCATAGGTAATACAAAAAGGAATGGGCATGGCTGTGTTCCAATAAAACTTAATTTACAGAAACAAGAGGCTTCCCCGTGAGCTTTGGTTTGTTGACCCCTGGATTAAAAATAAAAATAGGGGCTCCTGAGTGTCTCCATCGGTTAAGTGTCTGACTCTTGATTTCAGCTCAGGTCATGATCTCACGGTTTTGGGAGTTCGAGCCCTGCACTGGGCTCTGCACTGACAGCTCGGAGCCTGCTTGAGATTCTCCCTCTCCCTCTCTCTGCCCCTCCCCGACTCACGCTGTCTCCGTCTCTCTCAAAATAAATGAATAAACTTAAAAAAAAGTAAAAAAATAAAATGTGGCAGGAAATAGGGGGCAAAGCAAAGGCATAGCCCTCAATTAATCCCTAGGCTCATGTTATTAGCAGTGTGGCCTTGAGCATGTAACTTTTATTTCACTGAGACTTAGTTCCGTTATCTATAAAACAAGGGTGGTAGTTTCCTCCTGGGGTTATTGTGAGGATCAAAAAAGAAAAGCATGCATTCCTGGGCTTCTCCTCTCTTGCAGTTTGGTTAACACTGGTTGTTTCCAAATATTCCAGGCACTTGTTGAAATGCTGATGATACAACCAGAAGACAAGGCCCTTATTTCCTGCATCACCTCCTAGGAATCCAAGGAGCATTAATCCTGCCTCAGAGGATAAAAGAAGTTTCAGATGGGAGGTATTCAAGGTCAATCTTGAAGGGTAAGCACAATAATTTAGGTTGAGAAGCAAGATAAAAGCGTTGTAGATTGCATAGTATTTCAGGGAACTGTGAAAAATACTCCAGTATAGAGAATGTGATAATGCACAATGAGGTTCATACTAATAGAACCTACTTGATATCCGTTCCCCTCTCTTCCTTACTCATAGGTCCATGATTTTGTCCAGGGCAGAAAATGTACCCACCTAAAAATACTCAATCCCCAGGTGCCTGGGTGGTTCAGTTGGCTGAGCTTCTGACTTCTGCTCAGATCATGATCTCATGGTTGGTGAGTTTGAACCCCTCGTGAGGCTGTCTGCTATCCTTGCAAAGCCTGCTTCAGAACCTCTGTCCCCCTCTCTCTCTGCCCCTTCCCTGCTGGTGCTTTCTCTCACTCTCTCTCAAAAATTAAAAACAAATACTCAATCCCCCAGTGTTCCTGGTTAGCTAGAGGTGGCCATATGATGCAGTTCTAGCCAATAAGATGTAAGTAGAACTATCTAGTAAGGGCTTCTTTTTCTGAATAAATAGAAAACAACTATATAAGGAGAAAGCTTTTTTTTTTTCTGATCTGGAAAATAGATATAACACTTGGAGATTCAGCAGCCCTTTTGCAGTCATGAAACCAAAAGCCACATTTGACAGTGATGAGACAGAAAGACAAAAAGAGTGTGCCTGTGTTCTCTGTGGCAGTATTGAGCCAACACACCAGCCCTACTGACCTATTTCCAGGGGAAAAACGACAGCCCCATTATATAAGCCACTGTGTATATTGTGGTTTCCATTATTCACAAGTCAACAAGGCTAACTGATCTGCAATGGAATCAGAAGCAGTAGGAAAGATGCTGCATAGGTAGAGTAGGTTAGTGCCAAATGTTATACTCTGGAGTTTAGACTCTTGTAGACAAGTGAGAAACAGTAAGGTTATTTATATATCTAGTTATTTATTTATTTTGAGAGAGAAAGAGAAAATGTGGGGCAGGGGCAGAAGTAGAAAGAAAGAAAGAGAATCTTAAGCAGGCTCCGTGCCCAGTGCAGAGCCCAATGTGTGGCTCGATCTTACTTCCGAGAGATCATGACCTGAACCGAAATCAAGAGTTGGACGCTCAGCCGACTGAGCCACCCAGGTACCCCAAGAGTAAAGGTTTTTAAGCAAAGGAGTGATATAAAATAACTTATTCAATAGTAGGCCATTAAGATCTAAGTATATGCCAGGTACTGTGGGGAACTACACAGATAAAGAACAAAACCAAAACAGGGAGACATACTACCAAATACAACTATTATAAATGATGATGTCTTATGAAGGAAACTAATGTTTTTGCCCAAGAATAATCAGAGTGGCCAACATTAGATAGGTAGGAAGACCTCTTAGGTAACAACAGAGCTCAGACCTATAAGATGAGAAGTCGGTCATGCATTCTACACAGAAAGGCCAGCATTTGCAAAGGGCTGAGGTAGGAAAGAGTCTAGCTACTCCTAGGAACTTTAAGAAACTCGGTTTGACTGGAGCTTATCATCCAAACTGAGAGTCAGTGGTTTGAGATGGTTTGAGATGGTTGAAGACAGCCAAGGCCTTGTAGTCTATGGCAACAAGTTTTAAATGAAGAGGGAGCCACTGAGGGGCTTGAAGCAAGTGATATGATCCAAGTCATGTTTTAAAACAGTGTTCTTGATATGATGTAGAAAATGGATTAGAAGGGCACCTGGGTGGCTCAGTTGATGGAGAGTCTGACTCCTTGATTTCAGCTTAGGTCATGATCCCAGGGTCATGGGACCAAGTCCAGTGACAGGCTCTTCACTGAGCATGGAGCCTGCTTGAGATTCTCTCTCTCTCTCCCTCTGCTTGTCTCCCCCGCTTGTGTGATCTCTCGAAAGAAAGAAAGAGAAAAAAGAAAACACAAAATGGATTAGAAATGAGCAAAAGTGGGATGGTACAGACAAGCTAGCGTTGTTGTGGTAGTTTAGGTGAAAGATCATGGTGGGATGATGGTGGCCTAGTCTAAGGTGGTGACTATGGTGATGGAGAAGTGTAAACACATGATGTACAGCAGCATGAAGCATGATTTGCTGTATGGATTGGATGTAGGAGGTTAGGGACAAAGAGGAATCAAGGATAACTGTCTCTGAAGTGAGCTTCTGGGTGGAGAGTGACACCATTACTGAGATGGGGAAGACTACGGTGGGAGGGGATATATTTTGAATGGGAAATTAATTGTTCTGTTCCTGACATGTTAAGCTTGAGATGCCTGTGAGACATCCAAGTGGGAAACCTCAAAGAGAGGGTTGGATATGTAGGATGCAGAAGTCAGATTCAGAGAATTCCTCTGGCTGGAGATGATCTTATGACTCGTCAGCAAAATTATGATATTTTAACCCAAGAGAACAGATAAGCTCCGCTCAGACTATGTTACAGAAAAAGAGAAGACCTGAGGTCTGTTTGGGGAAGGTAGGTGGAGAATGGGTTCAAGACAAGAGAGACTGGGGATAGAGAAATCAGTTCAGATTTTTTTTAACGCTTATTTATTTTTGAGAGAGAGAGACAGACAGAGAGAGAGCACGAGCAGGGGAAGGGCGGGGGGCGGGGGGGGGGGGGACACAGAATCTGAAGCAGGCTCCAGGCTCTGAGTTGTCAGCACAGAGCTCGACACGGAGCTTCAACCCACCAACCATGAGATCATGACCTGAGCCGTAGTCAGAGGCTTAACCAACTGAGCCACCCACGCGCCCCTCCGATTTGTTTTGAGTGAGAAGTAAAGGAAGTCTGAACAAGAGCAAGAGCAAGGCAAATGGAGAAAAGGGGATGAATTTAAGAGATAGCTACAGGAAGAATCTACAGAACTTGGAGCTTGATTGGATGGTAAGGGCAGGAAAGCTGAAGTCAAAGGCAGCTCTGAGATTCCAACTTGCTTGACTGTATCCTGATGCTCTCAATCAGTACATGATACACAGAAGGAAAAGGGAGCTCCAGGGTGAGGTAAGTCTGATTTGAGTGACACAAGGGTGGACATCAGATAGGCTTACATCCTGGGAATGCTGGGTGCTGCTTTTTAAAAATTGCCCTCTCGGGGCGCCTGGGTGGCGCAGTCGGTTAAGCGTCCGACTTCAGCCAGGTCACGATCTCGCAGTCCGTGAGTTCGAGCCCCGCGTCGGGCTCTGGGCTGATGGCTCAGAGCCTGGAGCCTGTTTCCGATTCTGTGTCTCCCTCTCTCTCTGCCCCTCCCCCATTTATGCTCTGTCTCTCTCTGTCCCAAAAATAAATAAACGTTGAAAAAATAAAAAATAAAAATAAAAAATAAATTTGCCCTCTCAAGGGGAGCCTGGGTGGCTCAGTCGGTTAAGCATCGCACTTCGGCTCAGGTCACCATCTCACAGCTGGTGAGTTCGAGCCCTGCATTGGGCTCTGTGCTGACAGCTCAGAGCCTGGAGCTTGCTTCAGATTCCGTGTCTCTCTCTCTCTCTCTCTCTCTCTCTCTCTCTGCCCCTCCCATGCTCATGCTCTGTCTCTCTCTGTCTCTCAATAATAAATAAACAGTAAAAAAATTTGCCCTCTCTTCACCTAAACCAGAAGCAAATGCTCAGGAATGATCTGTGGTTGTGGAGAAGCTCGTGGGAAATGTAGAATAACCATGTGGCTTGTGGAAGACTTTTAGAAGGTTCTGAATCTCCGTGAGAATAGCAAGGGGAAATTCTTGGATCCCCAGTGCAACATTTGGTCCACGTTGGTTGTGTCACCCACACGTGAATGTACCTTCACCTGGAGGTACACTGTGAACCTTCTACTTCACTTAACCATCTCCACAGAAACTTTACATTTCTAGAAACATTTACATTTCTTTTGTTGTCTTTCTGTGGATCATATCACTGATTCACTTTTAAATGGACACTGCAGGGGCCCCTGGGTGGCTTAGTTGGTTGAGTGATGGACATGCTCAGGTTATGATCTCATAGTTCTGGAGTTCGAGCCCCACATCGGGTTCTGTACTGACAGCTCAGAACCTGGAGAGCACTTTGGATCCTCTCTCTCCACCCCTTCCCCACTCATGCTTTCTCTCTCAAAAACGAATAAACATTTTTAAAAAATGGAATTGTTGCAAAGCCCAATTTGGGTTCTGACAGCTAAGTCTATGAGGAAAACGAACTACAGAAACCACAAAGGTGGGGTTTTTTGTTTATTTTTAGATTTTTTTAAGTTTGTTTTTGAGAAAGAGTGAGAGCACAAGCAGGGGAGGGGCAGAGAGAGGGATAGAGAGAATCTCAAGCAGGCTCCATGCTGTCAGCACAGAGCCTGATGTGGGGCTCAACCTCACGAGATGTGAGATCATGACCTGAGCCGAAACCAAGAGTCGCATGCTCAATGGACTGAGCCACCCAGGAGCCCTGCCACAAAGGTGTTAATATCAGAATGCTATGATAGCAACAAGTGACCCGTCTTTGTTGCAAATAAATAAGCAAACAAACAAACAAATAAAAGTGTGG
The DNA here is from genome assembly GCF_014898765.1 of Herpailurus yagouaroundi. Classification (NCBI taxonomy): domain Eukaryota; kingdom Metazoa; phylum Chordata; class Mammalia; order Carnivora; family Felidae; genus Herpailurus; species Herpailurus yagouaroundi. Next base: position 20,385,144 of record NW_024420586.1, read on the forward strand.
CTAAGAACAAAGGAAGAAGTGTTTCAGTGAAGTATGTCAACTGTCTCCTCGATTCCACACGGCTTGGCATCCTGGGTTGAATGTTGGAAGTGGTCACAGTTATAATTTCTTGGTTGCTTCTGTTGTTTCAAGCCAAAGGGTGAGAGATACCTGAGGTATCATAGCAGAAAATGAAATTACAAAACCCCGTCTGGGTAATAATGGAAATTGAGACCAAAGCTGTTTCTCAGCAGAAATTGGATACTTCTGGCATTTGAGATGTGGACAAGGGGGAGGTGGGGCATTAGTAAAGTTCATCAGAGAAGATCCTTTGCCTTTTAATTTAATTAAAAAAATTTTTTTTTAATGTTTGTTTTTTGAGAGAGAGACAGAAGGTGAGCAGGGGAGGGTCAGACAGAGACGGGGAGACACAGGCTCCGAAGCGGGCTCCAGGCTCCGAGCTGTCAGCACAGAGCCCGACGCGGGGCTCGAACTCACGGACCACGAGATCGTGACCTGAGCTGAAGTCACACGCTCCACCAACTGAGCTACCTAGGCGCCCCTTTTGCCTTTTATTTTAGACCTTGTCAGAGGCAGCAGATTTTGGGAACAATAAGAATTTATGAAATGAGAGTTTTTAAATGTGGGAGGAAGTGGAGGTGACGATAAAATGAACGAAAGTGCTATCTTTACTGACCTTACTTGAAAAAGCGGATAAGGAATACCTGGGTCCGCATTAGAGTTTTAATTATAAATAATTATGCTCTTCATTTTGTGTACTAAATCTTTTCCTTCACTGTCAGCTCTGACCTTGGAGCTCTGTTATTTGTGCAAACTAACTGGGGTTTTAAAAATGTGTTCTGTGGGGCGCCTGGGTGGCGCAGTCGGTTGAGCGTCCGACTTCAACCAAGTCACGATCTCACGGTCTGTGAGTTCGAGCCCCGCGTCGGGCTCTGGGCTGATGGCTCGGAGCCTGGAGCCTGTTTCCGATTCTGTGTCTCCCTCTCTCTCTGCCCCTCGCCCATTCATGCTCTGTCTCTGTCTGTCCCAAAAATAAATAAACGTTGAAAAAAATAAATAAATAAAAATAAATAAATAAAAATGTGTTCTGAGACAGCCACTCAAAAATAATTTTCTCAATGGATCAGGCACTCTTCAAGTAGGAATCACACGCGTCTCAATGAGGTATTAAGCATCCATTGATTAGAGTGTACACAAAGCAATTTAGTTGCGGATCTTTTGTTTGGAAGAGGAACGTTTGGTTGCATGAAGGCTAGCCAGGTGCTTGTTTAAATATGACTGAGAAATAGAGATCTTTACATGTCTCCGTTTTCTTTCTTTTTTTTTTTCAAATCCTTTTTTTTTATAATATAATTTATTGTCAAATTGGTTTCCATACAACACCCAGTGCTCATCCCAACCAGTGCCCTCCTCAGTGCCCATCACCCACTTTCCCCTCTCCCCCGCCCCCCATCAGCTCTCAGTATCCAAGATATATAACCCACAGTTACTGCGTATACCAACTGAAGTGGCACTGTGGCAATGCTACTAAAATGGTAAATAATTGATTTTATAATTATAGATATAATTTTGCAGGAGGGGGAGGTTGGCTTCTCCAAAGTCACAAATCCCGGGGCTGGCAGAAGGAGACACACGTATATATTTTCAACAATCTCAGAGCTGAGAAATAAGGGAGGATTTGACAAGTCGACTCTCCCCTGAAACTTTAGTAAAAGAGAGAAATACTAGAAACATTTTATTTTGGGGGACGCCTGGGTGGCTCAGTCGGTTGAGCATCCGACTCTTGATTTCAGCTCAGGTCACGACCCCAGGGTCGTGGGATTGAGCCCTGAGTTGGGATCCATGCTATGTTTGGAGCCTGCTTAAGATTCTTTCTCTCTCCCTCTGCTCCCCTCCCCCGCTCAGTCTCTCTCTCTAAAATAAATTAAAAGGTTTAAATAATAAAAAAAGGAAAGTTTTATTTTTTAAGTTGCACAAGGTAGGGAGGGTCTTAAAGAATAAGGAGACACGAGTGAGAAAGACAAATGTCAAAGTGAGTTAATAGAGGGTCAGGCACTCGGTGCAGACAGCCTATCTTAGCCTGCTCAGGCTGCCATGACAAAATATCACAGACTGGGTGGCTTAAGCAACAGAAATTTATGCCCACCCGTTCTGGAGGCTGGGAGTTCAAGATCAAGGTTCTGGCTGATTTAGTTTCTGGTGAGAGCTCTCTCCTTGGGCTGCCGACAACCCCCTTCTATGTCCCCACATGGCCTTTCCTCAGTGCGTTCCTGCAGGGGAGTAGTGGGGCTGGAGAGGGGGTGCAAGTTCTCTGGGTGCTTCTTATTAAAGACACTCATCTTATCTGATTAGGCACCTACCCTTATGACCACATTTAACCTTAATTACCTCCTTAAAGGCCCCAGTTCCAAATAGAGCCACACAGGGGATTCGGGCTTCGACCTATGAATTTGGGGGCAGGGGGCACAAACATTCAGTGTATAACATGGCCCGAGGGAGCAGCAGGTGGAGAAGCAGCCCTACTGGGAGACTGTGGGGACAGGGCAGGGTGAGGTGTCCCAGTCCCTATGCAGGCCCGGTGCAGATCTCTTCAGGCTGGGTAAGCTTTTAAAAACAGAAACCCCTCTTCCTACCCACTAACCGTCTGGCATAAGGAAGCCTGGGAGTCTGGTGAGGGGCAGCAAGCTTAGATCAAAAGACGCTGAGAGACCAAACTGTGGCTGGGCTGGGTCCCAGGGCTGTCTGGTCCCAGGGCTGAGTGAGCTTGAGGCCAGAGTGTCACAGACCACCCACCCGGAGAGCATGTTGCTTCAAAAAAAGTGACAGGAAAAAGGTCTTGGCAGGATCACAATTCAGCTAGGAGTGTTTCCACTCCCTGTGCGGAGATCAAAGAAGACAAGCAAAATGCAAAGGCCTAAAATGGCCAGTTCCTAGGAGCCACTTGGGTGGGAGCTGGCTGGGACATACGAGAGGCCATTTAACAGTGTCTGCAGGTTTTCTCCAACAGTAGATGTCTTGGGCTAGATAGCTCTTTGTGGGGGCTGTCCTGTGCATGGGGGGATGTTTAGCAGGTTTCGACAATCCCAAAATGTCACCAGACATCGCCAGTGTTGAGAACCAATGGCCTAAAGAGGTGGCTGCCAGTGGCCTAATAAAACAATTTGTGCATCCAATTAAAATGACAATAATCGGTACAGTTAGCTGAAACACTAAATCGTCCTAAGTCTATGATAAGGCTGAAAAGGAAGATGTAACATAATATGCCGCAGGAAAAATCCAAGCCAATGTGAGTCAGTTAATTGGTACTCAAGCCTCTCACAAAAATGAGAGAGCTTAACAAATTGTTCAATTAAAGGAAAAGCTATAATCAATTCATTATTTTTTAAAATTTTTTTCTTAGAGAGCAGCCTGAGGCGGGGCTCAATCTCATGACTCGGGGATCAGTGACCCAAGCCGAAATCAAGAGTCCAACGCTCAATTGACTGAGCCACCCAGGCACCCCTCAATTCATTATTTAATCGTGCAAGACTGTCCTCCTGCTGGCTAGTTCAAGAAGTGACTATAGTCTGCCTGCAATGTCAAACATTTATACATTCACACTCATAACCATAACTTGATACTGCGAAAATATCCAGTTTTAGGTCAGGGTCGTGGGATGGATTAAGGGGTATAAATTGGGCACGTGTGAAGCCGGAGTCTTTTGGGGGATTATCTTGAGAAACTGACCACTTTATCTGGTCTTGCCACAAACACTCAAGTGTGCCCCGGTATTTTTATATCATTATTTGCACCTAATAGGTACATCCAGACTTTCCAAAGGCCACCGTTAGGTGGCCAGGAAGGTATGAACTTGGGCAAAGAGAGGTTCCTGTTTCTGTGGGGAAATTTGGGAGACCAGAGGCATTCTATAGCTGGCAGGGAGCACTGTGTTTTAGCTCCTGTTTCTGAGGTATTGCCGTAAGTTTTTACGTCTTCTGCCACTGGAGAGATTTCATATCTTCAATAACAGTATGTGTTGGTGTATTTCTGTCAATCATAGCGCTGTCCTGTTGTGATGACTGAGAAGGTGCGTTTTGAATTTTCTGTGCCTTTTTTTCCATCCTGTAGTGTGGCGTACTAGGCATTAGAAAATGTAGAAATGAAACTTACATTGGCACCAGTCTCTTGTATTTCCCTTTGGGTTTTTTTTTCCTCCTCCTTTTATCTTTTGGGTGCATCAGAGGACCCCTGTGTAGTCACACTGCTTTCTTTGGATCCCTCCTCCTTGTCATTTCTCTTTAGACTAATTGCTTATTCCAATATAAGAATTTCTAGAACCTCTTGACTCTCTTGAATACTTTTTAGAAACCTTGATCATGAGATTAGAATCATATTGTATCTGACTCTTAAGAATATGATGTTCTAAAATCTGGGGTACCTTTATCTCTGTTGCCAACATTTCATTTTTAGAAACTCCAAGATCGCTTTCTTCCAAAGTCTCTGTCATACTCATTTTAAGAATTCTATTGTTCTTGTTGATGGGAATCAAGCCCAGAGTAAGAGTTCAGCTTGATATTTCCCTCTACATGCAGACAGTGTCACTAAGAAAAGTCAAGAATGTATCAAACACTTAGCAGACTGGAACTTTCTAGAGACATAGATTCCTTGCCTACAAACCAGATATAGAAACAGTATTGGGAAAGTGTAGTCTACTTATTATGTCATAATTGCAGAGAAGCTTTTGATTCTGTTTTTAACTTTGATATTGACATAATATCGGACTTACCAAAACATGGTTAGAATAGTACAAGGAATCCCATATACCCTTCATCCAGATGCCCACATGTTAACATTTCTCCACAGTGGTGCCCTCTCTATGCAAATAATTTTTTTTGAAGTTTATTTATTTATTTTTTGAAGGAGAGAAGCGCACAAATGAGGGTGGGGCAGAGAGAGAGAGAGAGAGAAGCAGAGAGAGAGAACCCCAAGCAGACACGTGGCTGGAACCCTGAGAACCGTGAGATCATGACTCTAGCCAAAATCAATAGTCAGATGTTTAACCTGATTGAGCCCCCCAGGCGCCCCTATGCAAATAATTGTGAATGAAAGACACAGGCAGACACACAAAATGCTCCTCCCATCACACAAAACCCCTTGCAGCTCCTGGGTTGCTTCCTTCCTCTTCCATCATGCTGCATGTATCTGCTTCCATCACTAGACACGGTCTTACCACCCCAGAGAGTAGTGACTATTATTTAATCTTTCTTTCTCTCCGTCTTCTTTTTTTTTTAATTTAATTTTTAGATAGTTAAGGTACTGTGCGATATTGGTTTCTATTGTTTACAATTTCTAGCCTGCAGTTCAGTGCTTATCACATTGTAAAAATACTCCGGGAGTGTGGCGTATTTTTTTTTTCCCTTTGATACGGTCAGGTTTGCTGTTGGCTTTGATATTTTAGCATTGGTCAGCTTCTGAAACAGATGATCTCTTTCATACACAGGTCTTCCACTAAATAGACTTTGAGGTGTATAAAGCCATAGTTGAAACTCCCAGTGCAGAATCTATGAGTTCGGTGCCAGATATATGTGGGCATGGGAAATAATTCTCGCTCAAGAAAGAGCAAGAGGTTGATGGTGTTAAAGAAAGCTTTAAAAGAAAAGCAGTTTGGCACAGGATGGCTAAGGTATAAAAATGCTACAGACCATTATGTATTTGAATAAGGTTGTATTGCTGGTTAACTAAAAATTGAAGGTTTGGCACATTCAACAGTGAACTCTTAACCTAGCCAATACAGTTCAGATTGTGGAACAAACACCAGTTACTTGACACATGCAAATATTCAAATATAAAAATGTTGGGATATATAGTATGGAATACAGCCGATGGGCTAAAGAAGTGACTAGAACAGAAACCTAAATGCCAGGGGAAAAAAGAGAGAGAGAGAGAGAGAGATCCATCCAATGTTTTAGTAAACATCTAGTATAATCATATCTTCCCTTCATCTTTTGAAAACCTTTTCTGCATTTGAGGAGAGTCCCACCTCATGAGTTCAGCCTCCACAGTGGTCAAGTCTGAACCGAAACTCCCAGCATCCTTTGCAACTAGCATGCAGTCATGTGACTTAGGCTCCATGAATCAGACATATCTTAGGAGACATCAGCATAAAAAGAAACAAAAAGGAAGCAATCTTGGTATGGACTTTTTGTGTGCCCGCAGGGATAATAGCCAGGACATTTGTAGTTCTGGGTCTAGTGCTGTAAATTGAGTAGCAAGGTGGCTGGCAACATTAATGGTTAAGGAAAGTCAAATTCTTGGCATTTAGTGCTTGGCTGGCGCAGCAGAAGTGGTTTTTCCTCAGGCCAGTTCTGGGATGCGATTTTGACCATTTCTCCAGGAAATGATTATTTGGGCTAACACCTTTTGTCTTTATCTGTGATCTCCTTTAGTCAAAACAACCAAATTACATTCTGTTGTTTGCACCTGCCTAATACAATATTAGAAATATCCCCCACTTAGTTCCATAAGGAGGCAAATCATCGACAGTCAAGTTTGTAGCTGTCAAGAGATAAAAAGAGCAAATACAGCCTTTAAAAAACGCAAATACAGAAACTCAGATGGAATAAAAACATGTTAGGGTAGCTCATATTCCATCTGACTCCTTGGCTCTTATCTTACGCCCACTTTGAATTCATAGTTGGCCCTTAAGATACGTTCCCCAAAACAGAACCAGCTCTACAACACATGAGTGGAAGTGGATATTTTCTCTGAGGATTTTGTGGACAGATAAAGGACAGGTGTCATTGCACTATCTCAAAATAATACACCATATTCCTGTTAGACATCTCAATTCCTTTCCTAAAGTCCTTATCTGGGTGATGAAAGGCTAGAAGGGGTGGATTTCTGCTGTCGAGAACATAGGGATTTCTGGGGCGCCTGGGTTGCTCAGTCGGTTAAGCAAACGAGTCTTGATTTCGGTTCAGGTCATGATCTCATGGTTTTTGGGATCGAGCCCCGCATGGGGCTCTATGCTGACAACACGGAGCCTACTTGGGATTCCCTCTCTCCCTGCCCCTCCCCAGTTTGTGCTCTGTCTGTCTCTCTCTCAAAATAAATAAATAAACTTAAAAAAAAAGAACATAGGATTTTTAACCATATTTTTTGAAGCGGCAAATGCCTTGAAAATATACTTCCCATGAAATGGGTACCATGGACTTACAAATTTCTCTCTTTTACTCTCTATCAATTTTCAGGGGTATTAACTATCTGGAGAACATTTGCTCTTCTTTTCCTTTTTTAAATGGAAATATAAATGACCACAGCTGTGGAAAATGGTGAAGGAGAAAGCAGAAATTGTTCTTTGTTGTCTCTTTCAGTACACATACAGTACGCGTGTGTGTGCACGTGTGTTACTTAGGGATAGAGAGGTTCCCTAGATGCGTTTAAGCAGCCACGGGCCAGCGTGCTTTCTGTGAATTCTCCTGGTGTTTCTCCCAATTATTTAAATGTTCCATGCTAATGGGCTTGCCCATCGCAGCCCTCAGGAAGAGTAGACCCTGGTCCTTTATAGGAGCGGGAGTGTCTCTTTTCCCCATAGCTGACTGCCTCTATTTGTTTTCATTAGCATAAATGAAAATAAATGGAATCCCTAGATGCCCTAAACTGAAGGGATGCTGCACTGCCCATGGCTGCTGTCCGCAGACTTCTGAGCTCATTCAGAAAACATTGCCAAGAGAGGCATGCTTTTGCTACATCAGGGCACATTACTTTGAATTATTTCAGAAGACGAGATTCTCTGCCAATCGAAATGCAGGACCAACATTAGGTTAATTCCAACCAAAGAATTTCAACCAATAGAATAAAAGTCTCCTCCGGTCTCACCATTTCCCAGCTGCCTGCTACAGCCCAAATCGAGGCACCATCCTCAGAACGCTGCATCTCTGTTGCTGTCTCTGGAACGGGGCACGAACAAAGGATCTCACAAAGAGAGGCAGCTCATTGTTGGAATTTTGTGTTTCCGAAAGTTCCTTTCCTGTTTTGCAAACTCCGGCTCGGCTCTGCAGTGTGGAGAGCTGCTTCTCCTCAGCAGATGTTCTGACTCTGGCTGGCTGCGTTCTTGCCTGCACTCATTTGTCCCGGCCTGCCATCCAGTTGCACAACACGACACAGCCTGCCAACGCGGTTTCTCCTGTCCTCTGTGCAGCTCTCTCCACTGGTGCCTTGCCCACTGCTCCACGCCACAAAGCCACAGCTACGGGGTTCTGCGTCGCCCTCTGTATTCCAGTTATTTCTATTTCCTTGGCTCTTCACAGCAGTGGTGACTAAAGCCTTCATTTTTTTCTCCTGACACCCTCTCCCCACGCTTAAGCTTTTCTGTCACGATGGGAGATGTGGCCACTGTAAAAATTCAGTAGGCGATCAGGAATGTCTTAGAGTAATATTTGACCCTTTCCTCTGTTTTGTTTCTTTAATATTGAAAGCAAGCACTATTTGCTGCTGAAACCTGTTTAATGTTTGTCAATGTCAATAATGTGTATCCATTAGCACAGCCAAACACTTGGTCCTATCTTTAAGCTCTTATAACAGCATTCCTCACTGATCATCACATCCGGGTTCTTATTTCAACAAATGTTGACTGATAGGTGAGGAACTATGTATTGAGAAGTTGCTTCCAGAACAGACTCCCTTTTTGTCCACGTTCTTAGGCTTCTGGAGAAGGTGAAGACCACATTTTTTTTTTTTAACAGAAACAAGTAACTCCTTTCCTACTTTCTTCCAAATGGTCATAATGATTGGACCCCCTCTTCTCAGGAAACGAATAAGAGGATGAGCATATGATTCAAAGAAGGAGGCACTGTCTGAGACAGATCATAGCTCTGCGACAGGTCAACCGTACCTGGGCATCAGGGGAGTAATTTGCCTATAGCAGGTTGTGAAATCTGACATTATAAATCAAGTGTTTTCCTTGGTTAATGAACTGTCTCTAATCGTCTGTGCCAACCACCGTGTTTGAGGCTGTGGGAGACACAAAAATGTGAACACAAGGGTTTTTTCCATCTACTCATTTATTGCATGTCCCCACTCAGACCAGGATGTCCTCCATCCCAGCAACCAACTGCAGAGAAGCCTACAGAAGCGGCAGGAAGGGGCAGAGAGTTAGAAGGGTACAGGTGGCTCCCCAAAGCATCCACTGAAGGTGTCTGAAGGTGGTCTGAAGTTTGGTGGGATTCTAAACACTTTGGTGTCCCTCCACTGCCCCCTCCCTCCATGTGTCAGAGTGGTTCTCAAACCTAGGCGTGCATTAGAATTACTGAGAAACTTAATCAACGTAACATCTAAAACTTGGTAAGTTTTATGTTGTGTAGATCTTACCACAATAAAAAGGATGCAGTGAGTCCCCTATCCTCAAGGAGGTGGAGTGTAACTCTCTAGTCCTTAAGTGTGGGCGGTGCATTGTAACTTTCTTCCAAAGAAAACAATATGGAAAGGGGGAAGAGAGCATAAGTTTACAGTGGAGAAATCTGACAAACCTCAGCCAGGTGATCAAGGACAACATCAACGGCGATAAGTCATGTTGACAGCATGGGCCGCTGATATGATGTGATGAAAAGGACTCTTTGCCTTTGTGGTCTTTTTCTCCAAAATCTATAACCCCAGTCTAATCATGAGAAAAACCTCAACACAAACCCAATTGAAAAACACTCTACAAAATACTTAACCAGTAATCCTCAAAACTGTCACAACTCAGAGGGTCCTCAGGAGACATGACAACTAAATGTAATGAGGTATCTTGGATGGATTCCTGATCTAGAAAAAAGGACATTAGGGAACAACTGGAGAAATTTGAATGAAGTAAAGGCATAAGTTAATACTAACGTTTCAGTATTAGTTCATTAATTGTCACAAGTGTTCCGTACTAATGTCAAGTGTTAATAGGGGAAAGTGGCCGTGAGGTATACAGGAACTCTCTGTATTATTTTTTGCAGTAACTCAACAAATCTAAAACTGTTCGGAAAGAACAAAGGTTATTAAATAGATAAATATTCTTGGATCTCACCCCAGATAAATCTGTATCTTTGGGTGTGGAATTTTACAAGCTCCTCAAGGGATTCATTTTTTAAAATATTTAATTTATTTTTAAAGAGAGAGAGAGAGAGAGAGAGAGAGAATCTAAGCAGCCTCCACACTCAGCAGAGAGCCCGATGTGGGGCTTGATCCCATGACCCTGGGATCACAACCCAAGCCAAAATCAAGAGTCAGATGCTCAATGGACTAAGCCACTCAGGTGCTCCTCTCCTCAAGGGATTCTTTTTTTAAGTTTATGTATTTTGAGAGAGAGAGAGAGAGAGAGAGAGCAGAAGCAGGGGAGGAGCAGAGAGAGAGAATCCCAAAAAGGTTCCACACTGTCAGCGCAGAGCCTGACATGAGGCTTGAGCTCACGAACCTCGAAATCGTGACTTGAGCCAAAACCAAGAGTTGGACACTTAACTGACTGAGCCACCCAGGTGTCTCTCTCTTCGAACAATTCAATGCACAGTGAAATTTAAGAATCATTGGTTCACGTGGCCCTTCCCTTTGTGGGTCAGGATTCTGGTGTTAGTTTGCTGTCTCATTTCACCTACCTTTGCCTTCCTCAGCTCTTACAGCCAGATTTATCAATGAGCCTCATCTCTTGGTCTGAACTCAGGCCATTTCCTGGGTCAAATCTGAGCAAGCAAAGCAAGTAAAGAGATCCAGTTTATAACGGGAGTGAGCTTAGGCTGAGCTGGACGTTTTTTTTTACTATACCAATCCAGACTTGGGATGCGGTTCAGTAATTCCTGGAGCCTCCCAGCCAGCCATGACGCAGTGTGTAGGAATGTGCTTCTGTGCTGATTCCTTTTCTGTGGTCTCTCTGGAGAACTGCTCATATCAAGACTTCATCTTGGGAAGGGACCTCAGACCTCTTATATAGAGACCTCCTCTGTGCTGGTGGCCTTCATCGAAGACTTTGGTCCCCTTCTCAGTCACTTATTAGATCAATGAGAGTAGACAGAGCCCTGCAATAATTCTGCCTGATGTCTGTGTCTTCCAGTTGTCTAAAAGTCTCCTCTATCAGGTACCATCTTCCGGGTGAGACCCCCTGAGTTCTATGCCATGAACTGCCCAGCTTCCTATTCCAGGCTCTGCAGGCTTTGAGTAAGGCTCCCCAGTCTACACTTGGACTACTAGAAATGATCTTAGCTCAACTTTATCTTGGTGGCCTTCTTTTGTTCACCATAACATGCTTCTCTTTCTTCTGCTGTTCGATTTGTGCTCCCACTCTCCACTCAAACTTCATCTTTCTCCCACACTGTCTTGCCCCATTCCACTGCATTCCATCTCTATTTGCCATTAGCAAAAGAATTCTTCTGTCTCTACCAATATCACTAAACATTCGAAGAAACCCTGTAATTTGAAAAATTGACAGAAAACAAACAAACAAACAAACAAAAAAGGAATTCAGAAGAAACAGAGACCACGCGGGAAGTATAAGAACATTTAAAAGAGAAAGAAAAGACCCAAATAGAAAGAAAATAGAAAGGAAAGACCCTCAAATAGAAGAGAGAAAATAATTCATCTATGCAACAGAACAAAATCCTCTATTAAAAAATGTAAAACTAGGAAAGAGTTCTTGGAATTGATAATTTGATACAGAAAATTGAAAGCATTATTAGAAAACATGTTTTGTTTGGTTTTTACTTGTGCTTTCAGTTCTGGGCAGGAACTTGATAGGTATCCTTGCACTTTTTGTCTCTGAAATGAATAAATTAGTTATAACCTTTTTTTAGCTTCTGCTACTGGGTGTGTGTGAGGCTGCCCTAGGGCCCTTGACCATGCAGCTGGTTGAATTAAATGGACCTAAAATCGACACTGTAGGGTTATTCGTGTCTCTGCAGGGCCACCTAAGCAGGTAAGTCCCAAGATCAAGATTTAGGTTGAGGACCAGAAAGTTCCCTTTCAGGCTCAGGACCAAATCAGATTCTTAAATCTGATCTTTTGGGATCACCTGTCAAGCTAGTAATAAATCTTATTTGAGCCCCATGTGATCTTGAACTTTGTGTGTTTGCTTTAATGGACAGAATCCCAGATAGGAGGAGGAGTTAAAGGTAACCAGAACGTCTGACATATTCCTTTCTTCCAGTAACTAAAAAGAAGGGTCAAAAACCTACAGCATGTCTCAAACATAGATGTTTAAAAAAAATTTTTTTTTTAATGTTTTATTTATTTTTGAGACACAGAGAGACAGAGCGTGAACAGGTGAGGGGCAGAGACAGAGTGAAACACAGAATCTGAAGCAGGATCCACGCTCTGAGCTGTCAGCACAGAGCCCGAAGCAGGGCTCGAACTCACAAACCGCGAGATCATGGCCTGAGCTGAAGTCGGACACTTAACTGACTGAGCCACCCAGGCGCCCCTCAAACATGCATGTTTAAAGAACTATTAGTAACCAAAAATAAAATAAGATAAAGCAAAATATAATAAAGTCCAAATATTGTTATCAGGACATTCAGGTGCCACCATAGTTTACCTCCTCTGAGGCCTTATATTCTATAGCTTCCCACCCAATACTCTTATCAACCAAAACAATAACAACAAAAATAGTCATTTTATGGGGGTACTTATTTTGTGCCAGGCATTGTGCTGAGTATTTTACAAAGGCTATTTTATTCAGCAGTCATAAAAAATTTTTCAAGAGGCAAGTACAATTGTTTTCTCCATTTTACAGATTGGAAAACTGAGGCACAGAGAGATCGAGTAAATCGCCCCTGATATAATAAAGGAAAAGACTCAGATTAGAATATAGGATGGGTGGGGAGCGCCTGGCTGGCTCAGTCGGTAGAGCATGCAATTCTTGATCTCGGGGTTGTAAATTTGAGCCCCACGATGGGTGTAGAGATTATTTGACTCTACTATAGTCTCATTCCTAAACTTGCTGTCCGCAGTGCCTTAGTGAAATACTGGTTATTTGACTAGAGTCTCTCTCTCTCTTTCTCCCATCTCTGTTGAAAGCTTGCTTGTGACTCAAAGAACAACTCAAATGTCATTTCTTCTATGAAACATTCCTCTCTCGAAATTCCTCTCTCTCTCCTCAGTATTCGCATCAATTTTTTAAAATACCTTTACAACGTAGGTTGGGTTTCCCAGAAGTAGACCAGAAAATGAAGTTTTGTGTGTGAGTGATTTATGAAGGAAGTGCTCCCAAGAGAAATGGGTAAAAGAGTAGGGAAGCAGGACAGGGAAGGGGAGGGATCCAAGCAAAGGGAGGCTTTCAACCAAGGCCCTAGCTTCAGGCTGATCTTTTAGCCTGAACTCTGGAGTGTAACTTATAAGAGGTTATCTTGACCCAAGGCAAGGGACCTAGAATTCCCCCCTCACCTGCCAGTCATCGGCTAAGCCCCTCATCCCCAGAAGATAGAAGCCCCTAGGCATTTCAGGCTTTCAGTATGCCAAGGCAAAGTAGCTTTAACCGCCAAAGGGAGTTTTCTAGTAAGAACATGGAAGCCATGTTCCCTGAGAAGAAAAACCATCAAGAAACTGGATCTGGGCTCACAGAAATGGTGAAAGGGATCTGAGGGTATCTGAGCAGAGCCCCAAATCTCTGTAATAGACTTTATGATATTGTTACATCTACTTAATTTTAGTATGTATATTCTTTACGATACTACTTGATGAAACCCCCTGCATTTTTTTATTTGCACCTAACAAATTTTATTCACCTAAAGAGGGGAGAGAGACCATGACCAGACTCGTAAATTCTCTATTCATTTCTTGGCTAGTCTGAAAACCCCTCTTTCCTTATCACTTATACTGGGCCCCATTCTTGTTAAAATCTCCAAAGACATTAAACTCCACTAAAAGTTCCTTTTTAAATATGATGAGGGAAATATGCAGAGGATTTAGCTAAGGGCCACTTTCAAGGGCTACTTCCATTTTCTCTTCTTTTTTATAATTTTTAAATATTTACTTATGTTTGAGAGAGAGAGAAGAAAGCATGCCCGTGGGCAAGAGCAGGGGAGAGGCAGAGAGAGAGGGAGACAGAGGATCCGAAGTGGGCTCTGTGCTGACAGCAGATAGCCCGATGCGGGGGATGCAGGGCTGGAACACACGCACTGTGAGATTGTGACTTGAGCTGAAGTCGGGTGTTTAACCAACTGAGCCATCCAGGCGCCACAGGTCTATTTCCATTTTAATCACAAACTCATTACTGGCCAGCCAAGTTAGCCATTCTACCCTTCTAGGGCCAAAGAAGTGTGTGCCCTCTCAACATCATCCTTTTCTCCCTTCCTAACCCTAATAATGAATGAAGACAACTTAATGGTGACTGTGTAGGCGACATCACATCAAGATAAGCAGTGGGATCATAATGTGCCTAAATGAATACCTCATCTCACAACGTCCAGATGGAGAGAAAGCTCTGAATGTTGAGTTGCCACCATTACAATTGTGAATTGTGATTAGCCGTCCCCCGGGCGATCTGCTCAGAGGCTCAGAAAACCATTCTGTGTCAGTGCCTGCTCAGGGCTGGAAGACGACATTACTGCAGAGCCACTTGGTTTTCACAGAATATAGATAACAAGAATTGAAATGAAGAGGGATCCCTAAAATTACTTGTGTTATAAAGTAGAAGCAGGAGATCACTCTTTATCAAATTTCTACATAATAATGTTCAACATTATCGAGCACTTACTGTCAGGCAGCCGATAACATGAGCGTTAGATCCTCCTAACCACACTTTGATGTAAGCCCTTAACATCCTTCCTATTTTCTAGATGAGGGCACCGGGAGCTGGGAACTTAAATCACGTGGCCAAGGTCAGACAACCTAGAAGTTGGAGAGACCGGAGATCCAAGTGCAAGAATAAATGATTGATGTCGGCATGCGCTCTCAGAACCTTCTGGCCTTCTGCCTCCCCACACAGGATCAGAACATGGGGCTCTTCCATGAAGCTCTCTCATAGATATCATCCAATCATTTGGAACATTTCACATTTAAGATATTATTCCTCCCAATGGAATCTTAAAATACCCAACACAACCCTCTTAAATCCCTGATTATGTACGGCTCTGTTGAAGGTTATGTTAATTATAAATTGAATATCGGTTTTTAAAAATAACAGGAACAAGAATGCAGGGAAAGTATTTATCCTATTAAAGAAAGTGATTCGGTGTACATGTGTTTGAAAGCATTGGAATCAAGTAGCAATGTTCACTAAAATTGAAAACTAGGCAGATAGACTCCTGTTTTTGGATATGTGGTTAGCCATTAATCCATATATGTAAAGAACAATACACATATAACTCCACAGTTTAAACTTCATTATTTCAAGCTAGTTTTACCTCTATCAATCCTATTTAATTAAGCTTTTAATTAAATAGCTTTCAATTAAACTATTAATTAAGCTGTGTGCTATTTTTTCTTAAAGCAGTAATAATTTCTGGTATGTACATCTGTTGAGGGTAGACAGAGTTTTAAATGTCATTTCACATTTTATTTATTTATTTTTTAAGTTTATTTATTTTGCGAGGAAGACAGAGAGAGGGAGAGAGAGAGAGAGAGAAGACCGACCAATTCGCGCCGGCCGCGCGGGAGAGACAGAGAGAGAGGGAAAGAGAGAGTCCCAAGCAGGCTCTGCACTGTCAGCGGAGAACCCGACTTGGGGCTCGAACTCACAAACTGTAAGATCTTGACCTGAGCGGAAGTCAAGAGCCAGAAGCTTAACCGACTGAACCACCCAGATGCCCCTCATTCAGCATTTTGAATGTTTCATTCATTCTTCAGTCGAATTCAGTGAACGGTATTCTAGGGCAGAAAGCGTTGTATGCCTGTCTTTCTTCTCACAGCAGGGTCTCACCAGGAAACCGATGGCATGCTTACGTGACAATATTTTCTGGAGAGTTTAACGAATGACTATATACAAAGGCGTGGGTGGGGTATAAGGAAGCCATAAGTGACGGCACAGACCCAGGGCTAGTAACAAGGTTCTGGGCCCATTATCCATTACCTACCCAAGGCCCAAAAGGTCTTGGAGAGAGAGTTGTTACCAGGACCTAGAGACCTAGGAGGCTGTGCAGGAGACCCGCTGACACGCGCTAAGACAAATGGAAGAAAGGAAGAAAGCTGAGAAAAGAAATCCCCAAACTTGCTCTCTTCCCTTCTTCCAATCCCCGCCCCCCACCCCGCCACCTCAACCCTGCAAGTAGCAAAAGTCAAAGGGAAGCCAGAGGGCAAGGGAACCTGTTGACAGTGTGCCCAGGTCCACCTCCCAGGGCACTGAGCAAGGATCTTGGCACACTCAGGAAAGGGAGTGTTCCGGAAGTGTGGGCCCCAGGTTCCCTTCACCTCTGTGCCCTCTACACACAGCAGGGGCTTAGCTAAAGTGGAATCCAAGAGCGATTCCTCTCATTGCTGGAAAAGAGCTCATCAGCGGATCTGCGGAAAGTCAGAAGAACAAAAAACCCGAGCTTTTGTGTTGTTCCCAAGCACATCAATCAGATTTACTTCAAAACCCACTCATTTGATGCTTTCTCAAATTAAGTAAATGATGGGCCTTCTCCGGAGCATTTCTATCTTGTGAGTTAAGTTTAGAATCAGACACTGAGTTTATTAATGGGAACTTATTTTTTCCCTTCACTTGCTCGGAGTTGAAGTGCCTGCCTTTCAAATCTGTGCACCAAACTGAAGTCTTGCTCTGGAACTTGGCTTTTGCATTTGCCTTCTCTTCTCCCTTCCCTGCCCCATTTTCCTTTCCCATTCAGCGGCTGAGGCCCTAAAGAAAGGATAACTTGGGGCGCCTGGGTGGCGCAGTCGGTTAAGCGTCCGACTTCAGCCAGGTCACGATCTCGCGGTCTGTGAGTTCGAGCCCCGCGTCAGGCTCTGGGCTGATGGCTCAGAGCCTGGAGCCTGTTTCCGATTCTGTGTCTCCCTCTCTCTCTCTGCCCCTCCCCCGTTCATGCTCTGTCTCTCTCTGTCCCAAAAATAAATAAACGTTGAAAAAAAAAATTTAAAAAAAAATAAAATAAAATAAAAAAAAAAAAAGAAAGGATAACTCACTTGAGACAAAATCCAGGAAATCAGAAGCCACTTCCCTTTTCTTTTCTTTTTTTTTTTTTTGAGATTTTTTTGTTGAGTTTATTTTTTATTTTGAGAGAGACAGCGTGTGCACAGGGCAGGAACAGAGGGAGAGGGAGAGAGAGAATCCCAAGCAGACTCACACCGTCAGTGTAGAGCCCCGTGCGGGGCTAGAACTCAAGAACCACGACATCACGGCCTGAGCCGAAACCAAGAGTCGGATGCTTAACTGACTGAGCCACCCAGATGTCCCTAAGATTTTATTTTGAGGTACTCTCTACCCCCAACATGGGGCTGGAACTCACGACCGGTGAGATCAAGAATTGCATGCTCCACAGAACAAGCCAACCAGGTGCCCCAAAAGCCACTTGCCTATTTCATTTTGGCCCAATTAAGTGGCAACCACTGCAGCATGCACTCAATGCCTTCACTTCCTTTTTGTTTGTTTGTTTGTTTGTTTGTTTGTTCTCATGTCTGTCTGAGCTCCATATCCTCAGCTCACCAGGATTTTCTCTCACAGAAGCAAGGCGGAAACCATTCCACACCCCACAGGCAAAGTAGCTGATACTGAAGAAGGGAGGGCCTAGCGGTCTGTGGCTCGAGCTGCTTTGGAGTCTCTTATCTTCTCCAGGGCTGTGTCCAAAAGGAATATTTACTATCCCTGCACCACACAGTTTGTCTCTTATTATTTCTCCCCAATGGCCACTTCCCTCTTTACTAATTCTGCAAATAGTCCCTGCCTTTCTGTGTCAAAACTCACTAAGTAGCCACTGGACAGGTGGCCATGCCAACCACAAATCAAGCCTTCTTCCTGCCCACACATTATATTCTCACTCCCTTTGACTCCAGCCTATATTCTTTTCCTAACCTTGCTTAATTGGTTATCTTCCCCCTCCTCCACTTCTTCCAGTCAAACCTTACATAGTCACCCTGAAGTCATTTATTTCACACTCAATTATTGTACGGCTGAGAATTATTTTTTTACAATTATCCTTACGGTTATGATGATTGTCATTGCGAAACCAGTGTGTGTATTTTATCCGTAAAACCAGAAAATGAGTTTCTGGGAATGGCTCTGTTTGCTGCAGTTTATACAGAAGGAGCCATCTCTCTTGCCTCCTCAACCCTGAAACCCAACTTAGTTTATAGGCTTTTCTTCAGAACACGTTGCGTATTGATGAGCTTCTGTAAAGTCGGTCATTAAGCACTCTGGAATCTGAGAACAAAAAACCCAAGAGAGGGGGTGCTGATTTCGAAAAGAATATTATAAACAAACTACTGGAAAAACAAGGAATGTTTCGCTTTGTAAATTAAGTGATTGTAAATTAAGAATGTAAGCAGTAAGGAGATAAGGCAAGTAAAGCAACAACTGTGGCTTTTTGATCCAGGACAAGGAAAGAAATCACAGCCTCTCTTCCAGGTATAGACTAATGGCTTCATGGGGTCAACTTCCGGTTGATGAAGACATCGAACCAATGTACTCACTCTCTGGACAGACTGGTTCACATTATCATGTTAATAGTCCTACTCAGGGTGGAATGCCTGGGTGGCTCAGTCCGTTGACTGCCCTACTCTTGATTTCAGCTCAGGTCATGATCCCAGGATCATGGGATCAAGCCCCCTTGTTGGGCTCTGTGGGGAACACGGAGTCTGCTTAAGATTCTCTCTCTCTCTCTCTCTCTCCCCATGCCCTTCTTTCCTGCTTGCGCACTCGCTCTCTCACTCTCTCAAATAAAATTTAAAAAATAGTCCCACTCAGTGAGAAACAGAAATATAAAACTGGTTCTTACTTAGTGCTCTTTGTTTGCCTTCCAAAGCCCTATTGATGGTAGTTCTTCATGTGACCTGTTTAGAAATAAGGTAGCTTCATTGAGTAACTAACTATTCATTCATTTCCTTTAGAGGAAGTACACAATTATGTTTCACTACATAAACAAGAAAAACTTATGGTAAAGATGGATGGGGTACTGAGTTTTATAGATTGGAAAGCTCCGTCCTTGACGAATGCCATTTTCAGGCTATGGAGTGCTTTGTTTGCAAGCGAGCATGGACAAAGCTTTGTTGACCAATTGGGCACAAATGCTAAAAGAGTACAGTTTACAAAAGGAATACAGAAAATGTGAGTTGTGAACCCTTTTATTGGGAAGAGGTAGAGTGGCCATAAATTAAAGGGGTATCACTGCAACTAAAATTATTTACGAAAGAGATTCAGAGCATTTTCTCATACAGATGTTCTCATACTGCCCAAGGCCTGGGCATTTGATTTGTAAAATCAACATCATTAGTATTCATCATTAATTGTGCACGTATCATGAATTTGGTTCTTCTACTCAGTAGCCGGGTATTTACCTCTCTGTGCCTCAGAGCCCTCATCTGTAAAATGAGGATTAAAATAATACATACTTTCAGGAGATTTGTTGTAAGAATAAGCAAGCTAATACATACAAAGTGCTTATCACAATGTTTGATATTTACTGTTCTCAGTGACAATATTATTTGAATAACTATTATTTTCTCACTTTGCTTTTTACATGTTAGTTCATCTGTGAAGATTAAATTAACTGTTATTATTATTATTATTTAATGTTTATTTATTTATTTTTGAGAGAAACAGAGTGTGAGCAGGAGAGGAGCAGAACAAGGGAGAGAGAGAGAGAGAGAGAGAGAGAGAGAGAGAATCCCAAGCAAAGCTCCAACCCACAAACTTCAACATCATGACTGGAGCTGAAATCAAGAGTTGGACACCTGAGGCACCTCGGTGGCTCAGTTAGTTAAGTGTCCAACTCTTGATTTCGCTCAGGTCATGATTTCATGGTTTGTGGGTTCAAGCCCCATGTCGGGGTCTATGCTGAAAGCACAGAACCTGCTTGGGATTCTTTCTCTCCCTTTCCCATGCACGTGCACATTCTTTCTCTCTAAATAAATAAAAAACTTCAGGGGCACCTGGGCGGCTCAGTCGGTTGGGCATCCGATTTCCACTCAGGTCATGGTCTCGCGGTTTGTGAGTTCACGCACCACATCGGGCTCTGTGCTGACAGCTCAGAGCCTGGAGCCCGCTTTGGATTCTGTGTCTCCCCCTCTCTCTACCCCTCCCATGCTCATGCTCTGTCTTGCTGTGTCTCTCAATAATAAATAAATGTTAAAAAAATTAAAAATCAATAAATAAATAACTTCAAAAAACTTAAAAAAAGAAAAAGAGTTGGATGCTCAACTGGCTGAGCCACCCAGGTGCCCCTGAATTCACTATTATTTTTATTCCAGATTTACAGATGAGGAAAATGGAGCGCAGAGAAGTGAAGCAAACTTTGCAAGATGATCTAGCTGGTCAGTGTAAGAGGCTGTCTGAATGACTATGTTAGCAGGCACACAATCTGCATTTCATTAATACCACGCTAAGTGTGAGAAATAAGCCCACCGACCCAATCAAAGGAAGGACACGGAGACTCGGAGCACAGTGAAGCGAGGCTTTAATCCACATTCTTGCAAGAGTGGGTGTCTGATGGACAGGCACACATAGGGCAGTCACAGCAGACAATTATTTCCTAGCGTGCAAGACCCTCCCCTGGTTCCTCATTGGCTGAGTACTACAGATCTTAGAGCCTTACCTGGAGGTTGCTTATGCCCGTGTCAGGCAAAAAATAGTCTGGCTGGAACAAATGTACATTTCCTGAGGTGATGCAGAGACTTTCAGTCCCTGGCGCATGCTCATTGCAAAGCCCATGACAAATAAGCCCAAGAAACCGAGAGGGGAAGAAGAACCAGGAAGTGAAGTGTCCAAGGGTTTGGAACTCCATTATGGTGGGGGTGCGGCGGAGGTTCATATATATTTCCAATAGGTTGTAAGCCCACTGTTCACTAGACAACACAGCTTTTATTTGGTATTTCTGGAAATGAACCATCACTCTTACTTCTCACACTAGGTGGAAGCCTGTTGTTTTAACTATGCTGAAAATAGATTGTGTTTGGTGCACTTTTTCAGTGGTATTTTCTGTTTTTTTAATTTTTTTAATGTTTATTTTTGAGAGACAGAGAGACAGAACATGAGTGGGGGAGGGGCAGAGAGAGAGAGAGAGAGAGAGAGAGAGAGAAAAGACACAGAATCTGAAACAGGCTCCAGGCTCTGAGCTGTCAGCACAGAAGCCGATGCGGGGCTCGAACCCACGAATGTGAGATCATGACCTGAGCTGAAGTCCGACGTTCAACTGATTGAGCCTCCCAGGCGCCCCCAGTGGTATTTTCATCACAAAAAGATCTCTGCCTGTTGGCTCTTTGGCCCATTTATCTCCCCACCTTTCCATCCTAGGCCCTTCCTGAGGAATCAGAGATTGCAGGATGGAAAAGTGGGTGGGGTAGTGCGCACTCAGCAGAACCAGGGTGGAGGGAAGTGCTGATGCTCTTTGTCCATTTACACCCAGAGCTCAAATGCTCAACTCAGCTCCAGCAGCAATTCATCTTATAAATCAATTTGGTGAGGCATCGGCTTTAAAATCCACTACATTGAATCAGGAGTGGAGTTTACAGCTAATATGCCAACAGGACACTTGTACACGGCAGTGACCTTTTAAGCTGGTGTAAACCAGTGTTCTTGCTGTGTTCTGCCTCTCTCCACAACACTGAGTGGGTTATGTTCCCGCCTGTTACCTCGTGCAGAAAGAAGGGCTGAAGTATTGACCCTCGTTCTCCTCAGAAAACTCTATATTAGTAGGATGACGACATTGTTTCTTATCCCAGATTATCTCTTCAAATTCTACTTCCATAACAGCTGTCACCGAAGCATTGTTCTTAACAGGAAGAAGTCTAATAGCTGGTTTTCTTTTTACTTCTCACTCATTATCATTAGTTAAAATCTGGCTTCCCCCGCCAAAACTTGACAGAAATTGTATTCTGGAAAGCCACCCAGGATGCCCTAATTATCAAACGCTGGAACTTCTTTTTCTTTCTGAAAGTTCCCACTCCCTTTATATCCATCACAAAATTTTGGAATTTTGGTTACCCATCTGAAGGCGACTCAATATCAAGCCCTTCAGTCTCTTGTAGATAATTCATGAACTTATTTCATTAACTTCTGAGGAAGACAGAATATTGGCCGTCCAAAGATGTCCGCATCCTAATCCCCCCAATCTGCACGTAGGTTACCTCACACGGCCAAGGGGAATTTTCAGATGCGATTATGTTAAAAATCCTTAAGTGGGGAGATTATTCCTGAATCATCAGGTTGGGTCCAATGTAATCAGATGGGTCCTTATAAAAAGACAGCAGGAAGGTCAGAGTCAGATTAGACAATGTGATGATGGAAGTGGAGGTCAGAGAGAGTGAGAGAGAAAGATTTGAATATGGTACATTGCTGGCTTTGAGGATGGTGGTGGGGCCATAGCCAAGGAAAGTGGGTGGTCTCTGTAAACTGGAAAAAGCATGGACATGGATTCTCCCCTGGAGCCTCCAGAGGGACTGCAGCCCGGCCTACACCTTGATTTTAGGATTTATTACCTCCCAAATACGAAGAAAACAAATTTATGTTGTTTTGAGTCTCTAAGTTCGTGGTGATTTATTACAGCAGCAATAGGAAACTAATACAATTCTCTTTTCAATTCTTCATCTCTCACCCTGAAAACTCTCCCAAATTCCAGAACCGATGTCTCAATGGTCTTCTAGACATCTCTACTTAGATACTTCACCAGCACCTCAAACTCAACTAGTCCAAATTTAAAATGATCTGTCTCCAAAATTGTATCCCTTCTGTGGACTTTTATGGCTGCATTCATCCCTTCACTCATTAATTACCTTATTAATTTATTTATTCGCAAACCAATGTTTTTTTTTTTTAAGTTTAATTATTTTGAGAAGGAGCACGAGCAGGCAAGAGCAGGGGAGGGGCAGAAAGAGGGAGAGAGAGAATCCCAAGCAGGCTCCTCGCTGTCAGCACACAGCCTGTTGTGGGGCTCCCCCTCACGAATCATCAGATTGTGACCTTAGCCAAAGTCAAGAGTCTGATGCTTAACCAACTGAGCCACCCAGGCACCCCGCAAACAAAATGTTTAGTGAATGCCCTACTATGTCAGATACTGTTGAGACTCTTACAATGCAGAAGTGCCCAGGGGGCCTGGGTGGCTCAGTCGGTTAAGCATCCAACTTCGGCTCCGGTCATGATCTAGCAATCTGTGAGTTCAAGCCCCGCGTTGGGCTCTGTGCTGACAGCTCAGAGCCTGGAGCCTGCTTTGGATTCTGTGTCTCCCTCTCTCTCTGCCCCTCTCCTGCTCATGCTCTGTCTGTCTCTCTCTCAAAAAATAAATAATAAAACATTAAAAAAATTTTTTTTCATTTAAAAAAAAAAGAAGCGCCCAAAAGACAAAACCTCTCTCCTGATGAGGATCACACTGTAAGGAAGAGCTAGACAAAAACAGAAAACAAATAAATAAAACAGTTCCAGCTAGTAAAAGTTTTATGAAGACTTTCAAGCAAGGTAAGGAGATAGAAAATAATGTGAGGTAGGACAGGACTCGGAAGGGGCAGTGATGGCTATTTTAACTAGGATGGTCACAGATGACCTATCCGCAGAAGTGACATTTGAAAAGAGACCCAATCAAAGAGGATCAAGAATGAGGATATGTGGAGGAATAGCACTCTAGGCAGATGGTTCAGCAAATAAAAAGCGCCAGAAGCAGGAGGGAATTTGGACTGTTCATGTTCCAGTGATTGAAAGATAGAGGACAGAAAGGTAGGCAGAGACTTCTTCGATCCTAGGTAGGAATTCTGATTGCTTTTGCAGTGTGATAGGAATTTTACACAAAGGAGTGATGTGACCTGATTTATAGTTTAAAAAAAAAATCACTGTGGCTGCTCTATAGAGAACAAAATGAAGGGAGAAAGAGGAAGGGCAGTGAGGAAGCTAAGTAATGAATGTTAGTGGTCTGGCCTAAGGTGGCAGCCAAGGGGATGGTCAGAATCAGGATATATTTTGAAAGTAAAGCTGATAATAACTGCCTAAGGATTGAAGCGAAGAGTCAGGACAAGAAAGAGTCAAGGATAAACTCCTTTGAGAAGCTGAAGACATCTAGCTGCTATGAAATGAAACGAAGTGAAATGAACTAGAGTGCATAAGTAGCAGGTCTGGGAAGAAAAGACACAAGTTTTGTTTCTGATAGGTTAAGACTGACATGTCTGCATTTATCTATCTATCTATCTATCTATCTATCTATCTACTTATCATTTTAGGGAGAGAGAGAGAGACCAGGGGAGAGGGGCAGAGGAGAGAGAGAGAATCTTAAGCAAGCTTCATGCTCAGCACAGAGCCCAATGCAGGGTTTGATCCCACAACCCTGGGACCACGACCCAAGGGGAAATCAAGAGTCAGATGCTCAACCAACTGAGCCACCCAGGCACCCCAAGACTGACATGTCTCTAGACATTAAAGTAGAGATGTCGCATAGGTATTTGAATACTGATATGGAAGTTTGGTGCTCAAAGAGGTACTCTGGACTACAGAGAAATTTGGAAATTATCACCACATGAATGATGTTCAAAGCCCCAGGCAAGGGCCACCTGGGTGGCTAAGTGTCCAACTCTGGATTTCACCTCAGGTCATGATCTCATGGCTGGTGAGTTTGACCCCTGTGTTGGGCTCTGTGCTGACAGTGAGGAGCCTGCTTGGGATTCTCCCTCTCTCCCTCTCTCTCTGCCCCTCCCCTGCTTGCTCTCTCTCTCTCTCTCTCAAAATAAATATTTAAAAACCAGTCTGATTAAATCAGTTCAATGTGATGGGTATTTACTTAGCAAAAACTTAAAAAAAAAAAAGCCACAGGCCAGGATGGATTCACTTAAGGATATACTGAAGATAAAGAAAAGAAGAAGTCTGAGGGATGAGTCCTAGGGATTCCAGTATAGAAAAATGCAAAGAGAAAGAGAAGCCAGTAAAGAAGATTAAGAAGTAGCAGCCAATGATGCAGGAGGAAAGCCAGGAGAATGTATTCAAAGGTCAAAGGAAAAATGTATTTTCAAAAGAAGGGGATGGTCATCTCTGTTAAATGCTGTTGAATACCTGTATAAAAGGAAGACCAATAATTCAGCATGTGATCTGGTGATAGAAGGTTATGTTCACCATGAGAAGGGTTGCTTCCATGCAATGGAGAGAGAAAAATTTTGGTTACAGTGGGTTAAAGAGAGAAAAGAAGGTGAAGACTTTGAGGCAGTAAGTAGAGACAACACTTTGCCAAGTTTTGCTCTAAAAGGAATGAGAAAAATAGAATCACAGCTAGAAAAAGGAGATAATGGCAGGTATCTTTTTTTTTATTGTAAATATTATATCTAAGGTGGGAGATTTTATAGTAAGCTTATATGATGATGAGAGTGATCCTGAGGGTGAGGCTAATTTCCAGAGCAAAGATCTCAAGGGGGTACAGAGAAGGGGGATAGCAGTATGTAAGTGTAAGGGTTACTATTATTCATTTATTTTTACAGGTGGCAGCGAAAGAATATCAGTTCTGATAGAATAGGTTATAGATTTGATGGGAAAAAAGAAGGATGTGGATACTTTGGAGGGCTGGAGAAGACAAAAAACAAGGTAGGACATAGGCATCTTAAAGAGTACCAAGCAAGATGAAACATATTTGCTACACATCAATGATGGCCCACTTGGTCAATGGTTAGAAGTCCTGAGAAGATTTAAGAATAGTTGGAACAGGGGTAACAGATTAGTGAGCTGGAAACACAGAAGGCTGTGATGAGAGCTTGTGATGTTTGAAGTTAATCATGAATTAGGCCGACGACCAGGAGTACTATTTATGATGACTTCTAAAAGAATCAGTCAGGTGTGGAATTTAAGAAGCAAATCAGATGAACATATGGGAGGAGGGAAAAAAGAGAACGGGAAACAAACCATAAGAGACTCTTAATGATAGAGAACAGACTGAGGGTTGATGGAGGGAGGTGGGTGGAGGATGGGCTGGATGAGTGATGGGCATGAAGGAGGGCACTTGTTACCATGAGCATTGGGTGTTGTATATAAGTGATGAATCACTGCATTCTACTCCTGAAACCAATATTGCACTGTGTGCTAACTAACTAGAATTTAAATAAAGATTTGGGGGGAAAAAGTGAAAGAGCCAACTCAGTTTGAGAAAGCATCCTAGGAACTTATTTGGAAAGCAAGGAGTTTTGATCAATGCACTAATCACTCTGCCTCTAGACTGTTTCCAGCCTGCTGTTCTAATCTACAGATCTTGGATTTCAGTTGCAGCTTCCAACTGGGTTTCCACCTTCCAGCCCACCCATCCCTGCTCACTGCAGACTGGCCAGCCCCCACAACCCAAATTGGCAGGAGCCACTTCTTCATTTATCCTGCCACTGCTATTTCTCTTGGCTAATGAAGATTTTGTGCAAGTCAGTGGTTTTCGTGTACTGACAAACTCCTTTGTTTCTCTAAAGTCTGAAGTTAAGGGGAGATTCTCGTCAGAAACCAAGGTCCTCTCCTTTCAGTCTTGAACAAATTTTTCCTCCAATTGAAATGAAAAGCTTTACATATCTTCCTGTCCTTATAGAGTTTACCTGTGCCACTAACTGTGTAAATGTGTAGACAAAACTCCCTACCCCCTAGATTCTTGAATTGTTTAATATAAAGCCATCCATGTTTCCTTTACAGAAATATCTGGACAGAAGACAAGCATATACTTCAGCTCAGTATTTAATGATGAAATTTAAATATGTACACTAAAACAGGAAAACTATACCCCTGTAAAAATATATAAGAAAAAGGCTGCCTGAGGGGCTCAGTCAGTTAAGCATTCAACTCTTGCTCTTGGCTCAGGTCATGATAAGGATCGTGGGATTGGGCCATGCCCTAGGCTCTGCACTGACAGTGTGGAGCCTACTTGGGAGTCTCTCACTCCCTCTCTCTCTCTCTGCCCCTCCCCTGCTCATGCTCTCTCCCAAAATAAATAAATAAACTTTAAAAAAAAAGTAAACAACAACAACAAAAAGAATGAGCCAAGGATTGTGAGGTCTGGGGTAATGCAATTCAAAGGCCTGTGACTTTTGATAAAGAATCGAGATTAAATCATAGGAAAGCAACAAAGACACATACCCCACCTCAAGGTCCTATGACTAATATTTAGAAAGGTTTCAAAGGAGGCGCTGTGCTTGGGAAACAGCCAAACTATGATTAGAACAAGAAGGTAATGGGGCACCTGGGTGGCTCCATCAGTTAAGCTTCCAACTCTGGATTTCAGTTCAGGTCATGATCTCACAGTTCATGAGTTCGAGCCCCACATGGGGCTCTGCGTTGACAGTGTGGAGTCTGCTTGGGAGTCTCTCTCTCCCTTTCTCTCTGCCCCTCTGCTGCTCCCTCTCTATCTCTCTCACAAAATAAATAAATAAACATTTAAAAATAGAACAAGAAGGTAAAGGGAACACGAGGAGATAAAGTAGAAGATACAGGAGATTTTGCTGATGACAAACCATGAGTTTCAGAGGATGTGGGGACTGAGGACCAGAGAAGCATGGGAAATGAGATCAGACTTACACATATATGCAGAGCTGGATGGGGAGAAAATCTGGATGATGACAGATGACCTGCGAGCTTTGGATTTGTGGTAGTAACTGACAAAAACAGGGATGGGAGAGAAGTTGATAGACTGGGAGGAGAAAGGGAGTCATTAGGTCCTCAGTTCTATGGAGGCCAATAGTTGATATCAATGGCCCTAACAATGTCAACCTGAACCGTAGATATTGTCTTACCTGGAACACCCTGAACCCTATGAATCTATTTTACAGACTACAGAGAATGGTGCCAGGACCAGAGAAGGAGTCAGCCAGAAACAGGTGCTTCTTAGGCCTATCTGGAACCCTGCTGTAGGTAGCTGTGTTGTGGCCACAGGATAAGGGTGATCTTACCAGGCCTTCTCACCCAGACTTCCTTTTTGCATCCCAGGCCCCCGTGTCCAACTGTCTATTCAACTCCTTCATTTCATTGGTGCTAACTTATCTCAAATTCAACAAGTTCAACAAAGCACTCATGATCTCCAAACCCTATGACCCCTCTCCTACTGCATAGGATAAACCAGAAATCCAAGGGTCATCCTTGACACTCATATCAAATCCGTCACCTTGACCTGCTGACTCTACCCCTTTAATATACCCCAAACCTATCTACTTTTTCCATTTCAGTACAAATGCCCTTCACAGACACTACCTTAGAATAAGCCACCATCATCTTTCCTCTGTTCTATTATAACAACCTCCCAACTGGACTCACTCCTTCCATGACTGCTCTAGGTTGATTTTTTTTTTTAATGTTTGTTTATTTTTGAGAGAGAGACAGAGTGTGAGTCAGGGAGGGACAGAGAGAAGGAGACACAAAATCCAAAGCAGGCTTCAGGTTCCGAGCTGTCAGCACAGAGCCCAATGCAGGGCCCAAACTCATAAACCATGAGATCATGACCTGAGCCAAAGTCGGATGCTTAACCAACCGAGCCACCCAGGGGCCCCTCCAGATTGATTTTTTTTGAAACATAAGTCATAATAAGTTTCTTTCCAGCTTAATATGCTTTAATGAATTGCCAACGTACTTAAAACAAAATCTTGAGGCACCTGGGCAGTTCAGACTCTTGATCTTGGCTCAGGTCATGATCTCACAATTCCTGAGATCAAGCTCTGCATGAGTCTGCACTGACAGAACACAGCCTCCTTGGGATTCTCTCTTTCCCTCTCCCTCTGCCTCTCCCTCACACACACTTTCTCTGTCTCTCAAAATAAATAAAGAAACTTAAAGAAATATATTTTAAAAAATCTCAATTCCTTGTCATGATATCTAAGGCCCAACGTGAACTAGTATGAGCTCACCAAATCCCAGCCACTCTTTCTAATCTTTGATCACGGTATGTTTATTCCAAACACTGGCCTCTCAGCACAGCTGTATCTCTCTCTCTCTCTCTCTCTCTCTCTCTCTCTCTCTCTCTCTCTCTTTATTTATTTATTATTTTTTTTTTGCACAGCTTTGTCTCAACATGCAAGTAGCTAATGCTCATCCCTACCCTGTTTTCATCGCTGTCACATTACCGTGTTATATTTTCTTCCTCCTCACTGGAATTTATGGACTTGCTTCCTTGTTGATGAATTACCTGCTTTTCTCTTCTAGAATGTAATCTCTATAGGGCAGGAGCTTTATCATGTCCCCAGAATATGCTCAGTGCCTAGGAAAGTGTTTGGGACACAGCAGTCATTCACTACCAATCATTGAGTAAATGTCAACAGTTTCTACTGTTCAGTATTTACACTCCCTGTGGATTGGACATCTTTAGCCTCACAAGATCACCAGTCAAAAATTTTAACGTATTGTTATTTAATGTGCAACCATTTAAATTATTCCTTAAACTCTTCTTTGGGCTTACCTTCCCGCTTTCGCTGTTTTGCAAGGATGAGGCTACTCTGATGATTTTGAGGGGTCTAGCAAAAGATTATACTATCACAATAACTTCCTAGCTCTATTCTGGAAAGAAAAAAAAAACATGCTTTTGAGCATGCAAAATTATTTGAAGGAAATCACATTTGAGCTTTAAGTGCCTTTATTTACCACTGACATGTCTCAGAATACTTACTTAGCTGTCTTGAGGGTAAAAAAAAAGATCTCTCTCTTTCTCAGTCTATATCCACACACACACATGCATATTCTGCTAAACTAGCTGTTTTTGAAAGTCAGCGTACATTGCAAAAAACATTTGTTTCATAGTAATAGCCACTTATTAGAGAAAGATGTTTGTTTCTAAAGGATTACCCTTTTGTCTTCCCGAAAAAATATCAATAACCACTGGAGTATAGAGAAATCTTTACTTTCTTGATTTTTTTTTTCCACGGCACTACTGGCTGTCATTTGCCAGGGAGGTTGAGATAATGCTTGGCGAAAGTTTGCCTTTCTTAAAGAATCCTGCTGAGACTGTGTGGAAAGATTAGTAATGGCTAAGAATTGCAAGCTGCTCAGTTAATTGATTTTTTTGCCGTCTAGAGGATAGCCATTCCTTTATTTTCACTGTAGTTGGCATATAATAGACTGATCTCAAGGTGCAGAATTGAACTCTTTCCAGTTGTGAGGACATGTGCTTTTAAATGGAAAGCTTGGTACCAATTGAATAAAGGAAAATATGCGCTGACATTGACTCTTCCCATTTTTCCCTTGGTGTATGTTATCACCATTCTTATGGCTTAAAGCTGACCCAGAAGACAAATAACAAAAGGACAATAAATAAGCGTATTTATAGCGAGTACCACCAGGCCTCCTTTCATTGTATGTAGATTCTTAGTTCCTCATACGACTGGAAATAAAAGTTCTTTTGGATCCTATTTCTAAGGAGCATAGATAATTTCTTTTTTCAAATCAATCATAATCATCATACCTGGCCTGTACTTTTCAGTTCTGAATCTACGAATCTTTATAAACATTAATGTTGAGAGCTCCACTATGAAGCGAGATAGGCTAATCCCACAAATCAGATAGTCTATCCCCTTGCTGCCGGGACACATGCAGATTTTCCAGAGTTGGAGTTTGAGAGAACCATCCTTTCCTATTACTGTCTCCTCTAAAGCGGAGCTCCCTGGCAGTTTATGCAGAGAATTTCTTATTTATTCCTGAGGTAGTTCAACCCTCTTGGCAGTTCTGAAGTTTACTAAGATTCCATTGCCAACGGGGTAATGTGTTAGAACTATAAGGAAAGCAGGTTTGAACTAGCTATTTCATCTCTGGGGCTCTTCGTTCAACTGGACTTCCCAGATCAAGTAAGACTTGAATAAGCATGTAGAACTTCTAGGGGCGCCTGGGTGACTCAGTCGGTTAAGCGTCCGACTTCGGCCCAGGTCATGATCTCACAGTTCGTGAGCCCGAGCCCCACGTCGGGCTCCATGCTGACAGCTTGGAGCCTGAAGCCTGCTTCCGATTCTGTGTGTGTCTCTCTCTCTGCCCCTCCCCAGCTCATGCTCACACTCTGTCTCTGCCAAAAATAAAGAAACTTCAAAAAAAATTAATAAAAAAAAAAAAAGAATGTAGAACTTCTAAGACTTCTGGTTTGGAGTATGGCCAGAAGATTAGGATCAACGGTTGGCATTTCAATCATTCAATAATATTTCCTCTGCTATCATTCTTTTCTGTATCGTTCCAAACACTTGCATGGGTGTTGAAGGAGGAGAAAGGGATCTCATGTTTCATAGAAGGTGTAATCCCTTGGTATTCTCAGAATATTTTTTTGTGTATTAAGCAACTCTTATCTGCTACAAAGGATAATTTGCAAAGAAATTTTTATCTGTAATCACAGGACATATATTAAAATGCCAGTTGAAACTCCTGGTAGCTGATCTTCCCTTCAAAACTACTTCAACTTACTTGTATTTATTTTGAGGGGAAATCAACTTATTGATTAGCATTCTAAATCTGAAAGGTGATTACAATTGAAAAAGGAAAAATAGTCTATATTTCAGATACCAAACATACCAGTTATCTGTTGCTATATAACAAACTGCCCAAAAGCTTGGTGGTTTAAAACAGCAACCATGGGGGTTCCTGGGTGGCTCAGTCGGTTGAGCATCTGACTTCGGCTCATGTCATGATCTCAAGGTCCATGAATTCGGGCCCCGCGTCAGGCTCTGTGCTGACAGCTCAGAGCCTGGAACCTGCTTTGGATTCTGTGTCTCCATCTCTCTCTGTCCCTCCCTTGCTTGCACTCCATCTCTCTCTCCCTCTCTCTCTCTCTCAAAAATAAATAATTTTTTTTAAAAACTTGAAAAAAAGTTTAAAACAGCAACCATTTACCGAGCAAGCGATTCTGAGGGTTGGCAGTTTAAGTTATGCTCATCTGAGGAGTTCTTCTGGTCTCTCTCAGGGTCATTTTGCATTTGTGACCACCTACTGTGGGCTGACTTTCTTGGATGACCTCATGTTGGACAATGTACCTCTCTTCCATGTGGTCTCTCATGTTGCAGCAGGCTCCTGGGCAACTTCTAAGAGGTCAAGCCCAAGCATTCAAGTCCTCTTGAGGTCTAACCTCATAATTGGTGTATCATCTTACCCACATTCTACTGGCCAAAGATATCCCAAGACCAAGGGGTGGGGACCAGTAATTCAGAGAAAGAGTCAGAGATGCTAAAGTGGATGTGATTTCCATGGATAGAAATACCCTGGCCCAAAAGTAAGTTTCATTATGGAAGTCAGAGCCTGATGTTCTTCAATCTTAAGCAAGTACAAATGAACCTTCATGCTGTGATCTCAAGTTCAAAAGGCAACCTTCTGATTTAATTTGGTTTTCATGTGGTATGCTGAGAATTTCCTCATCAACATAGTCAAAGGTCATTTATATTTCTTATTACAGATGGGTAATTGGCACTCAGCTCTACTTAGCCCTTCCTTCCCCATCTTTGTCCTTCTCTCCTTCCCATTACAAAAGTAGCTTCCTTCTCTATCTAAACTCTATACTGTATGGTATCCAGATATTGGAGGTATGGGTTCTATTTCAGCACAGGCTCCTTGACACCATAGATGATCTCCCCTTCCTCTGGGGAACAAGAACTTGGCTTCAGCATGGCGACCATCATGTTTATCCCAGAAGGAGCCACAATGGCTCCAAGACCCAGGTCTGATTACCTGGACTGACAGAGGCTCTGTCTTCTTAGGTGACTGTCTAGTAGGATCAGGTGTCTTGTTAATGCCCCATAGGTGAACTTTGACGAATCAAACAGTAGATAGAAGGGAACTAACAAATAAATTGCTTGCCCTTCCTCTTTTCGAACACAACTGGATGGCTCAAGAAAGCTGTGGTTCCACACATCCTTTCTGAAGATATCCTGCATAACCAACAGATCAGCCAGTTTTCCTGTACATCCATGAACATCTTGGTAACACTTCACCTCATGTTAGCTTTTGCTCCTTCCTTTACTGAAATTCCCTTTTCCCCATTCTTGGTTTGCTAAGATTGCACTCTACCTCAAAAGCAAGCATGTAAATTGTGCTTTCATGCACTGCGGGGTTTGTTTTGTTTTGTTTTGTTTTAGAAAACTCAGGATAAAACAAGCCAGGGAAGACTAAGTTTTCCTGCATTTGTTAATTTCTACTATGTAAATATGGACTGAGAGGATTTGTTTGTGTTGAGTTTTGGCCAACAAATCTAGCAATGACCTCAATTGGCTGGGGCATGTTGTACCTTGTTTTGCTGAGGCATAACTCTCAATTTTCCATGCTTTGAGACAAATGAGTGGAGTCATGCCAGCTAGAGAATGAAGGCAGCCTGCCTGCCATAAAACCATACTGATATGGACACGGTGAGTAGTTTGCATGAACTATGCTCTGCGTGGGCATTTTTTAACTTATAAAGCAAAAAGGAATTTCTTGCTGATCCACAGTGATGACAGAAACTCTCTTTTATTATAATGGCCTATAAATATGCATAGACATAACCTAAGAATAAACCTCTTATGCTACCATGTCTTATACAATTATACAATCGGAATTCAAAGTTGAATTCATCATATCACACAACCGATACAATTTAAATAAACAACATTAATTTTACATAGCAGAGAATGTTCTGTGGAAGCCAAACTAGTGCTCACAATTGATATTACTTATACAAATATAGTGTGTCAGATCTCCTGTTTTCTTTGTTTAAATAATTTTGAGGCCTTTTATTTTACTTTCTAGAATATCATTTAGTCCTTTGATCATGCGAATGGGCCATTCACATGTTAATTCTGCCTCTGTCTCTTTCCTTTGAGCCCAAAACAATTAAAGGAGAACATTGCTCCAAAGCACACAGTGGTTTTCAGGATATCACAAGAGGCGCTTTTGTTAATAA
Source organism: Herpailurus yagouaroundi (assembly GCF_014898765.1). Lineage (NCBI taxonomy): Eukaryota > Metazoa > Chordata > Mammalia > Carnivora > Felidae > Herpailurus > Herpailurus yagouaroundi. The sequence goes on from NW_024420586.1 coordinate 20,419,031, forward strand.
ATAGCTTAAGTCAAGACCGAATACTTTCATAGACTAATGTTGTTTTAAAGCAAGAGTCTAGTTTTTTTACCCGCTCATAATTGTTTAAGGAAATCAATATTTGCACAATGGTAGGTGTCAGAAAGTTTTCATTTGTAGCATTATGGAAGGTGAACGAGAGGGAAGAGTGTGCTTACTAGCATATGAGAACTTAAATGCTCTTGAAGAGGAAGCCTAAGGGAAGCTGAGAGCCAAACACAAGCTAACAACAAACCACCACCACCAGGTGGGATCCGTGTGACATTCCTCAGGCACTCCTGGCTGCCCAAGAACAAAGGAAAGGGGAAAACAAATGGTTAACTGATAGAGGTCACAGCCCTGCAGGACCCGAGACTCCATCAGTTTACACACGTCTCAGTAAATTATAAGAAAAAGGCAACCTTATCAATAGCACAGCCTCCAAAAACCTATAGACTCAGTTTCCTGGAACTCTAACATCACCCTCCCCTCCATCTTGACGTGGGGCACAAAAGCGAGAAGGAAATGTAAGTAACAGTAAATGTAAGCGAGAAGGAAATGTAAGTAACAGTAAATTTCTTTATAACCTGCAGCCCATTGACAAATACTTGAGGCAAATGCAGAGTAGAACATTCCTCCAGAACTCCCTACTGTCTTAATGTTAATGCTTTACTAGATGGAAAACAACCTCAGCTTGACAAAAGCAAGGCCCCCAGTATCTTAGGAGTCCTCTTAAGCATATGAAAGTCCTTTTGGCAATTTCCCTTCTTCCTTACCTCCCCCAACTCTATAAAATATAATCAGTCACCCCTCACAGTTGTAACACAGCTCTTTCTGCCCATGGGTCCCATCCCCGTGCTTTAATAAAATCACCTTTTTGCACCAAAGACATCTCAAGAGTTCTTTCTTGACAGTCACCTCCAGACCCTCACTACTCAAAACTCTATTATCTCTCGCTCCATGATTCTTTTGTGCAAAGTGCAAACATGTGCATTGAAATAGTGTTCGATTATAAGGTAATCAACACATTATACAGAGATGTTATTCTTACTAATGTCAGATACAATTTGAATGGAAACTCACACATTTTAAAAAATACTGTAATAAACTCATGGACAGACAATACTTCTTCTGTGGACTACTACAAAGATGGCGTCCCCCACCCCCACCCCCCGGGGAGACATGCCCTATATAATTTTAAACATATTTATCATCTCTTTGTTAATTGGGTAAAAAGCCATCTGTCTTCATCTAGAAAAAATTATCCGTGTATATACAAACAATACATTGAATACAGTTCCAATAACTTTATGAATGCCCTGATGCCAATCCAAGGACTAGTATAATTACATTATTTCATTGAATTCCTCCAATTATCTTGGTAAGTAGTATCCTGTAGAGAAATCTCAGAGTAGCACAATTACTGTCCCCTTTGTATGTTAATTGTTTTTTTCCCAAGATTCCCTTAGGAGGGTTTCTTTCTTAATCTTTGAATATCAATAACTTTGCCAGTAACTTTTCCTAGGAAACAGGCAACTGAATTTGATCAACGGAGTGCAGACTTTTATTTCAAAAACACTTCCATTAAATCTTTGAATACCCTTTTTTCATCTTATCTGTTCCCTTTGCTTTCATCTTTATTCCATATCTATCGTCTTTTTAAATAATTTTGTAACTCACTTCTTTATAATTTCATTTCATGTGGTATTTTTTTTAGGCTTGATTTCAACGTCCCTGATTGTGGCTTCTGTTTATTCTAGTTTTGGTGGCATCCAGTGTGACATTTACCTCTTTAAACATTCTCATTTACTTCTAATATTTATTTTTATTTCTCATAGCTCTTTTCATTGGCAGCTTATTTTCCAGCTCCTGCTTAAGTCTTTTTTTTTAAACAAAATTGTGCTTTTAGCCTTTAAATTATGCTTGTCACAATACATGTGATTCATTTGATTTTTGATTATGTTTTTCCTCTCTTTGTTTTGTGATTTCTACTCCTGGGTCAAGTAGGGTTTGTTTGTTTATTGGTTTAACTGGACCAGCTATCAATGAATTTAAAGAGCCCTCTTACTAGTCTTGAGCTCCCTACCTCCAGATGTTTTTATGTGAAAGAATAAAACTTTCATCAGTCTGTGTACTACTAGAATTCTATCTACTATATAGAAGGATGTCTCTGTTACTCATAATCAAACATAATTTCTAATTAATACATGTTCAATTTATACCGGAGATGTAACATCTATCAATAAATATTCATATATATACCAGATATCATTTTGTTCTCACTCATGAGACAGAAACTACAAAAAAAAATGTAAGGAAAAAATAGAGAAAGTTACATTAGTATCATAAGGCTCTGATTCCTTTTCCTAGTTCATATGAGATCAACAATACATAATTATAAAATATATGAAAGAAAAAATGCTGTACTTTAATATGCTGAACACAAATTAAATGATAGAAGAATGAGAAAATATGCTGGCAAGTTTATAGAAGACTTGAAAAAACTTGACTTTTCAGTAACTGAGGAAAGTGAATTAAAATTTACTGTAAGTCTTTTCAATTTGACTATGCCTTCCTTTTGTCGTCACATTTTGCTTTATATGTTTGGGGAGTATGTTATTAGACACATACACATCTAGAATTATCACATCTCTCTGGTGGATTAATCTTTACCTCATAATAAAATGTCTCTCTTATTAGGAATGCTTTTTGCCCAAAAGTTTACTTTGTCTGGTATCAGTCTAGCCACACCACATTTCTTGTGCTAAGTTGTTGTATGTATATTTTTCTAAGCTTTACTTTCAAAATTCCTGTATTCTTATATTTAAAGTATGTATCTTGTAAGTAGAATAGAGTGGGCTTTATTTTTATCCAGTCTGACAAGCTCTGGAATATTTACATCATTTACACTTAATGTAATTACTGGTACATTTATATTTAAATCTTCCATTACGCTTTTCTACATATGCTATATATTTTATATTCTTTTTTCTCTCCTTTCTTGCTTTCTTTGTACTGATAAAATATTCTTTTTTATTAAAGTTCTCCTCTGGGGCACCTGGATGGCTCAGTCAGTTAAGCGTCCAACCCTTGATTTCAGCTCAGGTCATGATCTAGTGGTTTATGAGTTCAAGCCCCGCATTGGGCTGACAGTGTGGAGCCTGCTTGGGATTCTCTCTCTCCCTCTCTTTTTGTCCCTCCTTCATTCGTTCTTTTTCTCTCTTTCAAAATAAATAAATAAACATTTAAAAAAATAAAATAAGATTCTCCTCTGTTAGCCTATTACTTATACACTCTTCTATTCTTCTTTTCAAGATCACACTAGAGATTAAACATAAATCCTTTATTTGTTAGTTTGTAATACAAATTATTTTCCCACATCCCAGAAAATATAAGGACCTTAGAACACATTAATTTTGTTTATACTCTGTGGTAGATTGTATTTTTTTTTTCAGATCCAGAAATATGTGTTGGTTTCCGTATTCTTTGCAAAAGATTGTATAATCATGCCCATTGTCACAGAATTTGAAATACCTCCGTAAATTTTCTTGACTCATTGACACAAGACTTAGCTATATGATTTACATTGGCCAAAGGAGTGTAAAGAGAAGTGACCGTATGTGATTTTCAAGCAGAAACTTCAAAGCCACTGGATAATTCTGCCATTTGTTTGTTTGTTTGTTTGTTCTACAATGAGAATAGTATGTCACAAACAGTGGTTACTTTTATTGAAATGAAGGCAATTTATGGAGAGGAACCAAAACCAACCCAGAGCTACTATAGCCAACATATGATGTGAGAAAAAAATTGTGGTGTTATTCACTGAGACTTTGAGGATTGTTTGTTACTGCCACCTAACCTATGAATGGTGACCAAATCATCCCTTAGTTTCCTTTGTGGTATTGTTGAAATGTATTTTAATTTGAAATGTATACAAACTATCTTGGACATTATCATTACAATTTTATGCAGTCTGTATTCATTGAGAATTACTTACATATTCACTTTATTTGTTTAATGTTAATTTATTTTGAGAGAGAGAGACACACAAAAGTGAGAGTGGTGGAGGGGCAGAGACAGAGAGAAACAATCCCAAGCAGGCTCCGCAGTGTCAGCACAGAGTCTGACGCGGAACTCAAACCCACGAACAGTGAGATCATGACCTGAGCTAAAGTCAGACACTTAACTGATTGAGCCACCCTGGCACCCCCTCACTTTTTTTTTAGCCTCTTCAATCCTTCTTATCTCTCTGTGTTCTTATCTGGGTTCATTTTCCTTCTGCACAAAGAACTACTGGTGGTAATTCTCTTTGTGTGGGTGTACTGGTAATCAACATTTTTTAGTTTTTGTTTTTCTGAAGTGTCTTTTTTTAAATTTCCTTTTGAAGAATATTTTTATGGGTATAGAATTATAGATCATCAGTTATTTTCACTCATCATTTTGAAGATTCCATTGCTTTCTGGCTTCCATCATTTTCGTTGAGCCATCATTTAGAATTTATAGTATTTCTCCTTTGAAGGTTAACAGATTTTTCCCTCTGGTCGGTGTCAAGACTTTTTCTTTGTCTTTAGTTTTTGGTAGTTTCACTCTGATGTGTTTAGATGTGGTTTTCTTTAGATTTATCTTGTTTGTGGTTTCTACTACTTCTCAAGTTTCTAGGTTGATATGTTTCATGAGTTTTGGAAAATGCTAGCCATTATCTCTTAAAATTTGCTTCTATCTCCTCTTCTTCTGGAATTCAAATTTCGTATATGCTAGACATCTTCACTCTGCACCATACGTATCTTATACTCTTTTTTTTTTGTATTTTCTGTCTCTTCATGCTTCATTTCTGAGCATGTTAGTCTAAACTCTTCCAACCTTCTAAGTTTTTTCATTAGTTACATTTAATCTTCTCTTAAATGCATCTGTTGTGTTCTTAATTTTAGTTATTGTAGATTCTCTGTTATAAAATGTCCATTGGATTCTCTTTTTATTTATAGTTTCTACTTCTCCGCTGGAATCTCTGAATATATTAACAACATTTATCTTAAAGATGTGTTTGATCTACTGAAGGCCTGTTTCTATTGTTTCATTTTTCTCCTTGTCTATTTGCCTGCCCACTTTTATTGCATATTGTTCACTATATATGAAAACCTGTAGAGGCAATTTGAAGCTTTGGATTCTTCTCCTTCCTGTGAGGATTTGACTTTGTTTCTATAAGACCCTTACGGTAGGGGCATATCACCTTTATCAATCAGGTATTGAGCTGTTTCAGAGCTGGATTTTAGTCATTCCAAGGGCTATTTGCCATTCACCATCATTCTTAAATTAGAGGTCTTGGCAATCCCAACTTAAAGGCTGTGGTGTTTAGCAGGGTCCCTCCTTCTTCACAGGCTCTGAGCCCCAATCCTTCCCCCAATTAAACTTCCCCTTATTAAACTTCCAGAAGCTCTCCTCAGCTTGTCAGCCGAGAAGGCCATCACCGTTTGCTTCTTTTCCTTTCAGACACGGTATGCTGCTGAGCTTCTCAGCTTCTCAGAAGGCAGTTTTGATTTTCATTTACTTCAGCTCAGGTCATGATCTCATGGTCTGTGAGTTCAAGCCCCACATAGGGGTCTCTGCTATCAGTGCAGAGCCTGCTTTGATCCTCATCTCCTCTCTCTGTCCCTCTCCTGCTCTCTCTCGCTCTCTCTCTCTCTCTCAAAAGTGAATAAGCATTTATTTTAAAAAATTAAAATAAAGTAAAATAACACACATTAATTATCTCAGAGTTCTTGTGCCTCATGAGTCTGGACCTGGCTTACCTGGGTTCTCTGCTCAGGCTCTCACAAGGATGCAATCAAGCTGTTGGACGGGGTACATCCTAATCCAGCATGACCTCATCTTAACTTGATGACATCTGCAAAGGCCCTATTTCCAAAGTCACATTTACAGGCAAGGGGGTTGAGACTTTAACATATATATTTGGGGGGACACAATTCAACCTACAATAGCAATTAAATGCTGCCACTTGGCCCATTCTGTCATTCTCAGGGCATGTAGACGTTCCAGGTCTATGGAGCAGTGCCACTATAATTTCTGAACTCTACTAAATAGCCAGCACAAAGCTCGTCAAGGATGCCAGGACTCCCCTTACAGGTTTATTTCTCACAGCCAGGGTAAAAGGTGTTCTTAGAACCCTCTCTGGGCGAGTGAGCAGATGTTATGTGATAAAGCCAATTTGACATTCCAATACCCCTAAGCTTTTAGATACTTTGCTCTACAGTTTACCAAGCCAATTCTGGCATTTCAATTTCATTTACTTTAGGTCACTTTTGGGTTCATGTTTCAGCCGACTGATCAAACAAACTATTAGAACCATTTCAAGCCCCTCAAGCTAAAACATGAATCTAGAATCTTTGCTTAGTGGCCCTGTTATGGACTGAATCATGTGTCTCCCACCCCAAATTCGTATGTTGAAGCCATAACCTCATTTGTAATTGTATTTTAGATGAGACCTCTAAGGAGATAATTAAAGTTAAATGAGATCATGAGGGTGGGACCCCAATCTGATAGGACTAGTGTCCTTATAAGAAGAGGAAGAGACACTAGAGAGTTCTCCCTCTCTCTTTGCATGTGCATAGATAAGATGAGAACACAGCAAGAAGGTGGCCATCTGCAAACCGAATCAAATCTGCCGACACCTTGATCTTGGACTTCGAGTCTCCAGAACTGTGAGAAAATACGTATCTGTTGTTTAAGCCATCCAGTCTGTAGCATTTTGTTATGGCAGCCCAAACTAACTAATACAGGATTATGTCAATAAAGTCAGCCTGATCCAACTTTATTTTACTTTCACCTTGACCCCATATCTTTAGGATTGATCCAAACACAAGGGCACCTGGGTGGCTCAGTCGGTTAAGCATCCGACTCTTGGTTTCAGCTCAGGTCATGATGTCACGATTCATGAGTTTGAGCCCTGCAATGGGTTCTGCGCTGACACCGCGGAGCCTGCTTGGGAATCTCTCTCTCACTCTCTCTCTGCCCCTCCCTGACTTGCTCACGCACACTGTCCCTTTCTCTCTCAAAAATAAATACACCTTAAAAAGGTTAATAAACAAAGACTGATTCAAACACAAATTCCCCGGGTTTTTGGCTATGTAAACTGACAAATCATGTAATTCTTTTGGTGTGTAAGGCAGGTGCTCATGGGTCACACATTAGAACTTGAGTCCAGGGATAGGTCTACAAGCAAAGAGGAGTGGTGCAGGTAGGTCCGAAAGAGGAGTAATAATGCCCTAGGAAGTAACTACCTCAGGGCAGGCCATTGTAATTTCTTCAGGCCGAGGAGGGTTATCCATCTCAGGCAAGGACTGCTTCTCCTGGCAAAGAAAGGTCAGCAGAACTTCAAGGTTAAAGGTCCCAGCTATATCAGGATCTGTCCATAGGTGCCCATTCCAGTTTTTCAGGATTTCATTCTTTCCCAATCAATGCCCTAACTTTATTAATAGAGATGCCCTAAGGCAGGGAATTCAGTTTGTGTAACTGAGCCACTGGTAGGGAGAGACTCTGGGTTTGGTTTTCAGAAATCTCAGCCCTGTGCCTACAAAAAATAAGGATTTATATCAGGCCAGATGTAGAAGCTTTTGGGTCCTTTATGTAAACATTGAGCTGGGAATTCAAATCTCTGAGCGTATCCTATCCGTATTGTGTGGCACAGTGAGGAACAGCCTGCCCATTCCATTATACTACTCCATTTCATTAAAATATTCTAAAGCATCAAATATATAGTCATCTAGAAACTTGCCTTCTGTAAGTGTTTTATTAGAAATATCCAATGGTAATATTTTGTGTATTTTCTTTCTCTTTTTTAAATATTTATTCATTTTTGAGAGAGAGAGAGAGAGAGAGCATGAGCAGGGGAGGGGCACAGAGCATCTGAAGCAGGTTCTGCACTGATAGCACAGAGCCCAGTGTAGACCTCAAACTCAGGAACTGTGAGATCATGACCTGAGCTGAAGTTGGATGCTTAACCAACTGAGCCACCCAGATGCCCTTATATTTTGTGTATTTCTATTGCCACATCATGCCGTGGACTACAATTACCCTCCTCACTACTGGAAATAAATTCATTAGTGCTTTTAAATCTAATCAGATTAGAGAACCATTTCCAGAAGACTCAAAGCCAATTCAGAGAAATCATCCTTAAGATTCTATTCCTCTGGAGGGGCACCTGGCTGGCTCAGTCCATAGAACATGTGACTATTGACCGCAGGGTCATGAGTTCAAGCCCCACATTGGGCACGGAGCTTACTTAAAAATAAATAAAGACACTGCACCTTGAATTTTCAGCATCACTTTGACAGCTTTTGAAAGCCCCATCTAAATTCCCTACAGAAGACTTCATTCCTCTGGAATCACTCTTGGTAGCAAAATCTGTATCAGTTGGCATTTAACTGGAGAAGCAGAACCCCTAGGATCTATCTATATCTGTATTTATATCAGAGTTTCTCAATAGTGGCACTATTGAAATTTGGGGCTGGATAATTTTCTGTAGGGAGATGGGGGCCTGTCCTGTATACTATGGTTTATTTAGCAGTAGCCCTAATCTCTACCCACTAGATGCCAATAGTACAACTCCCCCACCCCCACCAAATTAGAACAACCAAAAATGTCTCCAGACACTGCTAAATTTCTCCTGAGCGGCAAAATTGCCCCACGTCGAAAAACACTGATATTTCTATCTATGTCTATATCTGTTTATCTGAGAGAGACTTGGTACATGGAATTGGCCTTATGTGATTGCGAGAACTGGGTAAGAAGTCTCTGTAAACCTGTTTCTCCACATAAGATGCTAGGGCTTCAAGTCCGCAGGGAAGGCAGTGAGGACGGGAAGATCACAAGCCGCCTGGAACCAACAAACGTGAGCTGGAGCCTCATGAGGGAGAAGTGGAACTCATGTCAGCTAAAAAAAAAAAAAATTAAAAACTGGCCACTGCTTCTCTTCCAGCCTCCAGATCTCCTAAGAATCTCCCTTGAAGCTGACCTTAACTGGAAACAAACAAGACAGGGAATTCTGGGAAATGTAGTTCAGCCTAGGCTAGCTGACACATTGCAAAACCAGGGCAAGACAGTTTGTTCACAGCAGGATTCCAACTAGGCCCACGTTCAAATGACAATATTAACCAAGCTGGGAGAATCCGTAGTGACAAAGCCTGACTACAAAAGAAATGGTGAGCTTAAACGGGTCAAAATCATATTAAACATCTAGGAAACTTCGGAACTCCACAAATTAAAAGTATGTCATGTATGAGCACAAGGTGTTTTTCTTTATTAGGTTGAAAAGGGGGTTTTCTGGCACAGTATGACCTCTTTTATATTCAAAATGATCGCAGCCAAAGGAAAGCATTTAACAGAAAGGTAAATTTAATGTTAACAAGTACATTTGATAATTGTCCCAGGAAAGGTTTTGGGTAACTGAATGGAAGTATTTTTCAAGTAATCTATGATAATCAGCGTTTTAAATGTGCCACGGAGACATTTAGCTCGGAGATTCAGCAAAGCAGCCTCAATGCTTGCATCAGAGCAAAAGCGATCAGCATCTGATTGGAGAAGATGCTAAACATTTACTCCATTGGTAGCAAGAATATCTCAACTTTTTCTCTAAGATTTCCCAGAAACTTTCCGAGGCCTCAGGCAATTCATACAGTCACCCAATAAACGTTTATTGAGCCACTGTTATGTGCCAGACACTGTTCTAGGTGCTTTCTATGTAGCAGAGAATAAAACAGACAAAGAATCTGCTCTTAAGCAACAAGGCTTCCAGTGACAGGATGTAGACAATGAATCCATAAACAAATACATGGGTCTAGTTGTGATAAGTGCTATGAGAGGAAATATGGTAGGGTAAAGGAATGGGGTGTTATAAGGTGGGGTGTCAGTGCCTTTTTAGAATAGGTCCACTAAAAAGATAACCTGTAGGGGTGCTTGGGTGGCTCAGTCAGTTAAACATCCGACTTTGGCTCAGGTCATGATCTCACGGTTCCTGGTCATGATCTCATGGTTCATGAGTTCGAGCCCTGCATTGGGCTCTGCACTGTCAGCACAGAGCCTGCTTCAGATTCTGTGTCTCCCCCTCTCTTTCTGCTCCTCCCCACTTGCACGTTCTCTCTGTCTCTGTCTCTCTCTCTCTCTCTCTCTCAAAAATAAAATAAACATTAAAATATTTAAAATCTTCCCCCAAATGATAACCTATAAGCAGAGATCTGAATCAGCTGAGGAAGTGAATGAATGAAGATGTCTAGAGGAGGAGCATTCTAGGGAGAGAGAATCATAAACGCAAAGCCTAGGAGATTGAAGCTATTGGCGTAGCAGAGGTCCAGCAAGATGGCCAGAATGCTTGCAGTAGAATGAGCCAGGAAAACAGTTGGGAGATAAAATCAAAAGAGTTCCAGGGACCAGTCTCAAGAGACCATGGTTAGGATTTTCTACTGAGAGACAGAAGAAGCCATCAAAGAGTTTGAAACAGAGTGGCATGATCTGACTTTTGTTTTAAAAGGACCTTTCTGTTTGCTTTGAGGGGAACAAAGCTGGAAACGAACAGGTCAATGAGGAGGCTATTGCAATAATCCAGGAGAAAAGGGTGGTAGTGATAGAAATAAGGAGAAGTGGTTGGATTCTGGGTATATTGTAAAACAGAGATTATGGGGGCACCTGGGTGGCTCAGTTGCTTAAGGTATCGACTCTTGATTTCGGCGCAGGTCATGATCTCGCGGTTCATGAGCTTGAGCTCTGCATTGGGGCTCTGCACCGACAGCGTGGAGCCAGCTAGGGATTCTCTCTCTCCCTCTTTCTCTGCCCCTGCCCTGCTCTCTCTTTCTCTCTATCTCTCTCAAAATAAATAAATAAACACACAAAAAAATTTAACAGGTGCCTGGGTGGCTCAGTCAGTTAAGTGTCCAACTCTTGGTTTTGGCTCAGGTCATGATCTCATGGTTCATAGGTTCGAGCTCTGAGACGGGCTCTACACTGGGATGCTTTCTCTCTCTTTCTCTGCCCTCTCCTCTCTCCTCTCTCTCTCTCTCTCTGTCTCTCAAAAATAAATAAATGTTAAAAAAATTAAAATAGAGATTATGGGATTTGCTGATGGGTAATGTCTGGGGTGAAAAGGGAAAAAGGGGGTCAAGTCAATGGAATTATTAAGAACTCCATGTTTAGTTTGATTCCCTTCCTTTTCTCCAATAGAGTCATCTTTTATCTCCTAAATTTTTTTTATTTGAAAAAAAATTTTTTTTTACATTTATTTTTGACAGAGAAACACAGAGCGTGAGCAGGGGAGGGGCAGAGAGAGAGGGAGACACAGAATCTGAAGCAGGCTCCAGGCTCTAAGGGGTCAGCACAGAGCCTGATACAGGGCTCAAACTCACAAACCGTGAGGTCATGACCTAAGCCGAAGTCGGACGCTTAACCGACTGAACCACCCAGGTGCCCCTCTCCTTCTAAATTTTTTTAATGCTTATTTATTTTTGAGAGAGAGAGAGAGACAGAGCATCAGCAGGGGAGGGGCAGAGAGAGAGAGAGAGACAGAATTCGAAGCAGGCTCCAAGCTACCAGCACAGATCCCGATGCAGGGCTCGAACCTGAGAACCATGAGATCATGACCTGAGTCGAAATCAGACCATTAACTGACTGAGCCACCCAGGTGCCCCGTCTTTTATCTCTTTCTAAACGCTCACTTGCTTTTAACTGCCTGAGGTATTTACCATGCCCCCAGCCCTACAAATGTAGACTCCAATTCAACTCTACTCAATTCCTACTTCTTTTTCCGGCAAAAGCCCTCTAAGCCCTCTTCTTGCCTGTTCCTTATTCAATGCTCACCCACCACCACATTCAAAACCCTGTGTCCTGACACTAACTTTTTCATTTAGGTGTTAAGCAGAAAGTATCTGATGTAATTGATTCATAATCCAGATAGAAATGACTAATAACCTAAATTAGAAAAGTTTTCTTCTCAGGGAGGTTATTTTAAAGAGCTTTGAAATTACCCAAATGAGCCCTTTTCTTGTGGGTGAATACTCTTACGTGGTAATGGGTTTTATGATCACTGGTGAATTACACTCAGTTGATGACTGCCCTCAACTCACGCAGGTCTCATGATGACTTTGCTCAGAGCTCAGGCTTTATAAAGAAAGATGCTACAGGGAAATGAATCATTATCGTTCAAAAGCGGCACCACCACAGCCTGCTTATTATTATTAATAAATGAAGAAAATGTGAACAAAGCCCATAACGAACGCAGATACTTGTCCTTATTTGGAGCTAGCAATTTTGAAAGCTCCTCACAGCAGCCCGACTTGGTAAAGATGCCCTGGGAAAGGCTCAGCACTTAACCTGCTATTATCATCACAGTCAGAGTGATATTGGGGTGTCTCTTCATTTCTGTCGTAGACTCTGGGTCTAGAGTTCTTTCTTGTCTAGGAAGAAAGCGGGATGCAGGATTAAAATGCAAGTAATGGCTAGAGCCCCGATTAAGGGTCCTTTCTCCATTTTTATTAGGATCAGAAGGCTTGCAAACATGGTGATGGACATGCACAAAGGGATAATGAAACTCTGAACATTAACTCATGGATGTGAGGGAAAGCGGGTCTTGAAGATATTCAGGGTTAGGGGTTTGGGTTAATACGAAACAAAATCCTGGCGTCAGGTGGCCTGGTGGATGGTTGTTTACAGCAGACATGAGAAAGACAGAGCAAGTAACCTCAGGGTCAACAAGGCACCTTTCTTTTGCTAATTAGCTCTGCTCTGGGCAACTTCACCCTGCTGGGGTCTATAGCCTTATTTACCTGTTTACTTAATTTGGTCCTTCCTTCCTGTGAAAGCAGCTTTCTGCTATAGTACTAACTTGGGGGGGGGGGTGTGCTTCCGCCCTGAATACTTCATCTTGTTTATTTCATATACCTTTGTATTGTGGCCTTTGCCTCCCCTATCCTGGGGGTCTTTGCCCCCCTTCTCTATCCTTATTCGCCTAATCTTGTTTACCCAAACTTGGATGTGAGCATCCTATGAATTTGTAATTCTTTATGCCTTGTTAACCCATCAGTGCAGGCTCAGGGAATTCCTAAACTCATTCCCCACACATTTTATCGCCTTGTATTATCCATTGACATGGCTGGCATTTAGTTTCTATCAATCTGTTTTTGCATAATAAGTTTCTAGGGGGGAAGGGAAGAATCTGGATAGTTTTGTGTCAAATCTGAATATATATATATATATATACACACATATATACATATATATATCATAATAAAATGAAAGACTCAAAAAAAATTTCATTACTTGCTATCACGTTTCCTCTGGGAAAATATGAACAAATAAAATCTACTAGGTTGTGTAACTGGATGCAGGCATCCATTGAGCAACTGGAACAGAGGAGCTAGAGGCAGTTTCATCCACTTCAGTTTTGTCATCGCAATAAAAGCACATATTCTTAGAACCGCACATCATCTCAAACGGAGGGTGGCTCATGGAAAATCAGCTGGCTGTGTTATGTCAGACTGCTGGCTGCTATCATAATATCCAGTCTTTCTCCCTTTGTTAAAAATTGCCAATTTTACTTGGGGAGATAATAGATGAAGAAGAAGAAGAAGAAGAAGAAGAAGAAGAAGAAGAAGAAGAAGAGGAACGAGGAGGAGGAGGGGGAGGAGGAGGAGGACGAGGAGGAGGGGGAGGGGAGGGGGAGGGGGAGGAGAAATTTCCCAGCCTATTGTGCTTCTAGTGTGGCCAGGTGACTAAGATCTACCTAATGAGATGGAGGATTTGTTGGGAGACAATTTTGTAAAAGCTCTTACGAAGAAAAATAGGCAGCTAGTGAATATTCCTTTTGTATTTCCCACTTGCTCTTTAACCTTGAATTTGATGAAATTACTAGAGATCTAGCCACCATCTTTGACCACAAGACAACCTTGAGGATAGAAGCCATTTGGTAAGGATATTGTAGCAAAAGAGGAGATGACACTATATTCCTGTTGCATTGAATATTTTTAGATTTCTTCCATAGAAGGGAAATATAAACTTATAGTTCTTTTAAGTCACTATCATTGAAAGTCACTGGTATGAGCAGCCACATGTAATTCCTAAATGATACAATGATTTACAGTATACTGACTTGTTCTTGGAAGTCATCCACGGACTTACAGGGTGCCTTATCCGCTGTCCTGGTTTTGCACGCAGCCTTGTTTCCAATCAAGGAACTCACTTCATAGCAAATAAAGTGTGACAGTGGGCCCATGCTCATGGAATTCACAGGTCTAACCGTGTTCTTTACTATCGTGAAGCAGCTGGTTTGACAGAATAGCAGAATGGCCTTTTGAAGACTCAGTTACAGCACCAGGTAAGTAGCAATACCTTGCAAAGCTGAGCAAAGGTCTCCAGGAGGTTCCATATGTTCTAAATCAGCATCCAATATATGATGCTGTTTCTCCCTTAGCCAATTGCCATAAACCCAGGGGTCAAGAGGTAGAATTGGGAGTGGTGCCTGTTACTACTACCCCAATTGATACATTAGCAGAATTTTTGCTTTCCACCCCGTGACTTAAGGCTCCAGTGGCCTAGAGGCCTTCGTTCCAAAGAGAGGAACACTTCCACCAAGGGACCCAACAGTGATTTCTCGAAACTGAAAGCTGTCTGGCCAATTTTGGTGCCTTGTGCTACTGAATGAATAGGCAGAGAAGAGGGTTACTCTGGTTAGGGTGATTAATCCTGGTAACCAAGGAGAAATTGGGTCGTTACTGTTGTACAATGGGGACAAGGATGAGAAAGAATTTCTGGTATAGAAAATCCTCTAAAGGGCCTCTTGGTACTCCCACATCCTATGGTTAAAGTTAGTGGAAAACTACAACAACTTAATGCAGGCAGGGGTCCTAAAAGTCCAGACCCTTCAGAAATGAAATTTTTGGTAACTCCACCAGGTAAAGATCCAAAGGGAATGAGGTGCTTGTTAAGGACAAAGGGAATGGTTGTAAATACCCACTACATCCACATGACCACTGCAGAAATGAGGACTGTAATAGTTATCAGTATTTCTTCTTTATCGTAATATTTTTATTTAATAATTTATTCTGTGTACATAATTTACAAATTTAATATTTTAATTGATTTTCCTCTGTCATCTCCTTATCATCTAACATAGGACCTATTAATAATTATTAACTTTATGTCATCTTTAAGTTACACACCATAAAACAGGATGCATGAATCGACAGGGAGAAGAATGAGTATCACGGAAAGACACAAAAGGAACTCTATCTCCTTCTGGGGAAAGGAGCACCCTGTTTTCTGTTTTATGTAGGATAATCTTTATTTGGAGATTAAGTACAGTTCAAGGAGAGGTACTTGAGTTCAAAGTCAACAAGAATGGACGGTGGTAGCTTTGCACTGTGTCAGTTAAGCTAGGTTAACTACATTTCCCAGAATTCATTTTCTTGTTTCTGGTCAGGTTAGGCCACAAGTATATTCCAAATTAATTACATCAGTTCCCCACTGTTATAACTCAACAATTAATGTACCCGTGGTTGGTAGAAAAGATGGACCTCCAAAGATGTCCACATTCTAATCTCTAAAATATGTAATAGAGGGGTGCCTGGGGGGCTCAGTTGGTTATGTGTCCAACTTCAGCACAGGTCATGATCTCACAGTTTGTGAGTTCAAGCCCCATGTCAGGCTCTGTGCTGACAGCTCAGAGTCTGGAGCATGCTTCCAATTCTGTGACAGATGCTCTGTCTCTCTCCCTCTCTCTCTCAAAAATAAATAAACATTAACAAATAAATACATAAAATATGCAGTAAATTACATGGCAAAGGGGAACTAAGGTTACAGATGGGGTTTAAGTTATTAATCTGCTGGCCTGAAAATAGGGATATTCTTTTACTTTACTTTTTATCTTATTTTATTTTATTTTTTATTATTTAAATTCAAGTGAGTCAACCTACAGCGTAGTCCTGGCTCCAGGAGTAGGACCCAGTGATTCATCTTTTACATATGACACCCAGTATTCATCCCAACAAGTGCCCTCCTAAATGGCCATCACCCACCAAACCCATCTCCCCACCCACCTTCCCTACAGCAAACCCAAGTTTGTTCTCTGTATTTAAGAGTCTCTTATGGCTTGCCTCCCTCTCTGTTTTTATTTTATCTTTTCTTCCCTTCCCCTATGTTCACCTGTTGTGTTTCTCAAATTCCACGTATGAATGAAATCATATGATATCTGTCTTTCTCTGACTGACTTATTTCGCTTAGCATAATACATTCTTATCCAGGTGGGCCTAGTGTTGTCACAAGAGTCCTCAAAAGTGAAAGTGAGGGGCAGAAGAAGAGTCGGTGTCAAAGTAACACATTGCTCTGAAATTACAAGAAACCCTTGACCAGCCATTGCTGGCTTTGAAGACAGAAGGGGGCCATGAGTCAAGAAATGTGGGTGGCCTCAGAAACTGGAAAAGACCAGAAAATAGACCGGCCCCAGAGCCTCCAGGAGAGAACCCAGCCCTGCCAACAGCTTGATTTTATCCCAGCCTGGCCATGTTGGGCTTCTGACATCCAGACCCATGAGAAAATAAATGTTGTTATTTTAAGCCACTGAATTTGTGGAACTTTGTTACAGTAGCAGATACAGTACCTGTGTGCAACCTGACACAGTACACTTTATTGACCTTCCTCTGTCGTGTGCCCCAATTACTCACTTCTTCATCATCCTTTGTGAGTCACTTCCCAAATAAATCCATTGTACCTGAATCCTTGTCTCAGGTCTGCGCTTTGGACATTTAATCCAAGACACTCCACCTCCTCAACAAACTCTACTAGAATGACCAAAAATATGTAAAAATAGGGCATAATCTGTATAATGATGAGGAGATAGGGATAGATATTAGTAATAGGTCAAAAATGCATTGTACAAATTGGCTTACTCTGAGGAAACTAATAAATATGGCATATTTCAACAAGACTGGCTGGCAAGCAGAGGAAATAAATGATTGCTATTACTCCACAGAACCAGGAAAATCCCCACCTCTGAGAAGGAGAGGCTATAAAAAAGGGTTTCCAAGACAAAGTAGATGTGATGAAGGACAGAGTACGCAAGGAATCATACCAAAATTTCTCAGAAAGATTAGCTAAATAGAGCATTTACTCTTAGCTTCCTCTTTGTGCAAACAAAAGAAAGTAAAAATGTTAGTATATCGATTCTTACATGGGTGAATCTCTCAGAAGGAGAAGGTTGAGGTCCCACAACCTACCCACAAAAACTAAAACAAAATAATGCAAAGAAGAAACGGCTCCTTTTCCATTAAGGTGACTTCTTACTAATTGTATGATTCAGGGCTCTCCAGAGAAACAGAGGCAACAGGACGTGTGTGTGTGTATGTATGTGTGTGGTTGTATCCTTCTTCAGAAGAGGTCAGTCTCTGTTCTGTTAAAGCGTTTAACTGATTGGATGAGGCTCACCCACATTGTGGAAGTCAATCTGCTTTACTCAAAGTCCACCAACTCAAATGTTAATTTCATCCCCAAACATCTCCAAAGCAACAGAACAATGTTTGACCAAATGTCTGGACACCATGGCCCAGACAAGGTGACCTGTAAAATCAATCGTCATGCTAGCTCCCAGGCTCCCTTCTGGGAAGGAAGTTCTGTCCTAACACAGGAGCACCATGTTCCCAGTGTGAATGAGCTAAGCTGTGGAGGAGGTCATTTGAAACCAACCTAAATCCTACAAAGGCGGTCTGAGCTGCACCCATCAGGACTCACACATGCAGCCACTGAAAAGAACCCATTTGGAAAATGAATTAACTTTCCTGTCATGAGGTTTTCTCTCCAAAGCTCACTCCCCACTGCATGTAGACAATTTAATTCAACCTCTAACAAAATATAGCTACAGGAAACAGAAATACTTTCACGTTCCCATTTTCTGGGACTAGAAGATTTGGATTCTGACACGGAATCCATCTCAAATCTCAGTACTCAAAGAACGTGGAGCTCCCCTGGTAAAGCTGAGGCTATAAAGAAAAGCCACTAGACTTTTGGAAAGTACTTTGAGCAAAATAAAAAGGCCACTTGGGAATTTAGAATAAGTGTATCCATGTGAAACTGTTTTATACCAAGAAAAGTTAAGTTAAAAAAAAGCTTAATTTGCATCTTCAATAAGATGTGTGGGACATTTGTACTCATTGTGTTAGAGTAGACAGTTAGTTAGGCTCTAACTGGATACCTGGAGGTCAGCAACAAGGAGTCACGGTCAGCTATTGGGACGGTCAGAGGCCTGTCCTGGCAGCACTCCACAAGAACCTAGAACAAACCAGACAGGCCCAAGATGGCGGGTACCATGGCAGGAAACCCCTGACCAAATAAGGAAGAAAAAGCGCAAAACCTGAAACCCTGCTTCCTCCCCCAAGTAATAAATATTCTGCCCCCTAGTTAACAACTGTTAATAAAAGATAGAATCCCAAACCCTAGGGTGCACAGCTCTCCCTCTCGCTCTCTCACTCTCTTGAGCTCACCGGCTCTCATATCTCAAAAGTGCGCTTTTTGCTTTAATAAACATTCCTGCTTGTTACTCATCTGAATTCATTCACGTGACAAGACCAAGAACCTTCAGTGACTCCCTCCGGTCTGGCTTGGGTGAGACCCGAAGGTTGGGGTCTCCCCAATTCACCAAGCAATGTTTTTTTTGCAACCATGAAGGGACAAGGTGACAGTGGGTTGGGCAACCCTCTTATCGGTGAGTCTCCAACTCTCACCTCCCTGTGCTAGAGAGTTCCTTGGACACCATCCTCCAATGTGTCCGGTTCGCTTTCTTTTCTTTTTTTCCCCTCATTCATTTGTATTTGTTACAACCTTTTAAAGCAGAATGTGACTTGAACACTACATTTCTACTCACAAAACCTGGTGAGTTACTTTTTTTTGAGTTTTTTTTTTTTTTTAAGTTTATTTTGAGAGAGAGAGAGAGAGAGATGAGTTGAGGAGGGGCAGACAGAGAGGGAAAGAGAGAGAATCCTAAGCAGAGCCCGACTCGGGGCTCAAACTCACTAACTAGGAGATCATGACCTGAGCTGAAACCAGGTCATGGTTTCAGTTGCTCAACTGACTGAGCCACCCAGGTACCCCAGTGAGATGCTTTTTGAACAGCTTTGCAACACACATAGGAAGGCTTATACTTTTGCTACTCTATAAACAATGCTCTTGGGGCGCTTGGCTGGCTCAGTCAGAAGGGCATGTGACCCTTGATCCCAGGGTCATGAGTTTGAGCCCCATGTTGGGTGTAGAAATTACTTAAATAAATAAAGCTTAAAAAAACCACAACAGCAATACTGTCCTTCGGAAAACAAGCCCTATAGATAGGTACTCCTATCAAATTGGTTCAGTTTAACATACTAGTTTCTAGAGGCCTGGTACATGCAGTTGGTGACTGCAGGTGACAGAAAATTTAAAAAGCAGATCCTAGAAGGTGAAAGCTGTTTTAACCAATATTTTTCTTTTAAACATCAAAGTGTAGCTCTGAACACTTCAGTGACAAAAGATTTGGTCTCACTAAGAAACCTGCTTGAGAGCTGAACACTCTAGACCAGACAGTTAGCATGAGGCTACGTACATCTTACAACACACGTTTCCTTGTCCTATTAAAATAAGCCAACGTGGAACTCGGAAACAAAACTAACTGGGCTGCTGTTCCTAAGTATCACAGCATCACATTCAGAAGTAGAAAGAAATCTTATTTTCAAGAATGTTTTTATTTTTGCTAACATTTAAAAAAATCTGTGAGGCATGACAATAATGACTTAAGGGGAAGATAAGATTTCTTTCTATTTCTGAGAGGGTTGGCTGTAAAAGGCTATCCTGAGCAGAGGCTTGCCCTTATGCCATGCAGCATCCAGAGCTCTGTTGCATGTCTCCTGGGTCATGGGATGCTCTGATCCCTCCCCATACTTCCTCTCATACCTACTTCCACATTCTCCTTCACCAGTGGTGGGGCAAAGAGACCTGCAGAATGTTCCACCACCCATTACAGAGATCCTACAACTCACTCTGCATTTGTGCGGGTCACCATAAAATTGGCTATAAGCCACTTTACTTCCTAGCAAGGGACCCATGAGATTTTTCCCTATGTGTCTGCCTGATTTACCACTTATATGGATGCCATTCAACCCAAGCAATTCAGGGATTCAGAGAATTGGAAAATAGAAGTTAATTCCACCTACACTGGCTGCAAAGTAGAAAGTATCAAAAGATTTCTGCTGGTCAGACCAGAAATATTTAGACCATCAAAGGGACCCCCGTCCCTGGTGGCCGTTGTTTGCCACCAACTGTTGAGAGGCCTATCAGAATGAGGGCAATGAAATATTCAGAGATCTTGGAGTCATGACAATGCCCACTCCTGAGGAATCCACCCCAGGACTTCAGGGTTACTTATTGGACATTGTTCTCCCATCATTCCTATCGGGGTCTTCAGGAAGGCTGACATTCCTGGGACTGCAGGCACCTGGATGAGGTGCAAGCCTTGGGACACCAGGGCCAGCCAAATCATGACACAGCCTGCTGGCCATTGCTATGGTGATGGGGTGAATGGACAGCAGGCTGGGGATGCCCATGGTCCACCCGCCATCGGAACTCTACAAGAGAAAGTTCCTAATTAAGGTCCTAAGAAGATCCTGGGAGAGAATCCGCTCTCCTTGGGATAACAGGATTCTGGGCTTCTATCGAAGTTCTCCAGGAGAGGGTTGGAGCCCCCTCTTGGAAACAATGTGAGCCCAGGTTGAGTTGCTCCTTTTTCCAGGAGTCAACTCTTCTTGAAGACAATGGAAAATTCCACTTGTCTCCAAAGATTCTCCTCTAAGGGGTATCTTGGGACACTAGGATTAGCTCTCATTAAAGTGCCTAAAAAAGGAAATAAAAAATGCTGGTTCACCAGATTAAATGCAATCTCAGTGCAGGGGAGACTCTTCCTGTTTTCTGAGGAAACTCATGTTGATTGAAAGGAAGGATGGGCAGGGGTTCCCCCTTCTGGAGACACGATAGGCTAAAAAGGTCTGCAGGTCGAGGACACCCACCTGAACCAGGGATGACAGTTTGATGGTTCCAAGGAGATGTCCCTAGACCCCAGACCATCCAAAGCAACACTCTTCCAGTTCAGCAGGGACACCTCTAGCCCAGGAGACTGTCACTATCTTTCCTCGATCTCATCTGACACTTCCTTAGGATGCATCTTGAGAAACTGGAACTAGTTGGACCCTGAGACCTTGTATATTTCCTTCCCAAGTCCACTTCTCTTGTAACTCTATTGGCCTCAATATAAACTAGAGGATAGGGAAGTCTGACAGGAAAAAAAAAAAAATGGTAGCCTTAACTGTAATGCCATATTACAACTTGATCCCTTTTGTAAAATGGACCCAAATCCCATATGGTCAGACCTTTATGGCCCTACACCAAAAAACACTGGTTTGTCCATACTCTTTTAGAGGGCCTGAAAACACTCCTCTCCTCCCCCTCTACTTTTCAATCCATCATCATTTCAGCTGCTCCAGGCCCTTCTACTTCTGTTAATCTGCCACCTGACCTATGTTCTGTCCTGTTCTGTGTGTGCCACGCCCTTTGTCTCTCTTGGAAATAGTTTCTGCCTAGATTGCGTACATGTCTGCCTGTGTTTTTCCTGAGTCACTTGTCTCCTCTTTGTTTGCTTCTTCTTTTGTGTGTCAGATCTAGAGTAGATTTGGAGAGGACTGTATGCATGTTGCCTGACTCCTGTTGTATGGGGGGTTTTCTCCCTCATTCCTTTCCCCAGGTTAATGGCTATGATAATTAGAGCCAATTGTCTGGTTAGTCTACCTCTGGATGGGGACTTTAAGGAATACAGTAAAACCTTGGATTGAGAGTAACTTGTTCTGCGAGTGATGAGCAAACATTTCTAATAAATTTTAACTTGATAAACAAGCAATATCTTGCAGTACAAGTAGTACATGATGCCAAACGTCACACGATCACAACAGAGCCAATGGTTCTTCTCTCTCTCTCTTTCTCTCTCGCTATGGGACTGTGGGTGACCATCTCCCATGCTTGGATGCTCCGTCTCAGGCCGTGGTGTTTGGCAGAAATCAGTGATTTTTCAGAATGTTGGAAGGGGCCCACAACGGGCACTAGTGTAGTTTTTGTCACTTCAAAGCACCTATGGCCAGTCCTTTGCTTTACCATATGAGAGTAAGCTTAGGGATGCTTTGTTTCATTCTAGGTTAGGCGGCCTGCAGATATAGATCCTTTCCTCTGCTGCCTTACTGCCAGTTCCACTAAATGCAATCTATGACAGGGGCGCCTGGGTGGCGCAGTCGGTTAAGCGTCCGACTTCAGCCAGGTCACGATCTCGCGGTCCGTGAGTTCAAGCCCCGCATCAGGCTCTGGGCTGATGGCTCAGAGCCTGGAGCCTGTTTCCGATTCTGTGTCTCCCTCTCTCTCTGCCCCTCCCCCGTTCATGCTCTGTCTCTCTCTGTCCCAAAAATAAATAAAACGTTGAAAAAAAAAAATTTTTTTTAAAAATTTAAAAAAAATAAAATAAAATAAAAAATAAAAAAAAATAAAAAAATAAATGCAATCTATGACAAGAGTTTATTAATACTGTACTGTAGTCAACATCCGTGCGATTATATACAATGGCGCCCAGGCAGAAAAAGATTCTGTTGAGCCAATAGATAGCAGTGATTCTGTTAGTGATAGTGAAAGTCGTCCTACACAATAATCTTCCTCTCTCTTGCCAGGAAAGGTTTTCACACCAGCCACGAAGGCTTTCAAAGTTTAGTGCAGGGTAATTTGTTTATTTTTCTTTATATTTTGTATTAAATTACAGTATTGTAATCATTTTTATATGAATATTAGAATCATCTAAATTTCCATGATTTTTTTATGGGGAAATTCGCTTTGATATACAAGTGCTTTGGATTACAAGCATGTTTCCCAAAGGAATTATGGTCACAAACCAAGGTCTTACTGTATTCTCAAGCAGCTGCTGAAATTCCTTTTGTTTTGGGGATGTTCCCGGTCTTCTCTGGTTCAACAAGGACTGCCTATTTTCACCTTTTGTTTTTGGAAAGAAAACATGGGTCTGTTCATCTGTCCGAGCTGCCGAGCTTTGGGACTGGGAGTCTTCTTTGCCGTCTAGGCTTTTATCTGCCTCCAGCCTTGCGGGGGCACCTCGCCTATTCTGGATCCACCTCCCCATCCTGTTCCTGCACCACCATGGGCGGGGCTTGCATAACTGGCTCCTATACCATCCTCCATGCCTCCAGTGTCATTGCCTCCTGCTCCTCCTACCCTCACTACCAAGGGGGGAAACAAAGCACCCCAAGCGGCTGCGCTACCTCCTTACGAGGTTCAAACGAAAGCATCTCCCAAATCAGCATGAAGGGGCCTCTGGGTTTCCCTGGACTCAAAACCATCCACTTCAGATTTCCCTGTGGGAGCCCCAAGAAAAAATTGACACTGGGAGCAAACTGACTTCTGGTAGACACAGGTGCAACATATTCTGCATGAAAGCTAATTTAAGTTTGTTGGCTTAATTAAGATAAACAGGTCTTCAAAGTTATTAGCATTAAATATAAAACTTTTATTCTACCAAGGTTTACTAAATGTCAAATAAACTTGTATTATCTCTGCTGTAACTTGTCAGCAAAAAGATGACTTAATGTGATGGTTAATTTTGTCTGTCTCATAAAGTTTTCATGGGTAATTGTTAAGAACAAGTAGTCTGAATAAATAAAAAGGTTTATAGGTAAAACTTTTAAACAGCTTTCAAAATCTTCAGTAACCTGAAGCTTTGAAGTTGTGCTAAGATAAATGGTAAACTGGATTGAATTCACTGGATACCTAAGTCTTTTCCAAATAAGATAAAATACGAAAGCATTGATTACTGAATGTAGGTTGTCTGCTTTTGGCCTGTTATAGCAGGGCAACAGCATACTTGGGTCTGTCAGTAAAATGCTTTATGCCTGATTGAAAGATCGTACTATGGAAAAACATAGGTTTTTAGAAATTATGAAATGTCTTCATAGATTTCAGATCGAAAGAATTCTGGTATACCAGACAGTTCACAATTGGTTACTAATTAATTTTTATTGGAGATTAACATTTCTAAGAGTTAAAATCCCACTAAATGTAGTTAAGACTGATAGAGGGGCACCTGGGTGGCTCAGTCGGTTAAGCATCCAACTTTGGCTCAGGTCATGATCTCGTGCTTCATGAGTTCGAGCCCCACATCAGGCTCCACACTGACAGCTCAGAGCCTGCTTGGAATTCTCTCTCTCTCTCTCTCTCTCTCCCCCTCTCTTTGCCCATCCCTGCTTGTGCTCTCTCTCTCAAGATAAATAAACTAAATAAAAAAAAGAGTGATAGAAATAAGGGATGCATTCTGTATGGAAGGAAATTTAGATGTATTTAAAAAAAGTTATGAGGAATGGGAACACACTCAGGGAAAAAAAGTGTGTGTAGTCAGGGCTAAGATTGAAATGAATGGATTTTAAAAGTACACTGGTATATGACTGAAATTCTGCTTTTCTCTCTGTTAAAGAGACAAAGTTTTCTTAGATTGTTCACCTGCTCTTGGTAAGAAATTATAAACAAAGTTGTTTTTTTTTTCTCATTCTTTATCTGCCCAGAAAACTAAAGCTTCTATGTTTTGTCTTTATCAGGTCTTTGATTTCCTAAGAAAGTTAAAACTTTTCAGTATTATAGAAGTTAAGTTTTGCAAACAACTATATAACTTCCTATAGACTCACTTATTGTCACTTTGGTTAAATATAAACATTAAAGTTATAATGATCTGTAATCCTATTTAGGCAGTGCTTTAAAACTTTCTGAGGGTTTTTTTTTTTAAATTTTTTTTAACGTTTATTTATTTTTGAGACAGAGAGACAGAGCATGAACGGGGGAGGGTCAGAGAGAGAGGGAGACACAGAATCTGAAACAGGCTCCAGGCTCCGAGCGGTCAGCACAGAGCCCGAAGCGGGGCTTGAACTCATGAACCGCGAGATCATGACCTGAGCCGAAGTCGGACACTTAACTGACTGAGCCACCCTTGCACCCCTAAAACTTTCTGAGGTTTTTAACAAACTTCCTGCGGTTTGAATTATAAATGAAGTCTTTTTGACTAATTAACGCTGTCTGTTTGGGACCTAAGTTACATGAGAAGCACTGTCAAGCAAATAATGATAAGCCTTCGGTTGTATTGTATGGGTAAATGCTACAACTGTTCCAGAAAATGTATGAAATTCCTAAAGTTTTAATAGGTTCTGGTGTAAGGTTATCACTTGACATTCTAATTATCAAAATGTTACATGTCACAGAAATAACTAGATTTCTTTGTCAACTGCATTATAATGAGTTCTCATCAGATCTTTAACCATGTCTATTTCTGAGGTTTTTTTTCTCATTTATAGTTATTGTTCTGATGCTCTTGCAAAATGTGTTTCATCTTCAAGGAGATTCACAGAAAGGCCTTTTGACAAATACAGGTTTCTAATGTCTTCAAGATCGTAAAACAAAGCTGAGTAAGAATTTCCAGAACTAATGGGAAAGTTGCATTCAAATAGAACAAGAATTAATAACACAGAACTAAATGAATTGAGGAGGATGATTATACTTTTTTTTTTAAATTTTTTTTCAACGTTTATTTATTTTTGAGACAGAGAGAGACAGAGCATGAACGGGGGAGGGTCAGAGAGAGGGAGACACAGAATCCGAAACAGGCTCCAGGCTCTAAGCTGTCAGCACAGAGCCCGACGCGGGGCTCAAACTCACGGACCGTGAGATCATGACCTGAGCCGAAGTCGGTCGCCTAACCGACTGAGCCACCCAGGCGCCCCTGATTATACTTTTTTGACTCTTGTTTGAAATACTGCTGACTCTCTGATGTTTGCTCTTCTAGATTTAAAGAAGTCTTCTCTTAAGATATCTATGACTCACAGAAAGATGATAAAATATTCCTTTGTGAACCAACTAAAACATTTATCTTTTCTGCCTACCCGAACCCTCTGAAATTTAGAAATTCTCAGTGACTGTTCTTTCTTTCATGGCAATATGATTATTTGCAGAAGTTCAGTGAGAATCTGTTCTCCTTGTAATAGGACACCACTGGAAACATTGGTTATTTTACCGAGGCTTTGTCTGGAATGTCACATTTGAGCGAAATGCATAGACTTAGATACGACAAGACAGCTTTAGGGAATTAAGGTTGACATTATGGAGCCAATGGAACCTCCTGGAAATGTTGGCCTGGTACCTTTCTTGCAGAGCTCCCAGCTGCCTTACCAGGTGAGTACAGAATGTCACTTCATGGAGGGTGCAGGAACCTCAATATATTTTGGGGACCTCAAGAAGTGGAATTCACCCAAATCTGTAGGTATTGCAAGCAAGTCTGATGAAAATTATTTAGCTTGCCTCTGGCCTTGAAAGGCGATTAAAAGTTCAATCTAGAGATCCCTTATGAAAAGTTCCAGTAAAGCAAATTTTAAAAAACTTATACGGCCAATCACTATTCTTGCTGAGCTTATGTAAATAATTCAGCCAAATTTGTTAAAACTGGACTTGTTTTACAAATTCGTCTTGATTTGGCTATCTTCAATAAAAATGAGGGTGATTGTAGAGAGAAAATGTTTCAATAACACATCTTTGTAGATATTAGATTTTAATACTGCTTTTTATAAACTGAACTAGATGCTAAACTCTTCTTGTTTCCTCAAATATCTGGCTATGGCCCTCCAAAGTACAGTTTCTGGTCGTCTTCCACTGTCTTGAATTAAAGTCATTAAAAACTAAAACTTTTTTTGGGTGCCTGGATGGCTCAGTCGGTTGAGCGGCCGACTTCGGCTCAGGTCATGATCTCACAGCTCCTGAGTTTGAGCCTGGCGTCGGGCTCTGTGCCGACAGCTCGGAGACTAGAGCCTGCTTCGGATTCTGTGTCTCCCTCTCTCTCTGCCCCTCCCCCGCTCATGCTCTGTCTTTCTCTCTCTCTCAAAAATAAATAAACATTAAAAAAAAAAAAACTAAAACTTTTTCTTGATGCCCTGCGAACTGAAGCTGGACAAATTTAAGGTCAACTTCAGAAAAATTGCCACAAAGCCCATGTATAGACAATCTTTGTGCCTGTTGTTGTATGGGCCATTCAAAAGGATCACCAGAGACACTGGATTTACAAACCAGAAAAACCCATATGACTGCCACTGCCTGCTCCCACTCCATCTGAGGATGCTGTGACTCTGACATTTAGAAATCTCAGTGACAGCATTGTGGAATCAGGTATTGGGTTTATAATTTGCTCTGACCATTAGCCTATGTTTTTCTTTTGTTTCCATAGAAGTGCCTCTTATTAATTACTTGATTGCTTACTAAAAAAACAGAGTCCATGTGATGGCTAGCTAACACCACCTGCTACCTATATTAACTCCTCATGGGAAATAAGAATCCATATAGATGAAATCGGGTGGCAAGTCACTTGGCTACAAGAGGCCCTTGACTATGTTCTTACAAAAATCAGGGGAGTCTATACGGTGATTAACACATTGTGCTGTGTATGGATCAATTTATCTGGAGAGGTTAAAGAAAGCTTCTAGATCATTGGGCCAGTAACTAAATGCACAGTTCCCCATGAAGCCACCCCTACCTCCTCCTCCCCCAGTGGGACTCCTTGTTTTCCTGGTTTCCAGGCTTTTCATCATTATACCTTCTTGTTGGACCCTTAATAACCCTACTCCTTATTCTAATGTTTGGACCTTGTATCCTAAAGTTACTAACAAAATGTATTTTCTCTCACCTCAACCAGTTAAATCTTCAGATGGTGGTCCACAAACAGCCCTGAAACAAATGAGTATAAAGACCCACTAGGCCGAGTCACAACTTCCTTCTACTCCCCACTGTCCATCCAGGGTTCCTAAAATTTAGGTAACAAGGACTTCTGGAGCCCTCTGGCAGGGTGAACGTCCCACACCAGCATGAAGTAGTTACAGAAGATGGACCATCACCCATTTTCCCTTAAAAGATTTTAAGGGCTCAGAGTCCTTGAAGAAGAAATGTAGGTAGTTAGTTAGGCTCTAACAGGATACCTGGAGCTCAACACCAAGGAGTCATGGTCAACTATGGAGAAGGTCAGAAGCCTGTCCTGGTAGCACTCCACAGGAGCTGGATCAAACCAGACAGGCCCAAGATGGTGGATGCCATGACAGAAAACCTCTGACCAAATAAGGAAGAAAAAGTAATAAATATTCTGCCCCCTGGTTAACCACTGTCAATAAAAGATAGAAACCCAATCCCCAGGCTACACAGATGTCTTTCAAGCATGCTAGTGCTCACTTGCTCTCTCCCCTTTCCTCTCTCTCTCTGTCCCTCCCCAGCATTTGTATCTCTAGAGTGTACATTTTGCTTTAATAAACTTTCCTATTTGTGTTTCTGTGTCCATCCTTGAATACATGCTGTGACAAGACCAAGAACCTTCAAGGACTCCCCAGTTCACCCGGCAACGATTGAAAGAATGTAACATTAGGAAAGTTTGCATTCTGATAAAAACTAGGATTACTAAATTTAAACACACAATAGAGACAGTGAAGAACAGATTGAAAAATGAGAAAGAAAAAAAAACAGTTCTTTTAACAGATGAAGGGGTAAGGAAATAAAGCTTATAAGTAAAATGAATAAAAATATAAGAATATGTTTCTCTCTTACATTTTCCACAAAACTGCATGATGCAAATTAACTGTAATAGGAACTTCAGGCAAATACCCTGTTTGTCCCTCCAGATCCACTTGCTATCTTTTTGCCCAGCTCTTTCTCCTAGGAGGGGACCTGGCTTCAAGGGTTCAGGCTATGAGAGGCACTGGCAAGAGATGCGAATGTGGGAGGAGAACAAGGCCCAGGTATCTCTTCTTCCAGCTGGCCACTGCTCAACAGTGGCTACGTTCCTCTACTGAAGGGCACGACCCCTGTATCTAGCCCTCTCCTAGAGATACTGACCCAGGTGCGGTCCACAGTTCTTTCTACATCTTGGAAACCACTCCTTCCCTCTACCCTTTCAGACTCAGGGGAGGTCACTGAACCTCAGCTCTTTTATCCCTCCTGCTCTGCCTTTTGCTTTCCTTTAACTCTTTCTATACCTTTGTAACTCATTAAACTCTACCCAATTACCTTATTTGAGAATTACATCAATATTATGCTAAGATCGTCCCTGATGTTCCAAAAACCCCTCTTGCTCAACTTTAGACACCAACGGTTAAAGTCAGAAATCGACAAGACTGTCGTAGACTCTAAGTCTAAAGTTCTCTCTTGGCCAGCAAGAGAGTGGGACACAGGATTAAAAGTGAGAGATGGCTAATGTCCAGGAAAAGACAAGAGCCCCGAATAAGGGTCCTTGCCCCATATTTATTAAGATCAGAAGGCTTACAAATGTGATGGGCATGCACAAGGAGACAATGAATCTGCGAACATTAACTCATGGGCATGAGGGAAAGGGGGTTTTGAAGATATACGGTGTTTGGGCTTTGGGTCAATATAAAACAAAATCCCGGCACTGGGGCGACGGGCAGATGGTTGTTAACGGCAGACAGGAGGCGCTGTGTCTGTTTATCTTAGCCAGCCTAGGGGATGAGACAGACAGGGGGAATAACCTCAGGGTTAACAAGGTACCTTTTCTTTTGTTAACCATCTCTGCTCTGGGCTGCTTCACCTGCAGCGCCGGGGTCTTTAACCCCATTTACCTCTTTACCTAACTTGGTCCTTCCCTCCTGTGAAAGCAGCTTTCTGCTATAGTACTAAATTGGGGGGCAATTTTGCCCTGAATACCTAATCTTGCTTACCTCATTTACCTTTGTATTGGGGGCCTTTGCCCCCCACTCTATTCTGGGGCCTTTGCCCAGAATTCTGGGGGTCTTATCTTGTTTACCCAAGCTTGGGTAAGAGCACCCTATGGCTTTGTAATTCTTTATGCCTTGTTAACCCATTGGTGTAAGCCCAGGGAATTTCTAAGCTTATTCCCCACACAAGCCTGCTTAACTCATGCTCTAACTAAAACCAATTATGCTTATTTCTGATCCCACTTTCTTGAGGCATTAATGAAGATGTTTTGCAATGATCAGAACTTTCTAACTGCCAGGCCGGAAAAGTCCTGATAACAACGGAATGCCTAGAAGGCCACACCCGACATGTCCCCTTCCCTGCCCATGATCCTGTGCTGAACAGACACCAACCCCCCACGTATGATCACATGCTCTCTGTCTCTTGCACGTTCCCCCTCATAGAACTCTAGGTGTCCATCTTGTGGGTGGAGAGGTCGCTTGTTAAGACTTTAGGCTGCCACCTCCCCGGCTCACTAAACCCAAAATAAATGTCTCCCTTTCTCTTTTCCAAACCCCTTTCTCTTGTGTTATTGGCTTTTCTGGCAATGAGTTTGTCTGAGGTGGGGTTTTTTTTTTTTTTTTTCAACAGTGTTGGCAAACCCAGCCAGGAACTGTGTTTTCAATTTCTATAGCTCCCTCCTCCATCAGAATCCCCTGGGACAGAGCAGTTGTCCAGGAAAGCACCAGAGCTCACTGGTTCATTTCCTGAGTTAGCAGCTGTGATAGATCCATCAGTAACATAAGTACTAATCTAAAAAACATAATAATAGCAAGAATAGAGGAAAAACTTCAGGCTTTAGGTCAGAGTGGCCCTCTAGTCAGAGGACATAATGAAAGAGGTTCTTACTTTGAAAGCAAAAAGAAAAAAATCTCTAGGATAGTGCAAAGATTAGAAAGAAAATCATAAAATCATCCAGGCATGGGGAATAACAAGTTACCTATGATAAAATAATTTTAAAAGATCAGGTTGGAATCAGATCTTTTTTCTGCAATGCTAATTGTTAGAAGACACTGAAGCATCATCAACAAAATTTTGAGAGCCTACTTGAGCTGGAACAGAAAGTCACTTATAGCCATTCAAGAACTTAGAGAGTGTATCATCCACAAATAGCTGTGAGTAATATTTTCTTTTTTTTTCTTTTCTTTTCCTATCCTTTCTTTCTTTCTTTCTTTCTTTCTTTCTTTCTTTCTTTCAGCACTTGTTAGCATTTAATGAACCTCCTTCCACATGGCTTCAGGCTACCAGGACACAGGACCCCCCCCCTCCCCCTGCAAATACATCTGTAATATTTCCTCAGCTCTTCTACTGAAGAATTTCACCTTCACAACGCCAGGCTGTTTTGGGGGGGCTTTTCCTTTCCCAAAATGTAAAAGAAAATTTTTTTTAATGTTTATTTACTTTTGAGAGAGAGAGAGAGAGAGACCATGAGCAGGGCAGGGGCAGAGAGAGAAGGAGACACAGAATCCGAAGCAAGCTGCAGGCTCTGAGCTGTCAGCACAGAGCCCAACATGGGGCTCAAACTCACGAACCTCGAGATCATGACCTGAGCTCAAGTGGGACGCTTAACCGAATGAGCCACCCAGGTGCCCCTCTCAAAACTTTGTAGTAGCCCAAGCATGCCACATCAATGATAGGCGCAGCTCCAGTTGTGTTTCTGGCAGCCATCCCCCTTGTCAGCTCCCTGACCATGGTCGACAGTTTATCAAGGCTGACAGTTGGACAGAAGCTCTGGTTCCTCTTTAAGTGGTAACGCATCACCCCAACTTTTCCAAAGTAGCCTGGGTGACACTTGTCAAAGTTCATCCTGTGGTGATGCTGCCAGCATTTCCCTCACCTCCCCAGTTCTTCTGGTGTTTGCCAATGCGGCCACGGCCATGGCTCAAGCGAAGTTTCCGGGTCTTCCTCAGTCTGGATTGCATGTTGGCCGTCCAGACAAAAGAGAGTCTGATTTGTATTTTCAAGGAAAGGATAAGTTCCAACAAACCAAAACGTGTCATTGCAATAAATAATTTCAATAGAGAGAAAATAAGATTTAAAAACAATTGTACTGACTGCTTGAGATCACGAATATTTATGTTCAGTGTTGAAATAATTGTTAACATGGTTATAAAATGTGATAAACAACTTTTGAAAGAATAGACATACAATTATAAAATACACTAATCTAGGGGTGCCTCAGTCGGTTAAGTGTCCAACTCTTGATTTTGGCTCAGGGCATGATCTCATGGTTCCTGGATTCAAGCCCCACACTGGCCTCCGTGCTGACGGTGTGGAGCCTGCTTGGGATTCTGTTTCCCTCTCTCTCTCCCCTCCCCTGCTTTCTCTCTCTCTCTCTCTCTTTCTCTTTCTCTCTCTCTCAAAATAAATAAATAAACATTAAAAAAAATTTAAAAATTAACTAATCTAGCTTTAACATCCCAGGTTATTCTAACAAAAACTGCAAAGGAAGGGGGAAAGGATAAAAATAAAATATGCCAAAATTTCTTTATCCTTTCTGTTTCAAGGGAAAAAAAATGATTTTTCAGTCATTTCAAAGGAAAAAACAATTTTAATGTGTAGAGAATTACAAAATAACTTCAGTAATACTTCTAAATCACAAATGAAATGATCAAGTTAGAGTAAAAAGTCAGAAAGAATATGCAGTAAAATATTAATAACATGTTAGAAAACATAATTCAACCAACTAAGTTTGAAGATCTAATTGGCTTTATTAAGTGGTTCAGGATTTGGACAGCATCCCACCTCGCAAATAAAGAGAGACGTGAAGAGTTGAACAAAATGGAAGTTTTTAGGGGCACCTGGGTGGCTCAGTCGGCTCAGGTCATGATCTCACAGTTCGTGAGTTCGAGCCCTGTGAGGGGCTCTGTGCTGACAGCTCAGAGCCTGGAGCCTGCTTCACATGTGTCTTCCTCTCTCTCTGTCCCTCCCCCTCTCACACTCTGTCTCTCTCTGTCTCTCAAAAATAAATAAAACATTAAAAGTAATTCAAAATGGAAGGTTTTATAGGCAGGAGGGTGGGGCAAGGAAGCTATTAGCAAAAGAAAAGATTGTTTCAGGCCAGGATGGGTGTTTTTGGGGGGGAAAGGGAACAGAGGGTTTTTTATCAAGCAGATTACCTCACTATAGAGCTAATAAGGAAAGTTCAGGTTGACTGTGATAGTCACAATTCTGTCAACAATTGTTTACTACATTTCATAACCATGTTAACAATTATTTCAGCACTTAACACTAAATATTACTTATCTCAAGTAGTCTGCACAATTGTTTTTAAATCATATTTCCTCTCTATTGAAATTAGTTTGTTGGAATTTATCTTTGAAAATACAACTCAGACCCTCTGAGAGGTTAAATCTAAGTTTGGTTTGCTGTCGTGGGGAGCAAGCAACTCCAGTTTGGGCTTGTTGTTTCTTTTCCAACAAATGCTCACTCCTGAATTGTGAAGTCCTGGAGATTCTTACTTTTCGTTTTTTGCTCATCTATATTTTGCATTTTTCCATAATGCATACATATTTACTAATGCAAAATCAAATACATACGAATTTCCATATCTTGCAAAATGAAATTAAGCTATCATGCTCTTAATTTCTTGAAATTTGCATATCTCCTGGGTTTTTTGTTTTGTTTTGTTTTTTTCAAAAATACTCGAGGCAGTTTAACAGACTTAAAGTGTAAGACACACACTGGGTCTGGATCAAGTTGAGCAAATTTTGTTGTTGGAGATTCCTGGGAACTTAAGAGGAAGGAGGAATCACAAGTAGGAGTAAACATACTGCCAACCTTAATAATAAAATAGCCAGTTATTTGACTAGCAAAATAGGTTATCCAGGAAGAACAGAGGAATTGCAATTCAGGTCAAGGAAACTATGGCAAGCCATAGGCAAGTCCAAAGAGACAAAGGCAAGGTCAGCTTTCATTAGGTAGTAGGAGGAAATTGGGGAAGGTTCTTTTAAACAAAAGTTCACTAGAGAAGAACAAGGGTTGGAGGTTGTGGTGGTTTCTCATTGGCTGTAAGCAGTGGTTAGTGCGATGTTGCTGGGGCAGGGAGGGATCTTCCTTTTTTTTTTTTTTTTTTTTTTTCTTAAAAGCAGGAGATGAAATATCTATGTAAAAATGTCTCCCTGTTGTCGAGATAATTCTTATCTTCCTTCTTACCGCAGGTGATGCTGGCTGCAAGGAGTGGTTCATGCATGAGAGTGCCCCTTTCAGGGCTTCCTGACTGTATCTTATTTTTATTTATTTATTTTTTTAAGTCTATTTATTTATTTTGAGAGAAGGAGAGAGAGAGAGAGAGGGAGAGAGAGAATCCCAAGCAGGCTCTGCACTGTTTGCACAGAGACCAATGTGGGTCTTGATTCCACAAACCGTGAGATCATGACCTAAGCTGAAATCAAGAGTTGGATACTCGACCAACTGAGCCACCCAAGCATGCTGCCCCAACCCCCGCTCCATTTCAAATGAGATTTCCTTTATTTGTTTTCATAATACTAATTAAGTAATATAATCATTTCAAAACTGTATGAGAACATGCTAGAAATAATTCAAATCAACAAAATGACTTCCAAAAATCAATAATCCCCAGGGTGCATGGGTGGCTCAGATGGTTAAGCCTCTGACTTCGGCTCAGGTCATGATCTTGCAGTTTGTGGGTTCAAGCCCCATGCCAGGCTCTGTGCTGACAGCTTGGAGCCTGGAGCCTGCTTCATATTCTGTCTGTCTCTCTCTGTCTCTGCTCCTCCTGCATTCTCTCTCTCTCTCTCTCAAAAATAAACATTAAAAAAATTTAAAAACCAATAATCCCCAATGCCATTAACTTCTGAGAGACCCATAGTGTATATCTTTTGGGTTTTCCCTAACTCCCCCTTTTCTAAGAAATTCCCTCCCCTCACACACATGGTGGCAGTGGGAGTGGCTATATGTCATGTTGGTACAGTGTGATTGTGCCTTATCACAGTTCACAGGACCACAGGGGACACCTGAACCAAGCAGGGATGCTAGACATGGGCTGAAGAGCGCCAGGCCATTCTCTCTCTAGATGCTTTACCTGTTACACACATCGTTGGGACTGTTGCTACCATATTCCTCCTCGTGGACTGGGGAGCTGAGAAGCCAAAAAAGGCTGCCTCAATTTTGACCTCAAACTTTTTAGTTGGGTTCTCCTTTCTAGCTTGTCTCTTGGATTCTGTGGAAGACCCTGCGGGCAAAGCATCGCCTGATGGGAACCAAAACTACTCCTTCAAGCAACAAGGACTGCCCTGAGCCAGCAAGAGCCCATCCGTGATTGACCTCAAGACAGTGATCGATTTGATCACTGCCCTCACTGCCCACCTGCAGGTACCCACCCGCCTTTGCCCCACATTTTCCTTATATAAACCTGCAAATATTTTTGGCATTTGCAGACACTAGTCTGCTGTCTGCCTGGTGTTGACCTCCCTGAAATAAATTCCTTTCTTGTTTCACCTCCACTCATTTCTCTCTCTGCCTTTGGGTTTTGTCAGTGGTGAGTGGCAGAACCTGGTCTGTTTGGGACCCTGGGAGCCAGATGCTCTTTGCACCGCCACAGGCAGCCTACAGAGATGGTTTGCAGACACAGGGAAGAAGGAAGAGAGACACGGTAGGTGTGACAATGACTTGATCATATACTTGCTCCTTGTTCCAGTTTTTTCCTACACTCCAGCTCTGTTCCTGTCGGGATTCCAAAGCCACCTGAGGCAGTACCCTGCAGGAGTTCAGATCACAGGCTGTGACATTAGATTGCCTGGATTTGAATCTTCATTACTAGCTCTGAGACCGTTTGCAAGTCCCATTATCATTTTAAGCCTTGGCTTCTTCATCTCTAAGATGGAAAGAATATTAGGCCCTATTTTATATCATTGGGGTGAATACGAAATGAATTGATACATTTTATTTATTTTATTCTTTAAACATTTTCTTAAAGGTTAATTTATTTTGAGAGAGAGAGAAAGAAAGAGCTCGAGCAGGGGAGGAGCAGAGAGAGAGAGGGAGAGAGAGAATCCCAAGCAGGCTCCACACTGTCAGCACAGAGCCTGACGTGGGGCTCAAACTCATGACCCATGGGATCACAAACTGAGCCAAAATCAAGACTCGGATGCTTGACTGACTGAGCCACCCAGACACTCTGAATTGATACATTTTAAATATTTGATATTAATTAAGTGCTAGATATTAACTATTAACTATATTAAAGACTGTATATCAACAAATTATGTTAATACTATATAATATTAAGTTATGATACCTATTAATTAACTACTAATACCTTTATAATACATTAAGATTTCTGCTTAAGTATGTACTCTCAAGAGGCCATGCAGATCTGTGATTCCTTTCTAGAAGTATACCAGGAATGATTCAAAGGCTGGTGTTGGGGGGGGAAGGTGGGGTCACAATCAAGGAAGAAGAAAGGGACATAGGCAAATAGTTAAAAGTGTGAGCTTTTCAGTCACTATGCACATTATGTCCTGTTTTTGCCTTTTACTAGTCATGGGGTCTTAAGAAAACTACCAAGCATGAAATTTCTTATTTGTAAAATGTGTGTAATAATAGATTTGACTCATAGAGAAGTTGTAAAATTTCTTCAATGAGAACATATACCAGTTATCTGTCACCTAGCAATGCTAAATAAATATTTTATTATTTTAATCATTATTACTAACTCCACATTTAGGTGACCAACACATCAAGTGGCCAAGTTGGAGAGGTAAGGGATCTAGACATAGTTTATACTTCTTTGTCAAGAGACATAAGACTCATCAGCATGCCTTTCTCCTAATTCATAATGTCCCAGCTACAGTTCGCTCTTCTTTCTTATTTTATTTTAAAAAATTTTCTTTAAATCTTTATTCACTTTTGAGAGACAGAGACAGAGCATGAGCAGGGGAGGGGCAGAGAGAGAGGGAGACACAAAATCTGAAGCAGGCTCCGGGCTCTGAGCTGTCAGCACAGAGCCTGACTCAGGGCTCAAACCCACCAACTGTGAGATCGTGACCTGAGCCGAAGTCAGACGCTCACCCGACTGAGCCACCCAGGCGCCCCTGCAGTTTGCTCTTCTTATAGATGGATTACTTTAATTTCTTGATATCTTAGATTGTTATTGTGTGTTAGTAATAAGATTTCTGCTTCAATGTCTTAAATCCAGCAGGGACTACTGAAGTTAATTTAGCCAATTGACAGGTGTTATGTATTTAAAGTAAGGACCTAAGATCCACAAGTAAATAAAAACCTAGAAATCTATCTTTTTGTTGAAAGTCCTTATAAGACAGGAGTTGAAGAGCTACTTGAATGCTTAAAAATAAAAGTTATAGGGGTGCCTGGGTGGCTCAGTCAGTTCAGCGTCCAACTCTTGGTTTCAGTTCAGGTCATGATCTCATGGCTTCTCGGGTTCGAGCCCCACGTTGGCTCTGCGCTGACAGCACAGAGCCTGCTTGGAATTCTCTCTCTCTCTCTCTCTCTCTCTCTCTCTGTCCCTCCCCTACTCACGCTGTCTCTCTCTCGAAATAAATAGACTTAAAATTTTTTGAATAAAAAAATAAAAGTTATGAAGCTTTATTTTGTTTTTCCACAAACAAACTTTTCCAGGCCCCTACTAAACCACTACTTTGCATGTTTGCAGAAATGAATGAATGAACATCTTATCAGAGCCAACCAAATCAATGAACGCGAGGTCAGTGAAGAAACCTCCCCAAGCACGGATTCTTAACTTGGGTGGACTACAGAATCACTCGGGAAGCCTTTTCGAAACATACATTTCCAGGCTCCATAGACAGCTCAACTGAACCAGCACTTCTGGGTAGTGCAACCAGGCAAACTGTATTTTCAAAAAGCCCTCCAAAGGATTCCAAGAAGCACCCAGGACTAGGAATGTAAGCGATGCCTAGGCTGAAAGGCTTCAGGAATGCAAATTACTCCCGTGAGTTTAAGGTGCCCTGAATGGAACTGACTTGCACCTTTTGTTCTACTCTGAATTTATCTTTAAGGCTCTGTGCTCCTACTGGGGGCCTCTTGGAAGAAAGAATCAGAATGGCCCAAAGAAGCAGAGAAGTCTGTGGGAAGAGCTCCTGGTTGAATTCCCTTTCCGCATAAAATTGGAAAGCTGGCATTATTACAAGGTGTGATGTGGCCCCAATTCTATACCCTCTCTGTATATATGCCCCTTGCCCTGTATCTGTGAAATACCCTTCCACTCTGTGTAGGGTGTTTGCCCCTTCCTTGGCTCTGGGCATATGATTTGCTCAGGTTTGGGATTTTAGAAATGTGAACAGGCAGGGGCATGGAAAATGTCTTCATGTTCCTGCTAGCTCTCTCATGCTTAGGCCTTTGCCATGAGAATGCAGCCTTCTGGAGAATAAGGTATGTAGATCAAAGCTAGGTAGATAAATTGTCCTAACTGGGGCAACTGATCATCAGACAACCTCCGGAGCCTAGCCAAAAGATTTGAGCTCCGTAGCCAACATGCAGTTGACTATAGATGCACAAGTGAGCCCAACTGAGACCAGAAAAACTGTCTCACCCACCCAAGATTTCATGAGTTAATAAATCCTTATGGTTTTAAGCCTTTGAAGTGTGGTATGCTTTGCTACACAGCATTAGTAGAACAAGAGATAACTGATATACAAGGAAATCTAGGTATTCATGGTTCCAGGAATCATGATCATAAGAATTATCTGAATTTGAAAATATTCTCAAGTATTTTTTGGAATCCAACTTCTCTGTATCTTAATAGGTATTACAAAAAATTGCCTATTAGTGGTAGGGGCCTGGGGCTCCTGGGTGGCTCATTCGGTTAGGCATCCCACTCTTAGTTTTGGCTTAGGTCATGATCTCATGGTATCGTGGGTTTGAGCCCCACATCAGGCTCTGCGCTGGCAGCAGGGAGACTGCTTGGGATTCTCTCTCTTTGCCACTCTCTCTGTCCCTCCCCTGATCATGCCATTTCTGTCTCTCTCAAAATAAATAAATAAATAAATAAAAATTGGTAGAGGCCTATGAGGGATAGAAGTAGGGACAAGTAAATACAAGCAGTGTAGGGGAGAGAAACATGATTCTTTTTCACTCTGTTCATCTTAGGTTCATTGACTGGGGCCCACAGATCTAACTGATAAAAGACAAATTAACAAGAGAACAAAAAAAGTCAGTGCCTTCTCCATTGCTAAGACTTGCTATTTATGGTAAGGAGAGGGAGAGATGTCTACAAATGGAAATTTCCTTTTTAAATGGAAATCTTTTTTATAAATGGAAATTTCATTTTCAAAAGGAAAACGTGTGCCCTGCTTTTAGTGCTTTTTCAGAGTCTGCTGGGTATAAATGGCCTCTAGCTCAAAATAATCTGTATGCCAAAGAGTCATGTTTTGGGGTGGCATATTCTTGTACCCTCCACTGGAAAAAAGCTCTAAAGAGAAGAGGAAATTTGTGGTTAGAGAAAGGTGTGGGCTCTAGGGCAAGAAGGAAAAAAGAATGTAGACGGCAGAACAGAGCATAAAAAAGTGGTCCTAAAAAAAGCACAGTTAAAGAATCTACAATGGAAACTGATTTTTCACTTTGCTTTTTAATCCTGTACTGATTCTTACTAGAAATGGTGCACTCAATCACTGCTATGATTCCACAGATTCTACCATGATCCCAGACTGAGATCTTTAGCTGAACCTTTGGTTTGAGTCTGCCGAGAAAGACTATGCACTCTTGTTGGAAACAATAGTTGTGTGGGGATATAGATTGTTTCAGTCCATTTGAGCTAAGTCCCAGCACTTTCTTTTAAGGAATAACAGCAAGTTAAAATGAAGAAATGAAGGCATTTAAAAAAAATTTTTTTTAATGTTTACTTATTTTTGAGAGAGAGAGAGACAGAATGCAAGTGGGTTGGGGCAGAGAGAGAGGGAGGCACAGAATCTGAAGCAGGCTCCAGGCTCCGAGCCGTCAGCACAGAGCCTGACACGGGGCTCGAACTCACAAGCTGTGAGATCATGACTTGAGCTAAAGTCATACGCTTAACCGACTGAGTCACCCAGGCACCCCAGTCATTTTTTTAAAAGTAGGCTTCATGGGGCGCCTGGGTGGCGCAGTCGGTTAAGCGTCCGACTTCAGCCAGGTCACGATCTCGCGGTCCGTGAGTTCGAGCCCCGCGTCTGGCTCTGGGCTGATGGCTCAGAGCCTGGAGCCTGTTTCCGATTCTGTGTCTCCCTCTCTCTCTGCCCCTCCCCCCGTTCATGCTCTGTCTCTCTCTGTCCCAAAAATAAATAAACGTTGAAAAAAAATTAAAAAAAATAAAAATAAAAAAATAAAAGTAGGCTTCATGGCAAGCCCAGAGCCCAACATGGGGCTTGAACTCATGACCAAGAGCTGAGCTGAGATCAAGAGTGAGATGCTCAACTGACTGAGCCACTCAAGTGTCCCAAAAGGCATTTGTTTATTTTATTTTTTTAAATATTTATTTATTCATTTTGAGAGAGAGAGAGAGAGAGAGAGAAGGGGAGGGGCACAGAGAGACAATCCCAAACAGGTTCCATGCTCAGCATGGAGCCCAAACTAGGGTTCCATTTGACTACTGTGAGATCACAACCTGAGCCAAAATTAAGAGTTGGATGCTTAATCAACTGAGTCACCCAGGCGCCCCAAAAGGCATTTGTTTTAAATGCCATAAAAAGTGCACTGGGATATACAGCCTTTCCAGAAACCTGCATTCTGATTCCTTACTTCCTTAGGATTCCTTATGATTTTAGTAAATATCATAAAAATAATTAGAAGATAGTATGGGTACATGTAGTATTGGTACATTATCCAATGGCAGAATCAATAAGGAAGAATATCAAGAGAGTAATAGATCTAATTAAATAAAAACTGAAAGTGATTGCATTAGAAAAATGAAATAAATCAAAATTAAAAGCAAATAACGAATTAAAAATTTATAATACATATGAGAGATAACGGTTTGATATCTGTAATATAGAAGAAACTCTTTTATGATAATGAGAAATGACAAATCGCTGTAGTAGAAAAATGGGCAAAACATATAAACTGTCATTTCACATAATAAGAAATATTATGGCCAACAAGCATATAAGATATTCAAACTCACTAGTAATAAAGAATGCAAATTCAGACTTTTGCTTCTGGCCAAGATGTGGTAACAGGGACTAGAATTACCTTTATACCTGAAACAACTAAATAAAAGAGAAACAAATATAAGAAATGACAGTTTTCAAGACACTGGATACCAAGCGATGAAGGACAATGGTACCTATGGGATGAGAAACAAATGAGGTGAATCCTGTCATTACTCAGGCTACTGACAGAGTTTCCAGGCTGAGGCACATGGAGGTGCAACCCAGGCAGAAAACAAAAAACTCCCTGAGTTGAAGAGACAGAGCTAAGAGTTCAGGGAGACCAGGATGTCTAGAGTTCACAGGATAGGATACTGAAGAGGAGAGACATTCAGAGAGACAGAGAACTTCAGAGATCCAGAGATCTGTAGAGGGCCCTCCTTGAGTAGTTGGCGGAGTACTAATCAGACCCTGGGTGTGATAGGAAACCATGCAAAGGCAGGGAAAGAACCATTTGGAAGGATTAAGGTACTATGCACTACTTACGCATGGCTGGGAGCAACGCCTACTTCTATTAGCCAGATTGGAACACTCGGAATTCACGGGACATTGGGAAAACAAGTCAGAAAGATTTTGCCTTGGTACAAGGGAATAATTAAATTTGATGCGGTTCAGGACACATTACTCCAAAATATGGCACGTTGGCATATTGAAATTTTAAGCTGAAGGAATTTTAGGAACGGTACGTATAGGAAAGACTTTCTAATCTCCTGAAGCAGACAACACTCTTGTGTGAAAGCTCCTTTTCCAGAGAAAAGGAGCTTTCTTATCTCCCACTGAGGGACATTCAGAAGAATCTGAAGGAACAGGTCTTGCTGTTTCTCCCACTTTACTACACTTAGCTCATACCCTTGTTGTCCTATCATATTTTCCCGTAACTTTTCACTCCTCATCAACCCTAGCATAAAAAATGCTCAGACTTGGGGCGCCTGGGTGGCTCAGTTGGTTAAGCATTGGCTTCAGCCCAGATCATGATCTCAGGGTTCATGAGTTTGAGCCCTGAGTCAGGCTCTGTGCTGATAGCTCAGAGCCTGGAGCCTGTTTCGGATTCTGTGTCTCCATCTCCCTCTGCCCCTCCCCTGCTCATGCTCTCTCTCTCTCTCTCTCTCTCTCTCTCTCTCTGTCTCTCAAAAGTAAATAAAAACATTAAAAAAATTTTTTTAAATGCTCAGACTTAACTGTTTCTTCAGGTCTTCATTTCTTTAGAAAGCTCCTGTGTCACAGAAAACTTATACTAAATAAATAAGTTGTTTTACTTTTTTTTTTTTTATTCATCTGTCTTTTCTTACAGGGGCCCAGCCAGAACTTTGAAAGGTAGAGGGAAAATTATTTTTTCCTCCTCTGCAGCCCTATCATGCACATTGCTCCAGACCTAACAAATCATAAAATCAAGGAATGAGGGATTAAGTGTTTCCAAATGACATAACCATATAGCAGTAAAAGAAGCTTTAAAACATTTATATAAATACAAAAAAATCCAGGAATCAAGTTAAAAGTCACAATGTTTGCATTTAAACAAACATTTCCAAGCATGCAAAGAAGCAGAAGAGTCCAATGAGAATTGACCCATATGAGAATAATCAATGGAAGATAACACAAAATTAACACAGCTGTTTAAAATTCACAGGTAAGAACATTAATGGTTATTATAAGTATATTCTGTATGCTCAAAAAGTCAAGGAGTGACATGGAAAATATTAAAAAGTCTCCAACTGAATTTATAGAAATGAAAACTATAATATATGAGATGAAAAATAGACTAACTGGGATTAAGAAAATATTAAGTCATTGCAGAGGAAAAGTGAACATGAAGACACAGCAATAGAAACACTCCAAAATGAAATACAGAGAAAGAAACTATTTTTATTTATTTTTTTTTTCAACGTTTATTTATTTTTGGGATAGAGAGAGACAGAGCATGAACGGGGGAGGGGCAGAGAGAGAGGGAGACACAAAATGGGAAACAGGCTCCAGGCTCTGAGCCATCAGCCCAGAGCCTGACGCGGGGCTCGAACTCACAGACCGCGAGATCGTGACCTGGCTGAAGTCGGACGCTTAACCGACTGCGCCACCCAGGCGCCCCAAACAATTTAAAAACCAAATAGTCTAGGGACACTTGGGTGGCACAGTTGGTTAAGCATCCAACTCTCAATCGGCTCAGGTCATGATCTCACAGTTTGTGAGTTCAAACCCTGCATCGGGCTCTGCTCTGATGGTGCAGAGCCTGCTTGGGATTCTGTCTCTCCTTCTCTCTGCCCCTCCCTTGCTTGTGCTGTCTCTCTCTTTCAAAATAAATAGACTTAGGAAAAACATTTATGCAAAAAAATATATGCAAAAAAGAACATAGACATATACCTCACATTTCACTCAAAAATTAACTCAAAATGGATCGTAGACCTAAATGCAAAACATAAACCTTTAAAAATTCTAGAAGAAAATAAAGCAAAAGTCTGTGTGATGTTCGGTTTAGTTTTCAGGAGCTTTTAGATACAAGACCAAAAGCATGATCCATACAAAAATTGGTAAGTTAGACTTTAGCAACATTAAAAACTTCACTTTGCAAAGGGCATTGCTAAGAATGAAAAAAAGACAAGCCACAGATCAGAAGAGCATATCTGCAAATCAAATATTTGATCTAAAGGACTTATATTCAGAATATCTAAAAAACTCAAGAATAAGAAAAAAACCCAATTAAAAATGGGCAAACGATCTGAACAAACACATCAACGAATAGAATAGACACATGACAAATGAGCATACGAAGTGATGCTCAACATCACTGCTATCAGGAAAATGCAAACTGAAACCACAATGATGGGGCGCCTGGGTAGCTCAGCGTCCAACTTCAGCTCAGGTCATGATCTCATGGTTCGTGAGTTTGAGCCCTGAACCAGGCTCTGCACTATCAGTGCAGAGCCTGCTTGGGATTCTCTCTCTCTCTCTCACTCGCTGCCTCTTTGCACCCTGCTCTCTCTTTCTCTCTCTCAAAGTAAATAAATAAACTTAAAAAAGATAAAAAATAAAACCGCAATGAGATACCACCATGCAAGTACTAGAAAGGCTAAAAGGAAAGTGGTACCTGACCATACCAAATGCTGATGAATATACAGAACAACTGGAGTTCTCATACATACCTGGTGGGAGGAGAAAATGGTACAGTCCCTCGGAAACATGGTTTGCTATTTTCTCATAACGTTAAATGTACACTTAGCATATGACCCAGCAGTCCTACTAACTAGGCAGTTACCTGAGGGAGATAAAATCTCCAAATCAAGTAGAAACCTGTTCGTGGATGTTCTAGCCATAATTTCTAAAAAGTGGAAATAACGCAAATGTCCATCAGCAGTTTATTTATTTTTTTTTAATTTTTTTTCAACGTTTATTTATTTTTGGGACAGAGAGAGACAGAGCATGAACGGGGGAGGGGCAGAGAGAGAGGGAGACACAGAATCGGAAACAGGCTCCAGGCTCTGAGCCATCAGCCCAGAGCCCGACGCGGGGCTCGAACTCACGGACCGCGAGATCGTGACCTGGCTGAAGTCGGACGCTTAACCGACTGCGCCACCCAGGCGCCCCACATCAGCAGTTTAAAAGATAACCCGGGGTATAGTCAATAGGATACCAATAGAATGCCACTCAGCTATAAAAAGGAACAAATTATTGATATATGCCATTATGTGGATGAATGTCAAGGGCATTATACTGTGTGAAAAAAAGCCAAGCTCAAAAGATTATAGACTGGATGATTCCATTTACATGGCACCTGGCAAAGGCAAAATTATAGGGATAGAGAAGAGATCAGT
This sequence comes from Herpailurus yagouaroundi, assembly GCF_014898765.1. NCBI lineage: Eukaryota > Metazoa > Chordata > Mammalia > Carnivora > Felidae > Herpailurus > Herpailurus yagouaroundi. The sequence continues at coordinate 20,463,810 of NW_024420586.1, forward strand.
GGATACCAGGTTGTAACTACACGGGGGGAGTTTTTTTTTTTTTTTTTTTTTTTGTTTTTTTTTTTTTTTTTGCGGTGATGAAACAGTTCTATACCCTGATTATGGCAGTTGTTATACAAATCTATACATGTGGTTAACTTAAACTCACAGAATTGTATACATACACACATACACAACCCAATGAAATACACTACGAAACACTACACATGGGGCGCCTGGGTGGCTCAGTCAGTTGAGCATCAGACTTCGGCTCAGGTCATGATCTCGCAGTTTGTGGGTTCAAGCCCCCTGTCGGGCTCTGTGCTGACAGCTCCGAGCCTGGACCCGGCTTCAGATTCTGTCTCCTTCGCTCTCTGCCCCTCCCCCACTCGTGCTCTTTCTCTCTCAAAAATAAACAAACATAAAAAAAAATGGAAACTTCTCAAATGTCCAGCAACAAAAAAACGATAATAATCTATAGTATATACATGTACTGAGATATCATATAGCAAAAAAATTCAGAAACTACCACTACAGGTAACACTATAGATGAAATCTCAGCAACATAATAATATTGAGCCAAACACAAAAAACCCAGACACACACGTATAAGTGCCTACCATGTGATTTCTTTTTTAGAATGCTCAAAAAGAGACAGATCTAATGTATTATAGATCAGGATAGTGATTAACTGTGGGGAGGAAGCAGGATTTTTAGAGACTAAGGTGTGGGGACAATGACACAGGATCATCCCTGTGGTGTTGGTAATACTCTCTTTCTTTTTCCATCAGCTGGTGACTGTTAAAATAAAGAGTCACATAGTAGATTGTCAGATCTAAAGGTGCTAATGTTTATTTCTCCATGTTTTGGCCATTTGCTTTTATATTAAAGTCAATAAAATCCAACCATTTTAGTTTACAGGCACCAATAAAATTAAAACATAAATACTGCCTAGGAATAGGAATAATAAATATAGGACATAAGAACTGCCTTCTCCAGAGTAGTGGAACCTCCAGGTTTCAGGAGTCTTCACCCACTGCTGGGTTTCAGACATAGTGGTGGGTAGGCAGGGGGATCTCATGGAAAGAGCCTTCCAGGAGTAACTTGCTTGCAGAAGAATTTCAAGCTTGAGCCAATGGGCATGAATAATTTGAAAACCAAGAATAAGGACCTGTGTTGAGAGTTTCTTTCCATTACTGATCCATTTGTGGACTGGTGTCAAGGGAAAAAGTTTCTAAGTAGAAGCCGAGGGAGATATTTTCTTGAGCATTCCCTACGTTTTCTCCACCCAAGTGTCCCGAAGCATTTGGTTTAATCGTTTGAAGATCTCTATACCTTTGGGACAGTATTTCAAGCCTTCGTGTGTACATAGTTGCTTCTCCGGTCCCAATGCCTGTCACTGTCCATAGCATATAATACAAATCTAATCAATCCAAATTTATTCCATGGAAGAAGGAAACTAAGATGGACAGGAGAAAGAAAGGGAGAGACATGTTTCATGGGAAGCCTAGAAGAATGGACGGAATGGCGGCTACTCCGTACTTGAAATGATAACGATTAAGAGTTTACAAAATAGGGGCACCTGGGTGGCTCAGTCAGTTGAGCTTCCAACTCGTGATTTCAGCTCAGGTCATGATCCCAGGGTCATGGGATCGATCCCTGTGTCAGGCTCCACACTGAGCACAGAGCCTGCTTAAGATTCTCTCCCTCCCTCTGCCCCCTAGCCTGCTCTCTCTCTCAAATAAAAAATAAAGTAATTAAAAAAATTTTTTTTAAGTTTCCAAAATTGAAAACAAGCATGCATATTCATATCATAAGGCATTCCAAATAGCACACAAGATGAGCAAAAAGAAATTTCCTACAGGAGCCCCTGGGTGGCTCAGTCGGTGAAGTGTCCGACTCTTGGTTACAGCTCAGGTCGTGATCTCATGTTTTGTGAGTTTGAGCCCCACATCAGGCTTTAGGCTGGCAGCATGGAGCCTGCTTGGGATTCTCTCTCTTCCTCTCTCTCTGCACCTACCTCACTTGCGCTGCCTCAGTCTCTCTCAAAATAAATAAATAAACTTAAAAAAAAAACAAATTTCTTAAAAATATCTTAGTGAAACTACAGAAACCAAGGATAAAAATGAAAATCTTGAAAGCTACAATAGAGAAAAAGAGAAAGAGAAAGAGAAGACGAAAAGGGCACTTTTACTGTAAAAAAGGAATCCACTTTGGTTAAGATGGTATTGTAAGAACATGTTTTTGGTTTTTAATTTTTATTTAAACTCTAGTTAGTTAAAATACAGTGCAATATTGGTTTCAGGATGTGAGAACATGCTTTGACCTTCAAGCACATTGAAGCGATGGATAAAATATTTTTTTAATTTTTTTTAACATTTATTTATTATTGAGAGACAGAGAGACACAGAGCATGAGCAGGGAGGGGCCGAGAGATGGAGAGACACAGAATCTGAAGCAGGCTCCAGGCTCTGAGCTGTCAGCACAGAGCGCTACGCGGGGCTTGAACTCACAAACTGCGAAATCATGACCTGAGCCAATGTCGGACGCTTAACCGACTGAGCCACTCAGGCGCCCCTGATGGATAAAATATTAAGAAGGGAAAGTAAAAAGATATAACCGGACTTAGAGGCAAGATAAGCATCTCAAAAACTAAACAATGAACGAAGAACTATGAGCAAAGTTAAAGCCACAAGCTAGCTGGAACTTAGGGTTGAAATCAGAGACGACCTGGTGTTTAGGGCAAAAAAAAACCCCAAAAAAACAAAAAAACAAAAAAAAGGAATTAAAATTTTCATTCAAGTAGGTGGCCAAAATTGAGGCCTCTCCCTGAAACCATCCTTCCTGAAAGGAGGCTGAAAATCTCTCTTCCCCTGGTTTACAACTAGAGCTTCAGCTCATGAAACACAACAGGCCTGGGGCACTGGAAGACAAAGACACAGGTACCGAATCAGCCATATCCCCAACGCCATCACAGGATAAGTACTGCCGATTGTCAAATGTGACCTAGTTCCAGATGGGGCAATGCGTAGCTTGAGTGGAGGGATAAGAGGAGAGAGACAGCGAGAGAAAAAGGAAAAAAAAAAAAACAAAAACAAAACGAAACAAACAAATGAAAAAACACAGCTTAAATAGGCCCATCGTGCTTGCGTGAGCCATGGCCATCATTGCCATTGCTGCCAATGAGCCAAATTACGTGGCTGCTTCCCTGAACATCAGTCTTGGCCAACAGAGGATAGCCTAATGTTGGTATTCTTCCTAACAGAGCACACCTGATGGCTTTGGTGAAATACTGCATTCTCTGTAGTCCTTCCCATGGAAGGAGTGATTTCACTTTTTTTTTTTAATATTTATTTAGTTTTGGTGCAAGCAGAGGAGGCGCAGAGAGAGGGGGGACAGAGGATCCGAAGTGGGGTCTGCGCTGACAGGCTGGCAACAGCAAGCCTGATGCGGGGCTCGAACTCACCAACCGCGAGATCATGACCTGAGCCGAAGTCGGATGCTCGACCGACTGGGTCACCCAGGTGCCCCAGGAGTGATTTCACTTTCAATCTTTCTGTAGGAAGCACTAGCGTCAAAAAGTGAGTGTTTTCCTATTTCTTGCATTGTTTGACTTCCTGAGCAAAGAAAATGGCCACGCTAGAGAATGTCTCCTTTACCCCAAACCCGCTGGCTCCTCACATTCCCAGAGTATTAAACTAGGAGCTCCCATTCAGAGTGTAATAAAATTTCTCTTCCTTAGAGTCCTGGAAACACCCCATGCTGAGAGCGAAAAGCCCCCGTGGAAGCTTCCGGATTCTCTTTCATGGACAGGAAGTATGGAGGGCATGTGTTGATAGGACACAATCCCAAGTCAAAGCAGGCTGAATTGCTGAGGTAGTGTGGGGGGCAAAATTTGCCTTGGACGGTTTTCTAACCTATAGTGGACTTTGTGTGAATGAGAGATAAAATTTATGTGCTAAGCCCCTGGGACTTAGGGGTTGTTTATAACCAAAGTCTAAGCCTAATACAACGTTATCCACTTTATTGACTTTTTCAAAGAATAAGCTGTTTGATTTATTTGTTAAATACAGAGGTTTTCTAGATCAACAATTTCTGCTTTTGCCTCATTTCCTTTCTACTTCCCCTAGGTTTAATTTTGCGTTCGTTTCTAACCTACTGAGTTTGAGTAATTTATTTTTATTTCTTCTTGGTTATTCATGTAAGTATTTAGGGCTAAATTTTTTTTTTCTCTGCCTAATGCTTTAATTTTTATCTGATATACAGCATTTATGTAAGCGTACTTGTTTGTTTATTTATTTATTTTTTATGATTTTTTTTCCCCTCCTAGCTCAGTTGTTCAGGAAAGAAGTTGCTTTTACTTTAGAGGTGGTAATTTTTTCTTTCTCCTTTTAATTTTATTTATTTATTTATTTATTTATTTATTTAATTTTTTAGCTGATGTGACTTTTTATTGATGAAGATACAGCAGAGCGACTGCATTACATTTTGCTTTCCAAAAAATGCCCCAGAATCCTTCTCTATTTGTCTCCTGGGACCAGCACACTGAGGGGACATCACCTGGACAGGGCCACCCTTCCAAGGATTAGGAGTTCTACAAGGAGGAGCGGGGTGGCAGAAGAGGGCCCGAGCAACCCAGCCTGTCACAGGGTCCTCTACGCATCCTGGCAGCCGGACTTCACCAGGGATGTCTTGCCCATCCAGGGTACAGTGTATATCTGGAAAGAGCAGAGCGTTTTCCTCATCAGGTGTGGCTGGTCATGAAAGGGACAGGTGTCCAAGTTGGGCTGGGACTTGGTACATCTGGTTCGTCCAATCTCCACGTCCAGGAAGTAGTTCAATGCAGCCACGGCCCGCTTTCGGGCACGCACCACCCGCATCGCGCGGCTGGGGTACGCGTCGTTGCTCCCCTTGCTGTACCCGCTGAGTTCAGCGCCGGCCCTCCTCGTTGACGTCGGCGTCCAACGGGGCGCCCACCAGTGCAGACTTGTTTCTCCTGCCGGTCCCGGGACTCACGGCCAGGGCCAGAGTCAGGGCCACAGCGGCTAGCAGGCGCAGCGGGGTGCGCAGGGGCCTGGCCACGGTGTGCTCGTGATAGACAGCGCACAGGCTACGGAGGGGAGTGATCCAGCGGAGACGAGCCTCTACTTTCATTGTTAATTTCAACTTTTGTGTTATTGTGATCAGGAATATTTTGTTTCTTCTGTACATGCCAAATTGGGTCAACTTCATGTGTCCTATTATACAAATCTCCTAGAGCTTTATGTTTTTTTTTTTTTCTTTCCTGCTTCTTCTAATTTGACACTTGTAGAATATTGACCCCAACAATTATAGACTGTGCATTCTTCACCAGGGGTCAGAAAACATTTACCAAAATTTAGCGTATGGTGAGCCATAGAACAAATTTCAAAGGAATGAAATCATCCAGAGTATGTGGAAGTAAGCCAGACATCATTAACAAAGAGATAACCAGAAAATCCCCTTTTGTTTGGAAATTTAACAATGTAAATTTCAGTAGACAATGAGTCAAAGAAGCAATTACAATAGAAATTAGAGAACATCCCAAACTACATAATAATTAAAATACGAGCTAACTTTTGAAGTGCATCTAAAGCTATGCATCTAAGGGAATTTATAATGTTAAATGCATGTATTTCCTTTATTCCTAAGGATATGTGAGAAGGGGCTCAACCTTAGTACTTTTCGAAAAATGCAAATTAAAACCACAATTAGATACCACTATATACCTACTGAATGGCTGAAATGAAGAATAAAAAATAGCAAGTATTGTAAGGATGTAGAACAACTAGAATCCTTATGTATTGCTGGGACTACAATCAGTGTAAACTGATATCACCATTGTCGAAAACTGGAAGTTTTCACTATGTACCACATATCCCATAATCCATTAAGTCAATTCCTAGATATATACCCAAAGAAATATATGTATCTGTGCATCAAAATTCATGTACAAGGATGTTCACTGCAGTATTATGGGAATAGCCAAATCCAGGAAAGAGCTCAGATAGCCATCAGGAGAGTGGATAAATGAACTGAACATATTTATACAAACCATAGCAATAAAAATTAATGAACTACTGCTATGTGCAATGATACTGATGAATCACTCACATAAATACAATGTTGGGCAAAAAAAATCCAGACATAAAAGAGTACATAATGCCTCGTTCAATTTATATAAAATTCAAACACAGGCAAAATTAATCTTTGGGGCTGGATATTCAAACAGAGGTTACCTTTAGGGAGGAGAGTGGGGTTCACATCTGAGAGGGGATACAAAGATCACTTGGGGAGTCCTGAGAACGTTCTAGTTCTTGATCTGGATTGGTAGATATTATTGTGATTATTTCTTGAGCTAAAACCTGTGATTTGGGTTCTTTATTTTACGTATTTCTTATGTATTATATTTCTTCAAAAGGTTCAACAGCGGAATTGGAAATTACTGTTTTGTCGTTCACGTAAGACAGGAACCGATAAGTACCGATCTGAACCAAATTTGAGCTGCAGAGATAGACACAAGAGGACCATTCGGTGGAAAAACAGGAGTGGGTCACGTTTGCAAGCTCCTATTGCCTGTTGGAAACCTGAACCTACGCTCTGAACAAGGAATGACCAATTCCACTTTTCCTCCTGACACCAAATATTACGATGCCTCTTCCAACACCCCTTCTAGAACTCTCTAACACCAACTAGGTGTCCAACAATGGAATTCAATTCTGACACTAACTACCCATAGTTAGGGCAGACCCCCTGCCTTGAGGGCTCAGTCCTGTAAGACTGCCCCCACTTCAGACACCAGTTGCAATTACTGGATCGCCCAGTTACCCACACTTCTGTCTCACTTGGCTACAAAGTGGGAGTTCCCAGGATCCCCCACCTCTGGTTCAGTAATTTGCCAGAACAACTCACAGAACTCAAAGAAAGTGCTTTCTTTACTATTCCCAGTTTATTACAAAGGCTACAAGTGGGGAACAGCCAGACAGAAGAGACACATAGAGCAAGGGGTAGGGGAAGGGGTGCGGAAGGATGAGGAACCAGTCATCTCATTAACATACAAAAGACACTCCTAACGCTCAGGAAATTCCAAGGGTTTTTAGGGAATCCTGTGCCAGGAAACAAGGACGAAAACCAAATAATATATTTTATTGTATTGCAGGCCTGTAAATAATAAGTGCCACCTGATTCTTCCCTGAAATAACTCAATGTTATTCACATTAAACATTTACTTTTTTTTATTTAATGCCCTTCTGTAGTTTTACTTTTCATGATCCTGCTGATTTTTAGAAATGTCTAACTTCCTTAGCTTCTTTGCTTTCTTCTGCATTCCATAACTTGTTTGCTTTAGCCTCAAAGTGTATTTAGGATCAATCAACCATTTCTCATGCTTTGGTCAGTCTGCCTGGTCAAAGTCACCTCATCGTGATTCGAGAGACCCCCGAAAACAAACCACCAGAGTCCAGAGTCAAAGCCAAGCGGCAAGGGTCGTTTATTGCAGGTTCGAACCCAGTCCTCCGCGCACTCATTGCCGGTGACGCTAAGAGGCCCCAAGCGAGGATCTTACAGCTTCTTTCATAGACAGGCACAAACAAGTTAGGGATTTTTTTTTTTTTTGTGGTTACAGAGCTGTTATTGGTTGACATTTAAATTTGAACACTCAGCAGAACTTGATTGGTTCCCGCGTTTTTTTCAAACCACTCAGCAGAACTTGATTGGTTCCCGCCTTTAGGTCAGACCACAACCGGGCACGCGCTGGCTGGTTTCGGGAAGGGGGGGGAGGGGGCGGTCTTTTCTTTGCAGTTGTGAGTACACCTGGTAATTTTTCTCTTAGTCTCTCAATCATTCCCATGAAGAATTAAAATATATTCCTAACTGGTCTCTCTGCTTCTAACCCCTCTCCAGTGTCCACAAAGAAACGAGAGGGATCCCATTAAAGGTAAGTTAGATAAAATTACTCCCTTATTCAAAATATTCAATGGCTTCCCATTCACTGAAAGTCAAATTTGAAACCTTTACCCTAACTTACAAGACCCACCCTGCAAGATCTGACCCCTCTCTTACCCCTCTCCCCTACTAACTATTCCAGTCACACTGCTCTCCTATGTACTTCTGTCACATGATTAGCACTGTTCTACCTCAGGACCTTTGCACTTGATGTTACTTCAATCTGGAATTCTCTTTCCACAGATCTGAGACAGGAAAGTGCAAAGTGAACATAAGAACATCTCACGGTACTAGAAAATTAGAAGATGCTCAAAGACTACTTGGCATCATGTCAAAAAGATGCAAGAGCTGGGGCAATTTTAACATCAAAAAAAATTTAAATAACAATGATTTATTTTAGCAAAATGAGTAACTAAAAATACAAGGGTGCATAATAATATGAAGAAAGAGAAAGAAAGGTGCTTCTTTGAAAAGTATGCCGGATACTAAATGGAAAAGGAATGAAAAAATTATAAGACCACCATTTTGCAATCTCCGATGTAATATATAATTCAGGAAGGATCATAGGTGGATATGAAGGCTATTAGATGAAAGTTATCAAGGAACAGAATATTTGCATGGTGCTAATCAATGTGTTAGCCCACAGATTACTTACACATTGCAAAGGGGAAAAATGTACTTTCACGATGGAGAAACTGATAATCCCCTACCATAACCAAGGGATCAAATCTGGCATCCACTAATAGTGGGACAACCCAGAATGAAGAGCTTCTCAATAGCACAAAATATGAAGTACACAGCATCATTAGCCAAGTCTCTAAGGGCACCTGGGTAGCTCGGTCGGTTGAGCAGCTGACTCTTAATCTCGGCTCAGGTCATGATCTCAGGGTCCTGAGATCAAGTCCCATGACAGATTCTCTCTCTCTCTCTCCCTTTCTAACCCTTTCCCTGTTTGAGTGCTATCTCCCTCTAAAAAAATGTTTAAGCAAGCCTCTAGATCAAATGTCTTATTTATATCACAGACTAGGAGAGGACGAGTTAAATTACACCATGAAGAAACAATCAGACAAGTGAAGCATGTGGGACATTCTGTAGGACAGCTGGCCTAGAATCTTTGTTAGAGGAGGTCATCAAGAGGACGTGACTGCAGGTTGACTTGTGAGCTAGACCTGCACAATCAGGGGCTCTCATTCCCTCCCATGTCCTTGGAATATACGTTCTACCCACCATCCCCACACAAGGAGTTACTTCAAGAACAAAGCCTTGAGAGAGTAAGGTGTTACTGAGACCATCTGGAATGTATTTCTGACTAAACCCTGGTAAGGCTTCTATATAAAATTTTAAGATTCCGGCAAGCAGGTACGGGGACCCACTCTTCTTGTAGCTGCCCTGGTAAGTCTCATATGTAAGTTCCCCTGGTTATTAAATTTGCCACCTACCAATCTGGAGTGGGTCGCCTCTTTCTTTAGTCTCTCCCTGCCCTCTTGGTTTGGGGGCCAGTTTGCAAACCAACAATCTTCAATAACCAATGTCATAAAAACAAATGTGAGAAGAGGCATAACAGTGAAATGCAATGCATGAATTGTGCTGGGACCCTGGTTTGAAAACAAACAAACAAAAAAATGACCATAGAAGACATTATTGGGATAGTCGGAACAATCTTTTTTAAGTTTATTTACTTATTTTGAGAGACAGAGACAGCACGAGTGGGAAAGGGGCAGAGAGAGTGAGAATCCCAAGCAGGTTCTGTGCAGGAGCTCTGATGTGGGGCTTGAACTCATGAAACCGTGAGATCATGACCTGGGTAGAAACCAAGAGTCAGACGCTTAACCGACTGAGCCACCCAGCTGTCCCGGGATATTTGGAACTATCTTAATAGGACCTGGATATCAGATGAGATTATGAAATTATTGTTACTATCTGTGGGAAATTATTTAATCAACACTAATAATCAAAACTCCAAATTTTAAAACTTAGACTCAAGGTATTCCCTATTTAGTTGGCAGTGATTCAAAAGAATTCTATAAATTCTAAATTCTAAAAAGAAATTTTAATTCTAAATTAAAAAGAATTTTGGTGGTTGGGCAAAATGGAGAGTGCGATGCAATGCACCGGAGCGCGTGTGACTGATATCTGTCCTCTTACACCATTTCCAAGAAATTTATCTTTGAAAGATAGTCATGGACAGAAATACAGAAATAATCTTATGATAACCATTCCGTATTTACAGAATCATACTTAATGTCCACCAACAGGGTACTGGCTAAATAAGGGACTGTTGTGTCACCACTAAAAATGATTAATAAAGGCATATATTTATAGACAAGGATAAAATTTCATGATCTATCAATGAGGTACGGCAATGAGTTACAAAATAGTGCATAGAGTTTGAGCCCATTTATAAGTCTATGCTCAAGAATGGAGTCATATACAGAGAGTATATATCTGTCCTTAGCAGAACTGCATTTGGCTTATTTTTGCTTATCTGGATCTTTGAAATTTTCTTTTTTTGTTAATTAATTAATTTATTTTGAGAGAGAGAGAGCACACGCAGGCGGGGGAGGGGCAGAGAGAGCGAGAGAGAGCGAGAGAGAGAAAGAGAGAGAAAGAGAGAGAGAAAGAGAATCCCAAGCAGACTCTGCACTGTCAGTATGGAGCCCAAGGAGGGGCTCAAACTCACAAACTGTGAGATCATGACCTGAGCAGAAAGCAAGAGTCAGACGCTCACCAAACCGAGCCACCCAGGTGCCCCTTGAAATTTTCAATGTAGCGAATGTTTTCACATAATGAAATTACTGAAGGCAATTTCTTTTTAAAAGCCATTATTTCGGTTTTTAAGCACATTACAATATTAATTACACTCGACTTCTTGTTCTCTACTAGACACCCATTTAGGTCGTTTTCAGAACTTTCTCCTCCAATATTAAGAATTCTACTGGATTATAAAGACAATGTAGCACTCAGGATATGCGGCAACAACTCTTGAATCCTAGATTCCTCAGAATAAGTTGATATGTGAGATTCCAGTTGCATACGGTGTTTGCCAGTTTTACCTGCTTTCACACTTACAGGCAGGGGCTCAGAACAAGAGATGGGGGGCTAGACTCCCAGAGACCAGCTTGGTCAGGGACGTGATTTGAGTTAAAAACATAGATGAGAATCAGATTCTGGACTCAGACATACTTAAACTGATGTTCTCTCAGGATTTAACATTCGTTTATTAGACGTGAGGGAGAAGTTGCTTTTCTATAGTCGAAATTGTATCCCTTTTTATACTAAAAATAAGGGATTTATTCAAGTTTACCTTATCTTCAACTGTGTTATTCTATACTGTTCTCACCATAAATGAGTATCATAAGCCAATCTCACGAAGGATGTAACAGGTGCACTCAATAACTGGGGCCTTTATACTGGTTAACCCCTCCATCTGGTACCCTCTTCTCCCAGATACCTGCATCTAAACTTTCCACTGCCTTCAAGTCTATGCACAAGTGTCACCTCCTCGTGATTTATTTTAAAATGTCTTGTTCGATACTTAAATGGTCTATTTGTCTGACTTCCATATTGAAAAAAATCCCTCCATTTCTTTTAGGTTGTCCTCTCTGTTAGTTTTTCTTTTGTGATTTTTTTTTCCTCAACCAAACATCTTCTTGGGAGGATTTAAAATTTAGATAATAAAATAAGTAATTTGTCCCCAGTGAACAAACAAAAACTATTCCCACTGTTATGTGTGCAGAATTTCATTTGATTCTGTCCTAGCATCACCATATGACTCAGCTGACCAGGAACAACTTACAACTTTCTGTCTCAAAACTACTGGTAAAAAAAAAAAAAACCTAAAGATACACTGGCTTTGGCTCTGATAAGCAGTATTTTTGCTTATATCACTTCTCTATTGCTGCAAAATGTAGGGGAGGAAAAGCCTTTCATTCTACCCTCTTATGTTCAGTACCTGAGACCTGTGAATTAAACTAGCAAAAGACGTATTAATAAGAGGGAAGAAAAGTTCATTTACATTTGCAATGCTGCATACCTGCAGGAGTACTCAGTGACGAGTAACTCAGTAACAAGTAACTCAAAGGGGTGGTTAGAATTGGGGCTTACATGCCATCTTAATAGATGATGAGAGGGGTTGGAAAGGTACTTACGGTAAAAGGAACAACTTTTGGGGAAGACAAATGGGTCCTTAGGAGAATAGATGGGACACAGGTATGATAGTCTGTTTTTTGTTTTGTTTTGTTTTGTTTTTGCTGTTGTTGTTTTGAGAAACAGAGTGTGCAAGTGGGGAAGGGGCAGAGGAAGAAGGAGAGAGAGAATCTTAAGCACACTTCATGACCTGTGTGGAGCCCAACGCGGGGCTCAATCTCACAACTGTGAGATCATGACCTGGGTCAAAATCAAGAGTAGGATGTTCAACCAAATGAGCCACTCAGGTGCCCCAAGATATGATAGTCTTGTGACAAGGTTTGTTTGGGTGTGGTGCTGACTTCTTGTCTCCAGCTCCTGAGGAGGGAATTGTGACAATCAAGTTCTTTTGGGGGGCTCTGCTTTTAGGTAGATAAGTTCTGAAAGGCTTCTTTCTGGATCCGTTGATTCCCAATCGCCTTCAGTTCAAAATAATCCTTATTCCAAAGTAGCATATTCTCATCCCCTTCAATAGCAAACCACCCCCAAATGTAGCGATTCGAAATAACAACAAAATATTATTTCTCACCGTTTTGTGAATTTGCAGAGGAGCCCCTCTGTTGGTTTCACCTGAGCTCACTCATACGCCTGCTGTCAGCTGGGGCACTGGCTGGACGACAAGGATCCCCACTCACATGGCTGGCAGTTGGTTCTGGTTATCGGCCAGGGCACCTTTGTTCTCATCCTCAGGCAGAGTAGATCAGCTTCCTTATGCGATAGCCTCACTGCAGCATTTTGACAGAGTCACCAGGGAAGCCGCAAGGTGCGACTGGCAAAGTGTCACTTCCATTGCATCCTGTTAGTCAAAGCAAGTCACAGGGTCAGTCCTGATTCAAGGGAAAGGGGAAAAGACTCCATCTTTTGATAGGAGAAGTGGAAAATTTACCTTGCAAAAGAGCATAAGAGGACATGTTGTGACCATCTTTGACAAGATACGTGACCACACTGTCTACTTTGGGGGAGACTGGACCATTTTTCATTTTCAGTTTACTGAATTAAATAAGAGTTCTTGGGTGCCTGGGTGGCTCAGTTGGTTAAGCATCTGACTCTTGGTTTCAGCTGAGGTCATGATCTCATGGTTCATGAGTTTGAGACCTGCATCAGGCTCTGTGTTGACAGTGCAAAGCCTATTTGTGATTCTCTCTCTCCCTCTCTCTCTGCCCCTCCCCTGCTTACTCTCTCTCTCTCTCTCTCTCTCAATAAATAAATTTAAAAATAAATAAATACGAGTTCTTGAGGGAACCTGAATTCAATGACATTTTCATTCTGATTTATTTCAGGTGTGTATTTGTACCCTTTAATACATGGTATAAACTACACCAACAGAGGCACCTGGGTGGCTCAGTTGGTTGAGCACCTGACTCTTGATCATGATCCCAGCGGTCGTGGGATCGAGCCACATGTTGGGCTTCGAACTGAGTGTGGAGTCTGCTTAAGACTCTCTCTCCCTCTGTCCCGCTGTCTCTCTCCCTCAAATTAAATAAATAATTAAATAAATAAGCAACCTAACAAACTGCACTAACAAAGTCTGGTTACATTAAGGAATTTAGGGAAAAAGATATTATAAGCTCTCAGGAACTCTTGCTGAGGCTTGGAAACCCCGGCGTCAAGGATGATGCCCCAAATCATGTTCTGTGGGGGCACAGCACTGGCCACAGGGCTAGATGCCGACAGTACAACCGCCTCTGTACAGAGGAAATGGAGGCCACTGCTACTGTCACCATTTGCTGGGAAGGAGTCACATGACCCATCATTCAGCAAATGGGGCCAGAGAGCTTTTCTGGGCCAGACGTGGAGTGATCTAGGTACTGGGTCACAGATGGGACAAAAATAAAACTCCCAGTTCCCATGGGGCTCGCACTCTAGTGGCAGGAAATAGATAATAAGCCACAGACATAATAATAAATGAATAAATTATATGTTATGTTAGGAAAGGATGAATGGTATGGAGAAATATGAAAAATGTAGGTCAATGCAAGAGAGATTAGAAGTGGTGGGGATGGAACGTACACTGAATGACTTTTGAGCCGACACTTGGAGGGGATGAAGAGGTTCTCTATGCAAATATACACAGGAAGAACATGCCAGGAGTAGAGAACAGCCTAAGGTGTGCATGTACCTGACATAGCTGAGGATCACAGAGGAGGCCAGTGTGGCCGGAGCAGAATGAGTACGGGAGGGAAATAGGAGGGGCGCTCAGACAGGTAAGAGGGGAATAGCAATCACAAAGGACCATTGGTTTAATTTTTTTTTTGTAACGTTTATTTATTATTGAGAGACAGAGAGAGACACAGCATGAACCTGGGAGGGGCAGAGAGAGGCGGAGACAGAATCTGAAGCAGGCTCCAGGCTCCGAGCTTTGAGCACAGAGCCTGACACGGGGCTCGAACTCACAAACCACAAGATCATGACCTGAACCGAAGTAGGTGCTTAACCAACTGTCCCACCCCAGGCGCCCCACAAAGGACCATTGGTTTTATTTTTATTTTTATTTTTTTTAAAAAACATTTATTTATTTTTGAGACAGAGAGAGACAGAGCATGAACGGGGGAGGGGCAGAGAGAGAGGGAGACACAGAATCGGAAGCAGGCTCCAGGCTCTGAGCCATCAGCCCAGAGCCTGACGTGGGGCTCAAACTCACGGACCGCGAGATCGTGACCTGAGCTGAAGTCGGACGCTCAACGGACTGAGCCACCCAGGCGCCCCAGGACCATTGGTTTTAAACCACTGATTGGACTTTGGCTCTTACTCTAAAGTGGGGAGCCATTACCAGGTTTTGAACACAGAAATGACATGATCTGACTTACTGTTTCAACAGAACATGCTCTCTTTCTTCAGCACATTAGTTTATGACCAATCTGTGGAGTGACAATGATGTAAGAGTCGAAATAAAACTATCAAGTTAATTAGAAGCAACATAGAAGAATATCTCTGTTGCTTGTGGGAGGGTAGATAGAATAAAGAAAACCTCCAAAACACATACCACGAAAGAAAAAACTAATGAATCTGGGGCACCTGGGTGGCTCAGTTGGTTAAATGTCCGAGTCTGGCTCAGGTCGTGATCTCAGGTTCATGAGTTTGAGCCCCGCTCAGACCCTCTGTCCCCTTCTCTCTGCCCCTCCCCCACTTGTGCACCTGTGAGCGTTCTCTGTCTCTGTCTCTCTCTCTCTCTCTCTCTCTCTCAAAAATAAATATTTAAAAAAACTAATGAATCTGATTACCTCAAAATTAAGTATTTCTCTTCAGTAAGCCACATCATAGTTGAAACCTTCCAGATTGTTTGCACGTAGATAAATATGGTGGCAATGTCTAAAACCGAGGAGTGCTTCAGAGTGTACAAGGATCTCCCACTAAACAACCAGAAAATAAACCTCAGTTTTTTAAATGGGCAAATGATACGAGCAGACAATATACAGAACAAAGAAGCCTAAAGCCTTACAAATTAATAGAGAAGTTCACAATCACAGGTAATCAGAGCAACGCCAATTATAACCACCAGGAGATACTACCTACGCCTTGGAAAGTTAAATGATATTGAATACTGGCAGGGAGGTGGGAATATAGCACACCTCCTGCACCGCTGGTGGGGGTGTGCACTGCATCAGCAGTCTAGAGAGTGACCTGGCTATATGCAGTCAAATTACATACATACAGAACCCTATAACCCAGAAATTCTGTTCCAGGATATATATTCCAAAATTCTCATGTGGTATACAAGTGGGCATAGAAGAAAATGGAGCTGTTTCTTCAACTGAAAGTTAGCCCGAAATCCAAAATGTACTAGTAAACCCCCAGTGCTCTAGCTGAAGAGAAGAGGAGAGGGCTAGGGGCAAAGCCCCACTCGAGTGTCCTCTTGCCCCTCATCCGGCCCATGATAGATAATCATGAATGGGCTCCTTAGAAATACAACCAGAAAACTACGAGCAGCACATGGGCTTTGACAATCCTAAAGAAGGCTCCAAAACATAAGTAAGTAGATGTGACAAATTACATGTTATAAGACTGACATTTATACGAAGGAGGGGGTAAGTGAATGTTAAGATAAGAAGTGAGTCCTTAGAGTTGCGCCTCCACGGTAGCTGGGAGATGTTGCTCGATCCATCCACCTAACCTCTTGCCAAGAGGGAAATGCTCACGATTTGTCCTGCTTCAGTGATTCGCTCAGCCCTATTCTTCCCTCCTCCACTCCACAGCCTGTGCTTGTCAAGCAGTGCCATTTTCTCTTCCATGATGTAGTATCTCTTCCATGATAGAATTTCATTGTCTTCCTACCTCAAACGCTACTGGTCTACCTCTGAGGATTGGCAGAAGGAGACAGGGAGGGGAAATGTCATCAAGCCCCGCAACTCTTCCAAATTTGCAGGGCTTTGTTTTAGGCAACAATGCCAGGCAGAGGGATCAGAATCGCTCGTTTTCGTAGACAGCTTGTTTATTGCTGTGAGAGGCTTTCAAGAGGAAAGTGGACCTTGCTAGACTGTGTGAAAATCCAGTTCGCTGAGCTAACCGTGGATGCCCTCACTGGAGTGAAGTGACCTGACATTTACGCTCAACACCATTCCATGTCCTGGTCAGATGTTCCACCCCTGATGGCCAGGTGTTCTCAC
>NW_024420586.1:20480639-20492063 GCF_014898765.1 Herpailurus yagouaroundi
TCACTGCTAGCTCTCTTTCATCCTTTCTCCCTCCCTAACCCTCCATTCCTACCTCCCTCCTTCTTTGTTCTTTTCCCTCATCTCACAATGAGTCAACATGGCTTCTCTCAGCGCTTCTACAAGCAAAGGCATTAAGAGCCATTGTTATTAGTATTCACTGCACAACCTGTGGACTCTAACTGCCGTCTAGCTGGGTCCCAGGTAGGAGAGGCACCGGTGAGAGAACTTTTACTCTAGTTTGCAATTTTGAATTACAGAAGTGGTCCAGAGAGAGCAGAAAATTGTTCCAACTCTTGAGATCTCATTTGCTTGTTCACCTGCCTTTGCTACGAGTGGAGACGCCTCTGGTGTTTTGCCATCAAATAAGATACTGGTTTTAAAACGATTTTTTCAATTTTTTAAAATTTTATTTTGAGAGCGAGCACACGAGCAGCGGAAGGGTGGAGAAAGAGGGACAGAGAGAGAATCCCAAGTGGGCTCTGTGCCGCCAGCTCAGAACCTGTCTCCGGTCTCGATCCCACAAACCGGGAGATCATGACCTGAGCCGAGATCAAGAGCTGGACTCTCAACCGACTGAGCTACCCAAACATCCCATGGTTTTAGAACCAAAGGACATATACCTTAGTTAAGAGACTAAGATTCTTTGGTTCTCAGATTCTTATTTTACTGAGAGGCTTTAGCATAAATGGTTGTTAGATTTTGTCAATGGCTTTTTCAGCATCTGTGGAGATGACTGGGTGGGGTTGTTTTTGTCAATATATTAATCTGGTGGAGAACACTAATTGGCTCCTTAATATTGACCCACATTCCTGGAATAAATCCCACTCAGTCATGGTATATTATTTTCTTACTGTAATGTTGGATTTTGTTTGCTAGTATCTTATCTATTTGTGTGGGGTTTTTTTTGTATTTGCATTCTTGACTGATATTGGCCTGTAATTTTCATTCTTTTAATGTCTTTATTAGGTTTTGCATCATGAATGGAGTTAGGACATTTCCTTTATTCTCCGTGTTCTAGAACAATACAGAGAGCACTAAAAGTATATCTTCAAGGGTTTTATAGAATCTCCCTGGGAAAAACATCTAGGCTTTGCTCTTTATTTGCGGGGTAGTGCCTTAATGATTTTCTCTATTTCTTTAATGGAAATTGGTCTTTCTAACTCAAATGGAGTAAATTTTGGTAATGCATATTTCTCTAGGAAATTATCCATTTGATCTTGATTTTCTAAGTCATTTCTATAGAGGTCTCTGAAGTAGTCTCAGGATTTAAAACTTTTTTTCTTCTGTTTCAATGGTTAGTTGCTACCTGTATCATTTCTTATTTTATATATTTGTGCCTTATCTCTTTCTGTTTCTTAACAAGTTAGCTGGTCATGTGTCTATTTTGTTATTTTTCTTTAAACAATGGGATTTTGGTTTATTAATGACATCTATTGCTTTCTATTCTGAATCTCTGCTTTTAAGGCCATGTTTCCTGTTTGTAACCTCTACCTTCATCTTTACAGTTTCTTATGTTTTCTTTTGGTTTATTTTATTCCTTTGTTGCTTACTTTATTCTTTTCCTACTTTAAAAAAAATCTATGAACTTTCCTGTGATCGATGCTTTAAATATATCCCATAGATTCTGATGTGTACTGTTTTCATTACCTCTTTTCTTTCTTTCTTTCTTTCTTTCTTTCTTTCTTTCTTTCTTTCTTTTTTTTTTTTAGTGTTTATTTACTTTTGAGAGAGAGACCGAGCATGACCAGAGGAGGGGCAGAGAGGGACGGAGACACAGGATCCGAAGCAGGCTCCAGGCTCCGAGCTGTCAGCACAGAGCCCGACACGGGGCTCGAACTCACGGACCACGAGATCATGACCTGAGCTGAAGTCGGACGCTTAACCGACTGCGCCACCCAGGCGCCCCTCATTATCTCTTTTCTTCAAGATTCTGTAATTTCAGTCTGTTTCCCCTTCACCCAGGTGTTGTTTCATAGAAGGCCTTTTCGTTTCCAGGTGAAAGAGCCAATTTGTTTTGTTTAGTTGCTTGCTTGTTTTGTTATTAATTTCCAGTTTTATTGTATTGTAATCAGATATGCTGTTTGTCATATTTCTACTAAATGGAAATTACTGATGTTTCCTTTGTGACCTAAGACAGGATCAAATTTTATCAATGTCTCATGGATGCTTGAACACAATGTACATCAAGATATGCAGCTCTATATACATTCATAACATCTACCTTATTAATTATGTTGTTCAGTTATTCTGTCTCCTTATATTTTTTTTCCGTGTGATCTGTCTTGTACTGAGAGTATCATAGTAGTGTCTTTTACTATCAGTGTGTGTCTACATATGTTTTCTTGCATATATGGTGGTTTTTGTTTCCTAAATGTGGTTTCTGTGTAATTGAGTGCACAAATGTTCATTTCTTTGTATCTTCATTTTGTATGATGGCTTTTAGCACACACAAAAAAATGTCCTCAGTCACATCTGATGTTTTGGGGCTTGAGTTAAACTTTGCCTGATATCAGAATCTCTATACTTGCTCTCTTTTTGTTTCCATTTGCTTAGTATACCTTTCTTGTTCCTTCAGTTTGGGGCTTTCTGAATCACGTAGTTATAGGTATGTCTCATGTGCATGGCATATAGTTGGACTGTGTTTTGTGAGAAATTTTAAAGTATTTTCCTTTTGAGGCACCTGGGTGGCTCAGTCGGTTATGCATCTGACTCTTGGTTTCGACTCAGGTCATGCATGATCTTGCTGTTCATGAATTCAAGCCCCACGTCAGGCTCTGCACTGACAGTGCAGAGCTTGCTTGGGATTCTCTTTCTCCCTCACTCCGTGCCTCATACTTTCTCTCTCTCTCAAGAATAAATAAACAGGGGCACCTGGGTGGTTTAGCTGGTTGAGCGTCCAACTTCAGCTCAGGTCATGATCTCGCAGTTGACGAGTTCAAGCTCCGCGTTGGGCTCTGTGCTGACAGCTTGGAGCCTGCTTCTGATTCTGTGTCTCCCTCTCTCTCTCTGCCTCTCCCCTGCTCATGCTCTGTCTCTCTCTGTCTCAAAAATAAAGATACACATTAAAAAAAATTTTTTTAAAGAATAAATAAACTTTAAAATATTTTTCTTTTAATACATGAGTGTGTTACCTGTTGCTCAACAAACAAATAACTTCACAACTCAGGAGCTTAAAACAACCAACACTTATTATGCACAGTTTCTAGAAGTTTGGAATCAGAGGGTTGCTTAGCTGGGATCCTGTGTCTCATGGTTTCTCCCAAGGCTGCAATCAAGTTGCTGGCCAGGACTACAGTCACCTCAAGGTTCCACTGTGAGAAAATTTACTTCCGAGTTCTGGTAGTTGTTGTCAGGCCTCAGCTCCTTGTTGGTTAGAGGTTCCAGTTCCTTACCATGGGAGCCTCATTATAAGGCAGTTCATAGCACAGCGGTTGTCTTCTCTCAGAACAAGGGAGAGAGAATGAGTGAGACAGAGGCCACGATCTTTTTGTAAGTCAATCTTGGAAGTGACATCCCTTTATTTTTGTCATATACTATTCATTAGAAGCTGGTTATAAGTTTAGCCTACACTCAAGGGGAGGGAATTACACAGGGGCTTGAATACCAGGAGGAAACAGGGATCTTTGGGAACATCTTAGAGGCTGCCTACCACGGTCTGCTCTTTGGCCCTCTATGATTCATTTCCCTTTCATAGGCAAAATACACTCACCCCCTCTCAAGGTCCTCAAAATTTATAAACCTTTACTGTGTCAGCTCAAGTTTGAGAAGCTCATCATCTAAATCCAGTGCAGGTGTAGCTCCTCGGGTGCCGTTCCTCTTGTTCTATAGATTCGTAAATCTAAAAGAGATAGGTGCCTTCCCCCCAACACACCCAATGTATAATTGTGGGACAGGCATAGAATAAACACTGTTCATATTCCTATTTAAAAGGGAGGGATTGGAAACACAAAGGAGTCATATTGGTCTGTAGAATTCTGGAATCCAGCCAGCAAGTGTTTGATGTTTCTTGATTAGGCTTAGGCACTTGACTCCATTTGCCAGCTTTTGGGTTCACCCTCCGAGTCAGCGTGTGCAGCTGAGTGATTTTCTCAGCCTGCTAGCTTCAAGTAGAATTTTAGGAATCCAAGAGCCTCTTTTCATTTTCTTTTCTCTTTGTCCCTTATAGTCCAAACTGGCAATGTTTTTGCTGATATAGTTTTCTCATTAACTCTATGGGTCTTCTGTAAATTTCAGTGGAATTCACTCCATTAGAGAAAAGCCACACGTACAGATCTGTTTGAGATAAATCCTTTCCTACCTTGTGCTATGGCAGACTGGGCTGTGGGACAGCACCCTTAAGGCTTTGATTTAAAGGATCTGTGAGGTATACCCTTAATCTCTTTAAAGGGTCTTATGTATGATTGAAATAACTCTAAGGATCTAAATGGAACCTTTGATATTTCTTAAGTATTAACAAAGGATTTTACAGCCATACCCTTGGCTTCATTTTTAGACAATGTTTTCCTGTGCTCTGGATTTGATCTTTGCTCAGAAGCCATTTCCTAATTGTAGCATTATTTGCAATTGTAGGGGCTGAGGATTTTCCAAATCCTAAGTTCTGGCTGCTTTTCAAAAGCCGTCTTTCTCTCAATGTACTCCTCCTCTCACATTTTATTATAAACAGCAAGAAGCACCCAGGTGGCACCTTCAATATTTTGCATAGGAACAGCCTTAGGTAGATGACCCTGATCATTAGGCACAATTTCTACTTTCCACGGAACTGCAAACAACAGCTACAATCTGACACCAAATCACAAGAATATCCTTTTTTCAAGTTGCCAGTAACATCTGCCTCACTTTCTCTTGAGCCCTCGCCAGCATCTTCCTCAAAGTCCAAAATTTTACAGCGTGTTCAAGGCATCTTAAACATTCACCAGCACCCTCCTTAAAACGTGCTGTCCAGTTTCAATGCCACATGCATATTTTAGTTGTTATGGCAGTACCAGACATCCAAGTACAAAAAATCTGTACTCACTATCTACTGCTATATAGCAAATTACCCCCAAACTTAGTGCCACCTGGGTGCTTCTTGCTGTTTATAATAAAATGTGAGAGGAGGAGTACATTGAGAGAAAGACAGATTTTTTTTAAGCCATAAAAAAATGGCTTAAAACCACAGACATTTTTTTTTTTTTAATCTGACAGTCTCTGTGAGACAGAAATCCTGGCATGAACAAGCTAGGTGCCTCTAGCTCAAAATCTCTCACAAGGCTCTAATCTGGCTGTGGATGGGTTTAACTCACTCTGGTAGGTAGCTTCTGATAATATGAAATTATTCTCACTTTTTCTGTCATTCATTTTCCCCACTTTCTCTCGGATCAGTTTTACTTCTTTCTTTATCTCCTGTTCCTCATCTCAGTTGTTTTCTTGTCTTTCTTCACTGTCCCTTATTGTATTTCACTTGAATCTCTTCTTGCTTGGGTATTACACCTGGTTATTTCTGAGATAATTTTGTCTTTTCTTTCATTCTTTCCTGAATTAAGTCAACTCTACTCTCTTTTCTTATCTCCTGGTTTTTTGACTATTTCCTTTCTTAGTTTTTAAATTTATTGTTTTAATTTTTTATGTTTACTTTTTTATTTTTGAGAGAGAGAGAGAGAGAGAGAGAGAGAGAGAGAGAGAGCATGAGCAGGAGAGGAGCAGAGAGAGAGAGGGAGACACAGAATCCAAAGCAGGCTCCAGGCTCTGAGCTGTCAGCAAACAGCCCAATGCGGGGCTTGAACCCACAAATCGTGAGATCCTGACCTGAGCTGAAGTCGGACGTTTAAGCAACTGAGCTGCCCAGGCACCCCTAGTTTTTACATTTCTTACAAGGTGGTTTTTCACATCCTTAATGTATGCTCGATTATATTTAATTCTTACTGTTCTCTTCTGCTGTATGGTTATTTTTCTTATGGGAACTTAACGAAATGTGTGCGAAATTTTGTTTTCTGAGTTTTTAAAACGGCCCTTTGTGGATTTGTTGATTTTCTCTTTGTTCACTTTTTATGGTATTGGAGTATTTCACAAGACTGCCAGCTTGGTGAAATCTTTTCTTCCACCATAACAAAGTCCAGCACTTTAAGCAGATTTGTTTGTTTGTTTGTTTGTTTGTGTAGGGGTGAGACATGTCCTCTGGTTTTATGTTTCTCTTCTGTTCTGTAAGACCCTACATATCCCCTCTTAGGTCTTTTCCTTTTCACCACCTAATTGCAAGTGGAGTTTCTCTTTCCTTTATTGACTTTTTTTTCACTTCTAGAAGCTCTGTGTTTCAAAGACTGCCCCCTTTAAACCATAAGCACTTTTGGATCCCTTTCTTTGTAATCCATGCTCTGAACTATTGCTTTCTTAGAGCATTCTGACTAAAGTGGACTGAATCTTTCTGAGGCTAATGTTAAATCAGTGCCACTGCCTTAGCCTTTTTCTGTCTTTTCCCACAGTTTTTCTCCTGCTTTAGTGGCTGCCACATGGGGATTCGGTAACTTATTTCTTTTAACCTACATTCACCTTGAAGTTTTGGCCTTCTATGTCTTCAAGTTACACTGAAGACTTGGCTTTTGTGGAAGTTTGTATTTCCCCTCTTGTTTAGGGAAGATATCATGGGAGACTGATAGCTTTGTGGCCACCATTGCCTTCAGCTGCCTAAAAGTTCTTTTATTTTTTTTTTTTAACACTTCCAATCACTTTTTTGGAGTGTGCCTTCTTTGTTAAATTGGAAGCTTCAAGAAGGCAGGGACCATATCTATCTTGTTCTGTGTCTCCCTTGTGCCTAGTATGCGTACAATTGCTGTAGAGTCTAAAGAGCACTGGACTTGAGTCTAAAGTAATGAATGCTAGACTAAGAAGATTTGTGTTTGAAGACTTAGCCTATGTAGGCCTTAGATTTTTAATCCATAACCAACAATCTCACAGTGTTGTGGAACAAGATCAAGGATGAAAGTGCCTGGCAATACTTATTATCTTGTCCATGCTTAGCTAATGTCTAACACACACACACACACACACACACACACAAACACATGAAACTCTGCATTAATAACCTACCCAACTTTCTTTCTCATCTCATACAATCCTAAGCATTTGGTAATTACACTAAATGTTTTTATGTATAATTTTTTCTACTTAATCTATTATCCTTTCTTATAAATAGAAGTGTCTTGTGTCCATTTTCTAAGATCTAGCTTTAGAAAACTCCATTTGTGTCTTCTTCTTTTATAAAAAATGTAGAACACAAATTAAAGTGGTAGTACATATCTTATTTTTCATACAGGTAGGCAGCCTATGTTCATAGCTTTCGTTAATATCAAAAAAGCTAGTATACTGAAAACCTACTTTTGTCTTGAACTTTAGAAATTATAATCCTATTAGTGATAGTCATAATGACAGTAACAACACATACTGAGAGCTTACTATATGCCCATGACCATTTTGTTTTTATTTTTATTTAAAAATTTTTAAAGTTTATTTATTTTTGAGAGGGAAAGTGACAGCATGAGCAGGGGAAGGGTAGAGATAGAGGGAGAGAGACAGAATTGCAAGAGGGCTCCACGCTGTCAGCACAGACCCTGACGCGGGGCCTGAACTCACCAAACTGTGAGATCGTGACCTGAGCCGAAACCAAGAGTCCGACGCTTAACCAAATTGAGGCATCCAGACGCCCTGCCCATTGCCATTTTAAATACTTTTAAGCCTATCAACTCATTCAAATTCTATGAGGCAGGTATGATTATTGTCCTCATGATATAAATAAGCACAGTAAGTTAAGTAACTTGCTGAAGGTCACCCAGCTGGCAAATAGTGTTACCAGCATTTGAACCCAATGAAAAAGATGCCATGAGTTAAGTAAGCAAATGGTAAAATACTACTTGTTTTCGTGGGCTCTTCTCCTTGACTTTGGCTCTTCTTCTTCAGGCTAAAAATGTCTAAGAAAAAGTAAATCCCAAGCAGATAAGACTATTTTAAAGCACTCACAAGAGAGGGGCACCTGGGTGGCTCAGTCGGTTAAGTGTCCAACTCTGGATTTTGGCTCAGGTCATGATCTCACGGTTCGCGGGTTTGAGCCCTGCACTGGGTTCTGAGATGACTGCGCTGAGCCTGCTTGGGATTCTCTCTCTCTGTCCCTCTCTCTCTCTGTTCCTCCCTGCTTGTGCTCTTTCTTTCTCAGAATAAACAAATACACTTAAAAATAAAATAAAATAAAATACTCAGAAGAGAGGCCTGAAACCTTCAACTCCCAGGAAAAAGTAGGATTCTGAACTGCAAAGATGCAATGCCCAAAGGCAGAAGACTGGAGGAGAGAAGAATAGGGTAGACCTGAGCACAGACTGGGGGAACACCAACCTTAGATAATAGTTGAAATTTCATATCCATCTATCCTCCAGAGAGAGCTCAGCCCTAGTCTGTGATGTCGGAAATGCATAGCTTCAAGGCAGTCAATTTCGATCTCGTATTTTTTCACAGCCATTCTCTTTGGGATCCTTTGCCTTGGCAAACAAATGAAGCAAAATGAAGTTAATGACTCTTTCAAGTCCTTCCATCAAAGACTCCCAAATTATATCCATTGTATCAGCGAAACATACCCCAGTAGAAAAATCCATTGCTCTGGGACACAGTGATGAAGGAAGGAAGGGGCTGGTGCTGGGAGGTAATATAACCATTTAAATGCCAACCTCCATCTCACACTGCCCTCCTTAGAGGCCAGATGTGAGCGTGCACAGCAGCAAGCACAACACTGATACTAGGAAATCAGTGTTGCATCCTTATTATTGTATTAAGAAAAAAAAAAAACTATGAGAGTGTTGGGCATCCATTAGAACCCCAGCCATACCCAACTTTTGTGTTATTGGATACAGTTAGCGGTCAAATCCTTGGCTTTTCCTCTGTTCTTACCCAAGAGGTTCGCCTGATGATTTTCTCAAAAATCATCACTTAGGTCCAACATCCCAGACTGAGCTGAGAACATGGTTATGAAGGAAAAATAAAACTCAAGCAGATTAAGTCACTTCAAAATACACACAAGAGGCTTGAAATCTTTGATTCCGAGGAAGAAAGTAGGATATGCACTGCCTTGGTCAACTAAAGGTTAATCAAGACATGTAAAATGTATCCTTTGACCTCAGCTAAAGTTACTGTCCTGACTGTGAAATGCGTTGGCTATACTAGAATCATCTCAGCCATTGAAAAATCATAAAGGTATGTTATTAAGAAGTTAAACTGAGTATCATCAAAATCTTAGAAAAATGAACAGAACATGAAACACGTTTTATGCATTAGAACAAGAACTTGGAAAATAGATGCCTTTTCCTAGGTATGCTGAACACATTTCAGAGGTGGTCAGGGAGAAAAGGGAGGGAAAGGGTTTGTGGAAATTATTCCAGAAGAGGCAAATAGAGAGGGGAGACATGACCATCTTTTGACATGTCTCAGAATGGTGAAAGGGAAGGCAGTTTTTTTTTCCTTTTGTCATTTCCATTCCATAACATTTTTTTAATGGTTATTTAGTTTTGAGACAGAGAGACTGCGGGGGGCAGAGAGAGAGGATGACACAGAATCTGAAGCAGGCTCCAGGCTCCATGTTGTCAGCATAGAGCCCAACGCGGGGCTTGAACTGATGAACGTGGAGATCACAAACTGAGCTGAAGTCAGATGCTCAACCAACTAAGCCACCCAGGTGCCCCTCCACCCCATACCATTAATTGAATTCTGTAATTTTGGAGTTAAAGCCTTTCATTAACTACAGATCAGTCACATCTCACTTCCTATGCACGCTTAAAACTACCTGTAAATAACACACCTTCCCGATGGCAACAGGGAGCCATAGTAAACACCTCCTACTCCCACTTTATCATCAAAAGTATGGTAATTTGTTAACGCTTCAGTAGTCATCAGATTCATGAAGGTCTTGCTAACCCAGCATGCCCTCCAGGTGCCCCGAATCTGGAAAAGGCAAGAAGGAAGAAAAGGTTTGAATAGCTCGTAAGATACATCTTTAATCTGGTAAACAAGATTAATTTGATTTAAGGGGTTAAAATCCCCCAAAATGAACAAGAACAAGATTGGAAAACAGTGATCATTTTACAGATGCCATATCGTAGTCCCGTTTGGAATGATTCTTTTTCAGGAGTTCTGGGACAACTGGATATCTGACTTACTACTTCTGTCCTTTTGTTCTGATTTTTAGGAGATTTGTTTATAGCCAAACTCAAAAGAACATAACACAGTGCAGACACAAGACCCATTTCTGTGCAACATCTCTGCGTGGAAAACTTAAATCCCCCTGTCATAAAATAAGCATACACCGAAGGATGGATATTGCAAAAAAGAAGTGATGAGAAAGTCCATCCATACTCAGAGTTCAGTGAAGGTCACTCTATGATGATGGGGGGGGGGGGAATGAAGTCATGTATTAGGGAGCCAAGTTAAAATTTTTTTCATGTTTATTTATTTTTGAGAGACAGAGGAGCCAGAATGTGAGTGGTGGAGGAGCAGGGGGAGGAGACACAGAATCCAAAGAAGGCTCCAGGCTCCAAGCTGTCAGCACAGAGCCCAATGTGGAGCATGAACCCACCAACTGCAAGATCATGAAGTCAGCTGCTCAACTGACTGAGCCACCCAGGTGGCCCTATAGGTACATTTAAAAATTTTTTTTTAATGTTTATTTATTTTTGAGAGAGAGAGAGAGAGAATGAGCGGGGGAAGGGCAGAGAGAGAGGGAGACACAGAATCCGAAGCAGGTTCCAGGCTCTGAGCTGTCAGCACAGAGCCTCATCTTGATGCAGGGCTCGAACTCATGAACTGCGAGATCATGACCTGAGCCAAAGTCGGATGCTTAACTGACTGAGCCACCCAGGCGCCCCTACAGGTACATCTTTTAATTCCCCTTAAGGAACCGAATATGTGAATCTGGAAAGCATGCAGGCTGACCACGAGAGGAAGGCATATCTTTCTTTCAACCAAATAATAGTTTATCACTCCCCTAGGAAGGACTGCATCTCCAAGTGCTGACTCCAAGGAAGCCTGCTCCCGGGTGGCTTGTCCCTGACAGGTATAAATGTTACCTTTTATCATCTATTGTCCACTGATGACAAAAGGAAACCAATTAAGCATAATTTCCAGGCTTTCAGAGTTAAGGTCCCCTCAGTGGCCTGAGAATTACTTGCAAGGTTTGGAACGGTGCCAGCTGTATGCCGGATCTGGGCAATGATCCTGCACTCGTATAAATTCTAGAGTTCATGGTGAAATAATAGAGTCACAATGTGTGGGAAGCATATTTTTTCTGTCCAGAAGAATGAAGTCCCTGCAGATGCGTAGTGAATGCATCAGTGTTTACTGCTCTTGTAAATTCTCCTAAAGCCTCCTCCTAAATCCGCAAAGTCTCCCAACGCGTTTCAAGTTGGTGGCATTTTC
>NW_024420586.1:20497063-20543449 GCF_014898765.1 Herpailurus yagouaroundi
CATCACCCTGAATGGAAAAGCGACTTTGTTTATTTTATTTACAGCATTTCTACGCTTACCATTCTGGAGAGGTCTTCCAGCTAAACAACTAGGATTGGACAATAACTTATTTACTCTCATTTGCTTACTGTATAAAGCATACATTGTTGTTTCGCGGCCTGCGCTGGTGGGGCCTTTACTCTTGATCCCATTGGGTGCCCATGAGCAGTACCTGCTACAGAGCAGATGCCCAGTTCAAATGTACTAGAAGAAACTCATGAATGGATTCATGTCATGTATACACAGCTTGTCTTATTGCTTGGATCTCAGTCTTGTGTCTACATGCAGAGGCAGGGCAATTTCCACAATTGTTCCAACGAATACCTTTGGGAAACTTGTCTTGTTCCAACTTTACCAGGGCATAGATGACTTGCCGATTTAGTCACTGGGCATGCAGACGGAGCTGTAGAAACTAAATCTGATACTCGCTGTGTGAGCTCACAGCTGAGATGTGACCCCTGAAATTCCGTACTGTACTGATGAACGTAGGCAAGAGTTGTCATCATCACTTCTCCCAGGACCCTGATACTTTGCCTTATTCCTATACGTTAGGAGACTATTAAAAAGTGCATATTTGCCATGCACATGCTAAAGAGCTCACTTTGGCAGTGCATATACTAAAGAGCGTGAATTTGTAGGACACTTTGCTGTAAATGTGTTCCTTTACAGGCAGGTAGTTTCTCTAGAACTACTGCATGTGCGTAATCCTCTTTATGAATTACAAACAATTACTGGTTTCCATGCTTGAACAGTTTTATCTGCTTTGGCCCAATTAACTTTGGCAGGATAAATATTTGAGAGGGAGAGGTGTGTGGTTTTATAGGTAAATCTGTGAACACTGCTTCTTACTGAGCTTCACTGTGTACAAACTGCTTTTCACATTAACAGCACTCAAAATGCTTCCTTGAACCTTCAGCAAATGGGTTCGATGACACTCCTTGTATCAAGACTTGTAGCATCTTTTTTTGGAAGTTTGCTGCCT
Organism: Herpailurus yagouaroundi; assembly: GCF_014898765.1. Taxonomy (NCBI): domain Eukaryota; kingdom Metazoa; phylum Chordata; class Mammalia; order Carnivora; family Felidae; genus Herpailurus; species Herpailurus yagouaroundi. The sequence continues at coordinate 20,498,085 of NW_024420586.1, forward strand.
GATGTTTCTAAATAATACGTTTAACACAAGAAGATAACTGCGTTGACTTCCTCAAAGACTATCACATATTTAGATACAGTCAACCAAAAAGCCCCATATTCAGAAGACATACTTAGATACTAGATGTTTGTTTTGATTTCTAATTCAGAGTTACTCACTGAATAGGTTTTTGCAACAGGAGATGGAAGAGGATTTTGTTCACTTATATATGATCGGTATACTAGGCTTTCTCGTACTTTGCAATGAGAAAGTTAGATTAATTCCTTTTAATGATGATGAGATTTTTTTTTTAACTACACTCAGCTGATTTTACCTTTTATTCTGCTCATAAACTGAGCATTATTTATCAGGTATTACAAAGGCCTAATATTGTATTTGAATATCATGAAATGGGATATTTTTGAAACATTTCCATGTGGTTGCACATTCTACAATGAGGCTCTTGAAATTCCCTGTCATTTGGAGCACCGGACATGCAGTGTTTCGGGGGAAGGGTAGATATACCCACCAGGAAAGGTATCATTTCTCAGGATGGTCAGTTAAAAAAATTTTTTTTTATTCTAGAGAGCACACACATGAAAGCAGGGGAGGGGGGAAAGGGAAAGGGAGAGAGAGAGAGAGAGAGAGAGAGAGTCTTAAGCAGGCTCTGTGCTCATCGTGGATCTGGATGTGGGGCTTGATCCCATGACCCTGCAATCATGACCTGAACTGAAAGCAAGAGTCGAACACTTAAATGACTGAGCCACCCAGATGTCCCCAAATTAAATTTGTATTTGCATTCCTAGGAAAACAATAAGCTTGAAAATCAGGCTTTGGGGAGAGGAAGACATTTTCATAAATTTCCTTAGCATATCAAAGATCAAACATGAAAAACCCCTGGTCGATATTTCCAGTGTTCACCAATATCCTACTGAGCTCCTTGAAGTTAGTGAGGCCATGCATTTACAATTGGCAAATGGACCATGAGCAGAAGTAATAAGTTGTCTCATAAATCTCAACACCCAGGGGGAGGGGACAAGATGGAAAAACAGCACGGAATTTTTTGTGTGTCTCTCGTCCCTGAAATGCAGCCAGATCAACACTAAACCATCTTGCACACCTAGAAAACTGATTTGAGGATTAACACGACTATCTGCACAACCTGAACCATAGAACTCAGCAGGTATGTAGTGCAGAGAGGTGAATGGGGGGAGAGAGAAGCCGTGGAGGGCAAGGAGCTGTCTTTGCTTATAGAGAGGGGATGGACATGGGGGAGAATACAGGAAAACACCTGCCATCCAAAAGCAGCTGGAGAGAAAAGGAAGAGTACACAAGGGACTGAACAAAAAAGAAAGGAAAGAAAAAAGAGAGGGTTTAAATTCCATTAAGACTCTATAAACAGGGGGAGCACAGGGTCTGAAACTCCGCAGATCAATAACTGGTGGTGCTCTGGTGGGAAGGGCAAATCCCTGGGAGCAGAGAGCGAGGTCCGTGGGGTCCTCAAGCCACATGGGGAGAGGCTGTTCCCCTGCCAGGAGGACACTTGGTAAAGGCTGTGCAACCTCCCCACAGGCAAAGGCCCCAGCGGAACCTGGAGAACAACCACATTCGTTGGTACTGGAACAAGGACATTAAGTGGGAAGTCTGGTGCCAGATGTGTATTGTGATTTTCCATAATCCCTAAAACACTGCTGCTACAAGATCGAGTGAACTTTTTCGAAGGCAGTCCGGTGCCTGGCCGCAGTCTCTGGGCATTGGCAGCAGGAAGTCCTGTGAACGTTCCTGGGGGTGGGCTCGCACCCAGCCATTGCTCAGTGAGATGCACCCCCAGAGGGTCAGAAGAGGCCAAAGCCGCAGTCCCTCAGAAGTGAGGGGTTGGGAAACACAGCCGCATCTGAGATAAAACTCAGGAGGGAGGTGTTGCCTGGCAGTCTGATGGCTTGATCACGGACAGTGTAAAAGCCGGGAGTGGATGCAAGCTGAGACAAAGGAGGGGTGCTTGATTGCCTGTTGGGGAGAGCACAGAGTTCTGATACTAGAGACTGGGTAGCTGGGTGATGTCATTTTCATCCCTCTCAAGCATGCGCATACACTCCTACAAGAGCCACAACAATCCACCCCAGTAAGCTAAACAGTGCCATCTAATGGAGAACAGGGCCACTACACTAAACCCCGCCCAACTGGGTCAACTGCGCTCTTGACAAACATCAGAAGTCTCTCCACCTGCTTAGTTTATGTACTATAAAGTGCTTCATAGTTTGACTTCTAGGGGAAACCAATGTAATTTCAATCGTATTTCAGTCTGTTTACTGGTCCATCTATTCAATTTTTTCTTTTTCTTTTCCTGAATATAGAAAGAAAAAAGTTTTTATTTTCTATTTTTATTAAAAATATTCTTCTTTATGGGGCGCCTGGGTGGCGCAGTCGGTTAAGGGTCCGACTTCAGCCAGGTCACGATCTCGCGGTCCGTGAGTTCGAGCCCCGCGTCGGGCTCTGGGCTGATGGCTCAGAGCCTGGAGCCTGTTTCTGATTCTTTGTCTCCCTCTCTCTCTGCCCCTCCCCCGTTCATGCTCTGTCTCTCTCTGTCCCAAAAATAAATAAACGTTGAAAAAAAAATTTAAAAATATTTTTCTTTCATTTTACTACTATATTTTTTAATTTTTTGTAAATTTTTAAAGTTCTATTTTACTTCCATCATTTCATTTTATTATGTTTTATTGTATTCATTTTTTCAAATGTTGAAACTTTTTCCTTTTTTTTCTTTTTGTATCTTTCCCTTTTTTCTCTAATCTATCAAGCTCTGTTCAACAATACACCTAGAATCTAGCATCCTTTATTTGATTTTTTATGTTGTTTTAAATTTAAACAGTTTTTTCTCTATTAATTCTTTTTCTTCCTTCAAAATGATGAAATGAAGGAATTCACGCCAAAAGAAAGAACAGGAAGAAAAGAAAGCCGGGGACTTAATCTACACAGATACAAGTAAGATGTCTGAACCAGAATTTAGAATCACGGTAATAAGAATACAAGCTGGGGTTGAAAATAGATTAGAATCCCTTTCTGCAGAGATAAATGAAGTAAAAACTAGTCAGGATGAAAAAAAAATGCTATAGCTAAGCTGCAATCTCGAATGGATGGCACGGGGGAAAGGCTGCATAAAGCAGAGCAGCGAATCAACGATACAGAGGACAAACTTATGGGGAACAATGAAGCATAAAAAAGGGAGACTAAAGCAAAAGAGCACGATTTAAGAATTAGAGAAATCAGTGACTCATTAAAAAGGAATAACATCAGAATCATAAGAGTCCCAGGAGATGAAGAGAGAGAAAAAGGGGTAGAAGGTTTATGTGAGCAAATCATAGCAGAAAATTTTCCTAACTTGGAGAAAAACACAGACATCAAAATCAAGGAAGCACAGATGACTCTGATTAGATTCAACAAAAACCGACCATCAACAAGGCATATCATAGTCAAATTCACAAAATAGTCAAGCAAGGAAAGAATCATGAAAGAAGCAAGGGAAAAAAAAGTCCTTAACCTACAAGGGTTGACAGATCAGGTTAGCAACACACCTATCCACAGAAAGTTGCAGGCCAGAAAGCAGTGGCAGAATATATTCAAGATGCTGAATTGGAAAAATATGCAGCCAAGAATTCTTTATCTGGCAAGGCTCACATTCAAAATAGAAGGAGAGATAAAAATTTTCTCAAAGATTAAAGGAGTTTGAGATCACTAAACCAGGCCTGCAAGAAACTTTAAGGGGGACTCTCTGAGGGAAGAAAAGACAAAAAAAAAAAAAAAAAAAAAAAAAAAAAAAAGACCAAAAGCACCAAAGACTAGAAAGCACCAGAGAGCACCACTAGAAACTCCGACTCCGCAGGCAACATAATGGCAATAAATTCATATCTCTCAGTCCTCACTCTAAACATCAATGGACTAAATGCTCCAATCAAAAGACATAGGGTAACAGAACAGATAAAAAAGATCCATCCATACGCTGTTTACAAGAGACCCATTTTAGACCTAAAGATACCTTCAGATTGAAAGTAAGGGGATGGAGAACCATCTATCATGCTAATGGTCACCAAAAGAAAGCCAGAGTAACCATACCTCTATCAGACAATCTAGACTTTAAAATAAAGACTGTAACAAGAGATGAAGAAGGGCATTATATCATAATTAAGGAGTCTATCCACCAAGAAGACCTAACAATTATAAACATTTATGCTCCAAACTTGAAAACACCCAAATACATAAATGAATTTAGTACAAACATAAAGAAACTCATTGATAATAAGACCATAATAGTAGGGGATTTCAACACTACACTCACAGCAATGGACAGATAATCTAATCAAAAAATCAATAAGGAAACAAGTGGCTTTGAATGACGCACTGGACCAGATGGACTTAACAGTTATATTCAGAACATTTCATCCTAAAGCAGCGGAATACACATTCTTCTCCAGTGCACAAGGAACATTCCCCAGAATAGATCACATACTGGGACACAAATCAGCCCTCAACAAGTACAGAAAGATCAAAATCATAATGTGCATATTGTTAGACCACAACACTATGAAACTCGAAATCAACCATAAGAAAAAACATGGAAAGATAACAAATACTTGGAGACTAAAGCACATCCTACTAAAGAATGAATGGGCTAACCCAGAAGTTAAAGAGGAAATTAAAAACTACATGGAAGCCAATGAAAATGATAACAACACAGCCCCAAACCTCTGGGATACAGCAAAGGTGGTCATAAGAGGAAAGCATATAGCAATCCAGGACTTCCAAAAGAAGGAAGAAAGGGCTCAGATATACAACCTAACCTTACACCCTAAAAATCTGGGAAAAGAACAGCAAATAAAACCCAAACCAGCAGAAGACAGGAAATAATAGAGATTAGAGCAGAAGTCAATGCTATCAAAACAAAACAAAACAAAAAACTGTAGAAGAGTTCAACGAAACCAGAAGCTGGTTGTTTGAAAGAATTAACAAAATTGATAACCCCCTAGCCAGTTTAATCAGAAAGAAAAAGGAAAGGACCCAAATAAATAAAATCAAAAATTAAAGAGGAGAGATCACCACCAACACAGCAGAAATACAAACAATAATAAGAGAATATTATGAGCAATTATATGTCAATAAAATGGGCAATCTGGAAGAAATGGACAAATTCCTAGAAACATATAAACTACAAAACTGAAAAATGAAGACATAGGAAATTTGACCCATAACCAGTAAAGAAATCGAATTAGTAATCAAAAATCTCCCAAAAAACAAGAGACCAGGGCCAGACGGCTTTCCAGGGGAATTCTACCAAATGTGTAAGGAAGAGTTAACGCCTATTTTCTTGAAGCTGCTCCAAAAACTAGAAATGGAAGGAAAACTTCCAAACTCTTTCTATGAAGCCAGCATTACCTTGATTCCAAAACCAGACACAGACCCCACTAAAATGGGAATTATAGACCAATTTCCCTGATGAACATGTTTGCAAACATCCTCAACAAGATATTAGCCAACTGGATCCAACAATACATTAAAAATATTATTCACCATGACCAAGTGGGATTTATACTTGGGATGCAGGGCTGGTTCAATATCTGGAAAACAATAAATGTGATTCATCACATAAATAAAAGAAAGTACAAGAACCACATGATCCTCTCAATAGATGCAGAGAAAGCCATTTGACAAAATACAGCTTCCTTTCTTGGTAAAACCCACAAGAAAGTAGGGAAAGAAAGCAGGGATAGAAGCATCATACCTCGAGATCATAAAAGCCTTATATGAAAGACCCAACACTAATATCATCCTCCATGGGGAAAAACTGAGAGCTTCCCCTAAGGTCAGGAACAAGACAGGGATGTCCACTCTCACCATTGTTATTCAACATAGCATTGGAAGTCTTAGCCTCAGCAATCAGACAACACAAAGGAATAAAAGACATCCAAATCGGCCAGGAGGAGGTCAAACTTTCACTCTTTGCAGATGACATGATACTCTATATGGAAAACCCAAAAGAGTCCATCAAAAAACTGCTAGAACTGATCCATGAATTCAGCAAAGTCGCAGGATATAAAATCAATGCACAGAAATCGGTTGCATTCCTATACACCAACAATGAAGCAACAGAAAGAGAAATCAAGGAATTGATCCCATTTACAATTGCACCAAAAACCATAAAATACCTAGGAATAAATCCAGCCAAAGAGGTAAAAAATCTATACACTGAAAACTATAGACAGCTTATGAAAGAAATTAAAGGCACACAAAAAGGAAAAATATTCCATGCTCTTGGATTAGAAGAACAAATATGGTTAAAATGTCAATACTACCCAAAGCATCTAGATATTCAATGCAATCCCTATCAAAATAACACCAGCATTCTTCACATAGCTAGAAAAACAATCCTAAAATTTTTATGGAACCAGAAAAGACCCCAAATAGCCAAAGCAATCCTGAAAAAGAAAGCCAAAGCTGGAGGCATCACAATCCCAGACTTCAAGATGTATTACAAAGCTGTAATCATCAAGACAGTATGGTACTGGCACAAAAACAGACACTCAGATCAATGGAATAGAATACAGAACCCAGAAATGGAGAGACACACTTTATTCCAACGGAATAAAGACAGTCTCTTCAAACCCATAACCAGTAAATAAAGTGGTGCTGGGAAAACTGGACAGCAACATGCAGAAAAATGAACCTGGGCCACTTTCTTATACCATACCCAAAAATAAACTCAAAATGGATGAAAGACCTAAATGTAAGACAGGAAGCCATCAAAATCCTCGAGGAGAAAGCAGGCAAATACCTCTTTGACCTTGGCTGCAACAACTTCTTACTCAACACGTCTCTGGAGGCAAGGGAAACCAAAGCAAAAATAAACTATTGGGACCTCATCAAAATAAAAAGCTTCTTCACAGCAAAAGAAACAATCAGTAAAACTAAAAGGCACCCGACAGAATGAGAGAAGATATTGCAAAGGACATATCAGATAAAGAGTTAGTATCCAAAATCTATAAAGAACTTATCAAATGCAACACCCAAAAAACAAATAATCCAGTGAAGAAATGGGCAAAAGACATGAATAGACACTTCTCCAAGGAAGACATTCAGATGGCCAACCAACATATGAAAAAATGCTCAACTCACTCATCATCAGGGAAATACAAATCAAGACCACGTCAAGATACCACCTCCCACCTGTCAGAATGGCTAACATGAACAACCCAGGCAACAACAGATGTTGGGGAGGATGCAGAGAAAGAGGATCTCTTTTGCACTGCTGGTGCATGTGCATTGGGAATGCAAACTGGTGCAGCCACTCTGGAAAACAGTATGGAGTTTCCCCAAAAAAATTAAAAATAGAACTACCTTATGACCCAGCAATTGCACTGCTAGGTATTTATCCAAGGGATACAGGTGTGCCGTTCCAAAGGGGCACATGCACCCCAATGTTTATAGCAGCGCTATTGACAAAAGCCAAATTATGGAAAGAGCTCACATGTCCATCAATGGATGCATGGATAAAGAAGATGTATGATATATATATATATATATATATATATATATATATATATATAAAATGGAGTATTACTTGGCAATCAAAAAGAATGAAATCTTGCATTTGCAACTATGTGGATGGAACTAGAGGGTGTTATGCTAAGCGAAATTTGTGAGCTAGAGAAATACAAATACCATATGACTTCACTCATATGAGGAATTTAAGATACCAAACAGACAACATAGGGAAGGGAAGCAAAAATAATATAAAAACAGGGAAGGAGACAAAACATAAGAGACTCTTAAATATGGAGAACAAACAGGGTTACTAGAGGGGTTGTGGGAGGGGGGATGGGCTAAATGGGGAAGGGGCACTAAGGAATCTACTCCTGAAATCATTGTTGCCCGATATGCTAACTAACTCGGATGTAAAAAAAAAAAAAAAAAAAAAAAAAAAAAAAAAAAAAAGATTAGTATAGTGGGATCTGATGTATGATTGGAAAACAAAGGACAGTTAAGGGCAGGCAGGCATTGCAAGCTAAAAGACGAAACAAAGTAGAGTACTATTGTTACTTGATAGAACTCATAAATTCTTACAGAAGACAGAGATGAAAGTCAGCCTGAAATTGTAATACTCCTCTATCAAATATGCATATACACTCCAGCATTTACCTTGGAATAGTCAGATGTAGGAAAAAGACTGAAAGGGCAAACCTAAAGAGAATGAAGCCACACATGTTAAAAAGAAAGAAAATAAATGCAGTTAACACTATGCTGATATCCAAACACTGGGTTGCAAGAAAGAGAAAAATAATTCCCTGTTACATTCAAAAGTAAACCTGGATAAAGCAAAAGATGCAGAGAAATATATACAAGTATGCTTTATCTCTCATCAAATCCTACAAAGGTCATTTTATCTAAACAGAAGGAACCCAAGATGAATAAAATCTTTGATACATTAAAACAAAATAAAACTCAACACCCAAAAAACAAATAATCCAGTTAAAAAATGGGCAGAAGACATGAATAGACACTTTTCCAAAAAAGACATCCAGATGGCCAACAGACACATGAGAAGATGCTCAACATCACTCGTCATCAGGGACATATAAATCAAAACCATAATGAGAGATGACCTCGCACCTGTCAGAATGGCTAAAATTAGCAACACAAGGAACAGGTGTTGGCAAGGATGCAGAGAAAGGGGAACCCTCTTACACTGCTGGTGGGAATGCAAACTGGTGCGGCCACACTGGAAAACAGTATGGAGATTCCTCAAAAAGTTAAAAATAGAACTATCCTACGACCTAGTAAATGCACTACTAGGTATTTATTCAAAAGATACAAAAATACTGATTCGAAGAAGCACATGTACCCCAATGTTTATGAAAGCACTATCAACAACAGCCAAATTATGGAAAGAGTCCAAATATCCATGGACACAAAACTATACACACATATACACACAATGGAATATATACATATGTATACATATATATACAATGGAATATTAGTATGGAGACAGTAAAAAGATCAGCGGGCTGCCTGGGGACAGGAGAGGTTGGGGCGGGCAGGGGGGAGGTGAGGTAGTGAGGTAGATAAATAGAACACAGAATTTTTTTAGGGCAGTGAAACTATTCTGTATGATACCACAATACATACAATGGAATATATACATATGTATACATATACATATATATATATATATATATATATATATATATATATATATATAATGGAATATTACTCAGCTATAAAAAAGAATGAAATCTTGCCATTTGCAACAACATGAATGGAGCTAAAGAGTATTATGCTACGGAAAGTAAGTCAGAGAAAGAAAAATACCATGTGGTTTCACTCATATGTGGAATTTAAGAAACAAAACAAACAAATATAGGGGGAAGAAAAAAAGAGGAAACCCAAGAAACAGACTCTTAACTACAGAGAACAATCTGATGGTTATCAGAGGGGAGGTGGGTGAGAAGAGGGGTTAAATAGGTGATGGGATTAAGGAGTGCCCTTGCGGTGATGAGCACCAGATGTCATATATAAGTGTGGAATCACTATATTATACACCTGAAACTAACATTACACTGTATGTTAACTAACTGGAATTTATTACTTTAATCTTAAGTCTATTTACTTTCAGAGGGGGAGAAGGGCAGAGAGAGAGAGAGAGAGAGAGAGAGAGAGAGAATCCCAAGCAGAATCCACACTGTCAGCACACAGCCTTATGTGGGGCTTGACTCACGAACCTTGAGATTACTACCTGAACCAAAATCAAGAGTCAGACACTTAACTGACTGAGCCACCCAGGTGCCCCTTTAATTTTTATTATTTTAGAGAGAGAGAAAGTGTGAGTGTAGAGGAAGAGAGAGATAATCTTGAGCAGGCTCCATACCCAGTGCAGAGCCTGACTAGGGGCTTGATCTCATGACTGGGATATCATGACCTGAGCTGAAACCAAGAGTCGGATGCTTAAACTGATGGGGCCACCGAGGCACTCCTTAACTAACTGGAATGTAAATGAAAACTTGGAGGAAAAAAGAAGTAATAAGTTGTCTCTTCTGGACTGCAGTGAAATACCTCTGTTCAACCTTCCCTTTCAATGATGAGCCTGGAGTGGTACATGGAAATGGCAGAGCTGGAAGATTGAAGCACCCTGCATTGCTGGGTCATCTCATGAAAGACAGTTGCAGTGGTGGGTCGCCTGACCTACAACAGACTTTATGTGTTGAAGAAATAAACTTCATGTGTTAATCTACTGAAACTCGAGGATTGCTTATTACTGCATCATAACTCAATCCTATTTTTTATTACAACAGGCTAGGATGATTGTATTTTCTTCCACGAGGTTGAGAAAATGCTTCTTGTGCTGCATGAAGGCCAGGCTAGGAGTTTCACTGCTCCAGAACAAAAGGAGGGAAAGGCACTGAGCCATCTCTTCTGAATGGACGGATTATAAGACAAAAAAGGGGACAAAGATCAAGAAATGCAGGCACGGATGAAGGCTTTTGCTTCATCATCTCTTAGTGTCAGTGGTTTCAGAGTAGGAGTATGAATGTTTAGACTCTTCCAAAGCCCTCTTTGTCAATTTCACTTCTTATTTCTCATCATATGTGTAAAATTTGATCATTCATTGATTTGAGTTTACTTCTCCCTGGCTCTGGAGTTTTAACTGTTGCCCTTACAGTCCTGTTTAATCCCCCTTGCAGTCTTTATGGTTGCAAACACTCATTGGTATTCATTTTAGACTCAGGATTCAGTGGCATAGAAACACTGCCTTCCCAAACGGGCTTCAAAACATGATTTATTTGGATAAAGCACAGTCAGTGTATGCCCAAACTCTCTGATTACTGACATCAGTCATTCTACTTTCTTTGTGAGCTTCAGTGTCTCTGACCAAGAAAACAATTTCTAATTTTCTTGCATCTGAATGCATTTGCAAAATTTTCTACTAACCAGCACATCCCATTGCATTCTTTTTTTTTTTCATTTTTATTTATTTCTGAGAGACAGAGCATGAGTGGGGGAGGGGCAGAGAGACAGGGAGACACAGAACCTGAAACAGGCTCCAGGCTCTGAGCTGTCAGCACAGCTCAACACGGGGCTCAAACTCACAAACCATGAGATCATGACCTGAACTGAAGTCGGACATTCAACCGACTGAGCCACCCAGGCTCCCCTTGCATTCTTAATATTCCCCATGTTTCTTGGACAAGATTTGTTCCTCTGTTATTATGATGCTCTCCCCAAATGTCTTCCATGTGTTATTTTCTAAGAAGCATTTGATTTGGCCTTGACTACTTGGCTAATGCATTTATAAGCACATGCTTACAGGTTGCTCGCTGTTGGTATCTAAGCTAAGTTCTGATTAAGCCTGCTGTTCCCATCTACATCTTACAGATGCCAAGCTTTCCTTCTTCCAATTATAGGTTCAGTTGTTTAACCATTTGTCATACATCTTCTTTACTTATCACCAACCAGGCTTGTACTAAATTTGTTGGTAATTACTGTAGCTTGCATTGCCATAACAAACCCTTCGATCTCATTTAATACCTTTTATTTTAGCTATAAATTACATATGGCTTTAATATAATCTTGTAGAAATCAGTGCAGAGAAATATTGTTTTGGATTTGCTTCTCCCTGCTCTCATTCTCAGAAGGTAATTTTATTTCTAATAATTAATGAGATTAAACACCTGTTGACATTAATTAAGATATGGTTGATGTGGACGTGGCTGGGAAGATTTGGAAAAACACTCAAGTCCAGATGGCTGGGGCATCTCTTCATGGGGGGCAAGACTGGAGTGTTTTTTGCAACTCAGAAAGTTGAATTCTAACCAACTACATTGTATCCTATCTGAATAGATGGGGGAAAGTGGACCTAGACAGGAGGCATTAAAGAGAGAGAGAGAGAGAAAGAGAAAGAGAGATGTCCAAAGGGAGAGACACTCTGGACTGGAGGGACATGTTTATATTACAGTCAACAAATTGGGGTGCCTGGGTGGCTCAGTCCATTGAGCATTTGACTTCAGCTCAGGTCACAATCTCATGGTTCGTGGGTTCATGCCACGCTGACAAATAAGAGCCTCTTTGGATTCTGTCTCCCTCTCTCTCTGTCCCTCCCCTGCTTGCACTCTCCCTCCCTCTCTGTCTCTCTCTCAAAAATAAATAAACATGAAAAAAGTAAAATATATTTATATTATAACCAACAAATAGATTCTGATGCACGATGCATGTCTGCCTGCCTCACTACAATAGATTTATCCATGGCTGGAACTATCTAACCCCCTTGGCTCTAAGTTCATGCTGATCACACAACTTTTAAATTATTATTTTGGTTTCCCAGAGACCTTGACACAAAGTAGGAGATGCACTGGACCACGGAGATGAGTGTTTGAGTTATGGATAAAGTGACCATATGTCCTGTTTTGTCCTGAACAGCCACAGTTTATACCTCTTGTCCCAGCCTAATTGTTGAAATAGTTCTCCTTTTCCATCTTAAAAGTGTCACAATTTAGACAATAAATTATGTGGTCACTCTAGTTTATGGGTAATCCTTTAGCAATGAAGTTATTTGAATTCAATTTATACACCAGCTTCTTATAAGTCTGCTTAGTTGTATTGTAGTCTGTCCCTGAGACCCTGATCAGCACAGAGCAGACTGACAAATTAATTTGCTTAGATCTGTAAATACGAGGAGCAGACTCCAGACTTTGGGATTCTGCCAAGATGGTGCCACCTTGTGAAATCTTGTATGATCTCTCCTTGGACATCTCTACGTCTCAGTTTCCTGTGTGTGAGATTATGGTGGCCTTGCTTATAGATTCTTCTGCTAGGTTACACTTGGCTTTCTGGGCAATTACCAGCTTTTAAATAGTCATAAGAGATGTTAAGATGCAAAAAAGTTCTTAAAATTAATTGCAGCTCTTGTGAAGGGTCTCAAGGATGTTTGGAGTTGCTCGGCCCAGGATGCCAAGTTAGTGTAGGATGCTTGGGGAATGAAGACCATTGGAATTTCAACTCACAGAAGTGTCACGTAGTGGATGACAGCAATGAAAATAGAATGTGCAGGTGGCAAAAAATATGTCACAGCCGAAAAAGATGTCAATACCATAAAAATAGTTGTCCCATAATTGTCCCAACTTTGGTTGCCAAAGGTATAGACTGTTGTCCTGATGATACTTAGGAACTATCCTGGTAGAATTCATAATGATTCATGTATCCAGGAATTCCCAAGTGTAAGCAGGACCAAGACCCATGTGGGAGCTATGGCCTGATGATCCTGTGGTATATCTGTTATCTGTTTCAGCCGATGGTTGTGATGGTCCTTGCCTCGTGTATAGATATGAAAGCCAAACTAATATTTCTGGTTATTAGTGTGTCGAGGTCTTCTTGAGGGGCTTGTCACATCAGTCATAATACTGAATAACATCAGACTGCTATAAATCTACCCCTGAAGATCTGTAATATTCAAACCACAATCTCATTGTGGTAGAAGGCATTTTGAAAGTTGTGACTGTCTATTCTCAGGGAATTGAGTAGGGCAAAGGTGACAGAGAGATGATTCTGTATATTAGGAATTATTGTCTCAGATGTCTTTCAGTTCATAAAAAGAGTAGCCACTGTCTTTTTCTGTGTGGCTGGAATCTAAAAAAACAAAACGCATGAATAAACAAACAACAAAATAGACTCTCAACTACAGAGAACATATTGGTGGTTACCAGAGGGGAGGCAAGTGGAGGGATGGGCAAAATGGATGAAGGGGATTAAGAGATGCAAATTTCAGTTATAAAATAAGTAAGTCATGGAGATGAAAAGCACAGCAAAGGAAATATAGTTAATAATATTGTAATAAAGTTACACTGGTAACAGATACTATACTTATTGTGATGAGCACTGAGTGATATACAGAATTGCCAAATCTCTATGTTGTACACCTGAAACTAATATAACATTGCATGTCAATTATACTTTAAAAATAAAAAAAATAATAGCCAACATTTGCTTATAGGTGAGCTGGGGTTATTCTTTTAATTGTTAACATTTTTTGTTTTGTATGTCTGTTTTCCCCAGAATTATTTAAATAACATAAATATGTATATATTTTATTTTACAGAGAGAAAGCTAGAGAGCCCACGTGAGTGGGGAAGAGGGGCAGAGGGAGGGAGAGAGAGAGAATCTCAAGCAAGCTCCATGGTCAGTGCAGAGCCCAACTTGGGGCTCAATCCCACGACCCTGGGATCATGACCTGAGCCGAAAACAAGAGGTGGATGCCCAACCCACCGAGCCACCCAGGTGCCCCGAGACTATATATTTAAAGTAAACCCATTAAATTCAAAGCTACAAATGCTTTTCTCATAATATTCTCAAATATAAACTGAATACTTCTTTCCTTCTTTAATTACAGTGTGAGAAAGCATGATGATCATGATGGCGACCAGTGATTTTAGATAATGGGGGGTGGGGTGGGAAATGGCTTGTTTATCCCAACTGCTCAGTCATTTATGCAGAGATAAAATAAGTCTGAATCTCCTTTTCATTCCTCCAGTAAATCTGCTGACTTGACTCTACTTGATAGTAACAGACTGGACTTCTAACCCCATGCCTACTGTCATACTATTATGACACGCTATTAATCATGAAGAATCAGGCAACGAATGGCGATATAAACTTACGGTGTTCTCCTGTAGGTGTGATCATTACATCTATTTCATATGACCTAGATTTCATGAATTTGTATCATCTGTTTCCCTTTGTTCTGTTCCTTTTATCTACTTCATTTTTATTTGACCAAAAGCACCATTCCTGAAATCTGGAACACTGACTCTACATAATATAAGCAGAATCAGTACGTTAACTCAATAATGGCACCTGTTGGTGCCAGAGATCCTATTTATTTGGAAGTTCAACTCTTGTGTTAACCCTTGGAGTCATTTTTTTTTCTGAAAAAGCAAATGATTTTTATTTTAAGCATGAATCAACTTTAAAACTAGCTTTCTTGTGAAATACTTTTTATTTCCGACTAAAAAGTAATACAGTCCTATGGTAAAATATTAAAACATGAAAAGAATCTATGATTAAAAAAGTGAAACTACTTATGCAACAACCATATAGCATTGTAGTTGGTTAGTTCCTATACCCAGAAATCTCAAGAGACTTTAAAATTGCCAAAATGAGGGGCGCCTGGGTGGCACAGTCAGTTAAGCGTCCGACTTCAGTTCAAGTCATGATCTTGAGGTTTGTGAGTTTTAGCCCGGTGTCGGGCTCTGTGTTGACAGCTCAGAGCCTGGAGCCTGCTTCGGATTCTGTGTCTCCCTCTCTCTCTGTCCCTTCCCTGCTCATGTTCTGTCTCTCAATAATAAATAAACGTTAAAATAAATAAATAAATGAAGGAATGAATGAATAAATAAATAAAATTGCCAAAATGAATTTAAAATAATTGGCAAAAGCCTAGATAAAAAATAATCAATACCTTTTACGTGTTGGCAGTAACCATTTTCATATGGAATTAGTTTAGTAATACATTTAATTAGAAAGATATAGAAACTACATGAAGAAATCTATAAAATCATACTAAAGAATGTAAAACAACATAGAGAGGGAAGACAAAATGTATTCATATGATATGAAAATGTAAATAATCTCTTAATGATGAGTATTATTGAAATTCTAATTAGCGTCCTTTTTATGTGAACAGGATAAAAAAATATTTTACGGGGCGCCTGGGTGGCTCAGTCGGTTAAAGTGTCGACTTCAGCTCAGGTCATGATCTCACAGTTCGTGGGTTCGAGCCCCGCGTCAGGCTCTGTGCTGACAACTCAGAGCCTGGAGCCTGCTTCGGATTCTGTGTCTTCCTCTCTCTCTGCCCCTCCCTTGCTTGTGATCTGCCTCTCTGTCTCTCAAAAATAAATAATAGTTTAAAAAAATATTTTACAAGTTATACGGAAGAATAATAGACAAAGATTGCTCAAGCAAATTATGAGAAGTACAAATAGGGGCTGGGGGGATGGTATATGGCTGGTTCAGCTGGTAGAGCATGCGACTCTTGATCTCAGGGTTGTGAGTTTGAGCCCCATGTTGGGTGTAGAGACTGTTTAAAAATAAATCTTTAAAAAATAGTGGATAAGGAAGTCACCTTATCAGATATCTATAAAGCTACTATACTCAAAGTCATGTTGAAATGACACAGGAATAAACAAACAGATCAGTGAAATAGAAAAGTTTGGGGATGGAACCAAATGAATATTAAGGCTTTATATGTGTTCAAGGTTTTATTCCAACTTAGTAGAATACGGAGGATTTATTTTAGTAAAGGTGCTTGGACAACTGACTTTCCATCTGGAGTGAAAAGGCTAGATCTTTACCTCACACCATATATAGAAATTAATTCCAGATGAATTCAGAATTTAAATTTAAAGAATAAAAGTGTTAAAATGGGAAGAATATTTGTATAAACTTATAGTGGAAGAGAATTATCATCCTGAGGAAGACAGGACTTTAGAAATCATAATGGAAAAAAACCCCAGGAATTTAAAAACATAAAACAAAAAGCAAAAAGTATGGCAAAAGACACTATAAATGCAACCTAAAAAATGCAAATGAAACCCAAAATTAAATCTAATTTCACTCATCAGAATGCCAAACAACAACGATTTAGGCCTTTAAATATAAAATAGTGTCTTATGGATGTGTGAATTACTACAACAGTTTTGGAAACAATCTGTCAATATCTATTTCAGTTTTTTGTAATGTTCATATCCCTGACTTAGCAATCCTAAAGTTTTAGAAATTTTTCTATGGAAGTAAAGCAAAAGTTTGCTTTACACACACACACACACACACACACACACACACATTAATACACACACACATATGTTTATGGTTTCCTGCACTTAACTTGTGGTAGTGAAAAACCTAGGAAGAATTGGAACGTTCATAATATGTGAACAGTTAAATGAATTGTAGTTGTATATCCATGCTGTGATGGTTACTTTTCTGTCAACTTGATTGGGTCATACAGTCCTCAGATATTTGCTCAAATATTCTGGGTATGTCTGTGAGGATGTTTCTGAATGAGATGAACATTAAAGTCAATAAACTGACTAAAGCAGACTGCCCTTCCTAATGTGGATGAACCTCATCCAATTGTTGAAGGCCTGAAAAGAAGAAAAAGGCTGGGGAAGAGGGAACTCTTCCTGCCTGACTGGCTTTGAGCTGGGACATAGATTCTTTCCTGTCTTTGAGCCATCCTGAAACATTGGCTCTTCCTGTGTCTCAAGCCTGCCACCACTCACCACTCAGACTGGAACCTGGAGCTCTCCTGGAGCTCAGGCCTCAGGACATAGACCAGAACCACACTATTGCCTCTCCTGGGTCTCCAGCTTGCCAAATGCAGACCCTGGGACATGTCAGCATCCATAAGTGTTTGAGTCAATTCCTCATAATAAAATGTCTTGACACACACACACACACATACACACACACATATCCTACTGGGTCTGTTTCTCTGGAGAACGCCGATTAACGCACACACTAGGGGATATCATGTAGCTGTCAAAAAAGAATGAGATGGATCCATACTGATCGACTTGAAGGATGTCCATGAGCTACAATATAATGCACATGGTATGATCCCACCAGTTTTACAACAAATAGTATGATTAAAACTATGTGTTTGTGCATATACATGTACACTTGTGCATGCTTATGTTTGCGCGAACAGGATGAGAAGTGTGAGTGGACTCACAACAGGCTGTGTGCATTAGTTTCCAGGCTCAAGAATTCAGAGGATGAGGGGCGCCTGGGTAGCTCAGTCGGTTAGGCATCCGACTTTGGCCCAGGTCACGATCTCACAGTTTGTGAGTTCGAGCCCCACATCAGGCTTTGTGCTGACAGCTCAGAGCCTGGAGCCTGCTTCGGATTCTGTGTCTCCCTCTCTCTCTGTCCCTCCCCTGCTCATGCACTCTCACTCTCTCTCTCAAAAATAAACAAACATTAAAAAAATTAAAAAAAAAAAAGAATCTGGAGGATGAGCTGGAGTGGCCAGATTATTAAATTTTTACTTGAATATTTGTAGTATTTCACTGATGTGGTATGTTATGCTAATTTTGCGATTTTTTAAAAATTTTTTGAGATAAAATTCACTTAACATAAAACTCACCATTTTAACTATTTAAAAATGTACAGTTCAGGGGCACCTGGGTGGCTCAGTTGGTTAAGCATCTGACTTCAGCTCAGATCATGATGTGAGTTTGTGAGTTTGAGCCCCACATCGGGCTCACTGCTGTCAGCACGGAGCCCACTTCGGATCCTTTGTCCCCCTCTCTCCCTGCCCCTCCCAAGCTCACACTCTCTCTAAAAAAACCTAAACATTAAAAAAAATAATGTATAGGGGCACCTGGGTGGCTCAGTCAGTTCAGCATCCGACTTCAGCTCAGGTCATGATCTCACAGTCCGTGAGTTCGAGCCCCACGTCGGGCTCTGTGCTGACAGCTCAGGGCCTGGAGCCTGTTTCAGATTCTGTGTCTCCATCTCTCTGCCTCTTCCCCACTCATGCTCCGTCTCTGTCTCTCAAAAATGAATAAACGTTTAAAAAAATGTATAAAAATGTACAATTCGGTGATTTTTAGCATATTCACAATTTTGTGCAACTATCACCAGTATCTAATTCTAAAACATTTATAGCACCACAAAATAAAATAGGATGCCTGCCAATTCCACACCCCCCCATCCCCTGGAAACCACTGATCTACTTTCTCTCTCAATGGATTTGCCTATTCCAGACATTTAATGTGAATGGACTACAATATTTGGCCTTTTGTGCCTGGCTTTTTTCACTTAGCCTAATGTTTCAAGGTCTATCCACATCGGAACATGTTTTGGTGCATCATTTTTACTTATGGCCAAGTAATATTCCATTGTATGGAGTTACCAGATTTTGTTCATGTAGTCATCAGCTGATGGGCACTTTGGTTGTTTTCTCTTTTTGGCTTAAAACAATTTTTTTAATGCTTATTTTCTTGAGAGAAAGAGAGAGACAGAGTGTGAGTGGGGGAGGGACAAAGAGAGAGGGAGACACAGAATCCGAAGCAGGCTCCAGGCTCTGAGCTGTGAGCACAGAGCCCAACACGGGGCTTGAACCCACGAACCATGAGATTGTGACCTGAGCTGAAGTCGGATGCTTAACCGACTGAGCCATCCAGGAGCCCCTTCTTTTTGGCTTTTATGAATATTACTGCTATGAACATTCTTGTACATGTGTGTTTATATACCTATACACACATGTGTGTATACATATATGACTACATACTCACATATGTGTATATGCATGCACAAATATTTTTTCAAGTGTGAAGATAAAGAATGCTTTAGACATTTAAGGAGTTAGAAAGTTTGCAGTTCACAGAAACTTTGTTAAAGAGATATACTCTATCTCTACCTTTTCTTGAGATCAATATGTTCCTTGGCTGAGATTTATTTTTCATTTTGCCAAGCACAGTAGCAAAACTTTTACTCCTGCTTAAATATTTGCTGATGCATTATGTCACAAAATTTAATATTAGTCTAGATGGAAAAGTCCAAAGAATCTCAAATGAATATGAGAAGTGTGTGTGTGTGTGTGTGTGTGTGTGTGTGTGTGTGTGTGTTGGAGGGGTATATGGAGTGGAAAAAGTGAAAGCATGCTAAGATTTTTCCATACATAGATAGATGTCATAGTTAATGATTAACTCTGAATTTTTACATTTAACTATACAGTAATATATGTAAAATTAAATTTATATATATTTATGTTCATTAACATTTCACTTGATCTATAGAAACTGGATGCATTGGTGGGGGAACAATGAACAGAGAAGTTAACGATTCAACAAAATGCAGGAAAGACAATCAATTAAAAGCCAAAATGTGCTAAATACAAATTAACACAAAAGTTGGGAAATGGAGAATATAAACAGAGTGCAAAAACACGTGCAAACATATAAATCCTCATACCCAATGTGGACAGACTTATTTCCCCAATAAATGAACAGAGACTCTCTGACTGTGGAAAATTAAAAAGTTTTTTTATTTTTATGTTTTGGCAATTGAGTTCTTGTTTTCTGAATGCTTATTACTTTGTAACACAATTCTACAACTTTATTAACTAAACCACATAATCCTCCACATTTATATATGCCAAGAATAAATTCAATAAACATAAGGGTACATATATCTTTTTGAATTCCTGTTTTCATTTTTGGTGGGGGGGGGGGTTAAAATACCCGGTAGCAGAATTACTGGGTCACAGGGTAATTCTATGTTTAATTTTCTGAGGAACCTGCATACTGTTTTCCACAGTGGCTGCGCCAGTGTGCATTACGACCAACAGTGTATGAAGGTTTCTTTTTTTCCACACTATCCTCACCAACACTTGATACTTGTGTTTTTGATTTTGGCCATTCTGACAGGTGTAAAGTGATATCTCATTGTGGTTTTAATTTGCATTTCCCTGATGATTCGTGATGTTGAGCATCATATCATGTGTCTGTTGTCCATCTGCATGTCTTCTTTGGAAAAAAGTCTATTCACATCCTCTGCCCATTGTTAATTGGATTATTTGCGTTTTTTGGTGTTGTATAGGTTGTATAGGTTGTATAGTTGTATAGGTTCTTTCTGTGCCTTGGATATCAACCCCATATTGGATATAACAATTGCAGATATCTTCTGTCATTCAGTAGGTTGCCTTTTTGTTTTGTTGATGATTTCCTTTGCTGTGCAAACGCTTTTTATTTTGGTGTAGCCCTAATAGTTTAATTTAGCTTCTGTTTCCCTTGCCTGAGGAGACATATCCACAAAAATGTTTCTATGGCCAATGTCAGAGAAATTACTGCCTCCGATTTCTTCCAGGAATTTTATAGTTTCAGGTCTCATATTTAGGTCCTCTGTGTTTATTTATTTTTATATTTATTTTTAAAATTTTTTTTAGAACTAGAAATGTGTTTTATTTTGGAAATTGCTGATTGGACTGTCTGGGTATTTTTCTGATTTGAAACTTTTATTCTTTATTTAATTATGTTCATTTAATTTTTTTTTAAACTTTTAACACTTTATTTTTTTAATTAATTATTTTTAAATATGAAATTTATTGTCAAATTGGTTTCCATACAACTCGGTCCTCTGTGTTTAAACTGCAGCATAATTTACAATAGCCAGGATATGGAAGCAACCTCAGTGTCCATCAACTGATGAATGGACAAGGAAGAGGTGGTGTATATATACAATGGAATATTACTCAGCCATTAAAAAGAATGAAATCTTGCCATTTGCAACGACATGGATGGAGGTATAGGGTATTACGCGAAGGGAAGTCAGTCAGAGAAAGACAAATACCATATGAGTTCACTCATATGTGGACTTTAAGAATCAAAACAAATGAACAAAGATAAAAGAAACCAACAAGAAAGCGGGCTCTTAAACACAGAGAACAAACTGGTGGTTGCCAGAGGGGAGGTGGGTGGGGGGATGGGTAAAAACATCACGATAGCACTAAGAAATGGACAGAATTGTCAGATCACTGTACGCCTGAAACTAACATAACACTGCATGCTAATTATCCTTAAATTTAAAAAGATTGGAAAACAATAAATTTGAGATGGATAAAGAAAGCTAAACCTAAGAAACCAAGGTCTAAAGGTAAATGTGTATTTTTACAGTTTTTAAGTGGGAAAGGTATAGATGTAAAAAACCAAAAGAATACTGTTTTTATCACAGGAAAATTAAAGTTCCATATTCCCCTCCAAAACAAATACTTGGAAGAAAATAGCTGTTTCATATAATGGATTAATATCAAGAAAAATAAAGATACTGTATAAAATAACATGAAAAGCACAATATGCAAAAGTAAAGATAAAGAAATAGAAATATCGTACTAGCATACTAGGAATTCCATACACTCAAATGGGTAGAAGCTAGAAATATGATTTAGCCATCAGGTAAAAGCTAAGGATGACTCATGTCAAGAGTTAGCACACATTTGGGAAGTCAGACTTTCTCATATACTACTGACAGTTGTGTGGATTGGCGAAACAATCTTGGGGGATAATTCAGCGGTCCATAAACACATTTAGATGCTTCAAAGAAGCATTTAGACAGAGATTCATCGCAGCAGTTTTGGTGAACAATAATTGTGAAAAATTAGAAACAACCTGAATGATCATCAATAAGGGAATGACCAAATAGATTTTGGAATAGGCATGCCATTGTCTACATGTAGCAGTTAAAAAGAATGAAATACATCTGTTTGTATTGGCACAGAGCTTTCACCATGACAGACTGCTCTGGCCAAAACAAGTAGAAATGATTCAGATAGCTAACGTCCCAAATTAAATATCGAAATCTCATGTGTGTGAATTAATGGACTACAAAAATGGAAAAATATCCACCCAACTGTTCTAAGTGGTTATTGTTGAGGAGTAGAGTAGGAATTCAGGAAGGCTTTGCTCTGTTTCCTTCTGCATTGTTTTAATTTTTTTGCAATGATACTTACTAAATACTCGTATATATTAAAAATACAGGCTACAATCTAAGTAACCTTGAAAAACTATATTCTCAATATTCTTTATTGTCTCATTTATTTGCATCGATAGTGACTTTGCAAGTTAAATCATGTCTATATCAAAGACATATGAGGGCACCCGGGTGGCTCAGTCGGTTGAGCTTCTGGCTTCAGCTCAGGCCATGATCTCACAGTTTGTGAGTTCGAGCCCCGTGGGCTCACTGCTGCCAGCGTAGAGCCCACTTCAGATCCTCTGTCGCCCCCTCTCTCTCTGTCCCTCCCCGCCTCACGCTCTCTTTCAAAAACAAATAAATGTTAAAGAAGACACATGAAAAGAAATAACAGAAAATAATTCAAAATCTAAATAATTTTTAAATGCAATAAAGTGCATAATTATTCCTAATTTTACTTAAGATTTATGTTTTTTATACATAGCTTGGCACAATTCACATGTTCTGTCCATAATATTCATTCAAAGTACTAGACTGGCCTAGGAATCAAGAGGCCTGGATTCTAGTCTGCATCCACCAGTGTGCTTAACTCTGGCAAGATGTCTACTCACCCGCTCAGATGTCATCATTCTATCATTTAAAGGGGATGGACTAGGTCATCTGAAGGCCTAACAACCTATCATTCTGTAACAATCTGGAAATTGAACAAATGTGGTTGGAGGCATCTGTTATGAGTTTCATGCCCAGAGATTCCACATTTTTAGGAACCTTACAAATTCAAGTGGTTTGCCCCATTTTTTTCCAAGAGAATATGGTCACACTATCCATATTTGGGGGGAAACTATTACCTTGATATGATCATCTTCAACAAAAACAGCTTGAGAAATGGCTTCCCCAGCATAAGATACTGGTAGATACTGCAGGCAGCAAAGTATAGTGGGAAATAGTATAATTTAGGAATCAAGGAGGTGTATATTGTCTGGAACACCTCGAAAAAGCTATACAAGGGGTCTGAGCCTCGTTATCCACATTTATAAAGTGAAGCTAATACTATCTACCATTATATGCCACTATTTATAGTAATAGCCACCATTTGCTAAGCCCACACTATATTTCTGGCAATGTATCAAGCATTTTCCACAATACCTAATTGAATTTTCCCAATAAATCTTAGCTGCTGAGCAAAGCTGAGTTACTCCGGGACTCACTGCCGGAGAATTGCTCATCAACTGCAAAGAAGAACATGTCTCTTATGGATAATGCAAGACTTCACTTTTGTTACCATGCACTTCCCTGTGATGTCTGAATACAGAGTTTATTGAAGCAGATCAGTGCTAGTAGCATAATAATGTTCCCGTAGTGCCAAATAATGTTCCTTCAGGGCTCTAGCTCATTACTCCCATTTTTATTTTGGAAACTCCCAATTAAGGAGTCACTACAAATAGTGGGAAATTTAATGCCACGTCATCTCCTGGCTCTATACTTTTGCTGATATATATGTATTATAATTCCATTCTTCTTGACATTCCCACTGATTTTGAACGCTACAACCACTTGATCCTTGTCATTCCCCCTCACCCCGCCCCAGCTGGGTGGGGCGCTCGGGCTTTACAGGTAGATTCATCAGTCTGCAGGGGAAATGCTTTTACCTAGTACTTCCAAAACTATATGCAATTTCCAATTCTTCCAGCATTAATTTGTAAGTGCAATCAAGATACTTACAGGAATTTAAGAAAACAGAATGAGGCAAGCTAATTCTCAAGTTATCCAGAAGACAAATGCATAAGTTCAGCCAAGCGGTTTTTGGAAAAAGATTGGCGAGGAGAAAAAACAAACAGGAAGTAGCATATGAGTTGTGATTTGGACTGAAATTTCATGAGGGAGCCTTCATGGGTTAGAAGCATACCGGCAACTATGCTCGCTGTAATTATAATTATAGCAGTGTTCACTGGATTAGCTACAATGAGGTCATGGTTGACAACATTTTCCTTTTGCATATGGTAGACGGGGATGGCTTATATTTTCTTCAAATACGGCATTACAATTAAGGCATATGCCAATGGCTGCTCACCCACAAAGCGATTTCACCTTTCTCGCTAAGGAAGCCCTGCTTCAGGTAGCAATATGGCCCACTCCAGAAGAAACAGCAAGCTTGAGGATGAAAGCCACCATCCTGTTAACAACAGAAAGGTGGAAAGAACTTGGGTCCCCAGAACATCCTCCGAATCTACTCACCTCAAGACTTTTAATTAAATAAACAAAACTTTGTAAGTGTTTGAAGCCGTTTTAGTCAAGTTATCTATTATCTGCAGCTAAAAACATTTGGGGGTGGGGATAAAAATAAGCATTCTAAAATACTCTTTACTTATGAGTGAATAAGCAAATATACAAAAATCTGTTGGTCCACATGAAGTAAACAATGTCTTTCTTGAAAAACCACTGAAATTCCAAATGCACATGTGGAGATAAAATGGAGAGAGCCAAGAGGTTGGGAACAGGAATTAGAAGCAGAAAATTACTCAATGAGGGGCACCTGGGTGGCTCAGTTGTTTAAGTGTCTGACTTCGGCTCAGGTCATGATCTCACGGTTCATGGTTCGAGCCGCGCACCGGGCTCTGTGCTGACAGCTCAGAGCCTGGAGCCTGCTTTGGATTCTGTGTCTCCCTCTCTCTCTCTCTCTGTCCCTCCCCAACTCATGCTCTGCCTCTTTCTGTCTTTCAACAAAAAATAAATGTCAAAAAAAATTTTTTTAATTATTCAATGATACATTGATTTTCCTGTTTTTTTCATCAAGGTGGATTTAATGCTGTGAAATGACTGAAAGCTTCTTCTGAATATTTGCATGGCTCTATTCAATCGTTTGTAATATATATATTTAAAACACACACACACATTTGCACACACTGCACAGATCTCTGGTGTTTAATGAATTTTGACAATTGTATATATCCGTATAATTAAAACTCCAAACTAGATACAGAACATTTTTATCACCTGTGAAAGTTCTCCCACTAGACAACCATTAATCTGGTTTATATCACCATAGATTAGTTTTAACTGTTCTAGAACTTCACAGAAGAGGAATAATATAATGTGCAGTCTTTGTGGTCTAGATTCTTTTGCTCGCCATATACATAAGATCCATTCATGTTGTTGTGTTTATTAGCAGTTTCTTCATTTTCACTGCTGAGTAGTATTTCATCAGATGAATACACCAGTGTGCTTGTCCATTCTTCTGTTGATGGATTTTGGGTTGCTTCCAATTGCTGGCTACTAATAATATTTTTTCTCAGCTAGTGGTGTAAAACCTGAATCTTGAGGACTAAAAATAAATGTCCCTTTTGTCTTGCTAATAGCATGAAGGCAGCAATAAAGTAAAAACTTTTCCAGTCTTTCCAAACTTTTCTGAAACAGTAATTTTTGAGGTAGGGAACAGTAATGAGTTCCAAGATACACAAGTATTGCCATGAGTTGCTGGAAGCGAAATATATTTAGAAAACTAATTCAACGTCTCTAAGCCTCAGTTTCTCATCTGTAAAACATCTTTAAGGATCTTTTTAATTTTAACATCCTATTCCATTACTTTTATTTCAAATAGTAACTGGGATGTTTTGGGACAGGGGTTCGTTATATTGGTATTGGCTTTGGATGTCATAGACCACACGTGGGTATGGTATGATGTTTCCATTCAAGTTTACTACCTAAGAATAATTACTTATTTTGTTTGTTGTTGTTGTTTGCTCGTTTTACCAGAGGCTCTTTATTTAATTTTTGCAAAGGTGACTGGAATATTATGATTTATAAGGAATATATATTTGGTCATTTCATGACCAAACTATGTCTCTCAGATGTGTCTGGTCTTCTTCCATGGTTCTTGGCTTACAGTTCAAGAATATTTACTTTTACTTTAGTTTCATGTATTCGAGATGAGGATTCCTTATACAATTTTACTTTTCTGAGCATGTCCATCGAGAATTCTTTGTTAAAAGAACTCTGGAAACTGTTAAACCTAACCATTGTCAAATATTCTAACTTAGCCTTTGATTTTGCCCTGGGGGAGAGCAGTTATATGGAGTTAATGGAGGTTTTCACCTCCACTGGGTCCAGACGCTACTTGTCCCTGGGACTGTAAAGGTTGACCCTCAGTCACTAAGGACTTCCCAAGGGAACCCAGTCACTGAAAGTTCCCAATAGCATGTACTTCTGCCTCTACTTCAGTAAGGACAGAAAGTATGACTCCGCTACCACTCCTGAATTGCTTTCTGTGCTTGACATTGGCCCTCAAGGGAAATGTTTGTGACAGAGTACCTATCCAGAAAGAAAGAATGCGGGGGCGGGGGGGCCTGGAGGTTCAGCCGGTTAAGCATCTGACTTCAGCTCAAGTCATGATCTCACTGTTCATGAGTTCGAGCCCCGCATCAGGCTCTGTGCTGACATCTCAGACCCTGGAGCCTGCTTTGGATTCTGTGTCTCCCTCTCTCTCTGCCCCTCCCCTCCTTGTGCTCTGCCTCTCTCTCAAAAATAAATAAACATTAAAAAAATTTTTTAAAAAGAGAGAGAAACAAAGAATGTAATTAGAGTTCTGGAGAAGAAGGTGTAGGATCTGAGGTCCACTTTTTCTTTCTTTTTTACTACATGTAGTAACTCAGCTAAAGATGTTGGGATTCACTGTTACAGTCAGAGGCAGAAAATAAGCAGATTTCAGAAGATGGTACAGAGAACTGAAAATTACTAAAAACTAGTGTGGCAGGACGGTCTATGAGATTTCAATGTCTGCCTTGCTCTTGCTGCAGTGGGAGACAGGAATGATAGTAAAGTACGTTTTAGCTCTATGTCCCCTTCTGGGAACAACAGCCAAAACTGTTTGAAGACCCAGGATCTTCCAAGCCCCACCTCTGGGGCAGGAAACAGCTAGCCTGTGCTTTAGATGGCCCTGAGAGACACTTTTGGCCAGGCCCGTGTAGGGAATGTTAATTCCTGTGGAGGAATTCAACTTGAGCTTTGCTGTAGGGGAGGAGATGTAGAGAGGCTGAAGCTCAGACAGGAAGTGGTAAGTAGTCCCTTACCCACATCTTCTGAAGTTCATAACTAAGTCTCTTATCCAGGGTCATACCTGTCAGTGTATTCTAGAGCCTGCACATACTGTTAGGGACCATCGTATACATCGACTCCCCATACCATGTACAGTGACATCAGGTTGAGAGCTTGAAATAGGCATGGATGGGAACATTTACATTATGTAAATCAGCCAACACTACAGATCGGTCATTTGTTCCCCTGAGAGAGCTAGCTATTAAATATTTACCCACTTCCGAAGACTATGTGGAAAGGCCTGATATTTGACCCAACTTGAGTCAACTCTGTGGGACCATCCTACTGCTAGAGCCCCTCAAGAGAATGGTGGAACCTGCTGTTGGGTTTGCATTGCAAGTAGACCTCTTTTTGCTCATTCCTGCTTCTGTTGCGTTCCTTCTACAGATGTCGATCTCAAGCTCCTCCTAAATAAATATCCTATACCCTAAGTTCCATCTCTTTCCAGGGAATCTAATCTTCCAGAGAGGTCAAATAACTTAATCAAGGTCACTTAGATAGTAAGGGACAGAAACAGAACTCAATCATCTGCCTAATCCTAAAGCTCCTGTTCTTAGTGATCAGGCAGCCTGTTTCTAGATGTCAATAAGAAATTCCTGGAGAGCAATCACTTTCTACTTTCCAACTACTTCTGGTTCTACACAGCAATTTTAAGAACAGGAACCATGCAGGGTGGCTAACTCCAAAAGACTAATCTACTGTGCCCTGCACCCAACAAATTATTAACATTGAGGCAGTAATAAGATATCTGTACAAAGACAGAAAAAGACAAAATACAATTTCCTACCAGGAGTCACTCACATAGGATCAACATGGGAAGTGGGCCTGGAAAAATTAGGGAGGTAAGCAAAATATGCCTTGGTTTTCTCCTCTTTTCTATGCAATGCAATCGACCCAATTTAACACATTTATCATTACCTACAGCGTATAAAACGCTGTGATGGGTACTGTGGGGAATACAAGATAAGAAGTGTTTTCTACACGCTCTGTCTTTCTCTCTCTCTCACAAATAAACATTTAAAAAAGTGTTTTCTAAACATTCTCCACATAATAGGCAGGCGAATTACAAAAGGCAGAAATGTAAAACAAAGCAGAGTGGCACATCGGTGCCAATGAAATGCCAAGGGACTGTTAAGACTGACAATACTAATTTTGCTGATGATCTTGGAATAGGTGGAATTGGAACTTGGTCTTGAAGAATGAGACTTTGACAGAAAGTTATTAAGTGTGGGGAGGAAAACTTGGCGGGAGAGAACAGCCGGAGCAATTCTTTTGAGGCAAGCAAGTTCAGAGTGTGAAAGGGAAAAAAAAACCTGGTGTATCTTGAATGCTTATGCCATTTACCTGGAATAACCTGATGTCCTTATTTTATTAAAGTTCTTTATAAATCTTAGTCTTCTAGAAGGATCCAGAAAGAACGAGGTTTGGGATATTCTTTTGACCTTAACTCCGCTCAGGAGGTTGAAGCTTTTTATTTTTCTTTTTTTTAAGTGTTTATTTATTTTTGAGAGAGAGAGAGAGAGAGAGAGAGAGAGAGAGAGAGAGAAAGCAGGGGAGGGGCATAGAGAGAGGGAGACACAGAATCCGAAGCGGGCTCCAGGCTCTGAGCTGACAGAACAGAGCCTGACACAGGACTTGCACGCACAAACAGTGAGATCATGATCTGAGCTGAAGTTGGACGCTCAACTGACTGAGCCACCCAGGCGCCCCCTCTAAGAGACTGAAGTTTTAATTTTGCCCTGAGGGTGCACAGTTAGAGTGAAATGTGAAATGCTCTGGTCTTTTCTTATACTTATTTAGGCAGTAATAGTCATCAGTGGTAATAAATATTTCCAGGGAAATCCTGGTTGGAGATGAAAGACGGGGTGTGGGGTTGGGAGGGGGAGGGTATGGCAGGAAATAGAGCTGGGAAAGTTAGGAATTTAAATTGTGGGGAGGCATTTTAATCCTAGATTTCAGCATTTGAACCATACTAATTTGGCACTGGAGTAAGAGAAAGACATGAGCAGATTTGTTTTTCAAGAAGACAAAGGGAAGACTGTGGAGAGGGGTTAAAATGGAAGGAATGTAAGAGGCTGGGATCCGGAAGCTATAGGAAAAAGCCTGGTGAATGATAAGGATTTTCTGGAGAGTAGGATCAGCAATGGGGAAAATGATACAGTAGAAATACTTATAAGGTAGAATTAATAGAAGGTTGATTATATGGGGAGTAAAATATAGGGTAAAGTTTAAAGTAATCAAAGATTTATTAGGATGGGGGGAACATTGCCAGTTTATAGTTCTACCAAAGAAAGAGGTTTATTCCCAGTTTAGTCTAGTTCTCTCCACACCCCTCAGCAGGGTATTTTCTGTGTTCCCTGGTAGAAAGCATTTTGTTATCACAAAAGCCTCTTCTGCTTATTCATTCTCATGTCCAGAGAATGTGTCCCACTCCCAGTATAGAAAACACCAGCTGGCAAGAATGGATAAGAGCTTCAGATAACCTTACCCATTTTTTCTGTATCTGTCTGCTGACTGGAGTGGCCTAGGAGAAATTCAGGATTAATCCCTATGTTTTTTGTTTCACTTGGTTGTCAGATCACAAAGGCTAGGAATCCAGTACGGTAGCAACATCCACACACGTTTCTAATATTTGTATCTGTATTTTCCAATTGAAGC
The DNA here is from genome assembly GCF_014898765.1 of Herpailurus yagouaroundi. Lineage (NCBI taxonomy): Eukaryota > Metazoa > Chordata > Mammalia > Carnivora > Felidae > Herpailurus > Herpailurus yagouaroundi. The sequence continues at coordinate 20,528,319 of NW_024420586.1, forward strand.
CAGACTTACCAGAAGCAAATAATTATTCAGTTCCCTTTGAAGGACTCGATAGTATCTTAGAAGGATCTGTTAAATTCCTCTTACAGTAATTACTAGAATCACAAATAGCTTCCTGGTGTCCTGAGGCATTTGGCAGTCATTTGTGATAATGATCCGCATCCAGTTTTATTTTAGTTTTTCCCCAAACTAAAGGACCTTTGTCTCTTTATATGGATAACTCCAAAGTTAAACACATCCATAGTCATATAGACATGTTCCTACTTTGAAAAGAAAAGTACATGACAACCTTCTCTAACCCATTGACCTTCTCTGGAGCGAAGTGTTCAATGTTCTGAAAGAAAGTTCATCAATGAAATGTCATTCACCAATCCTCTAGAGAAAGGTAAGCTCTCCTAGAAAATGAGGAAGAGAAAATCACCAACAAAGGCTATTATTGATTAGCTAGGTCAAGTCAAATCCCCCAACTGCCATAGTCCTAAGAATGTGAAGAAGAAACGCTCTTGACTTCATGTGCGTGCAAGAGTCATCAAAATATGCAAAAATAATCGTGACTCCTTTAACCTAATAGCCTTGGTCAACATCCTCGCTTTATGGTATGGCAAGATATTTCAAGCTTAATCTCACATTTTTTTTTGCCCCGGAGCTAAAATTAGACATTTTCCCAAAGAACCCTTATTCCTTTGACTGAGAAATGATATTTAGAGGCCACAATTCCAGTAGCAGAAACACTCACTGCTATTATATTGGACATTCTTTCTGTCCTTTTTGGACAAAGGAGGGGAAACCATATGAACCATGTGGTTTTGAACCCTAAGAATGTGCATTTTCTATAAATCCAAAATGATAGAATATCAGCAGTCTCATGTAGGTCGACCTAGCATTTTAAAGATAAAATGGATTTTAAGTTCATCGCATTCAAATTGGATTTTATGGGGCTTTTATTTCAGGGAAGGGAAACGGATAGAAATATAGATGAAATAAGGTTGTCCATATATTGATAATTGTTGGAGCCAGGCAATAGGTACATGAAACGTTACAAGCTTCTTTTTTTAATATGTTGGAAAACTTCCATAATGTGGTTTCTGTGTGTGTGTGTGTGTGTGTGTGTGTGTGTGTATTTTCTTTCTGTTTTTATTTTATTTTTTTATAATATAATTTATGGTAAGTAGGTTTCCATACAATACCCAGTGCTCCATAATGCAGTTTCAAAGAAGATTTAATGATAAGAAGAGTAATGTTAGTGATGTCGAAGATGCATAGAAAGGGCTTGAATAAAAGTGTCTCATGAAATGGGAGGACAAAATTGTAAAGAAAGCATTATATTTATATATAATGTTAGTTAATATGTGCATACGTATCAAAATTAATACATTGAGTATTATAGAATTTTGAAAATTACCTCTACATGATAGATGATAGATACAAAGATAGATAGATAGATAGATACATACATACATACATACATACATACATACATACATACATATAATGACCACAAATCTTTTAAGCAGAACCTTTTACTTAAGGCTCCCAAAGTCTTCTATTAGGTAGTCACTGCTTACGGCATTCAGAAGACTATTTGTGACTTTAAGTGAAACAAGATTCAACAGGTATTTATGGAGCAGTTTTGAGGCATACAACTGTGTGCTGAGCTCATTGGATGCGATATTAATTCCTTGATTTATATTTATTTAAAAGGTTTATAAAATCAGGTAAGATTACATAAGATGGACAGAGGTGAGAAGGAGAAGGGAGAAAAAAGGGCAAAAATAATTTTGGAAAATGGATCCAGTACGAGCCTAATGGAAAATTACATATTACAAATTCCTAAGCTGCTGCTCTATGTGGCTTTCAATTAAAAAACAATGACATATCGGACAAAGGGCTAGTATCCAAAATCTATAAAGAGCTCACCAAATTCCACACCCGAGAAACAAATAATCCAGTGAAGAAATGGGCAGAAAACATGAATAGACACTTCTCTAAAGAAGACATTCGGATGGCCAACAGGCACATGAAAAGATGCTCAATGTCGTTCCTCATCAGGGAAATAAATACAAATCAAAACCACACTCAGGTATCACCTCACGCCAGTCAGAGTGGCCAAAATGAACAAATCAGGAGACTATAGATGCTGGAGAAGATGTGGAGAAACGGGAACCCTCTTGCACTGTTGGTGGGAATGCAAATTGGTGCAGCCACTCTGGAAAACAGTGTGGAGGTTCCTCAGAAAATTAAAAACAGACCTGCCTTATGACCCAGCAATAGCACTGCTAGGAATTTACCCAAGGGATACAGGAGAGCTGATGCATAGGGGCACTTGTACCCCAATGTTTATAGCAGCACTTTAAACAATAGCCAAATTATGGAAAGAGCCTAAATGTCCATCAACTGATGAATGGATCAAGAAATTGTGGTTTATATACACAATGCAGTACTACATGGCAATGAGAAAGAATGAAATATGGCCCTTTGTAGCAACGTGGATGGAACTGGAGAGTGTGATGCTAAGTGAAATAAGCCATACAGAGAAAGACAGATACCATATGGTTTCACTCTTATGTGGATCCTGAGAAACTTAATAGAAGACCACGGGTGAGGGGAAGAAAAAAAAAAGTTAGAAAGGGAGGGAGCCAAACCATAAGAGACTCTTAAAAACTGAGAACAAACTGAGGGTTGATGGGGGGTGGGAGGGAGAGGTGGGTGGGTGATGGGTATTGAGGAGGGCACCTGTTGGGATGAGCACTGGGTGTTATATGGAAACCAATTTGACAATTAATTTCGTATTTTAAAAAAAAACAACTTTTTATTTGAATACAGTCGACCCATAATGTTACATTTGTTTCAGGTGTACAACATAATGATTCAACTTCTCTATGTGGGTTTCAAATTTATTTTTAAGCTTTCTAGTCATGAAAATGAAAAAGTCAAGCTTGATCAGTTTCACAGCTCAAGGTCGACCACAAAATAAAGCTAAGCCAAATTCTATAGAGAAGTACAGCAATTTCTGGCATTAAAAAAAGATTCTGGGGTGCCTCGGTGGCTCAGTTGGCTGAGTGTCTGACTCGTGATTTTGGCTCAGGTCATGATCTCATGGTTCATAGGTTCCAGCTCCACCTCAGGCTCCAAGCTATCAGCACAGAGCCTACTTGGGATTCTCTCTCTCCCCACCCACCCCTACCCTGCCCCTGCCACTCCCCTGCTTGTGCTCTCTCTCTCTCTCACTCTCTCTCTCTCTCTCTCAAAATAAACAAACTGAAAAAAAAGATTCTGAAGATACAATTCTTCTTATGCAAAGCTAAAAATTTTCAGGCTTATCAAAGGAGGTCTGCAAAGAGTAAGAAGGTGGTATTTTCATTTGTCGTCATATTCTAGATTAGAAAACCAAGAGGCGAATGGCTTCTTGGTTGCTTAGTCTCCTGAGTGTTGAACTCCCAGTTTCAGTTCTAGTCATGATCCCAGAGTCATGGGATTGAGCCCTCATCGGGCTCTATGCTGAGTGTCGAGCTTGCTTAAGATTCTCTCTTTCTCCCTCTGCCCGTCCCCCACTCACACTCTCTCTCTAAAATGAAAACAAACAAAAATAAATAAATGAACAAATAAATAAATAAAAAGAAAACCAAGAGGTGATATCTACCTATACTACGGTGCAAGCCTCTTTGGTTGGAAGCAAAAGAAAACAATTTGCTGTTCGTAAAGTTAAACCTGAGGGGATGGAACATTATAACTATATAGAAATACTAAGGAGGGAAAAGACTGCCACATCTCAGGGGAACCGCTGCAAGGAACTGAGAATCTGAGAGAATGACTCTTTTCCCTGTCATTGGGAAACAAGATTGTTTTGTCCCTGAAAAACTGAATTGGTTCTGTCTCTTAGGCCCCCTTGGTGAATCTGCAGTTCTCTCCTTTCTGAAACCAGAAGTTTCTGCTTCAGGTTTCTCCTTCCTTCAGGGCTTTCGCTTTACCTGGGGTTCTAGCAAGCTGGTTCACTCTAGGTGGATCAAATAAGTCGGGGAGGGAGGGGGCGTGGGAGTGGAGGTGTGGCTTCTAGAGATGCTGGCACGTGCTCCAGAACTTTCCAATGATGCCTCACCATTCCAAAATTATATATGTTTAAAATTCTGACTCCCAGGGATGTGTGGGTGGCTCAGTCGGTTGAGCATCCAACTCTTGATTTCAGCTCAGGTCACAATCTCATGGTTTGTTGGTGCAAAGCCTACCTGGGATTCTCTCTCTCTCTCTCTCTCTCTCTCTCTCTCTCTCTCCCCCACCTCCTCTGCTTGCACACTCTCTCTCTCTTTCTCAAAATAAATAAAATTTAAAAAAAATCTGACCTCCAACTGAAATCCAACTCCAGAGTTTGTGTGTAATCCAGGGACACCAGAAACTAATTTAGAGGGCCAGAGCAGAGGGAAGAACAATATTTCTTCTGAGTTTTGGCTTGCTGGCATAGCAAACACATTTGTTGGTAAAAGACATTTTTCAATAAAATGCCGAAAGTAATAAATGGAAAACTCTTCCCAGTGAATCTATTAAGTAACTTTAGCAGTCAAGGGCAGGCAATTTAAGGAATATTTCTCATGAGACCTAAACCTCAAAAAAACAAACCCCCCTGCTTTATATAAGGTCAGTATATAAAAGCAGAGCGAGGCAGCTGGTGGGGGCAGGGGGAAGCCATGTCCTTTAATGAATATGCTGATCGTGTTATAGAAGGAATTTCCTTCGATGAAAGCTTCACCTTTAATTATTCCCCCAACAATTACATTTTATTTGAATTGAGAAATGCTTCCTTGTATAAGACCATGTGAAAGGTGCATTTGTTCCAAAGCGGAGGCCAATATGTAGCACTATGGTTATATGATATGGTTAATATCCACTAACTGGTTAGTTCAGTTAATGACAAGAACAATTTGAGCCCAATCAAAACAATGATCTATTTCACCGATGGCCATTTTCTTCAGCCTGGGACCAAAGCACATGAAATGAATATCTCAACAACCAACAATTAACTTTGGGAAAACAGGAAACATAAAGGTTAGAAGCAGACCTATGCACCTCCTGATGTTATAAAATAAAAAGTTTATAGCACACATATGGTGAATTCTTGCAACAAAATATTCAACTTGAAAATAATCAGACCTATAGATCTTATTTCCAGTTTGCATGAAATATAGAGGATAGGAAAACAAATTAATCAAATCACCATGACAAAACAGATACTTCCAGAAGGTGGGACATTCTAACGATAAGTGGCTTGGTATTTTTTTTTACATTGTCACGGAAAAAAAAAAGAGTGTGACAGCTGTTGTAGATTAAAAGACTTCAGCGATCTCACAAATAAATAGAATGTGTAATCCTTGTTGAAACAAACCAGCTGTAGGGGACATTTTGGGGACAACTGGAAAAAAATGTGACCAGAGACCAGGTATTAGTTGATATTAGGAAATAATAGTTAATTTGGTTAAGCGTGATAATGATATTGTGGTTATGGAGGAGTATGTCATCTTTAGAGATGTAAACAAGCCTTTTGGAATGAAATATCATGAAGTCTCTAATTTGTTTTTAAATGTTTCAGTCAAAAGGAGGTGAAGAAATATGGCAAAGTATTCATTATTAACTAGATTTTGGATATATGTGTTCATTGTACCATTTTCTCGAAGTTGGAAAGTTTTCATAATAAACGACTTTTTAAAAAAAACATCCAGAATTTCATCAGCTATTAAATCCTACTGAGAAAAATCAGGATCAGATAAACAAGAAAAAATGGAGACTCTCAGGCTGCATTTTGACTCTCTCTGACAACAAACCCATAAGCTTCCACATTGTTGAGCAAGCTCAAAAGAACATAACGTGTAGCTCTGGGATTGTATTCTTTCTTCATCAACTTTTGTTACCTTCTTACTCAAGAGGGAAAACATTCTGTTGGCTTCCATTTCCATTACCTTCAACCTCACAAAAATGGAAGGTGAAACATGACAGATAGCCTAAAATTCTTTGCAAAAGTTAATGTGCTGTAAACATAAAAATGTTATTCTTCTGTTTACCGAAACATCTGAGCATGCCATGGGTGGTTTTACAATCTGGAAACAAGTGAGCATTTTTGAGAGAAGTTCTGGTTGAATTAATGAGGCAAGAAGTTTCCTGACACTTGAGTTCAAGGTTTTTATATCCTGTTATGGTCCTGGATTTCAGGTCAGGGGCTTTGTTCACCTGATGGCAGTTTGACTGAATTGCTCACTTTGTGACATTGGTACCATTTGGTCCATGTAATTTAAAAGGAGGTCATTTGGATACTGTCTTGTGGGGTATGACCTTGATTCAACAGCATCCTCCATGTAGGCTCTCCCAGAGGCCACAGAACAGAAGGGCTCATGGACCAAAATCTGAAAGAGCACAATGAGAAGCAAGGGGAAAGAGGTGGGGTAGGGTCACATACTTAGAACAGGGGATCTGTGGAAGAAGGATCACACTGCCTCAATCTTGGAGTAGGCAATGGTCCTGTCTCTGTCTCTGTCTCTGTCTCTCTACTGTACCTGTGTTCCCCACCGATAGTGTGGTTATGAAACCAGAGTCGAAGTCCAAGCAAGGAAGACCATAGACAGAAGGGGACAGCCCAGGTTACAGGCATATACTTATTCTGTCAGAGAGACATGGGGTAAAGTCTGCCCGGCCGCAGCTGTAGTTATCCAGTAAGTCTGCTGAAGAGTCATGAGTTTTACCTGCATTTGCTGGATGATCTCCATTTTCTGGCAGGGCCAGAATGGAACTATACTCACTAATGGATGGTTGACTGAGGAAAATGACATAGCTGTCAGCTATTTGTAATGATTATGACCTGGTCTTCCCATCCCTTTCGATCTCACAGTAGACTTTTATTTTTTAAGAGAGAGAGCACACCAGCGGGGGAGAAGGGGAGAAGGAGAGAGTGAGAGAATCTTAAGCAGGCTCCATGGTCAGTGCAGAGCCTGACATGGGGCTCAGTCCCACAACCTTGGGATCAGGAGCTGAGCCAAAATCAAGAGGTGGACGCTCAACTGACCGAGCCACCAGGCACCCCATCTCTCAGTAGACTCTTAATGTTTTCCATCATACACTGCATGTATTCAATCTTTAACATATACAACTGGTTACTAAATTACTATATATTTAACACATCTTCAGAATTCTTTCAAGCTATTTACTTTTTCATTATCTGTACGTAACCATAAGCATAGCCATGAGTTTTGCTGCCATCTTGAAGCTGCTAGCTTTATTTGAACAAAGTAATCGTGAGGAAAATGCAAATTAAAACCACAATGAGATATCACTTGACACATGTCAGAATGGCTAAAATCAGAACCACAAGAAACGAGTGTTGGCGAGGACGTGGAGAAAAAAAAACCCTTGTGCACTGTTGGTGGAAATGCACATTGGTGCAGCTACTGCGGAAAATAGTATGGAGGTTCCTCAAAACACTTTTAAAAGAATTACCGTACGATGCAGTACTTCCACTACAGGGTATTTACCAAAGAATACAGAACCACAAACTTGAAAAGACATATGCATCCCTATGTGTATTGCATCATTGTTTAAACAGGCAAGATATGGAAGCAACCCCCGTGTCCATCGATAGATGAGTGGAAAAAGAAGATGTAGTGTATATATACAATGGAATATTACTCAGCCATAAAAAAAAAATGAAATCTTGCCATTGCAACAGCACAGATCTATCTAGAGAGTATAAGGCTAAGTGATATAAGTCACTCAGAGAAAGACAAATACCATATTTCACTCATATGTGAAATTTAAGAAACAAAACAAATGAACAAAGAAAAAGGAGACCAAAAAACTGGAGTCTGAAATACAGGGAACAAACTGGTCTTGCCAGAAGTGAGGTGGGTTGGGGGAGGGGTAAGATAGAGAAAGGCTATTAAGAGTACACTTATCTTGATGAGCAGTGAGAAACATGTAGAGTTGTTGAATCATTATATTGTGCGCCTGAAATTAATATAATAATGTATGTTAATTATACTTGAATAACAATAGTTAAAAAAATTCATGCTTGACACTTCTAATCAATTTCAGCTCTCTTATATGTTGTACTGTGGACGCCTAGTGGACGACTGAACCCATCTAGACTTAATTTGACACATCTATAAAACGAAATGGAAGAAGGAGATCCCGGAGACTCAAACTTTTGTCAACTATCCACCTTGTGTGATTCTCAGGAGGTTTAATAGTCTAGAGTGTATAAAAACGAAACAACTTAAAAAGTAAGCGGCTGGAGGCACCTGGCGGCGCAGTCGGTTAACTGTCCAACTCTTCACCTAAGCTCAGGTCATGATCTCACAGTATGAGTTCAAGCCCCGCATCGGGCTCTGCGCGGACAGCGCGGAGCCTGCTTGGGACTGTCTCTCCTTCTCTCTGCTCCTCCCCTGCTTGCTCTCTGTCTCTCTCTCTCTCTCAAAATAAATCAACAAACTTAAAAAAAAGTAAGCTTCTGTTTACCATATTGGTGAACAGGTTGTGTGTGTTGAGGGTGTTACATTTATCGTTTTGTTGAGTAATATTTGTTATCTTACACTGATGACAATGACGGCAATGATATCCTACCTTGAACCGAACTGTACTGTTAAGGTGCTTTGAGTTAATTACATCTGCTGATGCTCAAAGTAACCACGTAAGGTAAACTGCATAAGTTACTGATGCCATTTTACACAAGGACATAATCAGGGGAAGCGAAATAATATGTGCTCATTTCAGGACCCTGAATGGACCACATCCTTACAAATAATTTTCTTTATTACAAAGGGAGCTAACTCACAGCTGTCTCTGTTTTCCTTTAACACATTCATTTTCTGGCTCCGATTCCACAGTTACCAAACAAAGGTCCAGTCTAGAACATTATTTTCCGTTTGAGTGCTCAGTGTAGGCAGATCATTACTACACAGATGCCTGATAAACTATAAGTTCAACGGATACAGGAATCATATCTGTTGGATTAATATTTTATTCTCAGTGCCTCACACATGCTTGGTACATAGTATTAAAAGGGCACTTTGTTGAATGAATGAATGAATGAATGAATGAATAGATGATCTAATGAGCAAAAAAGATGAAACCTGAGGTGGAAGGTTGGATTTCCTACTTTTAAATGTTATCTAGCAAACCAACATAGAAACTAATTTAGAAATTAAGCTATTCCATAGTGAGATGTCTAATATTTTTTTTCTCCTTGTGCTCTGGCTTCCTTTTCACTACCTACTGGATTGGGGAGCATCACTTGTAGCTGTCCTGGTACCCAGAGGTGGCTATTTCTGTCCAGGACTGACATGTCCTGCCATGACCCGGTGGGCCAAGGGATGAAGTGATTGATACCTGGTGTCATAAATATAAAGAAGGTCCTGAGACTAAGTGCACCAAAGACCCAAAGTGCTCCATGCCAAAGGAAAGAAAACATCTTGGTCTCTCTTTGGAATCCTAACCTTTCTGCGTAGCTACCAAAGCCGTCTGAATATACCCCAATGACATAAAAAATTCAGAGATAATGCTTATTCGCTTTTCCACATTCCCCAGGACCCACGCCATGGCTGGATCAGGATACAAACTTGCTTTTTAAAAAATGCCATGCTGTCCTCAAAATCCCTGCACAGACAAAGCTTGTCAGAGATCTGACTCTTCTCTTTGGAAAAAAATTCTCTCCCAAGAGTCTCCAAATTTTCTCATATAAATGGATTTCAGGCACCTGTTCCTTCAGTTCTTAAGACTACATCTTTTGCAGTGAAGATAGCAAAGGCCTTCTCCTTTTACTCCTTCCTCTCCTCTCTCCCACCCCCAAACACCTCACTCAGAACAATAATTTGGGAACTTCGTTCATGCTTTTGATTAGTGATGGATAGCAAAAGACTGCAGGCCCTCCCCTCCACCCCCGCCAAAATGTTGGCAGGACTGTAAATTATTACAACTGCTTTGGAAAACTGTCTGGCAGGTGTCTCTTAAAGAGCAACATTGGTAGGGCACATGGGTGGCTCAGTCGGTTGAGCGTCCGACTTCAGCTCAGGTCACCATCTCAGGGTCCGTGAGTTCGAGCCCCGCGTCGGGCTCTGGGCTGACAGCTCGGGGCCTGGAGCCTGCTTCCGGTTCTGTGTCTCCCTCTCTCTCTGCCCCTCCCCCGTTCATGCTCTGTCTCTGTCTCAAAAATAAATAAACGTTAAAAAAAATTAAGAAAAAAAAAAAAAAAAAAGAGCAACATTGGCATGCTCTATGACCCAGCAACTCCACTCAGAGGTATATGCAGAAAAGAAATGCATATACATTTTTATCAGAAGACATATGTGCGAATATTATAGTGCTGTTTGTAATCTCTCCAAAGATGAAACTACCCAAATGTCCTTCAACCGTAAAATAGAAAACTAAATTGTGGTATGTTCAAATGACAGAATACCATGTAGCAATGAGAAGGAATAATTTACAACGAGGCACAAAAATAGGGATGATTCTCACAAAATGTTGAGCGACAAAAGCCAGACACAAAAAGGGTACACAGTGTATTATTCCATTTATACAAAAATCAAAAAGAGACAAAACTAATCAATGTGGTTAGAAGTTAGGATCGTGGGTACCCTCGTGGGGAGGGTAGTGACTGATGGCAATACTTGCAGTCCCTTGGAGGCTTTTGGAATTCTGGTAATATTCTATGTCTTCATCTAGGCACTTTTACGCGGGTGTGTTTAGTTTGCACAAATATTCGGATGTACATTACAATTTATGTACTTCTTGTGTATATACTGTACTTCAAAAAGTTTGAAAAGTTAGAAGGAAGCCAAAACAAAAAGAAAATTTATTCTTTAAAAAAATTTTTTTTGTTTATTTTTTAGACAGAGAGAGACAGAGCGCGAGTGGGGGAGAAACAGAGAGAGACGGAGACACAGAATCGGAAGCAGGCTCCAGGCTCCCAGCTGTCTCCATGGCACAGAACCTGATGCGGGGCTCGAACTCAAGAAATGCGAGATCATGACCTGAGCCGAAGTCGGACGCTTAACCGACTGAGCCAGCCAGGCGCCCCAAAAGGAAATTTCATTATGAATGAGAAAATATGGCAGTGGCTACACCATAGGGTCAACAATAAATAACACTGAAATGGATGGAGGTGAAAACAGTGACAGCTATAACTTTTTATATTTAAATATGAGGTGCAATATCTTCTACATTGATAAACGACAAAAGACCTCGCCCACCCCTCCTTATTCTTTCCCTCCTCTCGATTTATATTGGGTGGGCATTTTGTATCAATCATATGAGAATTTATGTATTTTCATCAACATTGCTCTGAACAAGAGATGCTAATGGTTGGTTTTCAAATACTCATACACATAAAGCACAAAGCAAAGGAAAATAGACAAAATCAAGGTTCTACTGTAACTGCCTGTGTGTTAATTACTAGATTTTTTTTTTTTCCGATAGAAAAAGAAATGGCAACTGCCAAGCCTCCCTGAGCATCTATCTGTCCCCTTTCTAGAAGGGAAGAATTGAAATGCTAAATCCCTCTATGGATAAGACATCAGTGTTCTCATAAGGGGAGGAAATCCTACATGAAGTGGGATGACATTTTCTTTCTTGGTGTTTACTTTGCTGCTTTGCCTGATTAATTTCCTAATAAGAAGAGGAAGGGGAAGCAAGGGGCACGGCTAACGTAGAAAGGATTAATGAGCCCCAGAATGCTCAAGATTCCAGTGTGCTCAAGCTTAGTATACCATCTTACGAAGGATAAGTCAATTCTGCCAAGATCCCTGCATGGAAGATTAGAATACCCAAGTGTAACCCAAAGAAGTCAAAGATATGGCTGATGCAGCTGAAAGGATTTTCTTAGAGTCTCCCAGTATTGACAAAACTGCAAACACTTAATCTTGAAAGGACCTTAGAAGAACCTGTCCAGTGGCCACATTATACTGTACAAGAAACCAAAGTTTTCTTCAGTGCTGAAATCTGCTTTCAGGAGAAGGGGCCACCTATAAAATACCATGTCAAAATCTTTGTGCAAACTTTACCTATGTGGCATATAGATCCCTGCAAACTTTCCAAAATCAATGATATATTATTACTCTATTTGTCTTAAGCAAATATCAGCACTTACAGCCCACAGACTAAAATAGACTACTTTATTAGCCTGACCCAAACCAAAAATAAAGTCAGCTGCCTAGAGATAAAATGTAGACACAACGAAGTATGGTACAGCGTCCTAACCCTTATCTTGTGGAGGTTTCCAGGTGACTGAAGGAAGAAAGATGGTAGATGTACGTTTGCTTCCAGGGAACATGGCCAGCTGCTAGGATTTCGTTGGTCTTGTTGAATGGGTTAGCGGAATGACACAGTATTTCTCCTCAAAAGACTTTCCCCCCAAAAAGCATTTCTTTCCTTTTAGAAAAGTTGGGAGATTTCAGTATGCCTCACTGGACAAACCACTCTGGTGGATCTATCCAACGCAATTCTTTCCAGCTGGAGCTGTGCCTTTGGCAGTTGACTCTTCCGATGGGCCTCATTTTTAGTCTCAACCTTAAATGTGGGCCACTGTTCTCTGCCTTTGTTGACAGAGGCAGAAGCCACCATCAAAATCAATTACGGGTTTGGCACATCACGTACTGACTATTGTTTATTTAGAAGCCAGCCAGCCAACTTATCTTTTGTGAGGTGAAACAACATGGGGCAGAATGTGTGGGACTTGAAGTCAGAGGATGGAGTTTGAAGAATGTTAGAACTACCAACAGCAGAAAGAGTGTAAGAATTCAGTTACAACCGTACAGAGAACTTGGTAAATATGAAATAGAAGATACAGATAGAGTGGGGGCACCTGGGTGGCTCGGTCAGTTGAGCGTTGGACTTCTGGTTTTGACTCAGGTCATGATCTCGGGGATCGTGAGTTCGAGCCCAGCATCGGGACCGCTGCTGTCAGTGCAGAGCCCACTTTGGATCCTCTGTACCCCCTCCCACCTCTCTGCCCCTCCCCCACTCGTGCTGTCTGTCTCTTTCTCTCTCAAAAATAAACATTCTTTTTAAAGATATAGATAAAGTGGTTGAGTAGATGCTTTCGTTTCCCTGCCCTATAGATCCCTTCAACTCACACCTCACAGTGCTCCTGAGCACGGCCCCATCTCAAGCACCTGAGGCTCCCTGCTTCTGTGCCTCAGAGCACCATGGGAGTCTGTGCAGGTAGATATGGATACAACTGGGAGTTGCAGGAAATTAACGATGCTCAGGGCAACCCTCAACCAACCTACTGGTAGTAGGAGTCAGTAGAGAAATGCCCCAGCCTCTGCCTCCCTCTGTGGGAACATTCTAGAGTGTGTTTTGTATGGTTTCCCAGAGGGTTCCAAATAGGATTGAGCCCCAGTTGCCCACTGCGGTAACCTGCTCTTGAACAACCCCTTCTACTGGCCTTTCTCCTGCCTTGTCTCAAGTTTTCCACTTTCTCACTTATGTGACCTTGGATCACCTCCCAGTTAAATACACAAACCAGGCCTTTAGCTCAGGATCTGTTTTTGGTGTGGGATAAGGCAAATTAAGAGAGTGGTGGTGGTTCTTGAGTGTGCCTGAGTGAATTAACTCCTCCATACCCCCGCTCACAACCTCTCCCAGACAAAAGGAGTATCGTTTCCAGGGAGCCTCGGGTGCTTGCGATGGACCCATGCTTTTTTCTTATGGGGGTGAAGGGTACGCTGCTGCTCGGGATACTTTTTATTTTTTATCAAGTAGTTTTTTTAAGTTCATTTATTTTGAGAGAGAGAGAGAGAGAGAGAGAACACAAGCAGGGAAGGGGCAGAGAGAGAAATGGAGAGGGAGAATCCCAAACTGGCTCCACACCATCTGCCCAGAGCCTGATGTGGGGCTTCAACTCACAAACGGTGAGATCACGACCCAAGGCTGAAATCAAGTCAGACGCTCAACCGACTGAGCCACCCAGGTGTCCCCTGAAACAAGTCTTGAGACCAACTGCAAAAATTCACAACTGAAGAATGAGATTTACTGGTGATCCTTATTCCATATGTTTTAAATGTGCTTTTTTTTGGCAGATTATTCATAAATTGTCCTAATTTTATATTTGTGCTAATTAATGACTCATGCATTCAACTCTTATAGAAGGTTGCCTAAGCATCAGACACAACGCCAGGCACTGATGTTACACTGATACGCACAGCACACATGGACCATGCTCTCATACTCTCATGGAACGTACATTCTCTTAGGGCAGATGGACAATAAGCTACCAATCAGATAATCTACTTCGTAACTGTAATCGCGATAAGTGCCATGAAAGAGAATATATACATTTGATTGGGCTTCTGAACTTCTAGACACCAAACACTAAGCAAACCAACAAAATACAGAATTACTGCTACATTCGTAGCCTTCTTGAAGTGGTTACCGTACCCTTTTCCTATATAGTTTTATTTCCTACTTTGTGTCACAGCGGAAGAATACAGCACTGCGTGTTTCTGGTTTGTTACTCTCAACAGCACAATGACTGCCAATGCTATTAACTGGCTCCACAGAAGCTTTTACTGCTGCCTATGGTGGCGGAATGAATTATTGACAGGGTTAATCTTCCCCCAAATAATTTAGCCCTTTTGCAATTTACAGCAGTAAGTTTCACCAGTGTGTATTTACTACAAAAACCTCCCCTTTCAGCTTTCATAAAAGCTGTAGGAGACATCCGTTACCTTGCCCTGTCACCCTATGTAGTGTTAAATATAATAGCAGTGGTTTAATGTCATAAAACACAGTGAGGAAGACTGCTGAGACTTGAATATAATCAATTTACTGCAATTCTAGTTTAGGTGAAAATTTATTGCTAAATCGCCTTTTTAAGAGCGGCTTTGGTTATTTAATATTGATCTCAAAATGATTAAGAAGTGGAACGCTATTGATCTTTAAAAGAAAAAAAAAAAGTCCTCATAATGAGAGTAAGAGCCGGACTGCAAAAATTTTAGGTTATAGAAGTAGATTTTAATGGTCTCCATTAGCTCCCGGAGTTGAATTTGCAAGCTCTATCGTTCTTTTGCTTAGGTTGGAAATTCTAACAAGGTGAAAAGTCCAGTGTGCTAACTGTGCAATGAAAGACATGCATACAGATGGTGATATCTTTAAAAAAGCATGTA
>NW_024420586.1:20543849-20552540 GCF_014898765.1 Herpailurus yagouaroundi
TGTAATAGGGCCACCAACAACTGAGATCGAAAATTACTAACTCATCACTAAGTCTTAGAAAACTACTTGGGTGGGGGGAGGGTATGGGAGGTATAACATACAATGACTCTTCTTAGTTCATGCTTCCTGAATTATTTTCTGGTCCTGTCTGTGCCCTGTTATTCCTTGAGCTAGAGTCATCCATGACTAGTCCTTCTTGATGCTTTAAAGCCATTTCATATTACTTGGGGGGAAATATCAAAGAAGAACTCATGGTGTTTTGTTGATTCATGTTAAAAAAAAATAAATTTTCTAAGGGCACCTGGATGGCTCAGTCAGTTAAGCGTCCTACTCTTGGTTGTGGCTCAAGTCACGATCTCGCAGCTTCTTGGGATAGAGCCCCACGGCAGTGCGGAGCCTGCTTGGGATTGTCTTTTGCCCTCTCTCTCTCTCTCTCTGCCCCCTCCCACATGAGCTCGCTCTCTCTCTCTCCCTCTCCCTCTCTCAGAAATAAATAAATAAACATTAAAAAAATAAAATTGTTAGATAACTGAAATGTATTCCATTAATAAAGCAGTTAATCTGTTTTAGATGAAAACCTTTCGAAAAATGATTTTGCCTTTCTCTCCCCAAAGTCGTAGGTCTTTCAGGACCACTTCTGGCTCTTCTACTGTTTTTCAAATAAAGGTCCTGTTTATAAAGAGCATGTTAGTACAACATGTACAAACACCTATACTTGTCCATGTCCCCTATAAAAGCCTCTTCATTCCATGACTAAGGATTTTTGAACGGGCTATTGTGTTTTATTTTTATTTTTACCTTGTATAAATGTTGGGTTCACTCTTTGGGAACTAGCATGTGAATTTTTTTTTCTTCCTCATTCTTACCCACAATCATCCATTCTTCTAGCTGTCGTTCAGGGTCTTTTTTTTTTTTTTTTTAACATCCCAGTGCTAGCCAAGTACACAAATTCTTATCCTTGACTGGACCTTTAACTCATAACAAATTCCACGCTGCCCTGGCAGTGAAAATAAAGAAACTTAACACAAAAACCAGTTGCATCATTTTATAATTTAATTCCCATTCCTTTGTATGATCTCTGTACCACCTGCTGAATTGTTTTGCAAAACAGCCATTGATTTATTTATTTTTTAAATGTTTATTTATTTGGGGGGCGGGGAGAAGAGTGCACGCAGGGGAAGGGCAGAGAGAGAAAGAGAGAGGGAGACAGAGAATTCCAAGCAGGGTCACGCTGTCAGTGCAGAGCCCGTGGCGGGGCTCAAATCCATGAACCGTGAGATCATGACCTGAGCCGAAATCAAGAGTCGGATGTTTAACCAACTGAGCCACCCAGGTGCCGCAAAGCAGTCACTGACTTAAAACAATCTGTAATTACAGTTGTTCTATGCCTAGTTTAACAGAAGCCCCTGAAAGAAATACTTGCTTATAGGAAAAGTGGGCATAAAAACATTTTCTAAATATCATATAATACCTTTCCATTGGCTATGCATACATTATATTTTTTAAAAAGTATCATCTTATGTTGGGGCCCCTGGCTGGCTCAGCCAGTTAAACGTCCGACTTAGCTCAGGTCATGATCTTACAGTGTGTGGGTTTGAGCCCCGTGTTGGGCTCTGTGCTGACAGCTCAGAGCCTGGAGCCTGCTTCGGAGTCTGTGCTTCCCTCTCTTTCTGCCCCTCCCCTGCTCACGCTCTATCTTTCTCTCTCTCAAAAATAAATAAACATTAAAATTTTTTTTAAAAAAAGAGTTTAGAGCAGGCAGGGAAGGTTAGTGTACAAGAGACTTTGTTTCCTCTCTGCAGAGGACTTGGTAATAAAATTGGCCATACTCAGTGTTCTAGTTTCAAAGGACATCTGCACTTGCTAATTAACATTTCATCACTAGGTGCTAACATCCTGGCCATCCATCCGTTACCAATTCAAAAGGTGTGCTTTCTAAAGGACTGGATTCTTAAATTAGAAAGCAAAGTACATTTGGCTTTATTCAAAAATATTTGAAGGGTACTTTATTATTTGAGGACGCATACCTTATTGTTATCTCTCTTTCTGTTATTTATACTTATTAGCAAATTCCTGCCTCTCTAAATCCCAACTGTATTTATATGCTTAATATAATTTCGTTCACATTATGCTCAATAAATATCAGTTTAAAATGACAACAACAATAACGATGAAGACAATTGACTGCCAATCTGATGGTAAGCATGTGACATCTTTAATATTCCCTTCTTCAGATCTCTTTTTTCAGTACCATATGCTACAGTATGGACTCTCTCAAACCTTTCCAAGTTAGCATGGCATTACACATTTTATTACGTGGATTCTGATTTAAAGGACATCCTGATAAAGATTGCAGATGAGAGGAATCATTCACAAAAACAGGAGATTATTTAAATGAATGTCATGATTAGAATGTACATTGATAAGGACATCAGAATTTGGGAGAGAGGAGAATTAACAAAATGTACTGAATAAATGTCATCCATTTACAGAGCAGGAAGTTTTGTTTTGATTTTAGTGATTCCTATAGGGTAAGAATCTAAAAGAGTTGGAAGAGAATAAACCTAAGAAATCTTCATCCTACTGCTTCTCAGGGGCAGGAGAAATCAGTGGTAGCTGAGGCCTGGGGCGGGAGGAGGCAACGTTCATCATTCTTGAATCTGCCCTTCCCAAGACCAGTTAACCAGCGAGCCTGCGGGTCAGCCGACCTCTCTGAGGTGGGCGTCACTAAAACCCTCACCAGAAGGTTTTGCTCCAGATCACTCTCACTCCTGCTGACTCCTCACTTCCTCTTTCCTGTGGAACCATTCTCTTTTGCTTAAATAAAATGGTTTCCTCCACAGGAAGACATTCGGCCCAGGACTCATCATCCATGGGAATGGCAGTGATGTCCTTGCCTTGGAAACTCAGGTAGATGGTCTGAATTCCTGAGAATAATATCCCCCTCTTCGAGTGTGTGTGTGTGTGTGTGTGTGTGTGTGTGTGTGTGCGTGCACGTGTGTGAAACCACAAAGACCTCAGGACAGATGGGAGGTGGGCTGCTAGAATGTGGGAGAGGAGAGGAGAGGAGAAGAGTGAGGCAACAAAGCTCCTCAAGTAGATGCTGCTGATGCCCCCACTTATATTTAGTGCTGAATTTCCAACCGTCAGACCCTGAATTCCTTTGCCTGAGGAAGTTCTCGGGTCTTCATGGCCTGCTTTGTCCACCTTTGGGACAAGCTTGAAGTGCCCTGGAGTACCCCGCCCATCATCATCACATGCTACATGGGATACCTCTGGGCTACCTAGTTTCCACTGTCTCCTGGAGTTTCCTAGTGGGCTTATGCTCCAGTTTTATGAAAGTGTTGGTCAATAAGCACAATAAGTTATACCACCAAAATGGGGTGCCTGGGCGGTTCATTCAGTCAAGCACCTGACTTCAGCTAAGGTCATGATCTCACGGTTCGAGACTTCGAGCCCCGCGTTGGGCTCTGTGCTCTCAGCACAGAGCCTTCTTTGGATACCCTGGCCCCCTGTCTGTCTGCTCCTCTCCTGCACCCTCTCTCTCTCTCATGATAAAATAAAAACTTAAAAATAAGAGATATACCACCAAAATAACAGGCAAAACTTTCAGAAAGGAAGGGAAAAACTATTATCTGCAGATACAGGCCTTAGCTAAGAAAGTCAACTGAAAACCTTTTGAATTAAAGAGTTCCAGAAAATGTCAGGATAAAGATAAATACACAGAAATAAATCGCTTGCATATATGCCAAAAAATGCTTTTGAAGTTAAAAAATTAAATCAATAACAGTATCAAATATCATAAAATCCAAAAGGCACAGCTCTAAAATGAAAATGCAGAACCTCTATGAATAAGACTGAACAAGAGAAAATATTTGAATAAAAAAGAGCAACACACCATACTGCTGAATGAGAAAACAAAATGCTTTAGAGATTGCGTTTCTTACCAAATTCACTTAAAGGTTTAACTTAGTCTCAATCAGATTTCACATATTTGTAAACTGATACAGTTGTTTTAAATGTTTGTTTTTATTTTCATTTTCGACAGAGAGAGAATCCCGAGCAGGCTCTTGGCGGACAACACAAACACGGGGCTCGATCTCACGAACTATGAGATCATGACCCAAGCCAAAATCAAGAGTAGGACGCTTAACTGACTGAGCCACCCCGGCGCCCTGACACAGTGGTTTTAAAATGGGACCGGAAGAATAAGTAGGCAGGAAGAAATGAAAAATATAAGAAAATCTAAAAATTTCAAAACTTACCCTAAAGCTGCCATAATGGAGACGATATGATATTGGCAAAAGGTTAGACACATAGATCAGTGGAAGAGAATGGGAAGCCCACAGAGATATAGTCAACTGATTGTTCAACTGAAAGTTTTATGGAAGTAATTGTAGATCCACGTGCAGTTATAGGAAATAATACAAAGAGATCCCAGTTTCTCCCAACGGGAACATTTTACAAAATTATAACAAAATATCACAAGACTGTTGATATTAATATGATCTATCAATCTTATTCAGATTTCCCCAGTTTTACTTGCATTCGTGTGTGTGTGTGTGTGTGTGTGTGTGTGTGTGATGTGTATGTAGTTCTACACGGTTTAATCACTTCTGTACGTTCATATATCCTCTATCAGTCAAGATATAGAATAGCTCAGGGATGCCTGGCTGGCTCAGTTGGTACAGCATGTGATTCTTGGTCATGAGTTCATGCCCCCATCAGGTGTACAGATACTAAAAAAAAAAGATATAGTTCAATCACCAAAGAATCCACAAAAGTTGCCCTTCTATAACCACAGCAGCCTCTCTGTTGTTGCCACTCTTTACCTTATTCCTAAATCCTGGCAGCCATCTGTCACCATACAACGTTATTATAGTATTGTTGACTGTATCCCTATGTTGTACTTTTCATCTCTGTGACTTATAACTGGAAGCTTGTACCTCTTAGTCCCCTTCATCTATTTCCCCTATGCCCCATCTGCCTACTGGCAATCAGGAAGCTGGTGCCCTAGCCTGGGTGTGACCATTAGTTATGACTCTTCAGTTGATATACCAGATTGGGTGCATAGAAAAAGTGGCCATTCTAGGGCATGGGAGGGAATGGGAGGGAAGACATATTGCCAAGGATGCCAGATTGCCCTTGAAATACAGTGACTTAGTGAATGCAGTAACAGCATGCTCTGTGTTCTAAACAATGCCCAACGCAACTGCCAAAGTGGTCTGGGGCCATCCACTGGAATTTCCAACCAGTCAGGGATTGGCAAATTATTTATACTTGCCCTCCCCTTCTGCGTGAGGGTTCCCAACATGTCTTGGTTTGTGTGGACACTGCGTGTCTGGCCTAACCCAATTATTTCCCCTATTGCTGCACAAACCAGGCCACCACCGTCAGGGGATTAGAGAAGCTGAGTACCATGTACAGATACTCCCACCAAATAGACAGTGACCAAGGGTCATATTTTAAAGGTCATAATATGCAAGACTGGGCAAAAGAACGTGACAATGAGCGGAGATTCCATCTCCCTTATAAGCAGCAAGGTTAACAGAAAGCAGCAGCAGATTAAACTACTAATAAGTAAAATCACTTTGGCCTGGTGGACTAAAGTACTGTCCCAGGCTTTAATAATAACTTTGAATGATCAATAAGTAAAGCCTATTGTCACATGTGCCAGACTGGGGACCCTGCCAAGATATCCAGTGCTGTAAAGGTATGACAGTCTCAGAAATAGCCATTGCCCAGTCAACATGGATCAATATGCTATGTTGCTAAAAACAGCAAGCCCCACCATGCCTAGGAAAGGCGTTATCTACTGGAATTTGCAATGGATGTCCTGCTGGGATGGCCAGATAGCTGCCAAACGAGCCACTTTTATGCTGGTGAAAGTCCTTGCTGACCACTCAGAACACATGTAGAAGAGGGGAAAATATAAGATTTAAGAGCTGGTCATGAGGGATGGAGTGTTGGAGGTAATTGAGAAGACTTGACTGCCAGTTGACTCTCAA
This sequence comes from Herpailurus yagouaroundi, assembly GCF_014898765.1. Lineage (NCBI taxonomy): Eukaryota > Metazoa > Chordata > Mammalia > Carnivora > Felidae > Herpailurus > Herpailurus yagouaroundi. The sequence continues at coordinate 20,549,858 of NW_024420586.1, forward strand.
GTTGGACCTGGACAATCAAAGGCTCCTTACCTCCTCCCCTGTCTTTGGAATATATAGTTTGTCTACCATTCCCACCACGGGAGTTATTCCAAGGACACAGCCTTGAGAGAATCAGGTGTTGGGCCGATCACCTGGATGGTGCACATGACCAAGCTCAGTTAAGGCCTCTATAAACTTTAAGATTCTGGACAACAGGTGCAGAGATCCACTTGCTCCCTAAGACAAGCCACATAAGTAAGTTCCCCTGCTCAATAAAATTTCCACCTACCAATCTGAACTGGCTTGCTGCTTCCTTCAGTCTCTTCCTGCCCTAGGTGTACAGGGGGCAGTTTGTGAACCAAAAACAACACAGAGAATGAGCTTCAATGTTGGAAGGCAGGCGGTGATAAATTAATATAACAATACTACAAACATACGGCATAATCTCACTAAAGGGGCTAGGAAAAAAGGAACCGACCTAAATAACTTTGGAAAAAAGGAACCGACCTAAATAACTTTGGAAAACAATATTCTGGCTGGAAACTGTAAGGTTAAAGACAAAAGGAACTTTATGGAACCACTGTACTGTCGTTGGTTAATTTGTTTCTCACAAGGGTATGGGTTTACAATTCTCAAAGCACTTCACATGCATATTGGAGTTGAACAAGTAAAGAAATGGATAGTGGATGGTGGGAGTCAAGTTCTTCACTGCTGGTAGGAGAAGTGACTGATAGGCAACAGCAGAAAGCCAGAATAATTCCTAGAGTAGTGGAATAAAGTTGGAGACAGACATGCATTCTTGTTTAGCTTAATACAGATACAGATGGATAGAGACAAACATTTATAGTTGTGTGTGTACACATAGGTGAGCATGTATGCATATCTTTTCTAGCTCTGTCTGCTGAGAGGGCCTAGAAGCAATGGTTACCCAGGAGCAACAAGCAAATCAAGAGCCCCTATTTTTGTTTCTAAAGACCATTTTCCAATAAAAGGAACCAGGACTACTTGTAAAAAATAGCTGATACTACCAGAGCTACGGAAGGGAAGTACAAAATCAACTTGGAGCATTTTACAGTACCAGAAAGTAAGGAAGCATTCAAAAAGCAGAAGAATGAAAGCATGCCAAGGGGATACAGGAATCAATCTGAAAGAGCTTCCAATGGCCACAGCTAGAACAATTAAGCAACAATATCAGTAACCTAGTATAACTACAAAATAAATATATGGGTCTGTGCTGATATAAATAAGCAATTGAATAAACACATAAGTGGCAAAACAAAACAAAACAACGAATCTTCCTTACAGAAGAACTCCTGATATTATTATGTAGATACTCTCCACTCTCGGAGGTGATTAATGCTTGCTACCTCCCTCTCCCCTCACCACTGAGTGTGGCCTGGTCTTACTGACTCACTTCCAAAAAACAGAGCATGTAAAAGGGAAAAACAGTAATTCTATAGCAACACTACCTCAAACAAGTGAACTAAAGTAACATGATTGGTTATTAGTCATATTGTCATATCAGAGAGCACATAATATTAACATGATGGGAACAGCACTTCATGTCTGAGATTTTTTTTTTCTCCAAACCTAGAACCCCAGTCTAATCAAGGGGCAGAACATGGGGAAAACCCAAATTCAGAGACGGTCTGCAAAATAGCTGACCACTACTCCTTAAAACTCTCAAGGTCATAGGGGCGCCTGGGTGGCTCAGTCAGTTAAGCGTCAGACTTCAGCTCAGGTCATGATCTTACAGCTTGTGAGTTCGAGCCCCGTGTCGGGCTCTGTGCTGATAGCTCAGAGCCCGGAGCCTGCTTCTGACTCTGTCTCCCTCTCTCTCTGCTCCTCCCCTGTTCACTCTCTCTCTCTCTCAAAAATGAATAAACATTAAAAAAAAGTGTTTTTTTAACTCTCAAGGTCATAACAAATGAGAAAAGACTAAAACCATCATAGATGAGAGGAAACTAAGGAGACATGACAATTATATAAAACATAGTATCCTGGATTGGATTCCATGACAGAGATAGAACATTCATGAAAAAACTGATGAGATCTGAGTAAAATCTAAAAAAAAATCATGAAAGTACTAAGTCATAAAATATGCCCTTTATCAGCAATAAGAACTACCAGTAACTTAGCCTCAGTGGATTTTAATTTAATGTTATGAACTCTATTATCGAATATTTACCAATGAAAACTTCGTAATTAGTGTTCTTAAAGGACTTCATATATCAAAATTATTAACCCAAAATACTACAATTTATATTGCTTGCACTAAATGGAATATCTCCACTGATTCCAAAGGAAAATATTCACCTTGCTCTCAACTTGGCATCTCAGCTCTATTTCTCATTTTCTCTCTCTCTGGGGGTGTTTCTTATTTTCTTTTCATATACCTCTTGTTTTCTCCTTTTCCTGTTGTGTTTGCTCCCTTGGACACTCTCTTCTGCCTTGTAACCTCATTTTATTTATTATATGGGTGACTGCCTCTAGAATTATATAAATAGCATAATCACCAAAGATTTTTCAGCCTTTCGTTTGTTGCTGTGAATCCAGAATCACATTATTGAGGACTGCTGAGCACAACGGATGTTATTATCTGCAGGGAAAGCAAAGAGAACCTTTGAAATCACACAGTCGTGTATATATATATATATATATATATATATATATATATATATTTGTTGGTTTTTTTTTTTTTTTT
>NW_024420586.1:20552640-20575604 GCF_014898765.1 Herpailurus yagouaroundi
TTTTTTTTTTTTTTTTCGCATTCCAGGCACTTACAAGGAATGCAAATGGCTGTCTGAAAAATGGAAAAATAGATTCGCCATATGTTTCAATTTATTTGTTAGCTGCCTGGTCAAGGGAGTAGATGAAACCTTTTCCTACTTGCTTATTGTCTGCTGTGATCATCTCTGTTCTATTTTTTTTTCTTCTGTGAAATAAGCAGTGAGGTGATTTTGACAAAGCACCTCTGTTTCTCATCGACACCTGGTAAGCATGTTTCATACAGTGGTTTCCAGACTCCTGTCTATTGTTCCTTAGACATATTCTTAGGGGGACAGAGAGTAAGAATTGTTTTTCAACCAATTGAAAATTTCAATCCAATTGCAGTCCAAAAATATATAAAGAAAGTTAATCTTGATCATCTGGATGACTACTTCATCACCCAGTATAGCCAAAGAGTTCCAGGAACCAAAATTGTTTATCATTATGTTCACAGGGACAACTATATTAGTACCTGCTGCATGGAGGGCTTTTTACAGGGGTTCAATGGAGAACGGAGTCGTCAAATAGCTCTCAGGGTAGAAGTCGCATCAAACAAAAGAAATAAGAGCCATTGCAGGCAGGATTATTTCACCATGTCAGTGAATTCATTGTGCAATCCTTTCTTTCTTTCTTTCGTTCTTTCTTTCTTTCTTTCTTCTTTTTTTAATAGAAGAAAAAGACAAAAATAGTAAGTAGTAAACCTGCAGTAACTGGTTTTAATTTTTCAGTTTTGGATTTTGGAGTGCAGTATTAAATTGATTATACCCTCAATGTAAAGGATGGGTGATTTAAAATTAGATCAGCGTTAAAACTGAAAAATCGCATTAGTAAAAATAGCAATGAGACACACGATGGTCCATCATTCTCCATATAGAAAGAATCAATTAAACAAAAATAATGAAACATGCAAATATATCTGCCTACTTTTATCAAAACCAACACGATCAATTTAGTTTTAGGGAAACGTCCTTGATCATCTTAAGTTAATATTTTGAGTTTTATTTATTTTACTTTGTGGTTTTGTTTGCGTTGGTAATTCATTATCAATTAACAAGCCAAAGGGTTTCTATGTAGCTTTATGGCTACACAAATTGTAGAAGCATTTCCAGTAATGTGAGGATGAGTATATTTTAGGACCCCAGGGAAATTAAGGAGCAAGATTGGCATGAGCAGTGATTTCAGGTGAGAGAGAGCATTCAAGACTAGATAGAGGAGACTGAATTTCACAGAGTAAGAAATAAGAAACCAGTGACAGAAAATTAATCCATCGTCATTATACAGAGAGGGGTGATTGGAGAGAGCACAGAACCAGGGAAGAACGATGTTACAGAAATTTGGACACAAGGTGATAAACATCTGACCTAGGATAATGACAAAAATAATAGAGAGAAAGACATTTTGAAATAAAATAGAATATAACAGAGTGATTGCACCACGATGCTACCTGGAATATAAACAGAATTACTCTGGATCTTTGGGTTTTTTCTTTTCCGAAGGGTAATGGGTAGTCATCCTGGAGCCAAAGCAAGACCGTAGTAGTAAAAGCCCAGGGATTTGGTGGTGGGTCTGATACCTATTTACAGGCATTCATATACTCTTTGTGATCTCAATTATCTTTTCTTTTAATGTTTACTTATTTTTGAGAGAGAGAAAGAGCGTGAGCAGGGGAGGGGCAGAGAGAGAGACACACACAGAATTGGAAGCAGGCTCCAGGCTCTGAGCTGTCAGCACAGAGCCCGACCCAGGGCTCAAACTCATGAACCGTGAGATCATGACCTGAGCCAAAGTCAGAAACTTAACCGACTGAGCCACCCAGGAGCCCCTCAATTATCTTATCTATAAACAAAATGGATTAGCTGGAAGGGTGGATTTCAAATACCATCCCACTTACCACCCTTCCCCCACCCCCGCTGAAAACTTTTATTCTAAGATACCTGGCATCTTACATAAAACTCAAAAAGTTAAGAAAGATAAAAGCAGCCCAGAAGTTCATAAAAACATCCACATACATCTACCATATGATCCAGCCATTTCACTGTTAGGTATTTGTCCAAGAAAAATGAAAGCAGATGTTAGTACAAAGACTCGTATAAGAATTTTACAGCAGTTTCATTTGTAAGATCCAAAAACTAGAGACAATGAAAATGTCCACCAACAAATGAATAGATTAATAAATTGTGATCTGCCCATACAATGGGATACTATTCAGCAATAAAAAGGAATTTTCTGGGGCACCTGAGTGGCTCAGTCGGTTGAGCGTTTGACTTTGGCTCAGGTCATGATCTCACAGTTCATGAGTTCAAGCCCCACATCAGGTTCACTGTCAGCGTGTCAGTGCAGAGCCCACTTTGGATCCTGTCCCTCTCTCTCTGCCCCTCCCCCGATTATGCTCTCCCCAAAATAAATAAATATTAAAAAGTAAATAAATAAATAAATAAATAAATAGGAATTTTCTATCGATGCACATAACAACATGAGTGAATCACAAGATAACTATTCTTAGTGAACACAAGAGAGTACATATTATATAATTTGGGAAACTGCAGAAAATGGAAAATCTTCCACAGTGACAAAAATTAGAACAGTGGTTGCTTTAGGATGGATGGAGAGATAAGGGAGGGAGAATTATAAAGGGGCACCAAGAAACTTTTGGGGATAATAGATGCACTCAATCTCTTGATTGTGGTGATGGTTTCAAGGATGTATCTATGTCAAAATATATCAAATTTTACACTTTCAATATATGTAGTTTGTCTGTTAATTACATCTCAATAAAGCTGTTCTTTTTTTATGAAAACAATTTTTTTAATGTTTATTTATTTTTGAAAGAGAGAGATAGAGCATGAGCGGGGGTGGGGCAGAGGGAGAGGGAGACACAGAATCCGAAGCAGGCTCCAGGGTCTGAACTGTCAGCACAGAGCCCAACTTGGGGCTCAAACTCATGAACAGTGAGATCATGACCTGAGCCAAACTCGGACGCTTAACCAACTGAGCCACCCAGGTATCCCTCAATAAAGCTGCTCTAAAAAAATATAGAGAAATCCTGACCGTCGACATCTGGTAGCTGGTTTCATTACTTCCAGTTAAGGCAAGGTATTCTTTTGCTGGAAAAAAACAATATCACAGGATATCGACCTCAGACAAGGACTCCCCACAACTGTGATGGGACAAAATAATTGAAACACCACTTCATACTTCATAATGATGCCTGAACGGACATATTAACAGAGACATTAGGCAATCACAGAATGACCAAACACTACCACACCACCTTCTCGGTCACCATGAGTGACAGCTGCTTCTTTAGTGAATATTCTAGCCCCATTCCTTTCCTCCCACCTCTTAGACAAAAAAGAAGATACCAAATCATCTAATTGCCCCAGATTCTGGACAGCACTCAATTCAAAAACAGACCCTTGCTTCCTGAACCTTCCCACCAAACCCCCCCCAAACAAAAACAAATAAACAAACAAACAAACAACGTAACACAAACCTCAATGCTGTGGTAAGCAACCCCCTTCCCCTTGCCCATTTCTTCTTTCAGAGAATCTCCAATGTTTCTCCACAGTGTGCAGCACCTCTCTCACCCCAACCTTGCTGCAATGGTAACAAACCCACGTTTATTAACTAAATAATAATGGCTGGTGAGCATAACAAAGAAACACCTGACAGTCGAATTCTCTCAACTGTGGGATGTGGGAAACCTCTCTCTTATGTCTACCATTCTCCTTGCCTGTGAGGAGCACTTTGGAAGCCCCTGAGGCAGAAAATCCTAAAGGCTACTAAAATCCCTATTTTTGTGGTGTTGATGATGATAATCTCAGTCCCTAGAGATAACGACGGTCTTCACTCAACTTTTTAATTGAGACAGGCTCTTGAGAAGACCTGGAATGTCCGTTTTGACATCAGTATTGTGTCTGAGGATGGTGACCAGCACAGTTAACACAGAGGCTGTTATTTATATAGAGAAATCATTCTGACGTCTCTTTAAAAGTTTAAACTATGCTTGGTCTGTGGCAATGGGGGGAGAAATTCCATTTCTGCTGACTTAAAAGAGATTGATCCATGAATGTACTTTCCTTCGTTTCCTGCTGATAAATGCTTTTCCTCTGCTATTTTCCTGAGTTATTTCTGTCCCTGGATTCTCATCTTGAATAAGCAGACAGGGAATTGAGATGAAGAACAGACTTGAATATTTGGGATGTTTTCCAGAATGCACTGGCCAATGATGGAAAACTGTGATAGGGCAAAGAAAATTTGCTGCATGCGAGGTATTTTTAGACCTTTAAATATACCCAAATGCCAAACTTACTTTTTTTCAAAGGCGAGAGAATGTATGTAGAAACTTCTTTTTCTGTTCTACTAAAATCCTAAAAGAAATTTACTATCTGCCGTCTAACCTATGCGGTAACTTTAAAGAGTTCTAGAAGGGGGTGCCTGGGGTGGATCAGTCAGTTAAACATCCGACTTCAACTCAGGTCATGATCTTGTGGTTTGTGAGTTCAAGAGCCAGGTCAGGCTCTGTCCTGACAGCTTGAAGCCTGGAGCCTGCTTCAGATTCTGTGTCTCCCACTTCCCCTGCCCCTCCCCAGCTCGCACTTGCATTCTCTCTCTCTTTCTCTCTCTCTCTCTCTCAAATAAATAAATGTTAAAAAAAATGTTTAACAATAAAAAAAAAAGGTCTAGCAGGGAAATTTTACATCACTTTTTGTTGTTCAAATATGTATAACAGGTAGCACAGTGATAGATGCCAAAACTGACAGAATATTAAAGCTGAGAAAGTAGCTTTTGATTTGTGGTTACAATTCTTTGCTTTTAGGATAAAGGGGGAGGGAAACACAGAAATGCTGAGAACAAAATAGAAAAACCATCTTCTCACATTATATTCATAGGTCCAAGCATGGCAATTTGATGCCACCACCTATATTTTGGGACTGAGGCTCAGTTGGGGACAGACGCTACATAATAAGGCTGGAAAAACCATAAAATGCCAATGGAGTTAGAAACCAAGGCCCTGGAGACAGGAAGCTAAGATTCTCATCTTAGCAAAGGCACTTGCCAACTACACCAACTTTGGATAATTTACAAAACCTCTCTAACCCTTAATGTCATTTTCTGAAAAGTGGTACCTGCTTCAAATGGGGCCTATCAGGAGTACACAAAATAATGGATAAAAAGCTCTTAGCATAGACCCTGCCACACTGTAGGCCCTATATAAAGATTAGCTACTACAATTACTACCACTACTATTTGCTAGAAAGAACTGTAATTATATTCTAGCACTTTTTTTAAATTTATATCACAGTAATGGGCATATCTGCAAACATAAAATATTACCAAGAGTTTATAATTAAACAGCCCGACCGTTTCTTTCCACATGTGATTCTCCCTCCCTAGATGGAAGGGCTCAATTCTTCTAGCTGTGATTTTTTTAGATATATTTTCATATTTCAAAACAACATACAACATTGCTATTTGTTAATTTTTCCATTTCAAACACTGTGTATTTCTGGTGATAAAACCTTAGAACTTTGTATTCTTACACAACCCCACACCAACTTTCCCTTCTGTGCCTCTCCCTATTCTAACAGAGCAATATCCCATTTTTGACAAATTGAATAATCAGAGTTTATATTATCACAAGTAAATATGTGTGATTCAAAGTTAAACCACTTGCATATGAAAATTACATTTCCTTTCTTTTACACTTTTCTGTTTTCTTGGAAATTAGTGTAATTGCCACATTTATTCCTTTGTTTAGCTTCTTTTTAAAAAAATTTTTAGTGTTTATTTATTTTTGAGAGAGAGAGGGAGCAGGGGAAGGGCAGAGAGAGAGGAGACACAGAATGCAAAGCAGGCTCCAGGCTGTCAGCAGAAAGCCCGACACAGGGCTAGAACCCACGAACTGTGGGATCATGACCTGAGCCGAAGTAGGACACTTAACCAACTGAGCCACCCAGGTGCCCCTGTTTAGCTTTATTTTTTTTCCTCCTCTTACCTTTCTACTTACTCCTCAATAATGCTTGGCACACTCACCAATGAAAACAAAATTCCTCCCAATTCAATGAAGTGAATCAGTTCATTTCTCAGACAAGGTAGTGGAAGGGGCATTACTTGAAGACCTTGACCTTTTCATTTGTGGGGAATAAGCTTAGGAATTCCTCAGGCTTATACCAATGGGTTAACAAGGCATAAAGAAGTACAAAGCCATAGGATGCTCACAGCTGAGTTTGGGTAAACAAGATTCACACCCCAAGAATAAGGAGGTGCAAAGACACCAAGAATAGAGAGGTGCAAAGGCACCAAGAGAGGGGGTGCAAAGGCACCCAGAATAGAGAGGGAGGGGCAAAGGTCCCAGAATATAGAGGGGAGCAAAGGCACCCAATACAAAAGTATATGAGGTAAGCAAGAGTAGGCGTTCAGGGCAGAAGCACCCCTCAATTTAGTACTATAGCAGACACCTGCTTTCATAGGAGGGAAGGACCAAGTTAGGTAAACAGGTAAATTGAGCTATAGACTGTACTGCAGGTGAAGCAGCCCAGAGTGGAGACGGTTAACAAAAGAAAAGGTGCCTTGTTAACCCTGAGGTTATTCCCCCTATCTGTCTCATCCCTTAGGCTGGCTAAAATAAACAGGCACGGTGCCACCTGTCTGCTGTTAGCAACCATCTGCCCATCTGCTCAGTGCCAGGATTTTGTTTTATATTGACCCAAAGCCCAAACACTGTATATCTTCAAAACCCCCTTTTCCCTACTGTTCCCAAGTTAATGTTACCAGTTTCTTTGTCTCTTTGTGCACGCCCATCATGTTTGTAAGCCTTCTGATCTTAATAAATATGGGGCAAGGACCCTTATTCGGGGCTCTTGTCTTTTCCCGGACATTAGCCATCTCTCACTTTTCATCATGCATCCCACTCTTTTGCTGGCCAAGAGCGAACTTCAGACTTAGAGTCTACAACATTCATTAAATCCTCTGTTGTGTGCTGCATTGCTGACATCATTAATACGCCCTCTTTCCATATTCCTGAGAAGTTCTTTTGTCTCTGCTATGCTAACTCTTCTGCTACAGAGACCCCAATTTTTTTCTCTTCTTGCCTTATTTCTTCATTTGGTTTAGGCATACTTTCTAAGAGCTTTCTTAGAAAGAGGCATAGAAACAATCCTGGAGACCTTCAGTGTCCAAAATAGTATGCAATTTATCATTCATTTTGATTGATAATTTGGCTGAAACTCCAAGAACAAAGGACCCAACTTGGAAATCATTGTTTCTCAGAATTTCGAGCAAATTGCTTAATGGCTTTGAGTTTCCATTTTTACCCTCCAGAAATCTAATGCTGTTTGCATCCCAGTCCTTTATGTTAGCATACAACCTATTTTTTTCCCCTCTGGAAGTTTTAAAGGTAGTCTTTGTGCCCATAACGTTGTGATAATTTTATGACAGGTATGACAGGTATTTTTCTACTATAAGCATTTTTTGAGAGAGAGAGAGAGAGAGAGAGAGAGAGAGAGATAGCACAAGCAGAGAAGGGGCAGAAGTAGAGGGAGAAAGAGAATCTTAAGCAGGCTCCAGCCCAGCGTGGAGCCTGACACACAGCTAGATCTCATGACCATGAGATCATGATCTGAGCCTAAATCTACAGTCAGAAGCACTACCAACTGAGCCACCCAGGTGCTCCTCTAACATAAGCATTTAATGGCAAAAATTTCCCTGTAAGCACAGCTTTAGCCATGTCCCATAAATTCTGATACATTGTATTTTCATATTCATTCAAGTCAAAATATTTTTGAATTTCCCTGAGACTTACTCTTGGATTCCTGGATTATTTAGAAGTGTGTTGTTGAATTTCTGTTAACTTTCTATTATTAATTTTTAATTTAATTCCATTGTGGACAAAGATCATACCTGGAAGGATTTCCATTCTTTGATATTTGTTAAGGTTGGTTTTATGCCCAGGACATGATCTAACTTCATGAATATTCCATGTGCAAATGTGTATTATGTTGTCGTCAAGTGGCGGGTTCTCCAAATGCCAGTTAGATCCAGTTTGTGGACTGTATTGTCCAATATCTTTGCTGATTTTCTGTTGACTACTTCCACAGAATACTGAAGAATGTTGACTTTTTCTCTCAGTTCTATAGATTTTCACTTCATGTATTTTTCAGTTTTGTTTTTTAAATAAATACATGATTAGAATGGTGTCTTCTTTGCAAATCTATGCTTTCATCAATATATAATCTTTATTTATTTCTGGAATCTTCTTTGTGCTAAACTCTGCTTTATTATATTCATATAGACACTCCAGGGTTTTCTTTCGACTAATGTCTGCATGATATATTTTTGTCCAGCCCTTAACTTTTAATCTATTATATTATTATATTTGAACTGACTTTCTTCTGGACAGCATATGGGTCATTTCTTTAAAAATCCATTTCTAAAACCTCTTTTAATGAACATGTTTAGATCTTTTACATTTTACCTCATTATCAATGTTTGGATTTAATGCTATCATTTTATAATATTTTTTTTCTGTTTGTTCCCTCTGTTTCCTCTTTATCTGCTTGCCTTTTTAATTGTTTTAGTTATTTAACCAATTTTTAGTATTCCATTGCAGTGTATTAATTGTGATTTTGACTACATCTCTCTGTATAGTTTGTTTAGTCACTGCTCTAGGGACTACTATATATATACTTAACTTTTCACAATCTACTTAGAGTCAATGTTTTACAACTTTATTTTTTTTAATGTTTATTTTTGTTTTTGAGAGAGAGAGAGAGAGAGAGAGCATAAGGGGAGGAGGGCCAGGGAGAGGGGGACAGAGGATCCGAAGTGGGCTCTGAGCTGGCAGCAGCGAGCCCACTGTGGGGCTCGAGCTCATAAGCCATGAGATCATGACCTAAGCCAAAGTTGGATACTCAACAGATTGAGCTACCCAGATGCCTCAATGTTTTACAACTTTAACAGAAATGATAGAGACCTTACTTCCACGTAGGTCTCTTTATCCTTCTCCCTGCATACTACAGTATATATATTACACCTACATACATTGACAACTACATCAGACAATGTTATAGTTTTTGCTTACAGCCATTAAACAAGTAAAGAAGTAAAGACAGTTTACTATATTCACCCAAATATTTACCATTTATGTTGCCCTTCCATCATTCTTGATGTTCCAAGTTTCCTTCAATTCTGTCTGTAGAATTTCCTTTAGAAATGATTTCTGGGTAGATCTGTACACATTCTCTTAATTTTCCTTCATTTGAGAATATTTTCCTTTCGCTCTCATTCCTATAGAGTATTGTTACTGGATGTAGAATTTTAGGTTGGCAGAGTGCTTGAAAACGACATTGTACCACTTCTTCCTTCTATGGTTTCAGATGAGAAATCCACAGATTTTTTTTATTATTACTATTTTTTTTTCTCCTATAAGTAACATGTCTTTTACTTCTGGCTGCTTTTTTTTTTCTTTTTGAAGATTTTCTTAAAGACTTGTCTTTAGCTGTCATCACTTTTATTACACTAATTTTGGACATGTATTTCATTGGGTTTATTCTATTTTAGGTTCTCTCAGCTTCTCGAATGTTCCATCTTTGGAAATTTTCAGTCATCATGTATTTCAAGAATTTTATTTCAGTACCTCACTCTTTTTCTTATGGCAGTGACATAAAGGTTAGATCTTTTGTTATTGTCCCCACAGTCTCTGTGGCTCTGTTAGTTATTTTCTATCTTTTTTGTCTCTACTGTCTAAATTAGGTAATTTCTACTGATCTATCTTCAAGTTCATGAGTCTTCCCTCTGTCATTTCCATTCTACTATTGAGTCTGCCCAGTGAGGTTTTTTTGCTTCAGTTCTATTTTTCCATCCGAAATTTCCATTTTGTTATTTATATCTTCTTTTTCTTGGCTGATACTTCACATTTTAACTTTTGTTTCAAGAGGATCCATGATTACTCATTCAAACATTTTTAGAATAGATTCTTTCAAGTCTTTGTCAGATCATACCAATATCTATGTCACCTTGGTATTGGCATCTGTTGACCATATTTTCTCATGTGAGTTGAGATTTTAGTGATTCTTTTTATGTCACATAAGTTTGGAATGTACCCTGGCCATTTTGAATATTAGGTCATGAGCCTCTGGTTTTGTTTATAGTCTATGGAGAATATATATATTTGTTTTAGGAGGCACTTGTCCTGCTTAGATTTAAGCTGCAATTTCTAATCCATCTTCCATTGACTCTGGTTTCAGATCAGTTCAGTTTTCGAAGACTTTGTAGTGCTATTTAGAAGTGTCCTGTATGTGCACCACTCGGTGGTCGGTCTGGGAACCAGGCAGAAGTCTGTCTGTTAGCTCACTTCTCATGTTTTTGGTGTATGAAATGTAATGAGATCTATTCATGCACAGGTGAGTGGTGGATAAGCAAGAAGTTTAGAAACAGTTTTATGGGGTTGATTCAATATCGTGGGAGACAGAAGCTTGATCTGGAAGTTGAGTGATAGAGGGGCTGAGGAAGACACGTTTTACATTTATTAACAAACACATCAATAGAGAAAACAATAATGGGCGAATTACATGAACAGAAAACTTACTGAAGAGTAAAAAAGATGACAAAAATTAAGAGATGCTCAACTTCATGTCATAGAATGTGCATATTAACATCATAATGAGATACCATTCACTCCAGTACGATTGAAAAGAAATTAAAAGTCCGATAATATCAAAGGTTAATATTAATGGAAAACAACAGAGACTGGTGAAAGTGTCATGATACCACCACCTGTGGAAAATAACTTGGTAATAACCAGTAAGGTTGAAAACAAATACACACGATGATGCAACATATACACCCTTAGTTATTTGCCCTGGAAGAGCCTAGTTCATTTGTAAAAGGAGAAGTGTACAAAATGTTCTTAGCAGAAATATTTATAATTACTGAAAAGTGGGAAACAACCTAAATGCTGACTGAATAAACAAAATATGTTCTATTTATATAATAGAATATTATACAACAATGAGAATAATGAATTGGATCTACAAATATGAACATGGAAGAATAAAACAAATAAAATACAAATGAGAAAAGGAAATTTCAGAATTATAAATACAACATATAGCCATCCCATGAAATCATTTTCATCAAGTTTAAAAATATGTAAGTAATATCATATATTACTTAGATATGTATAAACAATTAATATAGAGCTGTAATTACTTATATATGTATATAAAGAAGAAAGAGCTTATATATGTGTACGTGTGTGTGTGTGTATACACTTCAGTTGTATTAATAATGTATAATTTTTTTGAGAGAGAGAGAGAGAGAGACTGAGCATGAGCTGGGGAGGGGCAGAGGGAAAGGGAGAGAGAGAATCTTAATCAAGCTCCATGCCCAGCCCCAAGCCTAATGCAGGGTTAGATCTCATGACCATGAGATATGACCTGAGCTGAAACCAAGAGTTAGATGCTTAGCCGACTGAGCCACCCAGGCACCCCAATGATGTTTAATTTCTTAGGTTGAATGGTGGGTACACTGTTATTGGTTTCATTACCCTTTATACATTAAAAAAATGTGGCAAAGGCATAGAGCTTGAAATTTACATGTGTCTTGTCATTTCATTGAATCTGTCTATGATGTAAGGACCAACCAAAGCAGCCCCCAGCCATCGTTTACTGTGGCCCCCTCCTACCCTTTCTTTCCACCATGTATACTACAGCCATCCACACTGTCATTCCAGGTATTATTCAAATATATCTTAGATTTTACCACATTTCTACCTTTTCTAGGATTTTCCTTCTGTCTAGAATGCCTCTCTCTATACATATACCAGAATATTATCTTTTCTTCAAGATATACCTCAGTCCAACTACAAAGCTGTCCCCAACACAGTGGTGTTCTGGAGCTACCTTGTACCAGCTTGCAAAAGCCGCCTGTTGTATTTTCAGAAATTTTTGAGCCAACTGACATAATGTTGGTGGCTTGAAATTGGCCATGGTGAAAATACTTATACCATGAAAAGTGGTTAATGGTACAAATCAGGGCTTTTATCCCCAGAAGGTCAGTTGTTAAACATTTACCAGTATACCACTGCCAATGCTTCCTGATAGAATTTATCCTTCCTTCCCTTACACTCTTGTGGCATTCTGGGGGCACTCATTACTGTTTATCTTGCATTTTTGTGTTTAATGAATCATCTATCTTCCCATGTCATTGTTAGCTACTCTAGAGCAGAGAAGAAACCTCACTCATCCTTCCATCTCCCACAACACCTAGCAGAGTCTCTTCAATATGACAGGTACTCAATAATTTGATGAGTTGAATGTTCAAAAACACAAAGAAATGTACAGTGTTCCCACAGGAGATTTAGCAAGTCATATGGCAATGAGTAGAGTTAGATAATACACTTAACAGGGAAGGGGGGAAAACAATTTTTAAAAATAATACAGCATATAATACTCCCACTACTTACACTTTTTCTTAATCTTAATCATTGAATTTCAATTATCAGGGGAACATTTCTTTATTCTTACAAAATGTACTTTTCTACTTGTACAGATCAAATATAAGACTTAGATACTTTTTAAGGCTTTACAGTTTGAAACAACAGAAATTGCTAACCATTTTTACAAAGTTGCTTGAAAGAAATAAAGCTTTAAAAAAAACTAAAAACAAAATAGTTATAATTGAGGTAGTTTGAGGATGAAAACATGTGAAAATCACTTTCCAACACAGCAGTATAGCAGGTTACATACCTTAAAAAAAAAAAAAACTATCTCACTAAATATAACTAAAAATGCTGTTTCAAGAAAGATCTAATTATTTTTCATGTATCAACGAGCCTTCAAATTAGTAACCATCGCTCAGAGCTGAAAATTAAATTAAAGCAGAAACTCAGAGAGGTGAAGGAAGCATTAATCTAGCTTTGATCTTGAGAATGTTTGCCAAACCAAGTGAACTTGAGCTTCAGATATCCTGGCCTCATGGGCATGGGGGATAGGATACAAAGCTCTGAGCCTACCCAGAGGGGAAGAGTCTGACAGAAGATCACTCTTTTTTTATTTTAAGTTTTTATTTATGAATTTGAAAGAGACAGAGACAGCATGAGTGGGGAGGGGAAGACGGAGAATCCCAAGCAGATTCTGCACTGCCAACAAAAAGCCTGATGTGGGGCTTGAACTCACGAACCATGAGATCAGGACCTGAGCCGAAATCGAGAGTTGGACCCTTCACCGACTGTACCACCCAGGTGCCCCTGACAGAAGATCACTCTTATGCCTGTATACGTGCATAATGCTGGAACTCAGTAGGCTAACCTTCAAAATAAAAGTGAATTGAATACTTCTTCCTACAATGACACTAAAAGAATGCGCTTATATTAAAATTTGCTAATGAATGGGGGGGAGGATGAATCTCCCTTGAGAATATATGTAGTAACAGGTTATTTCTCATGTAGATTGCAGCTGCAATTCGCACACTTGGGGTGATCCACTAAAACCTAAGGAGACTTAGTTAAAGCGGTCCTGGGCTAAACATGCCCCATGTACTTGAGAGAATGCAAAATCTCCTTTGAACAAACTTGAGTTTCAACCCTTAGATCAAAGAATTCTCTTAGATCAAGTTCTTAAAAATAAGAATCATGGTCAAAAGGAGTACAACAGCAAACATGGTGAGTACAAAGCAGCAAAAACAATACAGCACAGAATCAGACCCAGAATGATGCAGATATTGAATTACTAGAAACACCACCGGTTTTCTAAATCAGCTCAATATGTTTAAAGATACAAAAGAAGGTGATAAAATATGAATAAAGAACAACACACTCGGCAAACACACAAGCAGATTTTTTAAAAAATTAAAGCATTTCTAAGTGTCAGAAGTCGAAGTGAAAATTTACAACTCAATGAATGGGCCTAACAGCAGATGAGAAATAACTGAGAAGAAAAATATGAACCAGAATATAGATGTGATGAAATTATTAATATCTCATTAACACTAACCCAGGGAGAAATTGAAAAACTAAACAGTCCTATACTCATTTAACACTTTAAAAAATTTTCTTCAATGTTTATTTTTGAGAGAGAGAGTGACAGAGTGCAAGCAGGAGAGAGGCAGAGAGAGAGGGAGACACAGAATCCGAAGCAGGCTCCAGGCTCTGAGCTGTCAGCACAGAGCCCGACATGGGGCTCGAACTCACAAGCCGTGAGATCATGACCTGAGCTGAAGCTGGACGCTCAACTGACCGAGCCACCCAGGCGCCCCATTAAATACTTTAATTAAGTAGCAAAAAGTTTTATCACAACTTTTTGGTCAGGGTTAAATTCTTTACAAGGTCAATTTCCAACATATATGTGATATACCTTTTTTTTTTAACCATGTACTGATATATAAAGCAAGTCTCAATAAATTCCCAAAGATTTCATAGACTATCTTCTCTGACCACAAAACAATTAAGTTAGAAATCAATGTCATAAAGATAATTTTAAAAATCCAAGTGTTACAGACTTAGGAAATACTAAATATCACACAGGTCAAAGAAGAAATATTAATAGAAATGAGAAAATATTTACCTCGGAATTAAAATGACAGACCTTTACATAAAATTATGTGGAATGCAACTACTACAGAACATACAGGGAGATTTTAAGCTTTAGAAACTGAAATTGATCTACAGACGCAATTAAATTGCAATCAAATGCCAAAATGATTTCTTTATAAACTTGACAAACTTATCCTAAAATATACATGGAATTTTATATTGCCAAGAATACCCAAGACTTAAGAAGCTGAAAGCCTTGCCTGACCTGAAATCAAGAGTTATTGTAAGGCTATATTAATAAGACAACAAAGTATTAGCCTAGAGATAGACAAATTGACCACTGGACTAAAATAGAGGTCCCAGAAAGTCACAAATGGGGAGACGAGGCTTGAGACAAATATGAGTGACCTAGAATTCGTATCCAGACCATATAAAGAACTCTTACAAATCAATAATGAAAAAACAAATCTCCCAATTTTATTTTATTTTTTAATGTTTTATTTATTTTTGAGACAGGGAGAGACAGAGCATGAACAGGGGAGGGTCAGAGAGAGGGAGACACAGAATCCGAAACAGGGTCCAGGCTCTGAGCTGTCAGCACAGAGCCCGATGCGGGGCTCAAACTCACGGACCGCGAGATCATGACCTGAGCCGAAGTCGGCCGCCTAACCGACTGAGCCACCCAGGCACCCCCAAATCTCCCAATTTTAAAAAGAGAGAGGAGAGAGAAATCCTAAAGACACACTTCATAGAAGAGGACATATAAGGGACAATTAATTACATGAAACAGCAATTAATTTTATTAGTAACCAGGGAAAAACTAATTCAAACTACAAAGAGATGGGTACTATTATATACTGACCACCTGGCACAAATCAAAAATGTGGACAATATCATGCACTGGTTGGTGCAAAGGCGTGGGGAGGGGAAATGTAATACATTTTTACAATTACTTTAGAAAGAAATTTATCAGTAATTGAAGAAGTAAAATGAGCATACCCCGTGGGCCAGAAATTGATTGCTTTAAGTGTACGTCCTAGAGAAATCAGGCACATACATCTTAGGACGCATTTACAAAAATGCTCATGTTTGTACCGAGCGTGGTTTCTAACATGATAAAACTGGAACCCTCCCACACACGTAGAGATCAGCAGCAGGGTGGAAAAATAACATTGAGGCATATCCGTGCTGCGAAGTAGGGCTCAGCAGAATAAAGGGATGCAATGCAGTTGCACGGAACAGTGTGTGTGAATCTCTGGAACATCATGCTCCTCCCCCACCCCCCAAAAAGCGGAAAAGGATGTGTCCACTTCGTTCAAAGCATAACGTTAAAAAAGGTACAGAAAATGTTACGGTTGTACTTTCAGGACTATAAACGTATGCGATGAAAGATTTAAAAAAGAAAAATCAAGGAGATGGGCAAAACGGGTTGAAGGGGAGAGGGAGGTACAGGCTTCCAGTTATGGAATGAATAACTCAAGGGGGGATGAAAGAGTGCGGCAGAGGGAATACAGTCGATGATACTGTAATAGTGATGTATGGTGACAGATGGTGGCTACACTTGTGGTCAGCTGAACATCATGTATAGACTTGTGAATCGCTATGCTGTACACCTGAAACTAATGTAGCGTGTGTGTCAACTATATTTCAGTTAAAAAGAGGGGCGCCTGGGTGGCTCAGTCGGTTAAGCGTCCCACTTCGGCTCAGGTCATGATCTCGCAGTCCTTAAGTTGTAAGCACACAGAAGCACTACCATCCAGATAATGGAATTCCAAGAAAGTAGGGGAAAAAAGAGGGGAGGAGATATTTGAAGAAATAAGAATAAAAGATGAGGGGCGCCTGGGTGGGGTCCTGTGCGGACAGCTCGGAGCCCGGAGCCTGCTTCGGATTCTGTGTCTCCCTCTCTCTCTGCCCCTGCACTGCTCGTGCTCTGTCTCTCTCTCTTTCTACGATAAATAAACATTAAAATTTTAAAAAACTAAAGAAAAATGAAGAAGTTGCCTTCGAAGAGGGAGGCGATGGAGTTGAGATCACGACGTTTGTCACAGAGGGTCTCATAGGTATCAATCACCCTTGTTCTGAAGCTGGTTGAAGGGGGTACATGGGTATTCCTTGTATTACTGTTCGACCTTATACATATTTTATAAACATTCTTCTACATCCGCTCAATATTTAATAAGAGCGATTTTGCAACACAGAGGGCATGAGCAGGGGTGTGCATTTCTGTTGTTTACCTGAGAAAATGGCTACAGTCAACCTTGTAGGTAGAGTGTGGAGTATGATTTGGGTAAATTACAGCAAGTTCTTCTCAGTGGGCTGTGCCAAGATTTGAAACTTAAGAATAATATCTTTACTCAAGCATTACTTTCTCTGTGTTTACTTTAGAAAATGCAAAAGGCCACAGGGTAGGTAAATTCTGGACTCTTATTCACAAAGTCAAAACGACTCAAAGAAATCAGCATGCATTCAACCCTAATTTTTATTTCTTGAATCATAGGTCAGTGGCCAGTAACTAGAAACTGGTATGTTACTAAGGTTCTACAGCCTTGGAAAAGAAAGTGCTGAAGGTCTAAAAATGGAACAGCATGGTTTGTTTTTGCTTTTTTTTTTTTTTTTTTTGGTTGAAGATGTATGAACTATTGCAATGGTTCTCCTCCTCAAACAGCTACTTTTGTCTCATTTCAGTAGTTTATTCTTATTGTTCCTGGATTTCTCATTTTTCTTGTAATCTAACACAATATGCCCCTGACAAAAAAATGTTGAGAGAGGAACCAATTTGCCTGAATGTTGACAGTATTAAGCTCAGGAAGAAACATAGGAATGTATGGATTTGGATTTGAATAATTAGTATTTACAAACCCCCTTCTCTATTTTTGTGCTATGTCTTGATATGAAATTCAATTCTTTGCTGCCAAAACTGGCTGTAGAGAGGGAAAACAAATGTTATGTTAAATTCATTCCAAATATTGAGACAGAATAGTACTCCTTCTGCCAAACTGAGGCATAATCTGAAGGTTTGGGTTCTTAAACATTAACACATTCTTAAAGTACATATTGAAATATAACATATACTCTATTCAGATTCTGAATCAATATTGACGATTTCAAGTATTTATCAGGTTTATGAATACTCAGGAAAGTGAAGAAGAGTTAACGTAAATAAAAACAAAGCTTAGTTGTTATTCTTTTACACGCCAGTTCCACAAGGGATGGAGAAGGGGGAGGGGGGGCTGTTTACTGGTAGCAGATAGGGGGAAATGCTCCATGGAAGAAGAATCCGCTGGAAATTGAGACTCTACAAATTCAATTCTAGATTTAGTTGGGTTGTGCAGCTACAGCGACAGGCCCTTGTCAGAAACAGTCAATGAGTGGCTCTATAGTCACCCACTTTTGCCCGACAGGAAAAGGGAGGAGAGGAAAACAATTAGTTTTTAAAACTCAAGGCAGAATTCAAGACCCCTGAATGAGCCTCAGGGAAATGATAACTAGACTTACCCGTGACTCCAGTGCTGATAGCCCTCCGCGGAGGCTCAATCCCAGGCTATAGGTGGCTCCAGCTCTGGGGCCTTGCCATTTCCATGTGGCGACTCTGCCCCATGCTGGCTCTGAACCTGACGGCACATGGCTCTGTGCCACTGCGATGAGCCTGCATGCGTCGTGTCCCATCCACACCACTGGTAAGGACTGGAAGCAAAATAAAAGACACTTGTCACACTTAAAGGAAAAGACTGACTGGGAATTTTGTTCTCCTAATAGCTGTGCTTCCTAAGACTTCCTTAGAAGGTAAAAACTAAGAAAATGCAAATGACACTGTTGGGAAAAGACACAGCTGTCGCTCTTCCTGACGTTGGTGTGGCCTTGGTCCTGTAGAGCCCCATTAAACATTTGCAGTCATCCTGGGCAGTGGCTGTTATCACCCCCATTTTACAGATGGGGAAACACAGCAGGTTGAGGGACTTGTTCAAGTGTACCCAGCTAGCTCTTAGCTGAGCTGTAACCAGGTGTCGCAAACACTGCTGGGTCATCACCGGATGGGGGCCTGTTAGACTTGGATTATTAACTAACAGTGAAACGGTACTGTTTCCTCACAGTAAGATGCTGCTCTTAAGCGGGGACACCTCGTGTAATATAATTAATTGCCCAGTACTTACTGTATATTTACTGGGTTTTGTCAAGCCTTGGGCTCAGTGGATTACATACACTATCTCAACCGATCCTTAAAAGAATCCAACAAGGTAGGTGAGCTGTCAATATCATGCAGACGACGAGAAAACAATCGGAGGGTATAAGGCAGCCATTTACTTTGGGACGGAAGTGGGAGTGGTGACAACCTATGTCATGAACCTGCATTTGCTCTGTTAGCACATGTTGTTACTTAAGACTGTTGATCACAGATGAATGAAAATATCAAAGTTCCCCAAAGATGCTTCTGTTCATTCATATTTTACAAAAGACCCAGGGAACATACATTTTGCAGTTCCAATATTATTTGCTTTGTGGTGTCACTTTCTGGGATTGCGGGAGAAAAGCTTTCCCTCACTCTTTGGCACTGCTATTGGCTTCAGAACTGGGCTTCAAGGACCAGGCAGTCTGCATCGCTATGCCTTCTGTCCCCTGGCCTGCAAATATCTAGTCTTTCAAATACTATAGCTTAGGGGCACCTGGGTGGCTCAGTGGGTTGAGCAATCCGACTCTTGATTTCGGCTCAGGTCATGATCTCAGGGTCATGGGATCGAGCCCCACATGGGCCTGATTGAGACTCTCTCTCTCTCTCCCTCTCTCTCTTTCTCTCTCCCTCCCTTTGCCTCTCTCCCCAGCTGGCATGCTCTCTCTCCAAACTAAAAAAAAAAAAAAAATAAAGACGACAACAACAACAACAACAAATCCCAAATACTGTAAGCTTAAAGGACCTGCGATGCACAGAGGAAGTCGAGGAAAACGAGAACTGATTTTCCACAGCATTGTCTTATGTTTTAGTTATCTATAGCTGCAAAATAAGTCACCTATACTTAGCTGCATTAAAAACCAACAGCATTTAGGGGTGCCTGGGTGGCTCAGTCGGTTAAGCGTCTGAGTTCGGCTCAGGTCATGATCTCACCGTTCATGAGTTTGAGCCCCGCATCAGGCTCTGTGCTGACAGCTCAGAGCCTGGAGCCTGCTTCGGATTCTGTGTCTCCCTCTCTCTCTGCCCCTCTCCTGCTCATGCTCTGTCTCTCTGTCTCTAAAAAATAAATAAACACTGAAAAAAAATTTTTTTAACCAGTGTTTATTATTATTATCATTCTTATCTTTCCCAGCCCTGGGGACTGACTGGGCTCAACTAGGTGGCTCTCACTTGGGGTATTTCTTGTGGTTACAATCAGATGGCGGCTGGAGCTGGTGTTATCTGGAAGGCTTCCTTACTCAGCTTTCTGCTTGTTGATTCTTACTGTCAGCCAAGACCTTCAGTTGGGGCTGTTGGCCACATGTGTACATGGCGCAACTCTGTGTGGCCTGAGCTTTCTCAAAGCGAGGCGCTTGGGTTCCAAGAGCAAAGCTCTCAAGAGAAGCAGACAGGCAAGTGAAAGACTTTTATGATTTAGTCTGGGAAGTCCCATACAGCGACACTTTTGTCACATTCTACCCCTTAGCAGCAAGTCACTTCTTAATGGAAAGAGTATCAAAAAAATTGGCAAGTAAGATTCCAAACCGCTATTCTGCTCTCACCCATGAAGACAGGAAATCGTGTGGTGATCTGACCAACAGGGTTCTAAGGGATTAAAGAAAATATATACCAACAAAGCAAACATAAGTCTGTTGTGCAATGACTGTTTCATTCAACTATGCAAAGGTAGTTCACTGGATAATCAAGATGGTTCTCCTACCCTTTGTGTGAGAACAACTGTTTCTCCTCTGTCCATAACCCCAGCTACCAAAACCATCAGCTGGCCAATGTTGCCATCTTTCCTGGGGGGCAGCCTTTATTCAATCCCCGCCTTTCTCCCATTGCCATAAAAGTCCCTTGCTGGTAGACATGTCACATGCAGCTGTGGCCTCTGGCTATCCACTGGAGATGGCGCAAGGCACGCTCTCCTACCTTCTCCCTGAGATCTTAGAACTCAACAGGACACAAGGTTTGCATGATTCAAAGTTTAGCCCTTTGATGCATACGCTCATCTAATGGGGCTCAGGGTATCTGATGTGCAGGATATTGTGTTTCCTCTGTGCCTTAACTGCCTCTTGATGCTATTCATAATTGTTACACTTTATTTTATTTTATTTATTTGTTTTAGACATGGACAGACAGAGAGTGAGAGCTGGAGAGTGGGGTGGAGGGAGAGAGTGAGAGAGAGAGAGAGAGAGAGAGAGAGAGAGAGAGAGAAAATCCTAAGCAGGCTCTATGCTCCACGTGGGGCTTAACAGGAAGCTCGATCCCACCACCCTGGGATCATGACCTGAGCCAAAATCAAGAGTCAGATGCTTACCCGACTGAGCCCTCCAGGTGCCCCTACACACTTATTTTTTTTTTTTTAATTAATGTTTTATTTTTATTTTTGAGAGAGAGAGAGGGAGAACACGAGACAGAGAGACAGAGAGACAGAGAGAGAGACAGAGGATCTGAAGCAGGCTCTGCATAGACAATACAGAGACCAATGCAGGGTTCAAACTCAGAACCATGAGATCACGACCTGAGCTGAAGACAGCCGCTTCACCGACTGAGCCACCCAGGCGCCCCTACACATTTATTTTTAAATGTTGAGCAATGTACTATAAAAGCACATCGTAAAAATATTCAACAAAATTACCATAAAAATGTCAGTATAGGTCCTCACTTTTCCTGGGGTTTCATGAGCTCCAGAGCAGCCAAATTCTCAAATGTTATAGTGGAAGCTACAATTGTTCAGCGTTAGGGTGACTTTCGTGTCATGTGAACCTTACACTACATTGTTCCCAAGGACAGCAACTAGAACAAACCACTGTGACAGAGCCACTGGCCCAAGTTCATGGCCTCCTACACACATTAAAACACATTTTACAGCCCCTTGAGACGTTAGGTAGAGTCCACAGGACTGAGTTCTGAGACCAATGGAACATGTACAGAATGGAGCAGGCTACTTCTGGGCTTGGCCATGAAATTCCCTGTCTATCCCACTCTCCTTCCCTTCGCAGGAAGTCTTGGAGGCCAAATACTGAATATGATGGAAACACAAGGAAGCATTAAAAGATGGAGGAAACCTACATTCATGAATTGTCATGTCAAGAAAACTTGTCCCCTTACTGACTGTATTAGACTATGACACAGAGAGATACGATTTAATTAAGCCTTTGAGATTTTAAAGATTATCTGTGATCGCATCACATTTACTGACTACCATCTCTCCTAGTTATTTTGGTATAATAGAAGTCCAGTAGAATCTGGTGCATGTGGAGTTGAGGTACAGGTATTCTCCCAAAACCCAGGAATAGCCAGCTGGATGAAGTAAAGAGGAGAGAAATAAACACTAACACTTCTAGTGATGATCTTTAAGTAAGAAATATAAAACTGTTTAGGAAAGTGTATTACCATTCTGAAGGTGAAGAAAAGCAAGAGAGGGGCGCCTGGGTGACTGAGTCGGTTAAGCATCCGACTTCGGCTCAGGTCATGATCTTGTGGTTCGGGAGTTCGAGCCCTGAGTCAGACTCTGTGCTGATGCCTCGGAGCCTGGAGCCTGCTCCAGATTCTGTGTCTCCCTACCCCTCCGCCCCCTTCTCTCTCTTGCACTCAAAAATAAACATTTAAAAAAATTTTTAAAAAAGAAAAAAAAAGCAAGAGAGAGAAAAGAAAGGCTGTAAGTGTCCTGTTAAGACCCAGAGCAGAGTTTCTATAACTACTCCCCTGCTGGTTTGCTGGGAATAGAGGAGGAAGATGCTCTGTGGATCTGTTGCCAGACCACCACATGTCCAAAGTGGAAGGAGAAAGAGACAGTCCCCTGCAGCCTCCACCTCAGGAAATGTCCTTGACTTCCTTGTCGGTATAGTGAAATGCATGTATATTTCAAAGGTGAAAAATGGAGGAGACAACTGAGCTCCACGCGAGATCAAAAATTGAAGAAAACTCAGTTTCCTTTGTCCCTTCCCAAATTATACCATGTCAGGGGGCCCCTACTCTGTCATTTTATCATCCTGTGGAAGAGAATACCAAGAGATACCAATAAACCAAACACAGACCAAGTAGTTCTGTCCATTTGAGTTGTGAACTCCAATCAAATTCTTCATAAAGATTCTGCTCTTCTGAGAACACGCATTTCTTATGTGTTGAACATTTACAGCATTATAATATACATCTTTATAACATACATTATAAAGAGAAATAGAGATAGAGATAGAAAGGAAGAAAGAAAAAGAAGAAAGAAAGAAAGAAAGAAAGAAAGAAAGAAAGAAAGAAAGAAAAAA
>NW_024420586.1:20575704-20616772 GCF_014898765.1 Herpailurus yagouaroundi
GGAGGGGAGGGGAGGGGAGGGGAGGGAAGGGAAGGGAAGGGAAGGGAAGGGAAGGGAAGGGAAAGGAAGGGAAGGAAAGGGAAAGGAAGGGAAGGGAAAGAGGAAGGAAGGAAGGAAGGAAGGAAGGAAGGAAGGAAGGAAGGAAGGAAGGAAATAGATACAGATTTTGAACACCTAATCAAAAGCAAGAATGGCTACTCTGTTCAACCTTGGAAAGTGCTAGTGCATCCCTTGCAGAATGTTTCCGCCAGTTTCTAGTAGCAGCACTTTCCCAACAGGATAAAGGGCCTAGTAAGATGGATAAATTCTAAATTAAGTTGCTTTGCAGTTCTTCTCTGGTTTTCAAGTGAAAGAGTACTTCCTACTACTTTCTGATGATCAGGATAGAATTCCAGTACTCAACAAGCACTTAGCCTACAATTTATTCTTAGAGTAATGTAATAGGTGATTAATGGACCAGAGTCCATAGCTCGGTCATCTAATTTATTTCCTTATTTCCAATGTTTATTTTATAAATATCTTTTTTAAATATTTTTTTCATGATTCTGAGAGAGAACAGGCACAAGCGGGGTAGGGGCAGAGAGAGAGGGAGACAGAGGATCTGAAGCAGGCTCTGCACTGCCAGCAGTGAGCCTGGCGCGGGTGGGGTTCAAACTCACAAACCATGAGATCATGACCTGAGCCAAAGTCAGATGCTCAACCGACGGAGCCACCCAGTTGCCCCTTCCAATGTTTAATTTAATTTAATTTAAAAATTTTTGGGGTGCCTGGGTGGCTCCGTCAGTTAAGTGTCTGACTTTGGCTCAGGTCATGATCTCACAGTTCCTGGGTTCGAGCCCTGCATCAGGCTCTGTGCTGATGGCTCAGAGCCTGGAGCCTGCTTGGGATTCTGTGTCTCCCTCTCTCTCTGCCCCTCCCCCCCCCCACACACACACTCTCTCTCTGTCTCAAAAATAAACATTAAAAAATTTTTTTTTTAATTTTTAATGTTTATTTATTTTTGAGAGAGAGACAGAGCACGAGCAGGGGAGGGGCAGAGAGAGAGGGAGACACAGAATCCGAAGCAGGCTCCAGGCTCCGAGCTGTCAGCACAGAGCCCGACGCGGGGCTTGAACCCATGAATCATGAGATCATGACCTGAGCCGAAGTCAGATGCTCAACCATCTGAGCCACCCAGGTGCCCCTCCAATGTTTATTTTAATCTTTGGAGAAGAAAAAAATACAAACATTCACAACAAAAGACTGCAATCAGAAAGCACTTAGTATTTATATTTGATGAGGCACAAAATCATACGGGAAGTTTGGCCTGGCAGCAATGTAGTTGCTTATGTCAACTACAAATCACAGACCATCCACTGGCTTATCCTATATAGTCTACCGGTCCCCTTCCCATTACCTGACTCCTGTAACTCAGTAAGCTTAAATTCCATCATTCCTATAAAATTTTTGAACGGTTCATTCAAATTCTAGACTTGGGGTCATGTGAGACCTGTGCTATATGGTTCCAAGAAGAGGAACTAGAAAGGATCATTGTGACAGAGCTACCCGTCTATGTACATGTCCTTCTACACACAGATAAACTACATTTCCCAGGTCCTTTTGAGGTTAGGTAGAACCCACATGACCAAGTTCTGCGACTGATGAAAAATGTGAAGAGGGCAGCAGGCTCTTTCCAGGCTTTCCAGAGAGAAGCAGTCTTCCCTATCTATTCCACCTGAAAGTTCACAACCCTAGCTGAGATCTGGAGATTTGGACACTGTGTAGTAAAAAATTAAGCTTACTCAAAGGGAGGTCTGGCCTTTGCCTCCAGCTCCTGGGAAGGGATCTCTGAACTCTTGCAATGTCTTGCCTGATAAAGGCGTCTTCGTTTCCCTGGTGGGCCTTATCATCTAACAATATGACTGGCATCTAACAATTCAGCATGATCACAGCCTCACAGAAACATCATGAAACTACCTTTCAGAAGAAATAATGGCTCAAAGTTTTGTTTCTCAACGGTCTTCACCTTGTAATTCGAGCCGGATTCCTACAAAGAACAATGGCCACGGGATAGAATTAAATTGCCCTTAATGGTGCAGCCAGGGACAAATGCAGTATGACAGCTATTAGCTAATGGCATAGTGTTTGTCCTCCTATGCTTTTTGTCCATTGAAATACTCATAAAGAAACACTATGGAGAGGTATGTAAGGTTGCAACAGCACTGGACATTCAGAACTCCCAGACTCTAGAAGTGATTTTCAGGAAATGAAATAGCAGTTTGGGAAATTGAATGCATTCACCAGGGGTAAGTCAAGAAAAGAGAAACCTCTCAAGGTTTTCCAAAACGAGAGATTTAATCAAGGGAATTGGTCACGGAGTCGATGGAAAGACAGCAAAACAAAATGCAAGAGTGAGGCAACTTAGAAGCTGGCAAGAGCAAGAAGCTGCTTCCATTCTTTGGAAAGAACCATCGGGGGAGGGCTAGAATCGGAAAGGGATCCGCCAGGTGAAAACGGACGGAGCCATCTGTTGAAAGCTGGGACTTTGAAGGGGCTGCGGTGCTGAAGGAGCCACAGACCCTGCCAGAGGCAAGGCCTGAGGCAGAGAGACAGACAGAAAAAGAAATGTGTGGTTTCTCATTTCCTCCCATAATTCCAATCTGCCATCAGTGCGTCTCTTTGGCAAAACCCAGCCAGAAGCCAACTGACGTGGAAGTGTAGGAAACAACCTGTAAGGGTCTGTCCCCTGTAATAAAGAGCAGGACAAGGGAAAATGAGGAACCAGAGCTTAAAGAGAAGGATCAAATGACGAACATACTACTGGAGGCCCAGGAACACACTGACTTGTGGATCTAAACGCTAAAAATGTAAAGCAGAAAGAAAAAATGTCTGCCAACTGCGACTAAGTATTCCCCATTGTATCTCAGAGACATGGGACCGACCCCAACCAGGAAACAAGGTAGCAGGCAATATGGATACGGACACAGGGTGCCTACTGCTGTATTTCTACCCCTATGTAGTGCCTCTTAAAAAAAATCTTTCTGGGGTACCTGGGTGACTCGGTCAACTAAGCGGCTGACTTTGGCTCAGGTCATGATCTCGCAGTTCATGGGTTCGAGCCCCGCATCGGGCTCTGTGCAGACAGCTCAGAGCCTGGAGCCTGCTTCGGGTTCTGTGTCTCCTCTCTCTGCCCCTACCCTGCTCGTGCTCTGTCTCTCTCTCTCTGTCTCAAGAATAAATAAACATTAAAAAATTTTAAAACAAAAAAAATCTTGCAAAGAGTTTAAGTCTCTAGAAAGGCAACAGAACCATCGCTCAAATCCCAAGATGGTAAATTGTCTTCTGAACTCTTAAGCTGGAAGAGATGCAACACGGTCATGGATGCTAGAATCTATGGGGTTTTACATGATATTTTAGTGAAACAAATAAATAAAGTAAATACGCGCATTTAAAAAAGAACCACAAAATCCTAGAATGCTTCTACTTATCCAGGAATCAATTCGTCTTTATAACGTAAATTCAAAGGAGCAGGAGAAAATCCTTTCTTGGTTAGGAGCTGTGTATATCGATTGTCATTCAGCCAGATATCACGAAGGGGGATGCTTGTAGCACTCCGCTGGACAGGAGAGCAAATAAGAGGAATCTACATGAGCCTGGATTGAACCTTACCATTTAGTGATGAGTAGAAATTAACCAAACTAAAAAGTAGGTCCTGGGGAGCCTGGATGGTTCAGTGGATCTGATGTCTGACTCCTGACTGCAGCTCAAGTCATGAACTCAAAGCCGTTGAGATTGAGCTCCGAGCTGGGTTCCAAACTGAGCATGGAATCTGCTTAAGATTCTCTCTACCTCTCCCTCTGTGCCCTTGAGTGTGTGTGTGTGTGTGTTCAGTCTCTCTCAAAAAAATTAAATGTTTAAAAAGTGGGTCTTGGGGCGCCTGGGTGGCTCAGTCGGTTAAGCGTCCGACTTCAGCTCAGGTCACGATCTCGCGGTCCGTGAGTTCGAGCCCCACGTCGGGCTCTGGGCTGATGGCTCGGAGCCTGGAGCCTGCTTCCGATTCTGTGTCTCCCTCTCTCTCTCTGACCCTCCCCCGTTCATGCTCTGTCTCTCTCTGTCTCAAAAATAAATAAACGTTAAAAAAAATAATAATTAAAAAAAATAAAAAGTGGGTCTTAACAAAAAATTTTGATTATATCAGGTAAAGGAAATACTAGCTTGAAGGTGCAGGACATAATCATACCACCTTGAATCTGTGCTTGAACATGTTATAAAGACAACTTTTATAAAGAAAGCATTGTTGTTCTCAAGAAAAGTAAAGATTGTAACTACAAGGAAAACGGTGAAACGGAAGCGCAATCAGCGGAGATGACAAAAAACTGCAAGAGATACAGGCTCCGATGAAGAGGGACATAGCTGAGTAAGACAAAGACATCAGGAGATATAGAAATGTAATAATAAAATTTAAATTCACAGCCCAATGAGGAAAGAACAGATTTAACACTGCAGGAAAGTAAATCAGCGATGAGGAGAACAGATTTGTGAAGCATTCACTGAAGACAGAAAAAAATAGACAAAAGACGATACCAAAGAAAAAGAAGGTAGCTATGAGGACAAGAGTACGGAAACTTACTTTCACAAAGAAAATCGGTGTTCCTGAAGAAGAAACAAAAGACATAGTGCAGTAATTGGTCGTACAACAGAAGAAAACGGTTTTCAACTGCTGACTACAAAGCATGATTAATGAATAGACACACTCAGGTCGGACATATTCCGGCGCACGTTTTGAATGTTGAGGAAAAAGGAAAAGTATGGGTGGATGGACAAAACAAGTTATCTAGAAAAGAATGAGAATCTGACCAGCCTCGTATTTCTTCCTGCACCATGAAATTCCAGAAAGCAAATAATACCATCCATGCAATTTGAGGGGAAAAAAGTTAGGGAATTAAAAATTCTATTTCGAGGGGGGGTGAGGATGGGCAAAATGGGTGAAGGGAGTGGGAGGTACAGGCTTCCAGTCGTGGAATGAATAAATCGTGGGAATAAAAGGCACAGCAGAGGGAACATAGCCAATGATAATGTAAAAGCGTTGTACGGTGACAGATGGTAGCTACACTGGTGGCAAGTATGACATAATGTATAAAGAAGTTGAATCGTTATGTGGTACACCTGCACCTAACGTAACATTGTGTGTCAACTGCACCGAAATAAAAGTTAAAAAAAAACAGACAGTCTTTGGGGTGCCTGGGTGGCTCAGTCAGGTAAGCATCTGATTCTTGATTTTGGCTTTGGTCATGATCTCATGGTTCGTGGGATTGAGCCCGCAATGGAGTCCACCCTGACGGCATTAAGCCTGCTTGGGATTCTTTCTCTCTCTGCCCCTCCCCAGCTTGTGTATGTGTTCTCTCTCTCTCTCTCTCTCTCTCTCTCTCTCTCTCTCTCTCAAAAATAAATAAACCTAAACAAATTGACAGTTTTTGGACTCAGAAATTTTTAAAAATTGTATTTCAGGTGAAGTTGCTATTCGTAGTAGAGGCTGTAAATCCCCTACTTTGGGAAAGAGATACTCATTCTCCGAACTGCTAGAAGTGCTGGCTGCTGAGGGCTCATAGCTGAGTCCCTCTCTACAAACTGTCTTCAGTAGATGGGAACCCAAGATTACACCTGTCCATCAGGAAGACCACATACAATCACTGCTCCATTTGAAGTACAAAGGTCCAGCCCCTTTGTTCCAAAATTTGGGGGCAGCTGTGAAGGAGCATCCCGTCTCCACAGCTTTCCGTGGATTTGGCTGAAACCTTACGTTGCAACTACCTGATAGTTCTTCCCCTGCCCATCCTGCTTCCTTCATTCCCCTACAACTGTTATTCCCAAGATCACACTCCCCAGTCAATTTCCAGCATGTATTTCTCTGTCTCAGGCTCTATTTCTAGGGAACCTGCCCTAAGCCAATATTCATTTAGCAAAATGGAAAGACCTATTCGAGTACCAACCGAAGGATGAAAATAAATAGCTTAAATTAGAAAAATAGTGCTATAATACTCTGAATTTCAGCACTAGTTAATCATACAGTTATTGCTGGAAGTAGGCTTACAAAAGAGAATGAAAATATAAAAGATAATTTTTGAAAGAGAGGAGATATAAGTTAAATATATATTTAGTAACAATCATCTGGCTCTAACATTCCAGATTACATGTTCTAAGATTAGGAAGTACAGAAGGAAAGGCTAGGGAAACAAAAGAGTTCTACATTTCTTTTTTTTTTTAGAGAGAGAGACTGTAAGTGGGGGAAAAGAGCAGAAAGAGAGAAAATCCTAAGCAGGCTCCACACTAAGCATAAAGTCTGACATAAGGCTCAATCCCATGACCCTGGGATTACAACCTGATTCAAAATCAAGAGTCAGATGCTCAACCGACTGAGCCACCCAGGCGCCCATACATTTATTATTTCACATAAACACATAAGGTTGAAGGAGTCAGAAGATACTATATATTCAGAAGATACAATATATGCTATATAATTGCCTGAACTGAATTAGTAGACAACTACAAGACCACTATAAAGTCACATATGATTCAGACATACTTAGAAGCACAAAAGTTACACAAATTAAAATATCTAGCTTTGTTGAAGATGATGAAACATATTTATTATCATGCACAAATTATCAAGAGAAATACATATTGATAGAGACTATTTGGAGATATATACATTTCACTTCCAGTTATGTGGAAATCTGTCTATGTAAATACTTACTCTGGAGTATAAAGACACATGTAAAATTATTTTATCCAAGTGAAAAATTGGAAATAACATAAAACCTATTGGTATGAAAGCTGTGAACTGAATTATTATTTCTACAATGAGATACTATGAAGCTATTAAAAATGAATCAGCTCTATTTAAATGCACTATTAAGGGGCACCGAGGCGGCTCAGTCAGTTAAGCGTCCCACTCTGGATTTTGGCTCAGGTCACAATCTCACAGTTCATGGGTTCGAGCCCCGTGTTGGGCTATGTGCTGACAACGTGAAGCCTGCTTGAGATTCTTTGGGGGGGGCGGCGCGCGGGCATGCAAGCTCTCCCTCTCTCTTTCTCTCTCTCTCTCTCTCTCTCAAAATAAATAACCATAAAAATAAATAAATAAAGGCACTACTATAGATGGGTCACCATAAGCAGTGAATAAAAAAAAGTTACGGTACAATATATACTGTATGAATGCATTTATGTATAAACCCCTCATATAACAAAACTATATATTTGACATGTTCATATATGCACCTAAATGCATAGAAAGAAATTGGAAGGATAAGCAGTGAACTGATAAAATTTCCTCTGAGGGAAAAAATTGAAATTGACAAGCCATGTGAAACTAAATGGGGCAATCTGTTTTATTTACAGCCTTGGAATTTTTCACAATTCACAATTCATGTATTACTTATATATTTCAAAATGTATAAAATGAACAAAATTCTCCTCATAATCAGAAAAGGCTTGATTATTCAATAAGTAATGTTAATAATATTGGCTAAATACTGTGGAATAATGTACAGAAAATGTAAAATACATTCTTGATGGATTAAAGAGTTAACTCCAAATGTAATCCAACCATGAAAAAATACAAGTTTATTTTATTATTTAAAAAAAAATTTTTAATGTTTTTATTTATTTTTGAGACAGAGAGAGACAGAGCATGAGCAGGGGAGGGGTAGAGAGAGAGGGAGACACAGAATCTGAAGCAGGCTCCAGGCTCTGAGCTGTCAGCACAGAGTCCGAGGCGGGGCTCGAACTCACAGACTGAAATCATGACCTGAGCTGAAGTCGGACGCCCAACCGACTGAGCCATCTAGGCGCCCCCAAAAAATACAATTTTAAAACAAATTACAAAAATATGTGTAACTGTAAAAAAGAGAGAAAGAGAGAGAGTAGAATTTAGCAAGAAAAAAATCAGGAAAAAAAAAAAAACCCAGCCTTCAAAATAAATGCCTATCTTAAGAGAAACAAACCTATCTGTCCACTTACAATTACTAAGAACAAGACAACTTCTGTAATTGCATCACAACTTTGGCTTTGGGCACCCTAGCGGCCAAAACAAGCAATGGAAAACAGAATAACAGCAGCAACAAAAACAAGAAAACAATGGAATTTGTTTTAGAGTTCCCATTCCTGATGAGTAAAAAAAAAAAAAAAAAAAAAAAAAAAAAAAGCCAACAGTACCTCAGGAGAAGTGAAGCATTTACTCTAAAATATATTTCTGAGATAGGGGTGCCTGGGTGGCTCAGTTGGTTAAGCGACCGACTCTTGATTTTGGCTCAGGTCATGATCTCACGGTCCTGGGATTGAGCCCTGGCGCTGAGCTTGGAGCCCTCTTAAAATTTCACTTTCTCCCTCTGCCCCTCTCCCCTGCTCATACTCTGTCTCTTGAAAAAAAATTACATTTATATTTATATTTTTATTTATAATTTATATTTATATTTCTGAGACAGGAGACACTGGGAGATCTTGACAGGAAGACGTCTCTCTCAATGAGGAACAGACTCTTATCACATCACTCATTGAAATCTGAGGATGTAACACCAAGACACAACTCAGTGTAGGCAGCTTCACAGCGGAAGGCAAGAAAGTTCGGTACAACTGTGTAGCCCTGATGGTGTAACTTGAACCAGACAGAAGTTTTAGGCTATTTTAGCAGAAGAGATGGCCTGATTGTCCTCCACAAAGATCAATTCTCTCAACTGGGCTTTTGATAAAATTTGTGAAGTGGCTCTTTATATCATACTCTATTTGGGAACATAAACCATACAGGTAAGTATGGTGTGAGTAGAGCTAATAATCAGAAAAAGTAGTTCAAAGGAGGGAGAAGTCACTTTCCATTGCAGTAACAGGAGTAAACTATATGCAGGAGCTTATGCTTTGAGTTAGACTTTAAATAATTAGGAAGGTTTCCAGGGTTTGAGTTTGGGAAATGGGAGTGATTGATGCATGTCTAAAAGTGGAACAGCTACATTGAAAAGTACACTACACTTGAAGTTAAAGAGATCTGAGTGCTAAACTGACCTTCTATGATAGGCATGAATGGAAATAACTGAGCTGAGAAAGTAGAAGGAAAGTTTGGTGGAACACCAAAGTGGTTCCCTAAACGGAAACAGAGAATTTGTAAAAGGAGACAACACGAGTTGAGAACGGGTTGGTTTAGACCAACAGGTGGTAATAATCAATACGCCATTTTTCCAGATTCCACTCAAGGTTCCTGAGAAATGGGCGATAATAGCAGATTCTTTGTAAATAAGCTTTAAAGAAGCTTCAAGATCATTTAGTCAACTCCTGGTTTTCATGGAAGAAGAATCTGAGGTCCACAGAAGTAAAGCACATCACTCGAGTTGACGACATTGAAGGCAAAGCCAGAATTAGAATCCCGCAGTCCTAATTATTTCTTAATCGTATGTTCTTGATAAGTCTTGTATATTGAGGATTTTCCTCTTGGAATGTTTCCTTTTTTGAAGCCAGAACCATGCTGCAGAGATGCTAGACTACTGGCTGATGAGAGACATCCTGGATGTTCCGGATCCAGCTAAGCTCTTGAGCAGAAATCATCATAACTTTTGGTCATTAAGTTTGGAGGTTGTTTATTAAATGGAGTGAAGTGCCTAGCATTTTCTCTAGGCTTCTTTTCTAGCAAGAACCTGTTTCCATCCCATCCCTCTCTCTCCGCTTGTCCCAGTAAGCTTCCCCCCCCCCCGAAGAGAGGGAAGGGACCCATTTCTGCTTGCTCTCGCAGAGCATTTTCTACATCTCTACCCCACTATCTCCTCTGCACGTAACTACCCCCTCCTCACCTAGGCAACACGTTGTGCAAAAATGGAAACATGACAAGTAGATGCTATCTCTCACTAATAAGAGCACAGCAGGAAGAAGATTGGCCCTGCTCCATCTCATTACCACAATCATTAGCTAGCACACAGGTGAGTAATTACCATTTGCTGGATATTCTTCAGGTTTCTCTTCCCAGAACGTAAGGATGCTCAGCCATGGGTCACTGGCGGTCTTTGGCAAGTGATCCTTCTGATCTTTCCTCTTCTGCCTCCCTCCTTATCTCTCTCCTCCCATCCGTGGTGGGCTGTGAGGCTAGAGCCTTGATGACACCAAATGCTTCAGGCAGAACTACTGCTCACACTGCCATTCATCACTTCATTAGATCATCACTTCACCCTAGAAGAATCTGTCAAAGGTTCCCTCAGGGTCACATCCCGGGTGGATTTGGAGGAAAGAGGATGGGAAGGCAGAAGAGTTCACACGTCCTTCTACTTCATGGGTGCGAATTCCTCTACAAATAAAATGTCTGAAGACGGCAATCCCACAGTTTGGTTCCCCAAAGCCCCCAAAGAACTGAACAAAGAAAGGCAAATTTTGGACGGAAATCAGTCTTTCCCAGAGCGCTGCCCACAGTGCCATGCGTCCTGGGGCGACCCACCTTGAACAAGGGTTCAACCTGAACAGAGGGATATCGTCTCGCAGAGATCAGTTTATGACTTACTCTCCTTGACCTGAGATGGCTTTGGATCGTTAATTTTTCTTTTCTGAAAACCTGGTTCTATAAGATAGCAACAGGTTAAAATACTATTATCTCACAAACAATATCAACTCAACAAGAGCAGCAGCGTCTCTGGTTGCATACTCGCAAGAATCTGCAAGAAGTTCAGATGTCCACAGCGAAACTGTACTGAGCACTGTTAGGTGGTATTTGACTATCGTTGTTTATTCCTAGGGAACTTCAATCATTCAAAGGTAGAACTTAATGCGAAGAGCATCTGAGATCCTGAGTTAACTTTATAGACAAATCAAAATAACAGACTTAGGAACAAATTGGTTACATCCCATCAGCAACAAAATCCCCTTTGCTGTCAATAAAGTGTGTTTAATGTTGACGATCCACAATACCCTGTAACAGGCATTAGCTACCTTCGTTACCACCTTTGTGCTTCATATATGAACGCTGACTTGAGGAAATAGGATTTTGCCTTGGATGGTTTTGGTAAGGTGTTCATATAATTTATCATACAAACTGGGGTAATTTGGGGAGTGAAAGTAGTTTCCTCTAATAATTACTCCAGGATCACAGCATAAAATGAGATCATCCTGGGCAAACCTGGATCCTAGTCTCCTGGAATTTGGGGAATATAAGAAAGGTATCTGTACTAAAAAAAAATCCCCACAATCTACTGTCACACAGTTCACGGGAACCCCTTTTAATGTGCAGCATCTTCAAGGAGAACAGCACTTGTTTTTATCAGTCACTCCTTAATGTAAATAAGAATATGAATCTCTTCCTTTGTGACAAGTGAGAAAAATCAACGCACTGAACAGAGAAGAATTTTAAAAAGGGAAGGAAAAGAAGGTGGATCCTACTTTAAGGGGACTTGACCAGTGGGGTACCCTTTTTGGGAAATCACAGAGGGCTAGGTTTCCGACTCCAATCAGATAATCTAAAAAGGGATCTGAGAGGTATAAAAAGAAAACTCCATTTAGGGTGCGAACTTTTCTCAAGCTATCCCAGATCATCTTTGCTACATACATTAAGGTCTATCTGCCCTGTGTTCAGTGCTGACAGACAAAAGAGTCTTGAAATGAAAGACCTAGGGTAAAAGCAACGGAAGTTTATTGGATTTGATAGTTTACTTGCACTGGATAGAACAGACCGAGAAAAGGTGAAACATTACAAAAAAATGATACAAATGAAAATAATTAAGTTCATACGGTCAGAGGTGAAAATCTAGTAAATTAACCTGCAGTGATACCAACTTCTTAAAGGGGTCCTCTCAAGTGGTATTTCTTTGAGTTAATGTGGCTGCTCAGTTCTGAAGGCGTCAGGGGAGAAGGTGGGGGGAAAGAGGGGGAAGGAGAAGAGTGTCCTGGAACTTAACTGTAGAAGCTACATTAACCAGTTCCATTACCACACATATGCCAACCTCAGTTATGGAAAAATGATGCAGATTGGTTTATAGTTCAACAAATTGGATTCAGATGGGGTAATTCAATAGATATTTGCATATAGGCAAAGATCTGGTGTCCATATTGTGTTTCTACCCTCTTCCTCCAGGGAACTAGTACAGCGTGGTTTGAATTGGCTTTATTCCATTAAATAAACAATTTATTTTGAAATACTTTTAAATTCATAGAAAATTGCAAAAAACAGTGCAGAGGCTTCCTATGTACCCCACATCCTGTTTCCCTTATTATTAACATCTCATATTACTATGGTACATTTGTCACAATTAAAGAACCAATATTTGTACAGTATTTACTAAAGTCCATACTGTATTCAAATTTCCTTTTTTTTTTTTTTTTTAACCTAATATCCCTTTTCTGTTCCAAGATCCCATCCAGGGCACCCTGTGACTCCTTCTTGGCTGTAACAATCCCTCAGACTTTCCTTATTTCTGATGACCTTGACAGTTTTGAGGGGTACTGGTCAGGTATTTTGTAGAATGTCTCTCAATTGGGATTTGTCTGATGTTTTTCTCCTGATTGGACTGCGGTTATGGGTCTTGGAGAGGAAGACCACAGAGGTGAAGTGCCATTCTTGTCACATTATATGACATCAAGGGCTTATACTACCAACATGACGGATCACTGTTGACGTTGACCTTGATCATCTGGCTGATATCTGTTTGTCAGGTTTCTCCACTGTAAAGCTACTGTTTTTTCTCCTCCCTTTCCACACTTTGGTCTTTGGAAGCAAGGCACTAGATGTAGCCTGTACTTAAAAAGTTCAGAGGTATATTCCATCTCCTTCAAGTGAAAGAGCTACATAAATTATTTGGAATTCTTCTGCAGAGGAGATTTGTCTCATTTCCCTCGTTTATTTATTTTTGTGTTCCTTCAGTCATCTATATCAGTGTGGACTCATGGATATTTACTTTATATGCTGGGCTATAATGTAACACTTCTTTATTTTGTTGCCTCAGTTGTTCCAGCTTTGACCATTGGGAACTGTTTCAGCTCATTCCTGTGCTCCTCGGACAAACCCCATCACTGTGATTAGTTCTGTTTATTTGAGTGCTTCCTTATTCTCTGGCACTACAAGATGCTCCCGGTTCATCTTGTATATTTCCGGCCCCAGTCCTAGAAAATATCTTTTCCCTAAGAAGCCCTAGTTCCTTTTATTGGGAAACAGTACTGGAAACCAAGATCTGAATTCCCAAGTTTGTTCTGAACAAAATTTTAAATCATCTTTTCAAGTTGACATGTTACTAGCAGCATCTACATTGCCTGGATGCTTTTATATTTATTAAAGAAATACATTTTTAGGATGAGTGGGGAAGTTGGAAAATGATTCTCTGGATGCTAAGAAGTAAACTGTTGTTGAAGACTTTTAAGTAAAGTCTTAATTTCATTTTAATATATCCAAATAAGAATTTGAGAAGTGGAATAAGTATTGGGGAGAAGAAGGGGGGGGGAATGATATTTGAGAAACAGCATGCAGGTGTATTATTGATCGACTGATTGATTTTACTAATGCTTTGTTGGTCTGTGAAGTATTTGAAAGATTGAAACACATTTCTTTTTTATTTTTAAGTAGGCTCCATACCCAGCATGGAGCCCAAGGCGGGGCCCAAACTCACAACGCGGAGATCAAGACCAGAGCTGAGATCAAGAATTGAACAGTTAACTGAATGAACCACCCAAGCGCCCCTGAAATACATTTCTTTAAGATTTTTTTCTCTAGACCCAACGTGGGGCTTGAACTCACAACCCCGAGATGAAGAGTTGCACTTTCCACCTACTAAGCCAGCCAGGTGCCCGGAAACACATTTCTTCAGTTAAAGGTAAATCCTGAACCTCCCGTAGGGTAAGGAAGTGATGTTTCAATTCCTAAATTCACGTGTTTCAATGGCAGGACAGGATTTTTATAGGTTAGACAGAACAGTCCGAAACTGGATGCAAAAGGGCTAGGAGACATTTCTTTGATTGATAAGACATTCACTTATGTTTATCATATATGTGACCAGGGGACTTATGAGTCAGCTTAGCCCTTTTACTGGTTATATGACCATAGACAGTTACTTGGTCGCTCTAGACTCATGTCCTCATCTGCCGAAATGTAGGAACAATAGTATCTACCTCTGTGAGGATTACAAGACAAAATAAAATGCATCAAAATCTTACCAAAACCCATAGCATAAAATAAATGCCAACAGGAGCATTTTGTTATCTTTCAATGAAAGAAGAAAGGCCTTTGGGCCCACTGGCCTCCAAGTATACCAGAGCATCATAGTAACTACTATTGTCCTTGAGCATCATTGGTACATTTCAGCACAGGTGAGATGACCCCCCCCTCCCTGATTTTTATCCATTAATGCAGTTCCTTTTAGGTGGCAGGAGAGGGGGGCTAAGGGAAATGCATCTTAGAAAAATCACATTCCATAGTGTGGTCAAAGCATTTATAAAATCAGGAGTCTGACTTAAAGGTCTGAGTATTAACTTAGTGCCCTTTTTTCTTCCCCTTCAGAGGTAGAACAGATTCCCAAGATAAGTTTATTGCTTTCACTTGCCTAATACAATATCCCTAGAGACACATTTTCACAGTCTGGAAGCAGACCCATTTACTGCACTGCAGTGGGGGTGGGGAGGGGTGGAAGGAAGGAAGGAGGTTCTTTGTCACTAACTGCCTGATTGATTCCAAATGACCGTGGTGCACTGCTGTTAGGGTCCGAGGGTGTGTTCATTTAGAAGACGATTATGTTCTTTATGACAAAGGTAATTTTAGTTTGAATTTTACAATAAAGCATTTACACAATCCCATCCCTCCTCAAAACCACCTTAGCTGAGAAGTCTTACTGAGTTAAGAACCACAAGACTGGCAAAGAAACAAGGTCTTTAATATTTGATAATAGGCAGAGTGTATGTAGCTTTCAAGCACACGCTGTCATCCTCTCTACACGCAGGCACTATAACCCAGGAGACCAAATAACACATGGCTGTCAATTTCTCTCCTTTTATTTGTAAAGTATTTCTGTAAAAGTGTCCCCATCATAAGCCTCTTAAGACACTGCCCAGAAACAAGGTGAAGCAGAGGGAACATGGTCTGGGAGTAATAGAGCTAATCTATATTCTGCTGATACCCTAACTTTGCAGTTTGGGTGAATTTACTTCTCTTGAGATGGTTTTCTAATTTCAAAAGGCTATCCTCAGGACTAGAACCCCCGAACGAGTAACCGCTAACTCCCAAGCCACACCTGTGTTCAACATACAACCCTGCCACTATTTTGGAACTATTTAAATTTCTTGCTTCTTCCCCCCAAACGCTGCATTTTTCCCCCTCCGTTGGAGTTCTCGTCATGCACACAAAACAGTAGAGTTATTCACATATGACAAGGACCTTCTTTACTTGCCCTGATATTTCTACCATCTTGCACAGTACATTGTAAGTGGGCAATTTTTGCTTCTTGGATTGATGGCCTTTATGCTTTTAACTTGGTTCTCAATTTTTTCACATTTGTGTTTCCTCTCAGCAAGAATGTAGTACGCATCGTGGTTCTCTGTACACACTTTCCACGCTTGACTCTCAATCGCTAATCCTCAACCATTTGGGCAACTTAATACTTGAGTAACCCTTGTGTCTCCGGGTCATGGCCTGGGAATTCAGGGAGGACATGTAGTCATGTGCATTAGAATAGCAATTATAATGACAATACTCACTGGGTTACAGTACTTCCCTAGAAGGGCTGCTTGGATCTCAAGCCAACCTCTCTCTAAACCCCCTCTATTC
Source organism: Herpailurus yagouaroundi (assembly GCF_014898765.1). Classification (NCBI taxonomy): domain Eukaryota; kingdom Metazoa; phylum Chordata; class Mammalia; order Carnivora; family Felidae; genus Herpailurus; species Herpailurus yagouaroundi. The sequence goes on from NW_024420586.1 coordinate 20,591,450, forward strand.
CCCTGACTGAATCAGGCTAGGCTCATGACTTCTTGTTGGCCTTTATAATTTCCCAGACGTATCTGTTGGTATCATATCTTTCTGGCTTCATGGGGCTTTAACGATCAGATACTGCACTAGGGTTTCTCATCATCTTCTCCGCCAGTATGGACCCAGTGTTACTGGGCCCTTTGCTGCTCTGTGCCCTCCATCTTAACACACCGAGATACACACACACACACACACACACACACACACACACCCTGACGGTGTGCTCAACTGGGAAGACACTCTACCACCAGTATTATGGCTCTTTTCATTAAAAGCTTACTTTCCCAGAGGCGCCTGGGTGGCTCAGTTGGTTAAGCATCTGACTTCGGCTCAGATCATGATCTCGCAGTTTGTGAGTTTGAGCCCCACGATGGGCTCTGTGCTGACAGCTCGGAGCCTGGAGCCTGTTTCAGATTCTGTGTCTCCCTCTCTCTCTCTGTCCCTCCCCTGCTGCGTTCTCTCTCTCTCAAAAGTAAATAAACATTAAAAATTAAAAAAAAAAAAAGAACTTACTTTCCCAACTTTAGGCACACTTCAACTTCCTATAAACACATAGGTCAGCTCTCTTAGGACAAGTCAGCAGCTCTGTGGATGCCATCTGAGACTTCACCCAAAACTGGCATCCCTTGCCGGTAACCAAGCATGGAACCTGGGTACATCCGTTATTCCCTACTTCAAAGTGTGTTAACTGCCTTCCTCAGCACCGTCACGTATCCAGAGGATGGAAGCAATGTTTGCTCCATTCGTGTTTGAGGCTTAAATCCAAGGTCTGAGGATGAGGCCGTCAGTGTTGCAGTTTTTTCCCTGCAGCTCGTCAGGGTCTTACCCAAAAGGACTCCTGTTGCTCTGCCTAAGCACTAGCAAATTCTAAAAATGTTTTTAATGTTGATTTATTTATTTTGAAAGAGAAAACGAGAGGGCAAGTGGTGGAGAGGCAGAGGGAGAGGGAGAGAGAGATTCCCAAGCAGGCTTCGTACTGTCAGCACAGAGCCCCATGTGGGGCTTGAACCCACGAACCGTGAGATCATGACGTGAGCCAAAATCAAGACTCGGACACTTAACTGACTGAGCCACCCAGGTGCCCTTAAGCATGAGCAAATTCTAGAGCTAGGGGTACATATTTGTTCCTGAACCCCACACTCTCCAAGACCTTCTCCAGGAGTTTTCCACCTTCCCTAAATCACCTAACAAAAGAACCGCACAATATACATTTTCAAAACTCCAGCTCAGATTTGCACAGTTACGTTTTCTTCAGAGAATATTTTAAAAGGTTTAAGCTATTTAGATGCAACCTGAATTGCCAACATTTCTTCCATGCTTTTAAAAAATACTTACAATTTTCATCTCAATTCTAAAATCAGAATCTTTGTGCTGGGTAACGTTAAAGATATACAGGCTATTTCTGCCATTTTCTCTGAAGCAAATCCCTCTCCTCTTTCCACCCTCTAACCATCAGTCCTTGACCTCAGTCCCTTCATTTTTTTTTAATTTATTTGAGAGAGAAAGAGAGAGAGAGAGAAAGGAAGAAGGAAGGAAGGAAGGAAGGAAAGATGGGGCAGGGGCAGAAGGAGACGTAGAGAGAGAATCATAAGGAGGCTCCACACTGAGTGTGGAGCCCAACATGGGGATCAATACCATGACCCTGGAGATCATGACCGGAGCTGAAATCAAGATGCCCAACCGACTGAGCCACCCAGGCACCCCTAGTCCCTTCATGTTTCAGTTGGAGATTCAATGACCTTCTTCCAAGTGTCAGAGAAACCACTGAGAAGTCAAAGAAATCTGAATGGGGAACATGTAACATGTCACCACGATTAAGGCTTCCTGCTAACGCTGGAGGAAAACCTCAGTAAGCCCGATATGAAAAACTAGTCAGTTAAGTAGAGGTCATTACTGGCCTCACTATGGTCTTACAAGCACACTTTGGGAATGTCTTCTAACTGCATTCTATTCCTCTCCCTCTATTTTCAGTGACACACAAATGCATAGGTCTTGACCCTGACCAATAGCTCTGTACACCAAATACAGCAGTCTCTATTTCTGCCTCACTAGGCATGAAGAAGGGAAAAGATGGCTGATAAAGCAAATGGCTTGTCAAATGGCATGCTGAACCACTTCCCTAGAGGAGGAGGGTGGGAAATTAATATGGGGACTAGACCTTTAACTATACGCAAGTATTTATGACCGTGACAGACATCTCTGGCACCACAGTGCTCCTGGAAAGCAAACCCACTCCTTCCCAAGATGCTGAGTGTAATGTTTTCTTTTTTTTCTTTAATTTTCTTTAATGTTTATTTACTTAAAAAAAAATTTTTTTTAATGTTTACTTATTTTTGAGGGAGAAAGAAAGAATGTGAGCAGTGGAAGGGCAGAGAGAGAGGGAGACACAGAATCTGAAGTAGGCTCCAGGCTCTGAGCCATCAGCACAGAGCCCAATGTGGGGCTCAAACTCGCGAACCATGAGATACGACCGGTGCCGAAGTCGGACACTTAACCGACTGAGCCACTCAAGCGCCCCTAATGTTTATTTACTTTTGAGAGAGAGAGAGACAGACAGGCAGAGAGAGGGAGACACAGAATCCAAACCAGGCTCTGAGCTGTCAGCACAGAGCCCTACTTGGCCCTCGAACTCATGAACCATGAGATCATGACCTGAGCCGAAGTCAGACACTTATCTGACTGAGCCAGCCAGGCGCCCCTGGTCACAACATTTTTGTCAACTGATGAATACATAACCCTGTTTTCTGTGTGATTAAAGACACCTAATTTCATATATATTGTGGATCCATTAGCATTGAGCTTATGGCCAGCAGCACTATAACTTATAACTCATGTCTAAGCAAAGCTTATCTAACATGCATATCTTCTCTGTAAGATACATCACAGCTTTCTTACACTTAGGAACATGAAACAGCACTGAAGCACTATGCTTGGGGGCCATTTTAAAAGCAAAACCACCGAGACACTTGGCTGGCTCAGTCAGTAGAGGGTGCAACTCTTGATCTCAGGGTCGTGAGTTTGAGCCTTACTTCACTGAGTGGGTGTAGAGTTTACTAAAAAAAAAAAAATATATATATATATATATATATATGAAGAATATGACCCTCAACAAACTGTGAAAAGAAGACTTGTTTACAGTCTGAGAGCTGAAACGAGAAGGCAGAGAGTCACTTTGTTTGAACTCAGCTGAGAACTTGAGTTTCAGGCAGCTCAGATTGTTCACCGCCATGTACATGTCCACGAATGACCATGAAAGTGTTGCAAGTATCAGTTTGGGGGTTACAAATAAATTTTAGTGAGTAGGCAAACTTGCAAATATGGAATCTGTGAATCAGGAGGATTAACTCTATATGAATTTCATTAAGTGTGAGCTTACAATTTTCCAACCGAGTACATCCAAGGATGCAATATCTTTTGCAATGCTCTTTGAAGCAGAGCAAATGTGAGCAAACAAAAGCCAGCTAGTTCACAAGAACACACTGAGAGTTTTCTTGCTATCAATAGTGAAGTAAGAAAAATCCAGACCTACAGTGGTTAATAATAAAGGTTTGTATTTAAATTCAAGCCTCACACACTGAAAACCTAGCTTATTCATTAATTTTCTCCACTCTGCAAAATATGGGTGAACTAAAGCGACCATTGAAAGACGAGTGGTCTGTAATATATCATAATGATGATAATATTTATCATTTAATGGTTGCTTATTATATGCCAAGAATTATTATGTTAATCACTGTAATCATTTAATTTGTACAATGGCCCTGTGAAGCAAGTATTACCATCCCTATTTTACATTAAAAGGATCTGCTCCTTAGAGACCTACAAAAATTTTATGAGCCCATATTGTTAGTAAAAACTGTCCAGGATTCAAACCGAGGTGTCTCTGGTTCCAAAAACCGTGTTCTCAAAGTCAGCATCATCTGGGAACATGTTAGAAATGCAAATTATAAGGTACAATTCTGAACCTACTGAATTAGAAACTTTGGGGGTGAGGCCCAGAAATCCGTGTTTTTAAAAGCCCACAAGGAGATTCCAATTGGTTTGAGAACCAATATTTTTAACCACTATTTAATTATATATTGAATTATGCTAATTACCTAAATTAACATGTCGTTAAAATTAAGTTTAGACTATAAAATAAGAATAGGTATAATACATTTTAACAGATCTATTGAAATGTTATTAGCGTATGAGCATATTAGCATGTTTAACGTGCATAATTTGAAAAGGTTTGACATGCACATAATAGCCATGAAAATACTACCACAGTTGGAGCACCTGGGTGGCTCAGTTGGTTAAGTGTCCAACTCTTAATTTTGGCTCAGGTCATGATCTCAGGGCTCATGAGTTCAAGCCCCACATCCAGCTCCGCACTTACAGTGTGGAGTCCGCTTGGGATTCTCCTCTCTTCCTCTCTCTCTCTGCCCTTCTCCGGCTCATGCTCTTTCAAAATAAATAAATAAACTGGAAAAAATACTACCACAATCCGGACTGAATTTATCTATCATTCACAAAGTTTCCTCATGCTTGTTGGTATTCTCACCTTCCAGGATACTCCACCTCCCTCTTCCCAAGCAACCAATAACCTGCTTTCTGTCCTCAAAGGTTAGTTTGCATTAGTACGCAAATGCAAATGTTTTATTCCTTTTATTGGAAGGTAGTATTTTATTCCACAATTTGTTTCTCTATTCACCTGTTGATGAACATCTTGGTCGTCTCCACTTTTTGGCTACTACCAGTAACGCTGCTATAAATATCTGTGTACAAGTCTATGTATGAATGTGTGCTTTCCTTTCCTCTTGGCTGGATCGCATGGTAGGTGTATGGTTAACTTTTCAAGAAACTGCCTAACTGCTTTCAGGAACGGTAGTACTATATCGCATTCTTACCAGCAATTATGAGAATTCCTGTTGCTCTACATTCTTACCAACACTCAATATGGTTCGTTTTTTTGTTTTTGTTTTTTAATTTTAGCCATTCTAGGGACACCTGGGTGGCTCAGTTGGTTAACCGTCTGACTTGGACTCAATCAGGTCATGGTCTCAAGGTTTGTGAGTTTGAGCCCCACATCGAGCTCTATGCTGACAGCTCAGAGCCTGGAGCCTGCTTCAGATTTTGTGTTTCCCTCTCTCTCTGCCCCTCCCCAGCTCGTGCTCTCTCTCTCTCTCTCTCCCTCAAATATAAACATTAAAAAAAATTTAGCCATTCTAATATGTTTGTCCCAGTATCTCGTTGTAGTATTATATCACACTTCCGTAATGAATAATGATAATGATCGTTGGATTATTTGCCACTGGTATATTTTCTTTGGTGAAATGTCAGTTCAAAATTGTGCTCATTTTTAGAAAGCTTTTTGTCTTGAAATAAGTTTAGGCAGCGGGGGAAAGGGAAAAATGGGTGCTGGGCCTTGAGGAGGGCACTTGTTGGGATGAATACTGAGTGTCATATATAAGTGATGAATCATGGGAATCTACTCCCGAATCCAAGAGCACACTGTATAGGTAAAAATTAAAAAAAAAAAAAAAAAAAAAGAAAGAAAAAGAAAGAAGTTTAGATTTACAGAAGAGTTGTAAAGATAGTACAGAGAGTCCTTATATAGCTTTCACTCAGCTTTCCCTAATGTTAGCCTCTTATATAACCATAACACATTTATCAAAACTTACATATTTAATATACTATTAACCAAATGGTTGACTTTCTTCAGGTTTCACTAGTCCTTCCACTAACGCCCTGTTGCTTTTCCAGAATCCAATCCAAGATACCTCACTGCAGTTAGTTGGCATTATATCCTTAGTCTCCTCCAACCAGTGGCTGTTTTCAATCTTACCTGGATTTTCATGACCATGGCACTTTTGAAGAAGATGCGTCAGGTATTTTAGAGAATGTTCCTTGCTTGGGGGTTTTCTGATATTTTCCTTTTTTTTCCTAATTTGTTTAAGTGTTTATTTATTTTTGAGAGAAGGAGAGCACAAGTAGGGAAGGGGCAGAGAGAGAGGGAGACACAGATACGGGGCTTGAACCCACGAGCCGTGAGATCATGACCTGAGCTGAAGTCGGAGGCTCAACCGACTGAGCCCCCCAGGTGCCCCTGATATTTTTTCATTATTAGATGAGGGTTACAGGTTTGGTGAAAGAATACTACAGATATCGAGCATCCTTCTATCATATCACATCAATACACATCACTGGCGTTGGTAACCTAGACCATTTGACTAAGGTGTTGTCTTCAGGCTTCCTCCTCTGTCAAATCACTACTCTTTTTCTTTCCTCTTTCATGCTCTGTTAGAAGCAAGTTACAAGGTCCAGCCCACACTCAAGCCGAGGGGACTTGAGCTCCATCTCATGAAGAGAGGCATACCCAAGAATATGCGCGGCCATATGTTAAAACCACCACAATAATTAACAAATATAATTAATTTTATATACTATATATATGATTAATAAATAATATTTTGGGGGACATATATGAAGCTACTTGAATGTCTTATTTCTCTTCAAAGACTCACCCGCAGCAATTTTTACCAATGGGGATTTTCTATTTGCCTCATTCCTTCTACATTTATTATCTGGAATTCTTCAGTAATGGAGATTTGTCTCATCTCCATTTATTGACTTATTCTATCATTAATTTATATCCATGAAGTGATGTACATTTATTTCACTCTTTGGGTTATAATCCAATACTAAGTTATTTATTTGAATGATCAAATTGTTTCAGATTTGGCCATTAGAGGATCTCTCAGGTTGGCTCGTGTGTCTCTTTAATATGCTTTTATTTGTTTGTTTGTTTTGTGAGTACTCCCTTACATTCTGACACAAGATTAGCTGCAAACTTATCTCGCATTTTTCCTGCCCCAACATTGGTGTCATCAATTTCTCCAAGGTGCCCTGGTTTCTTTTAATGAGAGAATGCTACTTAGAAACTAAGATCTGGGCACTGGGTATGCTCATTTTATTACTGAAATATCATCGTGATTGGGTCTTTTTAGTACACAGAGCTAGAAAATGTATGTACGTATGCCAGCCCATGTATATCTACAGATATAGATGACATAGAAATAGATAGATACACAGATACAGATATATAGATATATAGATACATATATAGATATACACAGTAAAACCTTGAATTGCAAGTAACTTGTTCTGCGAGTGTTCTGCAAGACGAACAAACTTTTCTAAAAAATTTCAACATGATAAACAAGCGATGTCTTGAAATACAAGTAGTACCTGATGCCGAGTGATCACAAGTGAGCCAATGGTTCTTTTCTCTCTCTCTCTCTCTCTCTCTCTCTCTCTCTCTCACTCTGGCTATGGGATTGTGGGTGATCGTCCCCCATGCTCGGATGCTCGGTCTCAGACCATGGTGTTTGGCAGAAATCAGTGATTTTTCAGAATGCTGGAAGGGGCCCACAACGGGCACTAATGTATTTTTTGTCACTTCAGATCACCCATAGACAGTCCTTTGTTTTTCCATAGAAGAGTAAGCTTAGGAATGCTTTGTTTCATTCTACATCAGGCTGCCTGCAGATATAGACCCTTTCCTCTGCTGCCTTATTGCCAGTCCATTAAATGCAGTCTATGACAAGAGTTTATAAATACCGTACTATAGTCAACATCCATGCAAGTATATACAATGGCCCCCATGCAGAAAAAGATTCCATTGAGCCAACAGATAGCAGTGATTCTGTTAGTGATAGTGAAGGTCGTCCTAGACAATAACCTTCCTCTCTCTTGTCTCCCTGACACCAGCCACAAAGGTTTTCAAAGGTAAGCACAGGTTAACTTATTTTTCTTTATATTTTGCATTTTATTTATGATTTTGTATTATATTACAGTATTGTAATCATTTTTATATGAATATTATTGGATTGTGGAAGGAATCATCTAAGTTTCCATTATTTCCAATGGGGAAATTTGGTTTGATGTACAAGTGCTTTGGATTACAAGCATGTTTCCAGAACGAATTATGTTCGCAAACCAATGTTTTATTTTATATATATATATATATATGTACATTTTATATGTATATAGAGAGATTAGAGAGAGAGAGAGACATATATACACACACACATACCTTGATTTCTGTAATATTATGAGTTCATACTATTATCTCCAACTCTAATCTAGAACCACAAGGTTCATTTTTGCTTTCTACTTTTGCCTATTTGAAGTTTCTCTGAAAGTGAGAACTTTAGCTCCCGTCATCTACAATTTATTTACGTATTTGTTGAATCCTACTATAGCTTCAAAATAGCATACTCCTGTGTGAAGCACATTTACCACTAGAGTACAGTATTCATATATAGTTCTTTTGGTTTTTAGCCTGACAATAACCAATCAGAACAATCCCAGCTGATATTTTAATCTTCGTGTGCACATTTCTTTGGGACCTGACAAATACAGAGTCACATCAACTACCGCAGTACCACAGAGAGCAGTTACATCACCCTAAAAATTCCCTTGCACTTGCTGGTTTTTAATTGCTTTTGGTTTTGTTTTGTTTTCTTATTACCGTGCTTGCAGAATGTATTTTGGATTCAAGTCCCTTAATGATATATGCCTTGAATACATTTTCTCCCAATCTGTCATCTGCCTTTTCATTCGCTTAACAGTGTTTTCTAAAAGTAGAAGATTTTAATTTGGATGAAGTTCAACTTAACAATTATTTCTTTTATAGGTCATGCTTTTGATATCGTATTTAAGAGTTCTTGGCCCAAACCAAGGTCACAAAGATTTTTCTCCCACATTTCTTCTAGAAGTTTTACAGCTTTAGGTTTTCTATTTGGGTACACAGTCCATTTGAAACTAATTTTTGAATATGGCATATACTATGAGCGTAGACTATGAGCGTATCACATTCCTTCAGCACCATTTGTTCAAAGACTACCTTTTCCCCACTGAATTACCTCTGTAGTTTTTTCAAAACTTCATGGTCCAAACAGGTGCGGGTCTATTTATGGATTCACTGCTCTCTTCTATGATCCAATTGTGTCTCTCAACACCAGTACCACACCATCGTGACTACTGTAGCTTTATAATAAACCTTGAAATGAAGTAGTATTAGTTCTCCCATGTTTTCTCCATTTTAAAAGTGTTTTTGTCTCTTCTAAACCCTTTTGCATTTCCATACAAATTTTAGGAGGAGCTTGTAAATGTCTATAAAACAGCCCACGAGGATTTTGACAGGGATCACGCTGAGCCTAAAGATTAATTGGGAGAGGGTTGAAATATTACTATCAAATCTTTCAATAATATATAAACATGCTAGATCTCTTCATTTATTTAGGCTTTAATTTCAGCAACTTTTTGTAGTTTTAGTGTGTGCGTCTTGCACAAAGTTGGCAGGTTTATTCCTATGTATTTAAATTTTTCTGCTATTAGAAATGACATTATTTTTGAAATTCCAAATTCAGGTTATGCATCGCTAGTATAGAAATACAATGGATTTGTATATATTGATCTTATAGTCTGCAAACTTGCTAAAATTCACTTATTAGTTCTAGTAGCTCTTTTGTAGATTCCACTGGATTTTCTTTTTTTTTTTTTTTTTAATTTTTTTTTTCAACGTTTATATTTTATTTTTTTGGGACAGAGAGAGACAGAGCATGAACAGGGGAGGGGCAGAGAGAGAGGGAGACACAGAATCGGAAACAGGCTCCAGGCTCTGAGCCATCAGCCCAGAGCCCGACGCGGGGCTCGAACTCACGGACCGCGAGATCGTGACCTGGCTGAAGTCGGACGCTTAACCGACTGCGCCACCCAGGCACCCCGTGGATTTTCTACATAGATGACTGTCTTCTGTGAATATAGTCTCAGCTCTTTTTTTTTTTCGATATTTTATTTCTGTTTCTTGTCTAATTGAACAGCCTAGGTACTCCAATGTAGTTTAGAGGCGCCTGGGTGGCTTGGTCAGTTAAGTGTCTGACTCTTGATTTCGGCTCAGGTCATGATCTCACAGTGCATGAGGATGAGCCCCACATCAGGCTCTGCATTGACAGCATGGAGGCTGCTTGGGATTTTCCCTCCCTCTCTGCCCCTACTCCCACTCAAAATAAATAAATAAACATTTAAAAAATCAAATAAAATGATGAAAACACTCTGTCTTTGGCCTGATGGTAAGAGAAAAGAATTCAGTACTTCACCAGAGGTATGATGTTAGCCATAGGTATTTCATAGATGTCCTCATCAGGTCAAGGTCCTTTCTATTCCTAATTTTCTGAGATTTTAACAGGAATGGGCATTAGATTTTGTTAAATGCTTTTACTGTGACTATCTACATGCCTTTTAATTTTTCAGCTCATTAATATATGGACTCTATAGATTAAATATTAAACCACCTTGCATTTTGAGGATACAGCTAACATGGTCAAAATGTCTATCATTTTTATATATTGTTGAACTCTGTTTGCTAATTTTTTTTTTTAAGTAAGCTTCATACCCAGCATGGAGTCCAATGTGAAGCTTGAACTCATGACCCTGAGATCAAGACCTGAGCTGAGATCAAGAGTCCGATGCTTAACCGACCAAGGCACCCAGGTGCCCCTATTTGTTAAATTTTATTTAGAATTTTACATCTACATTAATGAAGAGTATTGGTCTGTTGTTTTTTGTTGATTTGCTTTTGTTCTTCCTGCAATGTCTGATTGGTTTGGGTATCACAGTAACACCGAAAACATACAATGAATTTGGAAGCATGCTCTCTTCTTAAATATTCTGAAGGAGTTTGTATTTGATTGGCTTTATTTCTTCATTATATATTTGATAGATTAAACAGTGAAGCCATCTGGCCCTTAAGTTTTCTTTGTGGTAAGGTTCTGAACCACACATTCAGTTTCTTTAAGAGATACAGAGCTATTCTGGTCATATTTTTCTTCTTGAATGAGCTTTAGTAATTTGTGTCTTTCAAAGAATTTTTCCACTTCACATCTAAATTATCAAAATTATAGGCACAAAATTGTTCACAATATTCCCTTCTCATTCTTTTCAAATCTGTAGATTATGCAGTGATCTAACCTTTCTCATTTTTGATATTTGTAATTTGTGTTTTCATATTTTTTTTCCTGAATAGGCTGGCTAGAAGTTTACCAATTTTTTTGACCTCAAAAAAATACCTTTTGGTTACATTGATTTTCTCTATTATTTCTCTGCTTTCTAGTTTATTGATTTCTGTTGTAATGTTTCTTTTCTTCCATTTATGTTGAGTTTTTTCCTCTTCTCTAGCATTTTAACGTGAAGAGTGAAGTCAGAGATTTGAAATTATTCTGTTCTTTTCATATGAGCATATAGTACTATAAATTTCAACAAATTCAACAAATTTGTATATGTTTTGTTTTTATTTTCATTCAATTCAATATATTTTTAAATTTGTCTTTTGATGTCTTCTTTGAACCCATGGGTTCTCTAGAAGTGTGTTATTTTGTTTCCAAATACTTAGGGTTATTTCAGAGATCTTTCTGATATGGACTTCTAATTTAATTCCCTTGTGGTCAGAAAGTATGCTTTATATGAATTAAAACTTTTAAAATTCATGGAGACTTGTTTTATGGCCCAGAAAATGGTTTATCTTGATAAATGTTCTTGATGCACTTGAAAAGAATATTGCTTGGAAAGAATTTGATCTTTTGGGTCTTGTTTTTGTGATTTATAATGCAACTCCAGAGCAGTAATCAGTCTAAGGCTAATTATTCCCCACTACTGTGTCAAGATCTTCCTGAATACTTTACTTAATGTTCCATGAATTATAAGCTTTCCAGGCTGACTGATGCTAACAGGTACTATTCTTGGCCCCGTGTGAAAACCAGCACCATTTTCTCTAATTCCTTCAAGGGGTCCTTCTTGGACTAGTCTTGGGTAGTTTCCTCACACACAGTGCTCTTAAAAAAATTTTTCTTTTCAATGTCCATTTATTTTTGAAAGAGAGGGGCAGAAACAGAGGGAGACACAGAATCCGAAGCAGGCTTCAGGCTCTGAGCTGTCAGCACAGAGCCCAACGCGGGGCTCGAACTCATGAACCACAAGATCATGACCTGAGCTGAAGCTGGACGGTTAACCAGCTGAGCCACCCAGGCACCTCATGCACATGTGCTCTTAAGTACTCTGCTGAGTGACTGAGGTTGGCCCTCTACAGATCTCTGAAGTTCTCTTTCTGCCAATTTATCTCTCCCTTGGTATTTTGTCTTGTGAGCTTTCTCTGTCTCCACGTCCCTAGAAAGTTGGGTTCATCTCTAAAACTCAGTCCGCCAGGCTCTATCTCAGTTTCCCCTCTCTTTACCATGGCCTGGAAACTGTCTCAAGGCAGTAAACTGAAGGAATCTTAGAGCTTACTTTCCTTGTTTCCCATCTCTCAAGATCACTATGCTTCACTACCTATTGTCTAGTGTCTTCAAAAGCGTTACTTCCTTGGGGCACCTGGGTGGCTCAGTTGGTTAAGCATCGAACTCATGATTTCACCTCAGGTCATGATCTCATGGTCTCAAGACTGAGCCCCATGCTGGGCTCCATGCTGGGCATGGAGCCTGCCTGAGATTCTCTCTCTCTTTCTGCTCCTCTCCTGCTGTGCTCTCTCTCCCTCTCAAAACAAACAAACAAACAAAACCATTGCTTCCTTTGTTTTTTTCTGGCTTTTGGGTTGTTTCAGGTAATAGAATAAACATAGTCCTTGTAAGTGCATCTTGACTGAAAGCGCAAGTTCCTCCTTCTCCAGTATAAAACTTTGGTTTTCGGGGAGCCTGGCTGGCTCAGTCAGAAAAGCAGGCGACTCCTGATCTCGGGGTTGTGAGTTCGAGCCCCACACTGGGTGGAGAGATTACTTTAAAAAAAAAAAATCCTTAAAAAAGTAAAACCTTGGTTTTGAATCTACCGTTCAGTTTTCTGCACGTCCTACATCAAGAAGAAAATCTAAACAAAATCAAATGATTTAACATACTGCTAATCACCTCTTCTATCATATTGAGAACTTCTTTTATAGTACTTTCCAAGATTCCGTCATCTTCTGTAGATTCAGATTAATAGAATAAGATGACTCATTCAGATGGACCATTTGCCTGAGTTGGATGAGATCATATATCTATATTTAGCTGAGATTTAGTCTCTGCTGGCAAGCAAGGATAAATCTTCCTGACTAGAGATACTGGCATCTGTCTGCTCTATTCAGCTCCCTGTCGTGGTGTAATTTATAGCCCATACCTTCATAGAAAAAAAAAAAAAAAGATAAAGAGCTCCTTCCCTAGCTCTTTTTTTTTTTTTTTTTTTTTTCCCAGAAACATAACCACCGTTCTACAGCCTCTGCTCCTTTCATGGAAACCCAAGAGCTATAGAAAATGTTTTGCTCAAAACCAGCATCTCTATCCATTGTTAGGGGCTGATTGTCAAACCCCAAAATTTACACGTTGAAGCCCGAGCCCCCAGGGTGATGGTATTTGTAGGTAGGGATTTTAGGAGGCAATTAGGTTTAGATTGATTAGGTCATGAGAGTGGTATCCCCGTGATAGGCTTAGTGCCCTTAGAAGAGGAAGAAAAAGACAGACCTCTCCCTCCACAAGCACATGTTCAGAAAAAGCTAGTTGAGGACACCGCAGCTTGTCTGCAGCACAGGAAGTGGGCTTTCACCAGATACTGACTCTGCCAGCACCTTGATCTTGGACTTCCTGGCCTCCAGAACCGTGAGAAATAAATGGCTACTGTTTAAGCCACCCTACCTATGATATTTTGTTATAACAGCCCAAGCACACTAAGACAGGCACATAATACAAATGCAAGGAATTTTAATTTCAGAGCTGTCCAGAATTTTGATGGGCTAATTAAATACTAAGCCTATAACTCAAGTTTTGACCAGCAGTATTAGGACAGCAATATTGGACTCACAGATGTTATACAGAGTAATCTATAAACCACTTGCATAAAGCAGGCTGAAGCAAGAAATTTGGGGTTACTGATATTTTCTAAAAGGTTTTACATAAAACCATGACCCAAGACCCGGGACTTCTTAAGCAATTATTAGTAATTTTGCATTTCTCTTTATTCCTCCACAAAACGAGCAGAACATTCTATTCACAGAGAGGTCCCTGTAGCCATGTTGACTAAGAGCCAGATAATCTATTATATCCGTGTCAGTGTCCACGTTGAACAAAAATACCACAATTCTTATTTCCCCCCTCAGGAATTTTGGCCAAGTGATCAAGGAAGAAATCCTTAGCAAAAATACTTGGGTTCTACCTTATCAAAATGAAAGACAGAAGAGTCTAGACGGGAACATCCTACCTCGTTGCTATCAGGGATTCATAGGTCCGGAGCTGGAAATGATAACACATGGATTTTGAAACAGCTATCTTTTTCACAGTCTCTTTTATTTTGCATTTGAGGTTTGAAATGTCCACTGGCCATGCCAAGTGGAGATTTGAGGCAATTGTCAAAATGATTTGAGGGCAAATGCATGCAACCAAAACATATCACAGAAATGCAGCCAAACATTTCATTAAAAATGATGAGCTATGGATTTGCTTTTGCCTGAATTAGACAATTTCCTCATTTTTTTCCTCTTTGATTTTCTAGTAGAGGCACAGCAAGAGAATATTCATATCAACAATGACTCCTGTGTCACACAGAAATATAATTAGTGTGAAAACAATTATCTCCAAAAAGTAAAGACAATAATTCATTTAGGAAGAATTTCTTTTTGACCAAGAGCGTTGGTCAACTTATTTCATGTCATCTCTAAAGTGTAGTCCTAGTTATTTTAGGATTTAAATTCTGAAATTAGGCAAATATAACCTGGCTTCACCTCTTTTCAGTAACTCGCGGCTGTCAGAGATTAAATTTGTTTACATAGCCTTAAAATCATTGATTGGAGAACCATAAAGTACAGAAATATATCAGCTTTCTTTGACTCATGACAATGGAAACAATAGAATAAATGCAACGAGCAGAAGAAATCAAATAATAGACCTAAGAGTAACAATTAGTGAAATGAAAAAAAGAAACAGATAGAATAATCAAAGTAAGCTGTTTTTGGAAAAGATTAGTGAAATAGATATCCTTCTGACTAGGCTGATCTGGGAAAAAAACAGAAAAAAAAAACCCATATTACAAAATGGGGTCACTATGAAAAATATGAATATAAATGTAAACCCTAAAGAAAAAGTGCAAATTTCCTAAATACAGAGAAGTATTCTAAAGCCAAAAAGACAAAAAAGAGAGTAAAACAAATATGCCAAAATAAAATCAAAAGTTATAGCATAAATTAATAGAGCTCAAAGATGTTGGTCACATCAGTAAATGCACTGAATTTATCTGGTAAAATAACAGATCTTCAAATTGACACAGTAAAGCAAACCTAACTCTGTTTTGTATACAAATATCAAAAATGCAGGAATTCCAGAAGCCTAAATACAAAAGGATGAAAAAGAATTTGCCATTGAAATTTATTGCAGAAATGAAAAAAAAAAAAAAAAGGAAAACCGAAAGTTACGATTCTTTTACCAAATTAGAATTCAGGTCCAAAAACAATAAATGAAATTAGTAGGAGATTAAAACACCACTCTCGGTACAAAACAGGTAAAATGGACCATAAATGAATGAATGAATCAATGAATAATCTAAAAGATCTAAACAGAAAACACAATAAGATATACTAAGCATCACACCCTACTAATAGAAAAATATAATTTCTTCTTGAGTAGACATGGAAATTCTTTTTTTTTAATTTTTTAAAATATTTATTTTTGACAGACAGAGAGAGAGCGTGAGCAGGGGAGAGGCACAGAGAGAGAGACACACAGAATCCGTAGCAGGCTCCAGGCTCTGAGCTGTCAGCACAGGGCCCAATTCAGGCTCAAACTCACGAACCGCGCGAGATCATGACCTGAGCCGAGGTTGGTCGCTTAAACAACTGAGCCACCCAGGCGCCCCGACGCGGAAGTTTATAAAGAATTGATGATATATTAGGACATCTTTCCAAAAGATCAGTTTGTTTCATAAAGTAAAAATATCATCAACAACACTATACGGTCACAGTACAGTAAAACTAGAAATTAAAACACAAGCCACAAACAAACCAAAACAAAACGACCCTTTCACCTGGATAATTTATAGGATTTCTATTAAATCTTGGTGAAAAAGTAAATACATACCAAAAAGCCACAGAATCTTTGAAAGCTAATGGTAATTAAAGCAGTACCTATCAGAATCTATGAGGTACATTTAAAGCAATGATCAGAAGAAAATTTATAATACTAAACATTCACATCGATAAAAATTAAAAAATGAAAATACAAGAATTACATCCTCAATTCAAAAAGGTAAGAAAAGAAAACCAAAGTAAAGCAAAAGAAAGCAGAATAAGGAAATATTAAAGGTTAGACTAGAGATTACTGAGGCAGAGAATAAGAAAATAGTAAGTTAAATTAATAAATCTAAATTCTATTTTTTTTAAAAAATCTAAAAATCAAATAAATAGCTGGCTAATTTAATCAAAAGGGCAAAAAGCATACAACTAAGAAATAAGAAGGAAATGACTATTGACACAAGAAATATAGCATAAGAATCTATTTTGTACTCATCTTTGCAAATAAATTTGGGGAACGGAGATTAAATTGGTAATTTCACAGGAATATACAGTTTACAAAAACCACTGACCCACTGGAGACAGAGCTTAAACAAACCAATTTCCATAATTGAGATAGAAAAAGTTACCAGGAAACTGCTCCTCATAAAAGCACCTCGCTCAGATGAGTTCATAGAGCAATTTTACCGAACTTTTAGAGACCAGAGAGTCCTAATGAGACACGCATTTAAAGTGAAGGAAAATTTCCAAATTATTTTTATGAAGCAAGTATAACACTGGCCCCATAAAAAATTATTGGGCCAATATCACTTATGAATATTGATGCAAAAAAAAAACTCTAAATAAAACATTAGCAAACAGAGTCCAAAATCACACTATATTAAAAAAAAAAATGATACACCATGGCCAACTGGTGTTTATGCCAGGAATGCACTGTACTTTCTCATATTCATTCTGTATTGTGCAATGTGTTCACAAATGCCGTGTCATGGAAGAGAACTAGGGAGCTTGGCTTGCTCTCGGGTGGTCTGCCTGGAGTTATTCTTTTCTTGAAGTTTAGTTACTGGAGCCTACTCAAAGCTTCGAAGTTTCTTCCAAATCTCAGCATGGCTCACAATTAAAATGAAATCATTCCCTGACTATGGCCCTGAGACGTGAGTCTTTAAAATCAGGCAATGGTGATATTTCTCAAAAGGCATCACTTTTAGTAACTCTCAGAAAATTGAGTCCATTCATTTCAGAGCAATTTTCTAAAGAGACCCATGCAGAAGAAAGATTGAGAATAATTGAGTCGCTATGTGGTTATGAGTTTTACCTTATATCATAAATATTGGGCTATTATGGAAAATCTTAGAAGAAAAATATACCTTGATTCAGTATAGTCCTTGGACTGCTTATTTGAAAGAATCATCTAAGTCTTAGGATCTAAAAGAATCAGTCAACCAACAATGTTCTGAATAAACATCAAGTTAATTACCTACCTGAGCGACTGATGATAACTTAGAGACTTTATTGTCCTTCCTTTAGGAGATGTAATAGAAATCGGTATATTGGGGTTTTGTTTTGTTTTGTTTTTTAGAGAGAGAGGGAGAGAGATAGAGGGTACAAACAGAGCATGGGCAGAAGGAGAGGGAGACACAGAATCTGAAGCAGACTCCAAGCTCTTAGATGTCAGCACAGAGCCCAACACGGGGCTGGACCTCATGAACCATGATCGTGACCTGAGCCCAAGTTGGACGCATAACCCACTAAGCCACCCAGGTGCCCCTGCCTATTGGTTTTTGAGAGCTATATCTAAGATATGGCAAATCAGAGCAAATGTGTCCAAATTCCACAATTTGGGGCCCCTCCTGTTGCTGTTTGTTGAGCAGTAACTTAGCGAAAAGAGTTAGTGGGAGAGAAGATGATTCCTCCTGGTGGCATTTAAAAAGATGTAAGATTTGTTCACGTAATTAGTTATCACACCTGTCACCAAGCTTTCTACAAATCAAAGCATGCTTCAGAGGACTTTTTCCATCTCTACAGGAACCCATTATGATGCTTGTTGATGACCTGACACTGACACTCCTCCCAGATTCCTGTGATCCTTTTTATCATCCTGGGCAACGCTCCCGAGCTCAGAGATCCTTTTGCTTTGTCCCACATCGTTTATTGCCTGGGTCTTCACTGCCCTACCCACCTCCCCAGGTGGGGTCCTTGGCCAATAAGTGGCTTGTGAAAAAGTATGAAAGCCCAGACCCCTTGTGCCCGTAGGGACAACCTCTGAGGACAATCTCTCAGAGTTCCCCTTTGTGATACACTACTTACTCTCCCTGGGACTTTGCTTGAAGTCTGCAATTGTGCCCTTACTGCCCTAATCATGTCCCCTGCCCGGCTTCCCTGGTTCCTAACCAGTTCCTTCTGGTAACGCATCCTTAATCACTTGCAGGTAAATCTTTACCTCCTAATCTGCAGGCACCAACCCCCACCACCCCCCACCCCCAGCCGCCAAGGAACTCAACCTGAAATACCACCTCCATCCCAAATTTAAGAACTGAAAAATGTACAAAGCCCCGTTAATTTTCTAGAAATGGGCAAAGTTCCTTTAAAATTAAAAAATATATATATATGTATATATTTTTGATGCTTTATTTTATTTTTGAGAGAGAAAGACAGAGCATGAGTGGGGGAGCGGCAGAGAGAGGGAGACACAGAATCCGAAGCAGGTTCTAGGCTCTGAGCTGTCAGCACAGAGCCTGACATGGGGCTTGAACTCACGAACCATGTGAAGTTGGAAGCTTAACCAACTAAGTCACCCAGGCACCCTGTGTTCCTTCAGAGTTTTATCACCTATATATTGTTTTTTTTTTCTTAAAAAAGTAGATTTATCCTTCAGTTTTGCCTATGTTTTGAATTTTATATTAGTAGAATTATATGTATTTTTTTCTTTCTTGATTTTTATGTTCAACGTGAAAATTTGACGATGTCAGGGGCGTCTGGGTGGCTCAGTTCACGATCTCACGGTTTGTGAGTTCGAGCCCCGCGTCGAGCTCTGTGCTGACAGCTCAGAGCCTGAAGCCTGCTTCGGATTCTGTGTCTCCCTCTCTGCTCCTCCCCAGCTCGTGCTCTGTCTCTCTCACTCTCAAAAATAAATAAACATTAAAAAAATTTTTTTGACGATGTCCCCCATATTCTTGCAGTTATAGCCAGTCGTGTGTTGGAGCTAGTACCAGCTCATGAGAGCTGATTGTGCATAGATATTATTAGCTATAATAGTTAATTTTTAAGTTTTTATTTATTTTTGAGAGGGACAGAGACAGAGTCCAAGCGGGGGAGGGGCAGAGAGAGAGGGAGACACAGAATCTGAAGCAGGCTCCAGACTCCAACCTGTCAGCACAGAGCCAACGCGGTGCTCAAACCCAGGAACCATCAGATCATGACTGGAGCTGAAGTCAGATGCTTAACTGACTAAGCCACTCAGGCACCCCACAGGCAAAGTTTCTTTAAAAACTCACGCAAAAGCAAGCAATTACGATTTCCTCGAATAGCTAATTGTGGGAGATGAAAGGAGTCTTTGGGTTGTGATGTCCATCGAGGAAGGATTTGTCTTGATATAGTATCACTCTTTCTGCACATAAATATATGTGGGCGTCAGACAATAGAAAAATATACCAGGTTTTGTTATGGGCAGAAGGAGGAGTGAGAAGAAAGTGAGTATCTACAGAAAGGCCTTTTTAACAGCTCTTTTAAAAAATGCAACAAGAGAAAAATACGAGAAGGAAGCTGAGGATCATAAAATTGTTTTCATTCCCTCCAGACTTTCCATCATTTTTCCCCACTCCATTTTCAGAGAGGCATCTTTTTTTTTTTTTAACTTTTTAAAACATTTTTAGATTTTATTTTGAGGATCAGAGAGAGACGGAGCATGAGCAGGGGAGGGGCACAGACAGAGGGGGACACCGAATCCGAAGCAGGCTCCAGGCTCCGAGCTGTCAGCACAGAGCCCGATGAGTGGCTTGAACCCAAGAACCGTGAGATCATAACCTGAGCTGAAGTCGGGCGCTCAACTGACTGAGCCACCCAGGCATCCCAAAGCAGCTTTATTTTTTCCCCCACAGGGTTTATATGGTGTAAATCTGGAGACCAAGGAAGGGAAGTAAACTGGCACTTTATAAAAACTTACAAATACTGGAAAGAAGCCAAAAGAAGTAGATCCTATGATATATTTTACTTAGTCTGCTAAATGGGAACTTGAGCTCTAACCCTTGGAAATAGTGGACCCAGGCAGCAAAGCCTAACTGCACAAAAGGAAAACAGCCATGGAAAAAGCCAAACACAGACAGTCATTATTCAGAAACACAGAACGTCAGTGGGGTGGATGGGGAGGGCATACTGGCCTGCTTGAATGAAAGCTTTATTAGAGGAAACATGGGTCTATTCTGCTCACCACGGGAACGCTGCAAACTAACCACACCTATTTGTTCAGTGGGTGCTCCTTATGAATTAAATAGATTAAAACCACGATTCTGGTTTTGATTTAGGTTATACACCCTGTGATATGGCACGGAGCAGGTACTCAAAACTATGTGTCGAATCAGTAAACTCCAAATATCAAAAATGGAGCACATGGCCTGCCAAGGATGATTTTCCTCATTGGAATAATGGGAACAAATGTTTTAGGTCATGACTGGTCTGAAAAATTGGAGATGTATGGGTCTGATTGGCCAAATCAAGCAAACACAGAAAACCTCACTTCTCCCAAGCCTTACAGAAAAGAAGTATTCTGGAGGTGACTGACTGGCTGGTTCAGTGGGTAGGGCACGCCACTCTTGATCTCAGGGTTGTGAGTTCAAGCCCCACATTGGGCATATAGCTTGCTTAAAAAAAAAAAAAAAAAAAGAGGTACCGTGTGTTCAATCTTAGGCCTGAAAAATACCTAATACTGACTTTCTAACTTCCTGTTTAGCCTACACAGCAAGGGCAGTTATTGTAACCTAAGTTACATAGACATTGGGAAATTTTAAGGGATTTTTAAAAGATGATAAAGTTGAGGGGCGCCTGGGTGGCTCAGTCAGTTGAGCGTTCAACTTTGGCTCAGGTCATGATCTCACGGCTCATGAGTTCGAGCCCTGCATCGGGCTCTGTGCTGACAGCTCAGAGCCTGGAGCCTGCTTCCAATTCTGTGTCTCCCTCTCTCTCTGCCCCTAACCCACTTGCATTCTGTCTCTGTCTCTCTGAAAAATAAATAAACAAAAAAAAGATGATAAAGTTGATACAATTTCGTTGATATCTTTGAGACTACATGGTAAGAAAGAGCCTTTTTATGTATGATATCTAATCTTGTCGATACATAATATCTAACATGAAGAAGAGGCATCCTAAGCAGTAAATAACATTAAGTAACAGCCTTAAGAGTGAAGGTACCTTCTTAAACATTTTAAAGGAACCCTATGCACTAAATGGGTCTATGAGATTTACAGTGTATTTCTTTCATGTCTTTCCAGGTCCCTATATTCTGTCACCCACTTCTTAATTTCCACGGGCAGGTTCCAGATCCAAGCTCCGGTTCATAATTTTGATGCTTTTTACTAGCTGTGTGTACTCCCAATAGCAGGGCACATGTCATCCAAATCCGAAGAGGCTTTGACAGTCAATGTACTAACTCACTTACGGCATGGTAACATTTTCTTTATTTGCATGATGTGGTATAAGTCTATTGACTAAAATGAAATCTCAATGGATACCTATTCAAGCCCAGTAAGAAATATTGTAAAGATAGACTATCTATCTACCTATCCATCTATTATCTAGTTATCTATGTATCTATCCATCTACCTACCTATCCATCCATCCATCCATCCATCCATCCATCCCCATTTTTAAATAAGGAAATTGGGGCAGCTGGGTGGCTCAGTCAGTTAAATGTCCAACTCATGGTTTTGGCTCAGGCCATGATCTCACGGTTTGTGAGTTCGAGCCCCACCATCAGGCTCCACACTGACACTGTGGAACCTGCTTTGGATTCTCTCTCCCTGCCCGCCCCTCCGATGCTCACTCTGTCTCTTTCTCAAAATAAATAAACTTTAAAAAACTTAAAAGAAATAAAATAAGGAAATTGGACCATAATTATATTAAGTAATTTGCTCACAAAGACTGCCTCACACCAATCCTGAAAGGAAGCTCCTGTCTTCACAGTTTAGATGGTAAAGTTGACTCTCAAAGAGGATGGATGACATTTTTGTATTTTCCCAGGGTTTATGATTTGTGCTTCAGCTTCAATATCTTGGCCATGTCAGATGGCATTTTTTAAAGGCTGTAGTGTAAAAAGCATTATTGAAAAACAACTCTCTTATTAAATTTTTCTTCTCCTGAAATAAGCAACATTGTCCCTACTCGTTTAATAAAAATTGTTACTAGAACTAATGAATTCCTTCTTGAAGAGTTCAGTTAATATGCTTGACTTGTTTTGGAGAATTAGAATTCTCAATGCTGGCTTTCTGCCAGCAAGAGGAAAACAGAAAGGGAAAAAAAATGAGTACAAAGGAAAGAAACAAAAAGAAACAAATGATATACCCAGGGCATACCTAAAGGTGAGCTACACCTTTAAACCAAATTGCCTGTAAGATCAGGTTGGACTTTTTCTCCATAGAAGCAGAACCCATTGGTCCTCTCTAGAGAGGTGGTATTTGCAAGGAGCAAGGAAATTAAGTTAGACACATTTCAGCATCCAGGTATTTTACTTCTTCTCCAACAGGACAAAAACACCCTTGCTCCTAAGAAATGGTCACAGACTGGGGCGCCTGGGTGGCACAGTCGGTTAAGCGTCCGACTTCAGCCAGGTCACGATCTCGCGGTCTGTGAGTTCGAGCCCCGCGTCGGGCTCTGGGCTGATGGCTCAGAGCCTGGAGCCTGCTTCAGATTCTGTGTCTCCCTCTTTCTCTGCCCCTCCCCCGTTCATGTTTTGTCTCTCTCTGTCCCAAAAGTAAATAAACGTTGAAAAAAATTTTTTTTAAAAAATAAAAAGAAATGGTCACAGACTAAAAACAGCTATCATATGTCAATCAGCACAGTATCCCTAAAACCTTGAATGTATTTCCCGAATATAATTAATACTCAACATGTATGCCACTTTTGGCAAAATTTGAGAATCAATTACCCCAAATTTAATTTAAAAATGTATTTAGGGGGTGCCTGGGTGGCTCAGTTGGTTGAGCGTCTGACTTCAGCCCGGGTCATGATCTCACGGTTCATGGGTTCTGGCCTGCATCAGGGTCTGTGCTGACAGTGTGGAGCCTCCTTGGGATTCTCTTTCTCTCTCTCTCTCTCTCTCTCTCTCTCTCTCTCTTTCTCTGCCCGTCCCCTGCGTGTGTGTGTTCTCTCTCTCTCTTAAAGATAAACTTTAAAAAATAAATAAAAATCTATTTAGGAAAAGATAAAAAATAAAAACAATAGAAATAAATAACAAAAGAAAAACGCATTTAGGAAAGAAAATATTCTAGTTTGTGAGTTAGACTTCGTCAGCTCAACTTAAATTACTTCCTCTTACTCTCAGATTATCTTGTGCCAGTGAGAGAGACAGGAAGGGTATGTGTTATTGTCTTGTTACTGTTGCAAAACAAAACTTTTCTTTTTTTTTAAGTTTATTTATTTTTGAGAAAGAGAGAAAGAGAGGGAGACTGAGGATCTGAAGCAGGCTCTGTGCTGACAACAGAGAGCCCAACATGGGGCTCAAACTCACGAACCCTGAGATCATGACCTGATTTCTTGTTCCTTAACCAACTGAGCCACCCAGGTGCCCCAAGAAAATGTTTCTTTAAAAGAGAAAGGGTCGGAGTGCCTGAGTAGGTCAGTCCGACTCTCGGTTTCGCCTCAGGTCATGGTCTCATGGCTTATGAGACTGAGCCCTGCATAGGGTTCTGGGTTGGGCTCTGTGCTGACAGTGTGGAGCCTGCTTGGGATTCTGTCTCTCTCACTCTCGGTCTGCCCCTTCCCCACTCATGCACTCACTTGCTCTCTCTCTCTCAAAATAAATAAATAAACTTTTAAAAAAAAGATAAAGAATCAAAATGAGAATCTTCCCTCTCCCTGCAAACAAATAAACACAACAAAAAACCAAAAACCCACCCGTGAGAGTAATCATAAAATACTCAATTGGTACAAAACAGTGATCCTTTAACAAGTCCTGGCATGGCAGCCAGTAACAGTCCTTTTAGATTTCACAGGAGGAGGAAGGAGAGGTTTAGCATAATTAGAGGTTTACACATGGTGCCATCATGTCAGGAACATCAGAGACAATTCTCAAACTAGCCGATCAATGAATTTCTAACCATGACATCACATTAGCCATTATAGATAAGACTGCTCCTACCACTGAAATGAATTATGCATTGGGACCAATACATGCCTAAGTCCAAGCATTTGGTCCACAGATTCTTTTCTAATTTTGTAATGTTTACTAATTTTTGAGAGGGAGAGACAGAGCACGAGCAGGGGAGGAGCAGAGAGAGAGGGAGACACAGAATCTGAAGCAGGCTCCAGGCTCCGAGCTGTCGGCACAGAGCCCGACGAGGGGATCGAACCCACAAACTTCAAGATCATGACCTGGGCTGAAGTCGGACACTTAACCCACTGAGCCAACCAGGCGTCCCTGGTCCGTGGATTCTAATGCCCACCTCTCACATTGCTGAGATCATCAATAAGATTTAAGAGAAAACAGGTAGAATAGTCATTAAAGCATAAAGGCACTGGAAACCATTTCATTCCTTTGATATTTAACTTGGTTGTTTTTTTTTTCTTGCCACTCCCACACACATAGTTGAGTCTGGTAATTCACTTTTGAAAATGTGGTTAATAACCCAAAGCCAGTACACTGTATCAGTGACAGAACACTAACCGATGACCGGAAGGACAGTTCAGTCTTGATAAACCAGGAGCCAACGCTAAGATTTTTTTACATTTTAATGTGACTCTAAGATCCCTTAAAAGCTCCCAGTACATTAGTTTCTGTCTAAGAACATGAAAATCCAGCATATATCATTTACCTAATGAGCCAGTGATTTTTCATAACATTTTTATTTTAACTGAAAGGCATTTGGGAGAAAAGTAAAGTTGATGATTTCAGTGTGCTCATTAGGAGGAAAACTAAGTTCTTTTTACAGGATTCACTATTATTTTTTATATTCTCTTTTGCCACTTATTTTGTAATTGTAACAAAGAAGATAAGGAAGAGATTGTTAATGATTATGTCCCCC
>NW_024420586.1:20616872-20634844 GCF_014898765.1 Herpailurus yagouaroundi
ATTTTAAAAAATAATATACTGAATTTTTTTTTATTTTTTTTGTCCCCCCCCCCCCCCCCCCCCCCCCCCCGCCAAATGCTAATCTTTCACCTTCTAAATGGTAAATTGCCCCATTTTTAAAGTCCATTATCTCCTTCACTCCATCATAGGCTCTTTTTCTTCCTCCTACTCATATCTTTTCCCCATGAAATTATCAAAGACCTCATTAGACAGGTCCCGAGCCCAGCCATTTGAAGTGCTTTTATACACACAGCCTCCTTGTCAATGGCCGTAAGAGACGAGTTTGTTAATTGTCATTAAGAGATTTAGGCAGCAAGGCAGACCTCTTCTTTGTCATCTCCTTTGCATCCTTCAGGCTCCTGCTTTTTTTCAGACATACAGAGCCCAACATCGGTTTCTGCACACCTCATTCTGTATTCCAGCCTAGTCTGGGCTTGGGTGACAGCTGAGAGTGGCTATTACATGACAAAGCACTGGCATATAGAAATATTTCTATTCAGGGGTGCCTGAGTGGCTCAGTCGGTTGAGCATCCGACTTCAGCCCGGGCCATGATCTCACGGTTCATGAGTTCCAGCCCTGGGTGGGGTGGGGGGGTGGGGGGGGCTCTGTGCTGCCACCTCAGAGCCTGGAGCCCACTTCGGATTCTGCGTCTCCCTCTCTCTCTGCCCCTGCCTTGCCTGCGCTTTCTCTCTCAAAAAGCAATAAACGTTAAAAAAAATTAAAAAGAAAAAGAGATACCTCTATCTGTGTGGACACCTTCTCTGAGTTGAGCTCACTATTGTGCAATCTGAAGGACAAGAACCTAACAAGACAGGCACGATGGCTGTGGAAATTCTGTCATCCTCAACAGGCCAATTTCCGCCTCATTCTCCTCATCCACTTGGGCATCCAGCCAAGTCCACCCCTTGCTGACTTAGTGACTTGGGGCAAGTGCCTGCGCCACTCTACACCTTCTTTTTCTCCCCTGTAAACAAGCCCGGCAACAGAGCTTGCCTCCTCAGATTTCTTTACTTTTATTTAATTTTAGTTTCAGGTTTTTTAAAAAAAAATATGCTCTAAGTATATCTTTTTCTTAATTTTTAAAAATTTGAATATGGTTGACCCACAATGTTACGTTCTTTCAGGTGCACAACACAGTGATTGGACAAGTTTATATGTTATGCTGTGGTCCCCCCAAGGGTAGCTACCGTGTCTCATCCCACAGCGCCATTATGATATCACTATGTTCCTCATGCTGTACCTTTCACCCCGTGACTTATTCATTCCATGACTGGAAGCCTGTATCTCCCACTCCCCTTTAGCTTTATTAATTAAAAAGGTTTTTTTTTTTTACATTTTTATTTAAATTCTAGCTAGTTAGCATACAACATAACATTAGTTTCAGGCAGACAATATAGTGATTCAACACTTCGATACAATACCTGGTGTTCATCACAAGTTCACTCCGTAATCCCCATCACCTATTTAAACCCATCCTCCCCACCCACATCCTCTCTGTTAACCATCAGTTTGTTCTGTGTAGTTAATAGACTGTTCCTTTTTCCTCTTTTCTTTTCTGTAATCTACACCAACTGTGGGGCTTGAAGTCACAACCCCAAGATCAAGAGTCGCATGCTCTTCTGACTGAGCCAGCCAGATGCCCCAAGAGTCTGTTTCTTAGTTTACCTCTCTCTCTCTCTCTCTCTCTCTCTCTTCTGTTTCCCCTTCTGCTGGTTTGTTTCTTAAATTCCACACAGGAATGAAATCACAAGGTCTTTGTTTTTGACTGACTTCTTTTGCTTAGCATAATTCTCTCTATTTCCATCCATGTTGTTGCTAATGGCAAGATTTCATTCTTTTTTTTTTTTTTGTAATGTTTGTTTATCTTTGAGAGAGAGAAGGTGAGAGAGAGAGAGAGAGAGCACAAGCAGGGGAGGGGCAGAGAGAGAGGGAGACACGGAATCTGAAGCAGGCTCCTGGTTCTGAGCTGTTGGCACAGAGCCCAACACGGGACTCGAACTCATGAGCCATGAGATCATGACCTGAGCCGAAGTCGGACACTTAACCAGCTGAGCCACCCAGGCGCCCCAAGACTTCATTCTTTTTATGGCTGAGTAGTATTCCACTGTATATGTACACTTCTTCATCCATTCATCTGTTGATGGATACTTGGACTCTTTGCATAATTTGGCTATTGTAGATAATGCTGCCATAAAGATCAGGGTGCATGTGTCCCTTTGAATTATTTTTAAAATCTATTTTGAAATGGATTTAAAATTAATGAAAAGTCATCAGAACAGTTCAAACAACTCCTGTATCTGCTTTACCGAGGTTTCAAATTAATATGTTACTCCATTTGCTTTTACACTCTCTTTCTCTCCCTCTCTCTTTCTCTCTTTCATTGTTAGTCTTGCCTAAACTCTTGGACAGCCAGGAGCATCTGAGTGGCTCAGTGAGTTAAGCATCCAACTCTCGATCTCAACTCAGGTCTTGATCTCAGGGTCGTGAGTTCAAGCCCTGCACTGGGCTCCACGCTAGGCGTGGAGCCTACTAATACAAAAACAAAATCAAAAACTTCTTGGAGAGCCATCTGCCAATGTAGTGTCCCATCACTTCAAAACACTTTGGTTATATTTTCCCCAAACAATGACATTCTCCTACATTACCAGTCTCAATCCCTCAAAATAGGAACTTAACACTGACACGATGGTAACATCCAACCCAGTGACTCCAACTGAAATTAAAGGCTGGGAGCCAATCTCTAATGACTTGATTCCCTGCCCATCACACTGCAACCCACTCCACATTCCCTGAGGTTACAGAGTTAACTGATAAACTACTTGCAGGCTGAGCCCTCCTTCAGACAGCAGGGTCAATCCCACACCTAAACAGGTAGATTATGAGAGGCCTGAAAACAGTAACTTGAGAATTTGTCTTGAGTCCAGCTTTCAGCCCAATCCCATTTAAAGTTCTTACACTGTGACCAAGTCCAACCATCTCCCACCCCCCACTTTTAAGACTTAGAGCTTTACCATTTTTCCCTTTGCTTAAGGCTCCATCCATCCCCAGGGCTGGAGTCAGGGAGAGTTTTCAATAATCGTGTTTAGTAGTAAAACCTTTCAAATGAAATTACATTGAACCACTACATATACAGAGAGAGAGAGACTTGGGTTGAAATCTGATTCTTCCCTTTTCTAGCTTTCTAAACTGATTTAACCTAGTTGGGTTGCCATTTCTTCATCTGTAAAATGAAACACCAAGTGAGGCAGAGCACTGAGGTCACATGGGAGGATAGATGAAGAGTAATATTTTGTTAGTGCCTTGATAATCGAACCATTTCAAGAAAACTAACTCTCAGTATGCAATAGAATAAAATCCAATGTATAAGTGAGGATGCAAATTCACTGCATATGATTCAACAGCCAAGAAGACCACATCTAGCTTGGCCAATACATCATATTCTTTTTTTTTTTTTTTTAATTTTTTTTTTCAACGTTTTATTTATTTTTGGGACAGAGAGAGACAGAGCATGAACGGGGGAGGGGCAGAGAGAGAGGGAGACACAGAATCGGAAACAGGCTCCAGGCTCTGAGCCATCAGCCCAGAGCCTGACGCGGGGCTCGAACTCACGGACCGCGAGATCGTGACCTGGCTGAAGTCGGACGCTTAACCAACTGCGCCACCCAGGCGCCCCTACATCATATTCTTCATAGGGAACATACGTGGAAAGACAAATGATAATGGTGGATTTCTTAGTTGGCATGGGCCCAGCCTCATCGCACTAGCCACTTTGATCTCCTTACCATAATGACTCATATCATTTATCTCCTCTGTAAGACCAGCTTCCAAGTTGCCAGACGCCTGTTGGGGGTGTTCAAGGAAACCTCTTCTCCTGGCTTGACAACATTTTTATCTTATGCGTCTCAGTTTCGAGAATTTAAGTTTTTCTTTTCCTTGACAGATTATCATACTGATTTCTTTAACATAAATTATCTTATGGTGTACCTCCCTAGTAACCTTGATGGTGTTAGGAGTCCCTACATCTCTTTCAACATTTTAGGGAAGCCTTGCTGGCAACAGAGAAGTCAAGACACTTGGAAGGATCATCAGATATTTGTTATCATAGTCAAGGTCATGCAACATAATGCAAAACAATTTCTCAGAGCTGAATAAAAACCATGCATACCCAACTGTGGTAAATAGAGTCAAGGGTAATCCCCACGATCCCTGCCTCCTGGTGTGTATGTCTTTGTGTCGTCCCATTCTCTTAAGTGTTGACCAGGACCTGTGATCTGTTTGTAACCAAGAAGCACGGCAAATGTGATGAGATGTGTGTGATTATGTGCACACGATTATGGTACATAGACTGTAACTCCCACTTGCTGAGACACTCTTTCCTGTGCTGACTTTGAAGCTGCCAGCTGACTTGGTATGAGCTGGCCTAAGGAGAGGGCCACGTGGTAAGCAATTGAGAGTACCCTTTGGCCAATAGCATCAAGAAACGTAAGCCCCCAGTCCAACAAGAAACTGAGTGCTGCCATCAGCCATCAGAGCTTAGAAGTAGATCCTTCTCCACCTGAGCCTCAGGTGAAACTGCAACCCTACACGACACCTTCATTGTAGCCTTATGAGACCTCGGAGCAGAGAATCGAGCTAAGCCGTTCCTGGACTCGTCAGCAACAAAAAATGTGAAAAAAATCAATGTGTGCGGTTTTAAGCCACTGAGTTTATGGTAATTTGTTTCACAGCCTTAGAAAACTAATACACCAATAGATGTTTTCCTTTTTAATGTTGTATGAGTTTCCTCAAGTCATGACACGCCCATTAGACTTTATAGATGTTTCCACAGAAAACCTCTTCTACGTATGATCAACTGTCCCATATTTCAGTTTATGTAATGGTCCCAACGAGTGCTAGAGAGTGAATTCATGTATGTAAGATTCTAAAAACTAATTCCATGACATACTTCTCTCCCATGCCACTCTGACCACTATCATTAACTTGTAGACAACGTCGTCTCTTGTCATCTTTACTTCTTCCTTCAGTTGGCCATTTTCTCATCTTTCCAGGAATTTACACCTTTGCCCCAACCAGAAGACAAAACAAAGCAAAGAGAATTATATCTACAGCTGATTAATTGTCCCTTCTGAGTTGAGTCTTGATCGTTTCTCTTCCAAAGAGCGATCTTTTTCAAGGGTCTGCCCTCAAAGTGGATGAATAAAAATTCAACCAAATGGAGGAGGGGAAAGAAAATGTTCAAGGAACAGGTTCAGAGTGCACAATTCCCCATGGTGGGAGAGCACATAATGTGAAATAAGGCAGAAGAGGTACATGATAAAGCTGGGTAGGTAAGATGGAGTCATATCATGCAAAACCTTCACAGCATGTTAAAGATTTAACTTTCCAACCTGAGAACAATGTAAAGCTGCTGAAAGGTTTAAGGAGTGCGGGAGAGGTGGCATTATCAAAGTACCCTTTGGAAGGAGCACCTGACTGGCTTTGTCAGTAAAGCATGTGACTCTTGATCCTGGGGTCATGAGTTCAATGTCGGGCATACAGCTTACATTCAAAACAAACAAACAAACAAACAAACCCAAAGTACGCTTTGGAAAAGATGAGTCTGGTCAAAGTGAAAGAGAATATAGTGAAAACATGGAGAGCCGTTAGAAGGTGACCAAAGAAACAACCAATGAGAGATTATAATAGCTTGGATCAGTGGGAAAGCAATGAAAATGAAGAGCTGGAGGTAACTGGACAGAGGAGCCTAGAATTATCATACACTATTGTTAGAAATTTCATTAGAAATTTCATTTCCCTCATCTTGAAAAGTCTTCTGATTTAATTTCCATTTGCCTGGAGAATTTCCTCAGTCTCTCCAGAAAGGAGGCATAGTTAGCATACTTTCTGGGCCCTTGCATGTGTGAAACTGTGTCAATGCTGCCTTCATGAGTAAATGAGGGCATTGGCTGCTATATTTTTCCTCTCAAAATTTTATAAATGAGCTACTGTATCCTCTAGATTTATATAGCAGAAAAGAAATCTGTTTCCCTTTGATTATCTTCTTTTTTGCTCATACTTTGGTTTTTGTTTTTTGTTTTTTGTTTTTCTGTCTAAAAGTTTCCAAGATACTTTATCCTAGAATTTCACCAGATATGGCTAGGAGTGTATATTTAATCCTGTTGGGTGCCCAATGAACACTTTCGATCTCAAAACTTGATTACGTTGGAAGCTCAGATAAGCATTCTTTCTATCATTTCTTGAATTATTGCTTTCTTTCTACCATTTGCCTTCTCTCCTGGAAATTCTATTCTTGGCATAAATCTCAGGGCTTGCTCTATAACACGTTTTCTTTTTTCACTCATGATTTCTATTTCTTCATGTTTTGTTTTGCTTTTTGAGATCGTTTCTGTATTTGAACTTCCAAGTCGCTTATTCGGTTTTCAGTAGCATTGATTCCATTTTTTCACTTCTTTGGAACCTTTAAATTTACAAATCCCACTTTTTTTCTTTTTCTTTTTTAAGATTTTTGTTTTGTTTTTAAGTAAGCTCTACACCCAACGTGAGGCTCGAACTCACGACTCTAGGATCAAGAGTCTCATGCTTCACCAACTGAGCCAGCCAGGCTCCCCCAGAAATCTGACTTTTTTCTTTAAATTTTTTTACATTACTTATTTTTGAGAGACAGCAAGACAGAGCACAAGTGGGGAGGGGCAGAGAGAGAAGGAGACAGAATCCGAAGCAGGCTCCAGGCTTTGAGCTGTCACCACACAGCCTGACGTGGGGCTCGAACTCACAAACTGTGAGATCATGACCTGAGCCAAAGTCGACGCTTAACCGACTGAGCCACCCAAGCACCCCCAGAAATCCCACTTTTAAAATTTTCCAGGGGTGCCTGGGTGGCTCAGTCAGTTAAGTGTCCGACTCTTGATCTCAGCTCAGTTCTTGATCTCAGGGTTGTGAGTTCAAGCCTGACATTAGGCTCTATGCTGGGCGTGAAAGCCTACTTAAAAAAATAAATAAAATTTCTAAAACCTTTTGCTTTCTCACAATTTCTTTTCTTTTTTTTTCTGCATTTCCTTTTTTTAATAGGGATTATCATCATAGATTTTTGTAGTTTTCTTCTAATACTATAACTCTTGTCCTTGAAACTATGTCACCTTAATTGATCCGTGAATCACATGTCTAGTCACTGCAGTAAGAACTCCAAGAACATTTGTGTAGGGTTGGTGAAGACGGTCAGGCCATGGTGGCCTTGCAGAACAATGAAGTCAGAAATTTTTCATGTTAAACCACAGGTGAAACAACAGAACTGATTGATGCTGAGGATTCTATTATGTTGGTCTTCTCCAGGTTTGAGCTTTGAGTGGCTGCTGTTTTTGGCCCACTGGAAGGGAAGCAGTTCATAGCACCGGTTCCCCGCAGCAATGGCAACATTCATGGAATCAGCAACGTGTCTCAGAGATTCATCAGTGAGCAGGAAATAAAGGTTTATCTCCACAGGTTTAGTCAATTCCTACACTACAAGGCCTTGGAATCAGAGTTCCCGACTCCAGGACAGATCAGAGAGAATGGTCTCCCACCTCCTGGGCGATTGAAATCATGCCACAGAGAAGGTGCCTTCTCCTAACCTGGTTTCTGAGAGGTCATGTGGGAAGACTGAAGATCCTAGAAGTGTAGGATCCCCTCCAGGTTCCTAGAGTGAAACATAGGCATCTCTATACCATATACCCAACCCATGCACCAACACGCACACACACACACACACACACACACACACACACACACACATGCCTTTAACTTATGAGTTGATTCACCACAGCAGAAAGCTGAGGGAAATAGGAGTAAAAATCATGTGCTCAGGTTGCCCTCTTCCCAGAATCCTTCTGGGTTGTTGGTTTTATGTATCTATATCTATATATCTACATATATAATTTTTATTTAAATTTGTATATATTTATGGGGCATCTGGGTGGCTCAGTCGGTTGAGTGTCTGACTCTTGATTCCAGCTCAGGTCATGATCTCACAGTTTTCGAGACAGAGCCCTGTGTCAGGCCCCACACTGAGTGTGGAGCCTGCTTGGGATTTTCTCTCCCTCCCCCTCCCCAAAATAAATAAATAAACTTTAAAAAAGTTGTACATATTTGTATATTATTTATGCATTTTTATTTCCTTTCATGTATACTAAAATCCCCTTGAAGGCAGGAATGTCAGGTAGTTTGTGGGTTTTTTCCTTTTTAAGACAAATTGTATAAGGAAAATTGTGTAACCCAGCTTCAGTAGATATTCCTTAAAAGCACCGATGGCATTCTAAACATGATTCATAATTGGTAAGTGTAAGTGGGTGAACCAAGCAAAAACTTGGAACTAGCAACTAAGAAGTACGGTTACATTAGCCACCAGAAATTGATTTTTTTCTCATGCTGGTTGCCAATTTTGTATCGATTAGTTGTTGTCCTTGAAATTCAAAACACTATTGATCTGCATCAAGTACTTAAAGGGTTCTCAAGAAATATTTGTGCATTTTGATGAATGACAAAATCAAATAAGACCATGGTACACTAGTCTAGGCAATTGTCATTGTTTACATTTCTTAAGTAACTCTATGGCACAAAAACAGACACATAGACCAATGGAATAGAATAGAAACCCCAGAACTAGACCCACAAACGTATGGCCAACTCATCTTTGACAAAGCAGGAAAGAACATCCAATGGAAAAAAGACAGCCTCTTTAACAAATGGTGCTGGGAGAACTGGACAGCAACATGCAGAAGGTTGAAACTAGACCACTTTCTCACACCATTCACAAAAATAAACTCAAAATGGATAAAGGACCTGAATGTGAGACAGGAAACCATCAAAACCCTAGAGGAGAAAGCAGGAAAAGACCTCTCTGACCTCAGCCGTAGCAATCTCTTACTCGACACATCCCCAAAGGCAAGGGAATTAAAAGCAAAAGTGAATTACTGGGACCTTATGAAGATAACAAGCTTCTGCACAGCAAAGGAAACAACCAACAAAACTAAAAGGCAACC
The DNA here is from genome assembly GCF_014898765.1 of Herpailurus yagouaroundi. Taxonomy (NCBI): domain Eukaryota; kingdom Metazoa; phylum Chordata; class Mammalia; order Carnivora; family Felidae; genus Herpailurus; species Herpailurus yagouaroundi. The sequence continues at coordinate 20,625,888 of NW_024420586.1, forward strand.
AACGGAATGGGAAAAGATATTTGCAAATGACATATCGGACAAAGGGCTAGTATCCAAAATCTATAAAGAGCTCACCAAACTCCACACCCGAAAAGCAAATAACCCAGTGAAGAAATGGGCAGAAAACATGAATAGACACTTCTCTAAAGAAGACATCCGGATGGCCAACAGGCACATGAAAAGATGTTCAGCGTCGCTCCTTATCAGGGAAATACAAATCAAAACCACACTCAGGTATCACCTCACGCTAGTCAGAGTGGCCAAAATGAACAAATCAGGAGACTATAGATGCTGGAGAGGATGTGGAGAAACGGGAACCCTCTTGCACTGTTGGTGGGAATGCAAATTGGTGCAGCCGCTCTGGAAAGCAGTGTGGAGGTTCCTCAGAAAATTAAAAATAGACCTACCCTATGACCCAGCAATAGCACTGCTAGGAATTTATCCAAGGGACACAGGAGTACTGATGCATAGGGGCACTTGTACCCCAATGTTCATAGCAGCACTCTCAACAATAGCCAAATTATGGAAAGAGCCTAAATGTCCATCAACTGATGAATGGATAAAGAAATTGTGGTTTATATACACTATGGAATACTACGTGGCAATGAGAAAAAATGAAATCTGGCCTTTTGTAGCAACGTGGATGGAACTGGAGAGTGTGATGCTAAGTGAAATAAGCCATACAGAGAAAGACAGATACCATATGGTTTCACTCTTATGTGGATCCTGAGAAACTTAACAGGAACCCATGGGGGAGGGGAAGGAAAAAAAAAAAAAGAGCTTAGAGTGGGAGAGAGCCAAAGCATAAGAGACTGTTGAGAACTGAGAGCAAACTGAGGGTTGATGGGGGGTGGGAGGGAGGAGAGGGTGGGTGATGGGTATTGAGGAGGGCACCTTTTGGGATGAGCACTGGGTGTTGTATGGAAACCAATTTGACAATAAATTTCATATATAAATAAAAAAAAAAAAGTAACTCTATGCATCTTTCCTTCCTTAGTCACTGATATCAACTAGTTAAGGAAACCTTTCCGATTCCCAAGTCACTTCTAAGGCTTTGCGAAGTGGTTTTTGAACAGCGTCATGATAAACTGTCTTAAGAGATGCTTGACTTGCCTTAAGGTCTTGAGTGTCCTAGTTCCTCAGCTGACCAACAGAAACACTCTTGAAGACGTACTGTTGAAAATATAAAGTACGTAAGCCCCTAATTTTCTTCTGCTGTGAATGTAATTTGCTCCCATTTTAAGCAAAACCACTTGGGAGAATGTAAGAAAATTGAGCCCTTCCTCTGTTTGGATACAGAAATAAGGAGTGAGGACACTCTAAATGAAGTCAAAAAGAAGGGGTGGTCAAAGTAATGATGAAATTAGGACAAGATGTGTTTTCAAGATTAACTGGTTCACTACTCCTATTGCTAAAAGCATATAGAATATCACCGAATGTTAAGTAAGGACGATTACCAAACCACCTAAAGAAGCAGTCTGTGGAAGTCAATGGCCTATGAAAATGAACGGAAAGAATCTATGTTCCCTTCTTCTGGTTCAAATAAAATGAACATTTTTCTTTTTCTGAGTTTGAATGAGACCAAAGAGGCTCAGGTGGCCCTGAGAGCCTTGGAATAGAGATTATTATGTAGAGATGACAACTAGGGAAGTCTCGACCTGGGGTTCGACTTAATTGGTTTCTGTCTACAGGACCCCATATTATTTATCCCAATATGGTTCCAAAATTCTCTGCTTCCCTGCAAAGTAGATGTTCCCGAAGATTACCTCCTGCCTACCAGACTGAACTTCTATTAGTTGAAATGTTTTGTAATGGTTGTTGCTTCCATTTTAGCACAGCTGGACTCAGGAAAGGAAAGGGGGCGGGCAGCTGGGGTGTATTTAGGGGACACAGGGCCATAGCTCATTGGCATGTGCTTTAAGAAATGTTTTTTCAACCTGACCTGGCCCTCCTCAGATGGTACCCTACTACACAAGGTGAGGAGTCCACGGGGCCTCGGGGTCTGAGATTTCTCACTTGAACCAGGACTTGCAGATTTTTACGGAAGTATATTTGTCAAGATAGGAGGATGAAACATTTTATTGCACTGTTTGCTAGCTTGATTTACAACGTATTTTTAGATAAACAGCGCACGGACCTCCATTTGTACTCTTGACCTGGTCTCCAGCAAATGGCAGAAATGGGCCCGTTTGGCACTACTCTTTCTGGGCTGCAGAAGACTCTACCTGACCAATTCCTGGGCCACCTCCAGGCCTGTTCCTTTCCCACCTCAGATGAGACTGCAACTAGTGTGTGGTCCGGGCTCTCCCATTAATGAAATATATGTGATTTCCTCTGAGTTTTCCTGTCTGTAAAACAAGGAGGTTGGACAAGATGAGCTAAAGTTTCCTTCTAGCTCTTTGACCTGTAAGAGTGGCAAAGAGGAGATAGCTATTTTTGGCTTTTCGGCATTTATCAGGGTCTTTAAATCACTTTGAAACAAGGTTTCTGTGGGTCCAAGCAGAATGGGTCCTCAGTCATGTTTCTGTCCTAGGCATGCAATGGAGTCTCACTAGGTCTCACCAACTTGTGCATATGAAAATGAACTTGATAGCATTGATAACGTCAGTTCCATGAGTTTCTACCCACATGTTTAGGGCAAGGGCCTCTGCCCTCCTCAAAATTTCACCCAGCTATTTATGGGCAGTTTTAAGGTTTCTTAATCCATTCTAGGGCGCCATGCTAGTGTCTGTTGGAGAAAGCCTTTCTTCTTAACCCTCCACACTGCACGCATATCCCATGCGAGTGACAGACAGCAGTAAGAGTGGTCCTAGGGCACCATCTCCCGATGACTCCAAGACTACAGTCCTGCAAAACAAGCTGCAGCCATGGTGTGCACCACACTGATGGAGAGGGAATGCCCCTCTGCCCTTCTCTCCATTTTATTTCCCACTTTGCCCATGGGACACAAAGCATAGGTGAACAATGAGATACCACCTCACACCTGTCAAATTGGCTGACATTAACAACTCAGGCAACAACAGATGTTGGCGAGGATGCGGAGAAAGGGGAACCCTCTTGCACTGCTGGGGGGAATGCAGACTGGGGCAGCCAGTCTGGGAAACAGCATGGAGACTCTTCAAAAAGTTAAAAACAGAACTACCCTATGACCCAGCAATGGTACTACTAGGTATTTATCCAAAGGATATAGGAGTGCTGATTCAAAGGGCTACATGCACCCCAATGTTTATAGCAGCATTATCAACAATAGCCAAAGCATGGCAAGAGCCCAAATGTCCATCGGTGGATGAATGGATAAAGAAGATGTGGTATATATATACAATGGAGTATTACTTGGTGATCAAAAAGAATGAAATATTGCCATTTGCAATAATGTGGATGAAACTACAGTGTATTATGCTAAGTGAAATAAGTCAGAGAAAGACAAGTATGTGATTTCACTCATGTGGAATTTAAGATACGAAACAGCAGAACATAAGGGAAGGGAAGCAAAAATAATATAAAAACAGAGAGGGAGACAAACCGTAAGAGACTCTTAAATACAGAGAACAAACTGAGGGTTGCTGGTGGGGTGCTCGGTGGGGAGGCGGGCTGAAGGGGTGATGGGCATTAAGGAGGAAACTTGTGACGAGCACTGGGTGTTGTACGTAAGGGATGAATCACTAAATTCTAGTCCTGAAACCATTATTACACTATATGTTAACTAACTTGAATTTAAAATAAACAAACAAACAAACAAAGCAGAGGTGAGCATGCTCCCCTCTCTCATGCTGTCACGTGAAAGCAAAGTTTCCCTTGCAAGGACTCAGACACAGACCCAAGGATCACAGGACAAACCCCCACACTGGCTTTAATATCTCTGTCTCCCCCCAGTGCCAAATGTTTTCTGGCCCCCTCTCCACGTGAATATTCATCAGGCATAGATTCGTGCCCATGGATGACTGGCCCACTAACCTTGTAGATATACCAGATATGTGAAAACAACTGGAATCCAATAAATCCGCGAATGAATGAATGAATGACTGACATAACTAAATACCAAAAGAACAATGCAGTACAGCGATGTTGGGCTGACTTCCCAAACATTTCAGAAATCCATTCAGATTCACAGTGTTTATGATTATTAGCTGAATATTTTAGGCCTTAGTGAATGGTTCTTGCATTTTTGGCAATAGAGGAAGCTAATCATTATTATTCACAGGGTTCTTGTGGTGTGCCAGGAACCGGGATACGCATTTATATGCATTGTCTTATTTACTCCTCTAGGTCAGGCGCTGGCAAACTTTTTCTGTAAATGGCCAGATGGTAAATTATTCCCAACTTTGTGACCCGTAATATCTCTGTCATAGTATTCAGCTCTGAAAGCCAAAGTGTAAACAAATGGATTTGGCCACGTTCCAGTAAAACTTTACAAAAATAAGTTGCAGGTTGAATTTGGCCCACAAGCCGTAATTTGCTGACCCCTGCTCTATGGAATTCATGAGGTTGGCACTCTTTGCATCTTCACTGAACAGACAAGGAGACTGAAGCATAAAGAGGCTAAGCGATTGACCCAATATCTCAGATACTAAGGAAATGGATTTGATTCCAGAGATCACACTCTTTTGCACAACAGGGCCATTTAGGCACTTGGAAGTAAGTTACAGACAACCCTTGGTGGGAGACCGAAGGGCGGGACCTGCCTTTGAACCTGCACTGCATGTGGGCTCAAGGTCTCCCTCCTCAGCCACCATCCCCAACACAGATCTTGATATACAGGTTTCCCCCACTGAGAATAGAGCGTTCCTATGAAAACTCTGATAAGCCGAAATGTTGTAAAGTGAAGAAACAATTACTAGTGGCTTATATGAAAAATCTGAGTATCCCCAAACCCCCAAAATCAACTCTCTTAGGCTCTTCTGATACCTTAGGACACATCTTGTTCACACATGCACAAAATAAATCAAGGTAAAGCACAGATGCTCACAGACCCGGTCCAAAGCTCTGGCGGCTTGTTGCTGAGGTGTTGAGCGTAGTTTCCGGGGAAGGAGCTCGATGGGGTCACTCTCACTGTTCGGGGTAAGTGCTGCCTCTATAACGGCTTGCTGCAAAACAAACACTGAACGTTATTTTTGCTTTTTGCCTTTTTTCATAGAAGTGAAAATCCTCTTGGGATTGCTCCCTGTTAGCGAAAACAGGTGTAGGTCCTTCCTAAAAGTGAAGTGGCCCAACGTGAACTTTTGAAAAGCAGGGTATACTGGCACACTGATCATCCATTAAAGGGAAAAAAGCCAGTAATAAATGAAAGGTCCCTTTCTCGCACTGAAATATCAGGAAAGGGTAGTGTAAGCCCCATCTAACAACCCTTAATTAGAGAATTGCAGTATTGATGGCTTCTTAATTGCTCTAATGATATGATCTCACTTACTACTCATTAATTTCCTCTCCAACATGGCCCCTCAAGCCAGCTCTACCTTTCATAAGGAAGCATGAGTCAGTTATAATGATAACGATAATGATGATAATTCTATTAACAACACATTTATATAGTAGTACTCTAAGCTACTCACTCTTCTTTTGATTGATTGATTTTTTTTTAGGGCCCCTCAAAGGAATGTCCCCAGATGGCTTCCAAACTCATGGCTTCAACCCTTGCCACTGCTCAGGTCTCAACCCAGGATTCTGTCCCAGCCCAGGATCACCTGGGTTTGCTGCTTCTTCTTTGCACTGGGATCCCTGCCTCCAGCCTCTTGATCATACAACCCTGGAGGTAAGTGGATGGCCTAGATTCAGACGCCAGCCCTGCCCCCTTGCCCTGGGGTCATGCTACCTGACTTTGTCTTGGCAGGTTCCTCCTGGACAACATGAGCATGAAAATAACCATTGAAGGGCTTTTGAGAGGATTTAAATGATCTTATATTTAAGGAGCTGAGAACACTGGGTGGCACAGAGTCAATTCTCCGTGTGTCATCTGGGATCATTCGCTGCTTAGCCATCACTGTAGGACCCTGTATCATTTATTCGGGAACATGGTTGTCTCGCTCCTGCTAAAGTAAAAGCTTTATGAAGCCACAGGCTTTGTTCTGGTCTCAGCTGATAACTCTGGTGCCTAGAACAGTGCTTGATGAAGTGGGGGGGGGGGGGGGAGGAAAAAGGGGGGGGGCAAAAAGAGGAAAGATAGGGGAGCATCTAAGATTTCTTTTACGTTTTTATTTTCGTTCCAGTTACTAAACCTACAGTGTTATATTGTCACTCACTTGTCTAAGTCCTTCAAATATATTAATTCATTTAATCTTCACAGCAAAGACCATTTTACAGATGAAGAAACTGAGACCTAAGTGTTAAGCGGCTTGGCCAAAAATGCCAGGAAAGTGACTCAAGCTGGACTTTGAATCCAGGCACCCTGGCTCCAGCATCCACGATCTTACATACTATGCCTGGCAGCCTTTCAAGGAGGATTTTTAAATACAGTAAAAACTAAAATTTGTCATGTTGATAGGTTACCTCTATGTAGATAGAATGTAAATTGCATTTTGTGATTTATTATGGAATAGTCTGCTATAGTCTTCCCTTTTTAAATTTTGTTAAAGTTTATTTACTTTGAAGGGTGCCTGGGTGCCGCAGTCGGTTGACAGTCCGACTTCGGCTCAGGTCACGATCTTACAGTTCGTGCTGACAGCTCAGGGCCTGGAGCCTGCTTCGGACTCTGTATTTCCCTCTCTCTGCCCCTCCCATGCTCACCCTGTCTTTCTCTCTCTTTCTCTCTCAAAAATAAAGAAACATTAAAAACAAATTAAAGTTTGTTTATTTTTGAGAGAGTGTGAGCAGGAGAGGGGCACAGAGAGAGAAAGAGAGAGAAAGAGAATCCCAAACAGGTTCCACACTGGCAGCGAAGAGCCCTACAAGAGGTTCGAACTCACGAACGGTGAGATCATGACTTGAGCCCAAACCAAGAGTCGTATGCTTAACCGACTGAGCCACCCAGATGCCCCTAGTCTTTCTTATGAAGAAGGTTGTGGGGCGCCTGGGTGGTTCAGTCGGTTAAACATCGGACTTTGGCTCAGATCATGACCTCATGGCTTGTGAGTTCAAGCTCCTCTTCGGGCTCTGTGCCAACAGCTCGGAGCCTGGACCCTGCTTCAGATTCTGTGTCCCCCTCTCTCTCAGCCCTTCACCAGCTCGTGCTCTATCTCTTTCAGCAATAAATAAAACATTAAAAAATTTAAAAAAAAAGAAGGTTGTAACATTCCTTGCATGTAAAGGCATGAAGAAGCCACCATCAACAGTCTCTTTCCCACTCTTGACCTTGGTAATCTGTGCAGATGCCAGTGGCATCCCTTGAGACAATATAGAGAAGTAATCATTTGAGTGTGGGTGGTGAGGGTGAGGGTAGGGCACCTCAGGAACCCCCAGGAACATGGATGGGGGCAGATGGACACTTTGAAGCATTTCCTTTCTCACCTTTGTACTTTTCTATCTTGTATTTTGTCTCTTGAAACTTCACTCTGTTCAGAGATGCAGCAGGTAGTGTCACTGGGCCACCCACATCTCCTTGGAATTGACCATTATTTTCCTTCTATGCCATCCATTTCCTTACTGCCAGCACCAGTGCAAACTCTCTTTGGCCTCCAAAGCCCTCTCTATATACATGCGCGGTAGGGTGAAAGCGTCAGGGAACGAATCCGTGATTGATAAGAATTGGTGTATAAATACCCCGGCACATGGCTACATTAGCTCTTAGAGGTCCCCAGAGGATTAAGATCAGTTGTCCGTGGTGGAAACGGGCTTGGGCTGCCTGAGTGGCTCAGTTGGTTAAGCGTCCCACTTTGGCTCAGGTCGTAATCTCCCCGTTTATGAGTTTGAGACCCACACTGGGCTCTCTGCTGTCAGCACAGAGCACAGAGCCCACTTCGGATCCTCTGTCTCCCTCTCCCTCTGCTCCTCCCCTGCTCGCACTCTCTCCCTCTCAAAAATCGATAATCATTAAAATAAAAAAAAATGAAGAAATGGGCTTGATAATGGTATCAGTCAGGATTCCACTAAAGAAGAAAAAAAACCTATATGAGATATATATGATAGATCGATTGATTGCAAGGAATTGGCCTAAGAAATTGTGGGGCCCCACAGTCCAAAATCTATAGGGTAGGCCTTCGGGAAGGGCAGGCTGGAGCTCTCGGGCAGGGGCTGGTGCTATGTGCACTTTAAGAATCTTGTGTTGGGGCATTTGGGTGGCTAGGTCGGTCATGATCCTGTGGTTTGAGGGTTCGAGCCCCGAGTCAGGCTCTGCGCTGTCAGTACAGAGCCGGCTTGGGATTCTCTCTCTGCCCCTCCCCTGCTCTGTCTCTCTCAAAATAAATAAATAAACTAAAAAAAAAAAACGAAGAGTCCCGGTGTCACACCATCTAAGAAGCCTCTCCTTTAAATGCCGGAATTTTCACAGAGTGTCTATGATTCCCCGTACAGGGCTTTTGGGTCAACCTTTCCTTCTGGGTATACATTGTTTGGAACAATTTTATAAATGGAAGGAACTTTTCCACACGTTGCCAGATTCCCTATCACCCTTCTGGCTGCACTCCCAAGCATACCCAACAAGTTAATTATATTTGTAGACTTGCAAAGTAGCTTTCATGAGTAAGAGTGCCATTCATCTATGAGAGAACCCGGCAGAGTCTGCTGGCGGCAACTTGCCAGGGAAGCAGAGATGCTAAGTGGTTGCTAGTTCATCATCAACCGTCCTCTGGAGTTCTCCATTTTAAATAGAAATAATGGGGGGCGCCTGGGCGGCGCAGTCGGTTGAGCGTCCGACTTCAGCCAGGTCACGATCTCGCGGTCCGTGAGTTCGAGCCCCGCGTCGGGCTCGGGGCTGATGGCTCGGAGCCTGGAGCCTGTTTCCGATTCTGTGTCTCCCTCTCTCTCTGCCGCTCCCCCGTTCATGCTCTGTCTCTCTCTGTCCCAAAAATAAATAAACGTTGAAAAAA
>NW_024420586.1:20635244-20648888 GCF_014898765.1 Herpailurus yagouaroundi
TCTCTCTCTCTCTCTCTCTCAAAAATAAAATAAACATTAAAAAAAAGAAATAATAGCTAAAACTGATTTTCTTTTTTAATTTGTAGACGTTCAGTTGCAACCAGAAACCTTTCAAGGCACTGCCTGCACATGTGTGACCCACCTGTCTCTTTCCTGCTCCCACAAGCATCCTTTTCCCAGGAGAGAGATCCATTTCAGCCCTCCCTGTAAGCTCACCTGATTCCAGGCTTTGAGACCTAACCCCATGCGTGTTGTTCAAATGGAAGCAGGGGAGATGGGATGGAGATCCACCCTGCCACAAAGTCCAATGAGAGGGGAAACTTGGGCTGTTCTCATTGTGAATGGTGGTTCAATGTTTATTGTTCCAGCGGAGCTACTAACACGAATAGCCTCAGCTACTCTTCATCAAGCACGATTTGCCAGATACGGCACTGAGATATTTACATACGTGACAGCATCTGACCTTGACAACCAGCCTATGTGGTAGATTCTATGAGGCCCATTTCACAGCTGAGGGAACTGTGGTCACAAACATAAATTTTTACCATAGAAACTTTTGGAAATTCGAGTTCAATGATGATGATTTAAGTAAGACTTACCATGAGTCTGGTTTTGATCTTTTGCTTTATTTAAAATTTTTTTTTAAATTTTTTAAACTTTATTTATTTTGAGAGAGAGAGAGAGAGAGACGGAGAGGCCGAGAGAGGGTAAGAGACAGAACCCCAAGCAGGCTCCATGCTGTCAGTGCAGAGCCCGACTCGGAGCTCGAACTCACAAACTGTGAGATCATGACCTGAGCCGAAACCAAGAGTCGGATGTTTAACTGACTGAGCCACCCAGGTGCCCCTGATCTTTTGCTTTAATTCTAAACCCAAGTCTCTGTCTTGATAAAAATTCTCATGAAGATGATGTCTCTGATTTTACTTTACTGAGGCCCTACTACATGCCTTATGCTATGTGTTTAACTAAGTGACTGGGCCAGGATTCAAGCTCAAGGCAATCTGTATCAGAGCTTGGGATCTTCCCACTGCAGAGTGGACCCCTGTCCGTTCAGGGATGAGACTTAGTCTTGCTTTCTCCAGTCATCCTAGTAATTGTAGCCTTGCCTTGGGACTCGAGCCATGTGGCTGTGGGCTGGCTTCCTTCCCAGCTCCCGCTGCCTCTGTTCCAACCCGTGGTGAGCCAGAGAGATGGGATCAGGCCCTGCTGATGCTCCCCTTCTAGAGGCGGTTAACTAACAGGAAACCAATAAGAACATAATCACAAATTCGGGGAAATGCAGTGGAAGAAAATACAGATTATGAAGTATGTGCATACTAGGGAGTCTGACCTAGTTTGGGAAGGGTGCTCAGAAAAGAATTTTCTGAGGAAATGATTTTTTCACAATCAACTTTGAGGTATAACTTATATACAGTAAAATGAATCCATATTAAGTATACATTTGATGAGATTGGCAGATGTATGTGCCCCGGAAACCACCACCACAATCAAAGTAGAACATCGACATCACCCCAAAAGCTCCCTCATGCCCCTTTGCGATCAGTAAGCCACCCCACCTGCAGCCCTAGGCAACCACTGACCTGCCATCTGTCACGATAGATCACACTGGCCTTTCTTAGAGTTTGATATAATTCCATATTATACGTGTGCATTTGTGTCTGGCTTTGCTCCAAATAAAGTTTTTGAAATTCATGAAAAAGACTGAATTGCAGGTCCCCTTTTTTTAAATGTTTATTTATTTGGGAGAGAGACAGAGAGAGAGAGAGGGAGAGCACAAGGTGGGGGCAAAAAGAGAGGGGGACAGAGGATCTGAAGTGAGCTCTGTGCTGAAAACAGAGAGCCTGATGTGGGGCTTGAACTCACGAACCACTAGATCGTCACCTGAGCGGAAGTTGGACACTCAACCACCCGAGCCACCCAGGCGCCCCCTGAATCTCAGGCCACCTTTTGTCCCAAATCTTCTGATGCCACCGGCTGTCTGTAGGCTGAGCATCCTGTTCTACCTCCTTGCCCCAACCAACTGGCTTCACTACCTCCTACCACCCAACCTCAGGCTCCCCTGTGTGATGGGTTTCCCTTCTCATGTATACCTGGACTTGTCTATGAGCACCTGACAGACTTCCTATTGGGGGGGCATCTCATTTTTCAAGGCAAAGCCCCAGCTTCTCCAGCCTGGCCCCAGCTTTTGAGGTCTGAGAACGTTTTCTAAAGAACGAGGAGCAGCCTGAATCTCTGAGATCCATGCATTAATGATTGACAAGTCAAGAAATGAAGATTTTCTTCAAGATATGACCAAAGTATCACGTTGGAAGTGGTTGGACTCTCAAAGTGCTTCGTGTGTACCTCTCTTGAGACACACAACAGTGTCTGCCATATTTAAACGTGTGTGTGTGTGTGTGTGTGTGTGTGTGTGTGTGTATACATACAGAATCTCTCCATTCAGAGTATATGCTCCATTAGGGCAAAAGTGAGGTTAATTCATATTTGTGACACTCAAGGAAAGAGCAAAGTGGGGGAAAATTAGGTGTCTTGAAACGTAATCCCCACAATGACTCAAATCATCTTCCTTCAAGTTACTGAATTCACAGGTTTAGAACGTGTCAAGGAAAAGCACTTTTCTCATACATAAAATATTATTAATAATGAAAATTTTAAAGACACTAAAATTTTAAAGGCACTAAAATTAACTCGTGGAGAAGAAGTGAACTTATGCCCAAGAATGACATGAAGTGGTACATATGTTTTGTTAAGATTTATAAAACCTTTGACTTTATAAACTGAAACCCAGTCAAAACACGAAGCCCAGTCTATTAAAAGCATGTACTCTATGTTGAAAAGTTTCCCAATTCAGTACCAGCAGTGAATGAATATTGAGATTGGGGTAAAATATGAGTCAAGTTCTACTCAGTGTAATTGAGTACACAATAGTCAAGGAGACATTTCACCGTTACGTATTGAGCTGTTTTACCTGAGTCACTTATTGGGGATAAAAAGAAATTCTGCCGTTATACCCATGAAGTTAATCAAACACAGTCACCTGCCACACACTGACCATAATGTCAGTCTGTATTCGATTATGATTAAAAAAAAAAAAAAAACCATCTCCATAAGTGGGCTTATTTTCTCAGCATAGTCACCTGAAGTCTTTGTAACTTAAAGGCCTAATTTTCTGCCCTTGTTTCCATAAAGGCTTTTATAGCAGGAACAATGCACTCGAGTGGGTTAAGTAATGTATCATACCCTTGGTACATGCAAAGATTACTTCATTAATTACAAAGAAAAACTATAAAAGAGGCCATCTATTTTTCTACAACCTGTTCACAGAAAATGCCATAGGTGGGCATTTCAAAGTATTTGGGTGCACATAAAATTATCTTACACATCTGTATCCAATCTTACACATGCCACGTTTTCAAGATTATCTGTTGGCTTCCTACTATGGAAGAGGAGTACTCAGCCCTCGTAGGTGCTCCTCGACCACATTTTTCAAACACACACCTCCCAATTAGTACCTTCCCCTTCCCCTTATCTTTTGGGAAGACCAACATTCTGTTTTGCATTATTATTACAAGCTCAACATAATTCCAGATTGAGTCTCGTAGTCTCCATGCTTGTGTTTCACTTCCCGTAAAACTTTATCTTCCTGCAATTAAATTTTTTTTTTTTTTTTAAGTTTATGTCTTTATTTTCAAAGAGACAGAGGGAGCACGGGAGGGGCAGAGGGAGAGAGGGAGACAGAGAATCCTAAGCAGGCTCCGCTCTGTCAGCCCAGAGCCCGGTGCAGGGCTCGAACTCATGAACCTTGAGATCATGACCTGAGCAGGGGCGCCTGGGTGGCGCAGTCGGTTAAGCGTCCGACTTCAGCCAGGTCACGATCTCGCGGTCCGTGAGTTCGAGCCCCGCGTCGGGCTCTGGGCTGATGGCTCAGAGCCTGGAGCCTGTTTCCGATTCTGTGTCTCCCTCTCTCTCTGCCCCTCCCCCGTTCATGCTCTGTCTCTCTCTGTCCCCAAAATAAATAAACGTTGAGATCATGACCTGAGCAGAAATCAAAAGTCAGCCACTTAACCGACTGAGACACCCAGGCGCCCCTATTTTCCTGCAATTTATATTCCCCGCTTAGTTTCTCGGTGCCTGTGTTCTCAGAGTTGAACTGGAAAGAGGATTAAGGAGAGTTTCTCGTAGTTCAGATGTTCAGATTTTTCTTTTGCTCCCTATCTGCACTTGTGACCTGTCCTCTACAATGCCTGGGGTCCCTGAAGTCAGAGTTTCTCTGGTTTAAATTCTCTGTAGGGTAAAATCTCTGTTCTTCCGCACACACCAGGGAGCGGATGTGAGATTCATTTTAGTGCTGCTTTTATACAAGTCTATCAACCAACTCCTGCTTCCTGAATCTTCTGTGCTTCTGGCAGCTTCCACTTGCCCATTTTGCTCTCCAGCTTGCACTTTGTTTGTACTTCTACTTCCTCTCCTATTGTCTTCATCTGTTTTTTTTTTTTTTTTAATTTATTTATTTATTTTGAGAGAGAGACAGCGAGAGAGAATCCCAAGGAAGCTCCGAGCTGTCAGCACAGAGCCAATGCGGGGCTCAAACTCATGAAACACATGATCGTGACCTGAACAGAAATCAACGGTCAGACACTTGGGACGCTTGGGTGGCTGAGTTGGTTAAGCGTCTGACTTCAGCTCAGGTCATGATCTCAAGGTTTGTGAGTTCGAGCCCCACATCGGGCTCTGTGCTGAAAGCGGAGCCTGGAGCCTGCTTCAGATTCTGTCTCTGCCTCTCCCGTACTCGCACTCTGTCTCTCTCTCAAAAAAAAAACGAATAAGACATTTTTTAAAAATTAAAAAATGGGAGGGGCGCCTGGGTGGCGCAGTCGGTTAAGCGTCCGACTTCAGCCAGGTCACGTCTCGCGGTCCGTGAGTTCGAGCCCCGCGTCGGGCTCTGGGCTGATGGCTCAGAGCCTGGAGCCTGTTTCCGATTCTGTGTCTCCCTCTCTCTCTGCCCCTCCCCCGTTCATGCTCTGTCTCTCTCTGTCCCAAAAATAAATAAAACGTTGAAAAAAAAATTAAAAAATGGGAATGCAAGCTGGTGCAGCCACTCTGGAAAACAGTATGGAGGTTCCTCAAAAAACTAAAAATAGAACTACCCTACAACCCAGCAATTGCACTACTAGGCATTTATCCAAGGGATACAGGTGTGCTGTTTCGAAGGGACACGTGCACCCCCATGTTTATAGCAGCACCAGCAACAATAGCCAAAATATGGAAAGAGCCCAAATGTCCATCGATGGATGAATGGATAAAGAAAATGTGGTATATATATATACAATGGAGTATTACTCGGCAATCAAAAAGAATGAAATCTTGCCATTTGCAACTACGTGGATGGAACTGGAGGGTATTATGCTAAGTGAAATTAGTCAGAGAAAGACAAAAATCATATGACTTCACTCATATGAGGACTTTAAGAGACAAAACAGATGAACATAAGGGAAGGGAAACAAAAATAATATAAAAACAGGGAGGGGGACAAAACAAGAGGCTCATAAATATGGAGAACAAACTGAGGGTTGCTGGAGGGGTTGTGGGAGGGGGAATGGGCTAAATGGGTAAGGGGCATTAAGGAATCTACTGAAATCATTGCTTCACTATATACTCTAACTAATTTGGATGCAATTTTTCAAAATACAAAATAAAGTTAAATTAAAAAAAATAAAAAATTAAAAAAAATATAGTCAGATGCTTAAAATGACTGAGCCACCCAGGCGCCCCTATTGTCTTCGTCTTTTATGCCTTTCATGGTCAGTTTAGTGGCTTGGGAGAAAAAATGGCAATCAGCACATTTGTTAGATTTACCCGGTATCACCAGACTTCCTCATACAAATAATGTTTATTTTTCTTAAACTTATTATAAACGAATTTGTCACCTAAGTTCTCTCTGATTCAGATTTGGGAGTTTTAAATGTAAAGGATAATTGGTACTTCATAGTCACCTGCATAGCTTTGCGGACACAACCCCAAACGGCAAAAGTAACAATAATAATAACAAGCAAACAAGCAAACAAACCCATTCCCAGACATATTACAGTGAGAAATACACTGGGGGAGTGGCTTACTAACTGAACTAAATGGAAAGACAAAATGTTTCATCAAGACCATTTCTTTAAACTGGCTTATCATACCCTACCGATAGGAGGTTTCTAGCCAAAATAATACACGTTTTTGTCACGTAAGAAAACAGAAAAGCAGAATCCTCTGGAAAGAGTGGATTCTCCCTTACACTGACTGAAGGACAATCTTTAATTTCTTTATTTCGTGTCCTCTATTCAACTGCCGCCATCCTGCTAGAACTGCCCCCCAAGGGCCCCAGATGGCTTCTCACCTGCTAATAACAATGGCCTCTTTGGGGGGCTCTCCAAAACATTGGACTCCACCAGACCTCCTACTTTCCGGAACCCTACGGTTTCGGTTTCCTATGGTTACTTTCTGTTCTCCCTCTCTCCGTAATTGGTTTTGAAAATCCTACTGCTCATTTTTTCCCCCTTGTTGTTGCTAAGCTTGGACTCCTAATTTCTGAGGATGCTACAGAAAGGCTGGTGAAGGCCAGGGGTGCTGGGTTGGCTCATTCTGTGAAGCGTCTGACTCTTGATTTCGGCTCAGGACATGATCTCGGGGCTCATGAGTTCGAGCCCTGCATGGGGCTCTCTGCTGTCGGCGCAGAGTCCGATTCAGATCTTCTGTGTCCCTCTCTCTGCCCCTCCCCCAGTAGTGTGCGTGCATAAGCTCGCTCTCTCAAAAATAAACATTAAAAAAAAAAGAAAGAAAAGAAAGGATGGTGAAGGCCAATTTTAATTCTCCCTGACTTATCGAAACGCTTTAATCACATTAAACAGTTATATCAGGTACTTTATAAAAAAGGTTGGGGGGGGGCAATGCCATGGTGGATATTAGGGGGTGCTCTCTGAATCCCCCAGCTTTCCTCACTCAGGGCTGAGACGCTCATTGTCCCAGCTGCTGCGGGCCTTGGCAGCTGAAGGCTCTCTGGTGAGACACCTGGCCCAGGGTCAGGCCCCATCTCTAGGGGCCACCTGCATCCAGTGACTTCCTTCACACCCTGCAGGTGTTGACCTCAAAGGTCCTCCCCTGAAAATTCTCCGCAGGCCAATCTCCATCTTAGAGCTCATTTTCAGGAACTGACCAAAACAGATGCTTGCTAATTTAAGTAGTTGGGGCACCATCACAAATCTCCTCCCAGGGTAGAGTATTTTAAGGACTGGGCATTATGGAGCCAGTTTAAAACACTACTAGAATAGGAACGCGTGGGTGGCTCAGTCGGATAAGCATCGGACTCTTGATTTGGGCTCAGGCCACGGTCTCATGGTGGTGAGTCTGAACCCCGTGTCAGGCTCTGCATTGACAGCACGGAGGCTGTTTGGGATTCTCTCTCTGTCTGCCCCTTCCCCACACGAACACGCACGCACACACACTCTCTCTCTCTCTCTCTCTCTAAATAAACATTTAAAAATAAATAAAGAAAACACTGCTAAAACAGTTATCTCTGGGATCAGACAGTGCAGGTTTGCAACTTAGATTTGGGGCCCACCCCCTCTGTTCAGTGTAATAATGTCTCCTCACCTCACGTGTGCAAGGGCAATGATAGTATCGCCTGTGGCAACACAGAGCAGGATTTCTCGAACTTTAGCCTGTATCAAAATCGCAGAGGGCTTATTAAAACACAAACAGCGAGTTTTCACCTCCAGTGCGTCTGAGTCAGTAGAGCAGGAGTGGGGCCTGAGAATTCGCATTTCTAAGAGGTTCCCAGGTGATGCTGACAAGTCGAGAACCATTCCCCCAGGGTTTGGTGAAGATAAAATGAGAGAATACAGTAGTCCCCACCTTTATCTGTGGGAGATATGTTCCAAGACGCTCAGCGGATGCCTGAAACCACAGATAGGACCAAACCTTATATATACTATGTTCTTTCCTACACCTACCTACCTGTGATCAAGTTTAACTGATAAGTTAGGCACAGTTAGAGATTAACAGTAATAACGAATAACAAAATAGAACAATTGTAACAAGATACCAAAATAAAAGTTGTATGAATGTGGTCTCTCTCTTTCATAATATCTTATGGTACTGTATTCACCCTTCTTGTGATGATGTGAGATGATAAAATGCCTAGTGACGAGGTGAAGTGAGGTGAATGACGTAGGCATCGTGACATTGTGGTAGGCTCTTACTGACCAGATGATAGGTAACAATAAGGATCGGGGCAACTGGCTGGCTGAGTTGGTTGAGTGTCCAACTTCAACTCAGGTCATGATCTCACGGTTCATGAGTTTGAGCCCCACCCTGGGCTTGCTGCTGTCAGCTAGAGAAGCTCACTTTGGATCCTCCGTCCTCTTCTCTCTCTGCCCCTCCCCAGATCACGCTCGCACTAGCTCTCTCTCTCTCTCTCTCAAAAATGAATAAACATTTATTTTTTTAAAAAAAGAGGGGCGGCTGGGTGGCTCAGTTGGTTAAGCGCCCAACGTTGGCTCAGGTCATGACCTCATGGTTCGTCAGTTCAAGCCCCACATTGGGCTCTGTGCGGACAGCACAGAGCCTGGAGCCTGCTTCAAATTCTGTGTCTCCCTCTCTCTCTGCCCATCCCCCACTCGCAGTCTGTCGCTTTCTCTCTCAAGAATAAATAAAAATTTTAAAAAATTAAAAAAAAAAAAAAGAATAAGGATCATCTGCTCCCAGCACACAGTTGACCTTGGGTAACTGAAACCATGGAAAGCAGAACCACAGATCAGGGAGACTCCTTTATTTGCAATGTGCTGAGCTTGGGACACAGTACATGCTCAAAAACCCTAGTTGTCTTTGTTGTTGTTATTGAAAAAAGCTATCTTTTCCCAGTCAAAATCTTTGAACTGAACCTCTGTGCCTAAGACAGTTTTAGGAATCCAAGAAAGTAGAGACGGACAATAATATCCAAGGAGAAGATGGTTGCAAACGAATTCCATGGACCACACTGAAACGGAGCTGGCCAATCATAAAAGTATCACAAGACTGTTGAAACAGGACAAGCTGGGGCACTTCCTTTCTGGATGGCATAAACATAATAACAACTGCATTTCTATCATTTTAAAAATATTTATTTATTTTGGGGAGAGTGTAAGCGGACGAGGGGCAGAGGGAGGAGGTCAGAAGATCCAAAGCAGGGTCCGCACGGACAGGCTGACAGCTGAGAGCCCGATGTGGGGCTTGAACTCATGAACCTTGAGATCATGACCTGAGCCAAAGTCAGACGCTCAACTGACTGAGCCACCCAGGCACCCCACCAATTGTATTTGTGACTAGGCCCCCAGGCTTGTGCAGTGGCATCAAAATACTTCTACCTAAACTCATACTTTTCCTTCTTTAATTTCAAACCTAACAAAGCAAAGCTTATAAAGGGGAGGTGGGCCATTGTCTCATTATGAATAGCTCAACTGTTTTATCCCATTGAGAAAGACAAGCCTCATAAATAGCAATACTCTACCAGGTAAGGTTTTTTTTTTTCAGTCATTACAAATACTAGTTTTTATTCAAGACAAGTGAAATAATTTGATACATGCCATTAGCTACATGGCAATTTAAAGATTCCATTCCCTCAAATCCACCTAAAAGGTGATTCCACGAAACCTACGCCCAAGGTTACAGATAATGTCTGTTTACTGGGGCCACATCAGAAAAGAGTAACTCAGAAAAGCAGGAATTCGTTAGCAAGGGTTTTAGGTTATTTTCTACATGTTTCTGCAAGCGATCAAACAAGACTTAGATTCCAATCTAGCCAATTATTTTCTTTCTTCTCTTTCTTTCTTTCTTTCTTTTTTTTTTTTTTTTTTTTTTGTGATATAACACAAACAGGGGGGGGGGGGCAGAGAGAAGGAGAGAGAGAAACCCAAGCAGACTCTATGCTGGCAACACGGAGCCTGACGCCAACTCAGGAACCGTGAGATCATGACCTGAGCGGAAATCAAGGGTCAGATGCTTAATTGACTGAGCCATGCAGAAGCCCCCAGCCAACATTTTCTGAGCACTTACAAATGTGTCAAGCCTTGTGCTGGATGCTTATCCAAATGTATTTTATCAACCCCCACGACAGTAAGCAAATCTAATCTTTATTAAGGCGATAGAGGCTTAATACCATCATAGAATGGAGTAAAGTCGGCAGGAAGCATGAAAATATGAGAATTATCCACCCACCTCTTATTCGTAGTGAGTAATTTGATATTTATTTTAAAGAAAGGTTGGTTTGAATGTCAGAATCCTCACACTGACTTTCATTTTGCTCCATTAGTATAGCTCAGTAGCTTTCAAGCTCTCATGTGCATAACAATTAATATGACGGATTGTACATTCAAAACCAAAGGTACCATACCTTCTAGTTGATTTAAGGGCCTTTCAAGGATATTTTAGACTGTAGGGGATTTTTATCTTAAAGGTTGACTTTCAAAACTCATTCTTACATAGAATAAGACTTTTATGAACATTTTAAGCTAAAAGTTTTTGGCTATCCGAATCCTAAACATGTCAATGTAATGTCTAATTCTCTTTTACACAGTATTAAGAGTGAACCTCAATGAGGAATCAAGCCCGGGGGGATGGTCCTGAAGCTCAGGGGATGGTCTTAAAGAAATGGCACCATGGTTGAATCAGACCTGAAGATAGCCTTCAGGATTACATTGGAGGTATTTTCATCAGTTTTTTTCAACAAATATTTATTTGGCATTGAATGCATGGCAAGAACTGCTCTAGGTACTAGGGACACAACAGTGAATACTGCACAAATTGCTGCTTTCAGGGAGTTTACATCTTAGAATCAGAAGAGACAGACAACAGATATATGTGTGTATGCAATATGTCATGGTCAATTTCATAATGTGAAGCTGTTTAAAGGGATAAAAAGTTACAGCAGGGGGTTGTTATTTCATCTACCACCATCAGAGAAGGAGAACAACCACGAGAATGGTGTCCCACCAATAGAGTGAAGAAATTGTAGTATTTTGGGGGAAAAAAAAAAGTGATCGGCTGTGTGGCACGTGGAAGACAAACCCAATAAGATGAAAACTGAGAAATGATCGTTGGATTTGGCAACATGGAAGTCACCGGCCTTGACACGGTGCTGTGGTGGGCTGATAAGAGACAGAAGCCTGACCACAGTGGGTTTGATAAGAGCAGGGAAGATAGTAAGGAAGAAACACCTACTGGGGAGCACTGCTCAACTGGCAACAGAGAAACGGTAGAGTTGACAGAAAGAAATGTGCAATAAAGGGAGAGAAACATGAGCACATGTTTTGAATGCATTTTGGCTCTGGTCACGGTCTCTGGGTTTTGAGAGTTAGAGCCCCCGCATCAGGGTCTGCGCTGACATCACGGAGCCTGCTTGGGATTCTCTCTCTCCCCCTCTCTGCCCCTCCCCTGCTCATGCTGTCTCAGTCTCTCTCAAAAATAAATAAATAATGCTTCTGTCTTCTCATTGAAATAAGAAACCAGACTATCTGCTGAGAATGAGAAAGGGCAGGAGGTGCTAGTGGCTTGTGGAACGAGAAAAGGGCATGAAAAGGATCCACTAAGAGAATGGGAGAATGAATTGGCCCGGAAGAAAACAGTGGGATTTCCCAGCGGCTCCAAGGGCTCACCTGAAGGCAGTGAGCATGCGGATTGCATCTGGTGAGCTGGCTGGCTGGGAGGCCGTCTCTAGAACAGCAGGCAGGATGGAGGTCCTAGGATGCTGCACCTCTATCTGAGGGCATGCTGTGTTATCTCTCGCTTCGTGTAAGCATCTTCATAAATTTCTATGACCTTTGCCATTAAAGAAAGTTGACATCCTCTAGCAGAGACTGTTTGCATCTTTGCATCAATCACGAACGCTGTCCATTGTGACAAGCAAGCAAGGAGAGAATAGCCTAGCATTATTCTTCAGGCACCTTGCCAATATTGTGAAGTCAGAGACCCTCCTTATTCATTCTCCAGGAATAAAACAAACAGCTCTGCCTGCTAGAAATAGAAAGCATTTCGCTAGGGCCTCAAAGCCGGTATCTCTAAACCCACACTGGTTTTCCCCTACCCAAGTCAGGTTCTCCTCCTAATTCATGGCCTGATACCTATTTAATATCCTGAATCTCATTAGACTCATCTACATATGAAAAAAACATCATTATTTTGCTTCTAAACCTTTGATGGCTCCTCATTTCCTAAATGATAAGTTATTTTTTAAAGTTTATTTATTTGGCAAGAGACACAGACAGCACAAGCGGGGGAGGGGCAGACAGAGAGGGAGAGAGAAAATACCAAGCAGGCTCCATGCCACCAGCGCAAAGCCTGACGCAGCCTTGAACTCACGAAACCGTGAGATCACGACCTGAGCCAAAACCAAGAGTCGGACGCTTACCCAACTGAGCCACCCAGGTGCCCCTCCTAAGTGATAAGTTTTAAATTCATGAGCCCAATCTGGGGAGCCCTTCTAGTACATCCTTCTCACACTATCTATGCCCATCCATCTTATACCCTGGACCTACCTTACTGTGTTACACACCTACCTCAGGAGGTAATTTAGGCTCCCAAGAGAACAAAAATAGCTGAGATGCTTTTAGTAAGGAAAGTTTTAGCCAATTCCTATCAAGATCCTTGCCTTGGAATAACTAAGAGAAGACTTCCCATCATTTGTGCCGGGAGAGCCTCTCAAACCGATTTTCCACACTGGTAATATGGCTTTCAAGATGTCTCTGTTCTCGAACACAGCCTCAACTAAGAGAACGTCTAAAATTGAGTCTCCATTGCCAACATCTCAACTGTGGATCTGGGGAATTATGGCTCAATTTATTTCAACTAAGATAACGTATTTTCTTTAATTCTGTTTTAGCAGTGTATCCAGGAAACAAGCACGCAGATGGAATGAGCTTTATCGCAGGAAATGCCTGCAACAGATAAAGGGAGGACAGGCAGGAGACGGGAGAAGCAACTGTGAAAAGGAAGGATAAAGGTAGGAAAATTGGGTGGGAAAAACCTCGGGCTGCAGCCCAGATCTGAGAAACCATGAGCCATGCCAATGGGTTGTGCCAGAACAAAGACTGCCCACCAGAGAAGTCCATGCCAGGAATCCCCAGCTCTATCATTATTATTATTATTATTATTATTATTATTGTTATTGTTATCAGTCATTACTGGGTGGGAACATCCTGAAGGGAGTGTGGCCTCAGGAGGAAGGTTGCAGCTGATCCCAAAGGTAGGGCAGCTTGGGGCTGCCACCTCATGGCACTAATTCCAGAAAGTTCTCTCTTCTGGGGCAATCTGTGTGCACACTTTCATGGCTGCCACAATCATCTTCATTATCTCTATTCCTAATCTGAATACTCTCTTTTTGCAATCATTACCAACAGACAAAGTTACCATGGTTGGAATTTCTTTTCTTTTTTTTTCTTTTTTGGTCTGGAGTCAACTATTTTTTTTTCTCCTTACCATCTTTGTCATTTTTATTTTGATTTATTTTTATTTTTTTAATGATTTCAGGAATAGAATTTAGTGATTCATCATTTACATATAATGCCCAGTTCTCATCCCAACAAGTGCCCTCTTTAATGCCCCTTGCCCATTTAGCCCATCCCCCCACCC